>NW_028270152.1:6012010-6614510 GCF_037043375.1 Chiloscyllium plagiosum
ATAGCTTTAAATTAAGGGGGGGTAGATATAGGACTGATGTTAGGGGTAGGTTCTTCACTCAGCGAGTCGTTAGTTCATGGAATGCCCTGCCAGTAACAGTGGTGGACTCTCCCTCTTTATGGGCATTTAAGAGGGCATTGGATAGGTATATGGAGGATAGTGGGTTAGTGTAGTTTAGGTGGGCTTGGATCGGCGCAACATCGAGGGCCCAAGGGCCTGTACTGCGCTGTATTCTTCTATGTTCTATGTTCTATGTAACGTCTCTTATTCCTCAGGCAGCTGAGAAAGTTTGCCATGACGGTGAATACTCTTGCCAACTTTTATAGGTGTGCCATCTAGAGCATTCTGTCTGGGTGTATCACTACCCGGTATGGCAACTGTGCCATTCAAGATCGGGGACGGTTACAGAGAGAGGTAAACTCGGCCCGGACAATCACAAAGGCCAACCTCCCATCTATAGAATCCATCTACCAGGCCCGCTGTCAAGGAAAGGCCGCCAGCATTCTCAAAGATCCATCCCACCCTGGCAATGTTTTTCTACAACCTCTACCATCAGGGAGAAGGTACAGAAGCCTGAACACACGGACCATCGGTTTCAAAACAGTTTCTACCCTCCTGTTGTTAGAATACTGAATGGCCTCACAAACATTCGCCTGTACCTGTGGTTTTGTTTTTGCCGCTATTTACCTATTATTTACTTATCGATGCAACGTAACTCTGAGATCTGTCTGGATTGCTCGCAAGGCAAAGCTTTTCACTGTGCCTCGGTACATGTGACAATAAATTCAGTTCAACGATAATGTCCCTACCCTTGGTTCAGAAGCCTGGGTTCAAGTCCCACCTGCTCCAGAGGTGTGTAATACCATCTCTGAGCAGGTTGATAAGGAAAACATCCAGATAACATTTGTCAGTGCTGGGATATAATTGGAGAGGGAGAATGCAAGTCCATTACTGCAGAGAAAGTTGGCACCATAGAGAGGGTGGAGTGCTTTAACCTCCCTGACTAACTCCATTTTGTTTAGCCCTCTCCTGTCTTCCGACAACTCCCTCACTTTCAATGGTCTGCATTGCTCTGAATGGACTTTATACACCAACTAAACGTTTGGAAATATGGACGAATTACTAATTCTTTGTTCATCCATGGGATGACAGCTTCACAGGCCAGCATTTATTACCCATCCCTAATTGCCCAGGGTGCAATTAAGGATTGACCAAATTGCTGTGGGTCTGGAGTCACATGTCAACCAGACCAGGTGAGGATGGCAGATTTCCTTCGACAAGGTTCCCCATTGTAGACTGGTGAGCAAGGTTAGATCTCATGGAATACAGGGAGAACTAGCCATTTGGATACAGAACTGGCTCAAAGGTAGAAGACAGAGGGTGGTGGAGGCCTGTGACCAATGGAGTGCCACAAGGATCGGTTCTGGGTCCACTACTTTTCATCATTTATATAAATGATTTGGATGTGAGCATAAGAGGTACAGTTAGTAAGTTTGCAGATGACACCAAAATTGGAGATGTAGTGGACAGCGAAGAGGGTTACCACAGATTACAACAGGATCTTGATCAGATGGGCCAATGGGCTGAGAAGTAGCAGATGGAGTTTAATTTAGATAAATGCGAGGTGCTGCATTTTGGGAAAGCAAATTTTAGCAGGACTTATACACTTAATGGTAAGGTCCTAGGGAGTGTTGCTGAACAAAGAGACCTTGGAGTGCAGGTTCATAGCTCTTTGAAAGTGGAGTCACAGGTATATAGGATAGTGAAGAAGGCGGTTGGTATGCTTTCCTTTATTGGTCAGAGTATTGCGTACAGGAGTTGGGAGGTCATGTTGCGGCTGTACAGGACATTGGTTAGGCCACTATTGGAATATTGTGTGCAATTCTGGTCTCCTTCCTATTGGAAAGATGTTGTGAAACTTGAAAGGGTTCAGAAAAGATTTACAAGGATGTTGCCAGGGTTGGAGGATCTGAGCTACAGAGAGTGTCTGAACAGGCTGGGGCTGATTTCCCTGGAGTGTCGGAGGCTGAGGGGTGACCTTATAGAGGTTTACAAAATTATGAGGAGCATGGATAGGATAAATAGGCGAAGTCTTTTCCCTGGGGTTGGGGAGTCTGGAACTAGAGGACATAGATTTAGGGTGAGAGGGGAAAGATATAAAAGAGACCTAAGGGGCAACGTTTTCACGCAGAGGGTGGTACATGTATGGAATGAGCTGCCAGAGGAAGTGGTGGAGGCTGGTACAGTTGCAATATTTAAAAGGCATCTGGATGGGTATATGAATAGGAAGGGTTTGGAGGGATATGGGCCGGGTGCTGGCAGGTGGGACTAGATTGGGTTGGGATATCTGGTCGGCATGGACGGGTTGGACCGAAGGGTCTGTTTCAGTGCTGTACATCTCTGTGAGTCGAAGGACATTAGTGACCCAGATGGGTTTTTCCTGACAATCAATTCACTTTTTTTATTGAATTCAAGTTCCACCATCTATCATGGCGTGATTTGATTCCGGGTCCCCGGAACATTACCTGGGTCTCTGGAATAACAGTCTAGTGATAATACCACTACGCAACTGTCTCTCCAATGGTGGTTAGCAGGTGAAAATCGCCGAGGTGACTTGGAGATGGAAAAAGCCATTCGGTTGTTTGTGATAGCAGGTCCAGATATAAAACAAAAATTTAAAAACTAAAAACTGAAATTAGAGCCCTCTTCTGGTGTAGTGGTAGTGTCCGTACCACTAAGCCAGGACACCCAGGTTCAAGTCCCACCTCCTCCAGAGGGATGTCATTACATCACTGAACAGGTTGGCTACAAAAATAAAGTTAAAATCAGAAATTGAAAGCTAATGATGACCACCACATCTGTCACCAATTGTGATAGAAACTTATCTGATTCACTGATGAGGAGAAACATCGTCTCCCAGAGCGGGGGGGGCCTGCGGAATTCTCTGTCACAGGAAATGGCCAAGACCAGAATATTGAATGTTTTCAAGAAGGAGTTAGATTGATTTCTTGGGACTAAAGGGGTCAAAAGGGTGTGGGGAGGAAGTGGGGACAGGGGACTGAGTTGGAAGATCAGTCACTATCACATTGAATGGTGCAGAAGGCTCGAAGGGCCGAATTCTGGATTAGTGGTGCTGGAAGAGCACAGCAGTTCAGGCAGCATCCAAGGAGCTTCGAAATCGACGTTTCGGGCAAAAGCCCTTCATCAGGAATAAAGGCAGTGAGCCTGGAGCGTGGAGAGATAAGCTAGAGGAGGGTGGGGGTGGGGAGAAAGTAGCATAGAGTACAATAGGTCAGTGGGGGAGGAGATGAAGGTGATAGGTCAGGGAGGAGAGGGTGGAGTGGATAGGTGGAAAAGGAGATAGGCAGGTAGGACAAGTCCGGACAAGTCAAGGGGACAGTGCTGAGCTGGAAGTTTGGAACTAGGGTGAGGTGGGGGAAGGGGAAATGAGGAAACTGTTGAAGTCCACATTGATGCCCTGGGGTTGAAGTGTTCCGAGGCGGAAGATGAGGCGTTCTTCCTCCAGGCGTCTGGTGGTGAGGGAGCGGCGGTGAAGGAGGCCCAGGACCTCCATGTCCTCGGCAGAGTGGGAGGGGGAGTTGAAATGTTGGGCCACAGGGCGGTGTGGTTGATTGGTGCGGGTGCCCCGGAGATGTTCCCTAAAGCGCTCTGCTAGGAGGCACCCAGTCTCCCCAATGTAGAGGAGACCGCATCGGGAGCAACGGATACAATAAATGGTATTGGTGGATGTGCAAGTAAAACTTTGATGGATGTGGAAGGCTCCTTTAGGGCCTTGGATAGAGGTGAGGGAGGAGGTGTGGGCGCAGGTTTTACAGTTCCTGCGGTGGCAGGGGAAAGTGCCAGGATGGGAGGGTGGGTTGTAGGTGGGGCGTGGACCTGACCAGGTAGTCACGGAGGGAACGGTCTTTGCGGAAGGCGAAAAGGGGTGGGGAGGGAAATATATCCCTGGTGGTGGGGTCTTTTTGGAGATGGCGGAAATGTCGGCGGATGATTTGGTTTATGCGAAGGTTGGTAGGGTGGAAGGTGAGCACCAGGGGTGTTCTATCCTTGTTACTCTCTCCCCACCCCCACCCTCCTCTAGCTTATCTCTCTACGCTCCAGGCTCATTGCCTTTATTCCTGATGAAGGGCTTTTGCCCGAAACATCGATTTCGAAGCTCCTTGGATGCTGCCTGAACTGCAGTGCTCTTCCAGCACCACTAATCCAGAAGCTGGTTTCCAGCATCTGCAGTCATTGTTTTTACCTCGTAGGGCCGAATGGCCTACTCCTGCTCCTATTTTCGACATTTTTATGTTTTCTATGTCTATTGCCCTTTAGGGAGGGAAGTCTCCCATCCTTACCTGGTCTGGATTACATTTGATGATGATAGACCCAAAGCAATGTGTTTGACTCCGACCTGCCCTCTGAAATGGTTGAGTAAATACTGGGGCAAAGGGCATTTAGGGATGGGCAGCCCATGCTGGCGCTGCCAGTGACGTCCATATCCCTTACGGGAATAAGAAATAGAGAAACCTCCTCTGGGGGGTGGCCTGTTGAATGGAAGAGGCACTATACAAATGCAGATTACTTCTGGAAAATCTCGAGTCACCCACAAAATGGAGGACTGAACGAGAGCAGTGGGTAGCAAGCGTGTGGTTAGACCAAAGCAATTGGCAAATTCAGAGTCGGATTGGCTCCTGGGGCAAGGTGGGGTTGGACAGGGGCCTGAGGCCTGTGACAATTGCCCCTCTCTTAACCACACGGAGCTCTCCCATTCCTCTCCCTCCTCCCGAAAGCAACGTGTCCCGGAGATTACTCACGCCTTGGCCGACTGTTTGCTACCATTCGTATTTTCAAGTATTTCTGGAACATTCCACACGGCAAACCTGCAGGCTGGGTCCGTCCTGAAGGAGTTTGAAACTGTGAAGAGATGGTACTGCAATAAATGAGGCCCCCCCCACCCTACCCCGTGACTAATTCCACTGTTAAAAACACACATGCAAACTGTACGGACAGAACATACACACAGAACACACATTACATACACACAAACACTTACACTCACTCGCACACTTGTAACAGCTCCTCTCAATGCACTGCTATGATGCTGGGTGAAAGAACAGCTTTCACAGATTTCCAGTGAACCACATCTTAAGATATCCACCAGCCTCCCTTCACAGCACCATCCCAACTCTCAATATCTAGAGGGGCAAGGGCAGCAGATATATACAGGAACTTGTCCAGATGGAGAGGAACTTCAGGGAGTTTCGGTGCAGAGGGATCTGGGTGTCTTTGTGTAAGCATCACAGAAAAATGAGTCTGCAGGTACAGTGAGAAATTAGAAAGGCAAATAGAATTTCAGCATTGATTGATAAAGGAATCGAGTGTAAAAGTAGGGAAGTGTTACTGTAATTGTACAAGGCATTAGTGAGGCCACAGCTGGAGTATTGTGAACATTGGTGGTTCCCTTACCTGGGGAGGGGTGTAGGTTATTGGAGACAGTTCAGAGGAGGGTCACCAGATTGATCCCAGCGATGAGGGGTTTGTCTGATGAAGAGACATTGAGCAGTTTAGGACGATACTCCCTGGAGCTTAGAAGAATGAGGGGAGATCTAATTGAGGTCTATAAGATGCTAAAGGGGATTGACACAGTAGATGTAGAGAGGATGGATCCTCATGTGGGACAATCCGGAATGAGAGGTGATGGTTTTAGGATAAGGGGCAGCAGGTTTAAACCAGAGACAATGGGGAATTCCTTCTCTCAGAGGGACATGGATCTGTGGAATTCACACGCCCAGAGTGCGGTGGATGCTGGGACACTGAGTAAATGTAAGGAGGAGATAGACAAATGTTTAATTAGTAACGGGGTGAAGGGTTATGGAGAGTGGGCAGGGAAGTGGAGATGAGGCCAAGATGAGATCAGGCCATGATACTGAATAGCAGGAGCAGGCTCGAGGGGCTGAATGGCCTCCTAATGTTCCTAGATCTGATGTTCCAATACCATCAACTGCAAGTTCCCCTTCGAACATCTGACTGAAAATACAGATTATCAACCCCTTCTCCAGGAATGTGCAATAAATGCCAGCCCAGCCAGCGACACCCACATCCCAGGAACAGAGCTAAAGGATGACAAAGCACACAGCTCCATCCTGCTTCATTCACAAGCCTTGGAGTATCCAGCCTCGAAATATTCCTTAACAGCAGTTGGCCTCCCTGAAATCAGCTGACCCAGCACTGACCCAATCAGATTGAGCCCTGACCTCAGACTGTGCACCCTTCCTGTCACACCCACATTTGGTTTTTCACTCGCGGCTCAGTGTGGCCAGAGTCAATGGCGTGTTGTTAAAGTTGACACCTCCATTATTTTATTTTCATTTTTCTCATTTTTGGTTTGAAACTGTTAGTTGATGTTGAGAGTGGAACTTTGAAAGGAGAGCTTAGTAAACAAACTGCTGATGGGAACTGGCCTGGAAAGATAATCCAGATTAATTATTATCTAAGAACTGTGGATCCTTCAGCATCCTGATATGGCCTAGGCTCAGCACTCTCTCTCTCTCGGGTTTCATTGACTTGTTGGTAAGAAAATACCCCTCTGTAAGAAGTGAATGAATGAGCCTGGAAGGCTATTGGATCTTTTTGCATGCGTCAGCAACTCCAGAGTTCAAGCAAGACCTCCTTGCTTCTGAACAACTCTATTAACCAAGAATTTCAGACCACCTGGTACCCACTGTAAAACTGCTGACGTGGCAAATTATAAATCTTTTCTTTCTAGTTTATCCCTATGTCTGTCTGTTGGCATGTCAGTGGATGTCCTGATTAAAGGAGGTTGGGTTTAGACCTTGTTAATTAATTAGATTGTCTTGTTGTTTATCCATGTTCTGCATTTTAAATAATAAATTGTTAATTTCTGTTTAAGTTATAAACTTGGTGTCGGCTATCTGTTATTCTTCAAATCTGGTTAGGACCTATTGACTGATTCTTAAGGGTCTTTTGAGTGTTTTAAGTTGGGAATCCAGGGATAGGGAGGCTGATTTGGTTTGGTTTGTGTGTCTTTGCCTAATCATAAACATATAAACAATATAATTGATTAAAATATGCAAGATCCTGAGGGGTCTTGACCTGGAGGATGTGGAGAGCATATTTCCACCTCTTCAACAATCCAGGACTAGAGGTTACTGTTTTAAAAACGAGGATTGCCCATTTAAAACAGAGATGAGGAAAAGTTTTTTATCTTACAGAGTCCTGAGTCTTTGGAGCTCTCTTCCCGAAGAGCTAACAGTAAAGAGTCAGAGAGAGAGATGCAGCATGGAAACAGATCCTTTAGTCCAACCAGTCCATGCTGACCATAATCCCAAATTTAAACTAGTCAAGAGTCTTTGAATTGTTTTTAGGCAGAGATTCCTGATAAGCAGGGGGTTAAAGGTTGTTGGAGGTCAGCAGAAATGGGAAATAATCAGATTCGTCTTGCTCTTATTGAATGCCAGTGTTGACTTGAGGTTCCAATAGTTTACTCCTGTGCAGGTTAGGGTGGATTAGCCACGGGAAAGGCAGAGATGTGCAGGTTAGGGTAGATTAGCCACAGGAAATGGAGAGATTAGATTAGATTAGATTTTTTTTAGATTAGATTACATTACATTACAGTGTGGAAACAGGCCCTTCGGCCCAACAAGTCCACACCGACCTGCCGAAGCGCAACCCACCCATACCCCTACATTTACCCCTTACCTAACACTACGGGCAATTTAGCATGGCCAATTTACCTTACCTGCACATCTTTGGATTGTGGGAGGAAACCGGAGCACCCGGAGGAAACCCACGCAGACACAGAGAGAACGTGCAAACTCCACACAGACAGTCGCTTGAGGCGGGAATTGAACTCGGGTCTCAGGCACTGTGAGCACTTTGCCACCGTGCCGCCCAGAGATGTGCAGGTTACGGTGGATTAGCCACGGGAAAGGCAGAGATGTGCAGGTTAGGGTGGATTAGCCACAGGAAATGCAGAGATGTGCAGGTTAGGGTGGATTAGCCACGGGAAAGGCAGAGATGTGCAGGTTAGGGTGGATTAGCCACAGGAAAGGCAGAGATGTGCAGGTTAGGGTGGATTAGCCACGGGAAATGCAGAGATGTGCAGGTTAGGGTGGATTAACCACGGGAAAGGCAGAGATGTGCAGGTTAGGGTGGATTAACCACGGGAAATGCAGAGATGTGCAGGTTAGGGTGGATTAGCCACAGGAAAGGCAGAGATGTGCAGGTTAGGGTGGATTAACCACGGGAAATGCAGAGATGTGCAGGTTAGGGTGGATTAGCCATGGGAAATGCAGAGATGTGCAGGTTAGGGTGGATTAACCACGGGAAAGGCAGTGATGTGCAGGTTAGGGTGGATTAGCCACAGGAAATGCAGAGATGTGCAGGTTAGGGTGGATTAGCCACAGGAAATGCAGAGATGTGCAGGTTAGGGTGGATTAGCCACGGGAAAGGCAGAGATGTGCAGGTTAGGGTGGATTAGCCACAGGAAAGGCAGAGATGTGCAGGTTAGGGTGGATTAGCCACGGGAAATGCAGAGATGTGCAGGTTAGGGTGGATTAACCACGGGAAAGGCAGAGATGTGCAGGTTAGGGTGGATTAACCACGGGAAATGCAGAGATGTGCAGGTTAGGGTGGATTAGCCACAGGAAAGGCAGAGATGTGCAGGTTAGGGTGGATTAACCACGGGAAATGCAGAGATGTGCAGGTTAGGGTGGATTAGCCATGGGAAATGCAGAGATGTGCAGGTTAGGGTGGATTAACCACGGGAAAGGCAGTGATGTGCAGGTTAGGGTGGATTAGCCACAGGAAATGCAGAGATGTGCAGGTTAGGGTGGATTAGCCATGGGAAAGGCAGAGATGTGCAGGTTAGGGTGGATTAGCCACGGGAAAGGCAGAGGTGTGCAGGTTAGGGTGGATTAGCCATGGGGAACGCAGAGATGAGGTTGGGAGGAGCTGAGTTGGGATGGAATGCCCTTGGGACGGCCTGTGCAGACTTGGTGGGCCGAATGGCCTGTATCTACACTGTAGGGATTCTGTGATTCTAAGAATTCTTCCTCAGAGTGATAAATCCTGTCAGACACAATGAGATTCTACTACCTCTCTATACTTTCTCTGAAGCGAAGTGATTACAGACGGCTTGGGTGACTGTTTGACACATTCCTAGATTCCAATGCTCCTGTTTCTAGCTTCGATGTTTCTTTCAGGTATCACTTCAGGGAGAAGGGGTTTCGGAGAAAGGAAGGCCAGTGGGATTCCCCCTCCTAGAGCGTACCTACAGCTTTCCTTTCCACTCCTCACCTGACGGTGTAGATCCAGATCTCCATGGGGTCCACGAGGAAGAAGACCAGGTTGTGAGACCTGCTGTATGTGTAGCAGGCCACAGTCTGTACGGGAGTGTCCGTCGGCAGAGGAAGGACCACAGATAACTTGGTCCCGAGAACCTGGGACATGATCCTCAGGCTAAAGCCAAAACACAAAACAACGTAGGGCTGTTTCAAATCTGGGTTCATGGGGCTTTTTAATAACAACAACAACAGCTTCCACCTATTATAGCGCCTTTTACAAAGGAACTATGTTGGAACTGCAGACCGCCCCTGAAAATCTCACTCCCCGTGATATCCAGGGGGAGAGTGAGAAAGCCACAAGAGGGAAACAGATAGAACCAGGAGAGACAGAGAGGCCAAGCCAAAGGGTCAGCGACAGGTGACCTCTTCTGTTTAATTATTGACCATGAGGAGAGGGAAATATACAAGGCTTTATTTTAAAACAGGAACAGTGTCTTATTGGAAATAAAACAAAATCACCATGAAACCAGGTAATACCCGACTGGGTGAAACCAGGTAATACCCGACTGGGTGAAAGCTTCCGAAAGGAAATAAACAATATTCACAATTTCAACCACTGGGCACTGTCACTGGGTCAGTTACTGAGTGTGACACTGGGCACTGTCACTGGATCAGTTACTGGGTGTGGCACTGGGCACTGTCACTGGGTCAGTTACTGGGTGTGGCACAGGTCAGTGTCACTGGGTCAGTTACTGGGTGTGGCACAGGATCAGTTACAAGGTGTGACACTGGGCACTGTCACTTGGTCAGTTACTGGGTGTGACACTGGGCACTGTCACTGGGTCAGTTACAGGGTGTGACACTGGGCACTGTCACTGGGTCAGTTACAGGGTGTGACACTGGGCACTGTCACTGGGTCAGTTACAGGGTGTGACACTGGGCACTGTCACTGGGTCATTTACAGGGTTTGACACTGGGCACTGTGACTGGGTTAGTTACTGGGTGTGACACTGGGCACTGTCACTGGGTCAGTTACTGGGTGTGACACTGGGCACATGTCACTGGGTCAGTTACTGCGTGTGACAGGGCACTGTGACTGGGTCAGTTACTGGATGTGGCACTGGGCACTGTGACTGGGTCAGTTACTGGGTGTGGTACTGGACACTGTCACTGGGTCCATTCCTGGGTGTGAAATGGGGCACTGTCACTGGGTCAGTTACTGGGTGTGACACTGGGCACTGTCACTGGGTCAGTTAAAGGGTGTGACACTGGGTACATGTCACTGGGTCTGACACTGGGCACCTTCACTGGATCAGTTACTGAGTGTGACACTGGGCACTGTTACTGGGTCAGTTACTGGGTGCGACTCTGGGCACTGTCACTGGGTCATTTACTGGGTATGAAATTGGGCACTGTGACTGGGTCAGTTACTGAGTGTGACACTGGGCACTGTCACTGGGACAATTACTGGGTGTGCCACTGGGCACTGTCACTGGGTCAGTTACTGAGTGTGACACTGGGCACTGTCACTGGGTCAGTTACTGGGTGTGACACCGGGCACTGTCACTGGGTCAGTTACTGAGTGTGACACTGGGCACTGTCACTGGGTCAGTTACTGGGTCTGACACTGGGCACCTTCACTGGATCAGTTACTGGGTGTGACACTGGGCACTGTCACTAGGTCAGTTACTGAGTGTGACACTGGGCACTGTTACTGGGTGCGACTCTGGGCACTGTCACTGGGTCATTTACTGGGTATGAAATTGGGCACTGTGACTGGGTCAGTTACTGTTTTTGACACTGGGCACTGTCACTGGGTCAATTACTGGGTGTGACACTGGGCACTGTCACTGGGTCAGTTACTGGGTGTGACACTGGGCACCGTCACTGGGTCAGTTACTGGGTCTGACACTGGGCACCTTCACTGGATCAGTTACTGGGTGTGACACTGGGCACTGTCACTAGGTCAGTTACTGAGTGTGACACTGGGCACTGTTACTGGGTGCGACTCTGGGCACTGTCACTGGGTCATTTACTGGGTATGAAATTGGGCACTGTGACTGGGTCAGTTACTGTTTTTGACACTGGGCACTGTCACTGGGTCAATTACTGGGTGTGACACTGGGCACTGTCACTGGGTCAGTTACTGGGTGTGACACTGGGCACCGTCACTGGGTCAGTTACAGGGTGTGACACTGGGCACTGTCACTGGGTCAGTTACAGGGTGTGACACTGGGCACTGTCACTGGGTCATTTACAGGGTGTGACACCGGGCACTGTCACTGGGTCAGTTACTGGGTGTGACACTGGGCACTGTCACTGGCTCATTTACAGGGTGTGACACTGGGCACCGTCACTGGGTCAGTTACAGGGTGTGACACTTGGCACTGTCACTGGGTCATTTACAGGGTGTGACACTGGGCACTGTCACTGGGTCAGTTACTGGGTGTGACACTGGGCACTGTCACTGGGTCCTTTACTGAGTGTGACACTGGGTCAGTTACAGGGTGTGACACAGGGTACTGTCACTGGGTCAGTTACTGAGTGTGACACTGGGCACTGTCACTGGGTCAGTTACTGGGTGTGACACCGGGCACTGTCACTGGGTCAGTTACTGAGTGTGACACAGGGCACTGTCACTGGCTCAGTTACTGGGTGTGACACCGGGCACTGTCACTGGGTCAGTTACTGGGTGTGACACCGGGCACTGTCACTGGGTCAGTTACAGGGTGTGACACTGGGCACTGTCACAGGGTCAGTTACTGAGTGTGACACTGGGTCAGTTACAGGGTGTAACACAGGGCACTGTCACGGGACAGTTACTGGGTATGACACAGGGCACTGTTACGATCAGTTACTGGGTGTGACACTGGGCACTATCACTGGATCAGTTACTGAGTGTAACACTGGGCACTGTGACTAGGTCCGTTACTGGGTGTGACACTGGGCACATGTCACTGGGTCAGTTACTGCGTGTGACAGGGCACTGTGACTGGGTCAGTTACTGGATGTGGCACTGGGCACTGTGACTGGGTCAGTTACTGGGTGTGGTACTGGACACTGTCACTGGGTCCATTCCTGGGTGTGAAATGGGGCACTGTCACTGGGTCAGTTACTGGGTGTGACACTGGGCACTGTCACTGGGTCAGTTAAAGGGTGTGACACTGGGTACATGTCACTGGGTCAGTTACTGGGTCTGACACTGGGCACCTTCACTGGATCAGTTACTGAGTGTGACACTGGGCACTGTTACTGGGTGCGACTCTGGGCACTGTCACTGGGTCATTTACTGGGTACGAAATTGGGCACTGTGACTGGGTCAGTTACTGAGTGTGACACTGGGCACTGTCACTGGGACAATTACTGGGTGTGCCACTGGGCACTGTCACTGGGTCAGTTACTGAGTGTGACACTGGGCACTGTCACTGGGTCAGTTACTGGGTGTGACACCGGGCACTGTCACTGGGTCAGTTACTGCGTGTGACAGGGCACTGTGACTGGGTCAGTTACTGGATGTGGCACTGGGCACTGTGACTGGGTCAGTTACTGGGTGTGGTACTGGACACTGTCACTGGGTCCATTCCTGGGTGTGAAATGGGGCACTGTCACTGGGTCAGTTACTGGGTGTAACACAGGGCATTGTCACGGGACAGTTACTGGGTATGACACAGGGCACTGTTACGATCAGTTACTGGGTGTGACACTGGGCACTATCACTGGATCAGTTACTGAGTGTAACACTGGGCACTGTGACTAGGTCCGTTACTGAGTGTGACACTGGGCACATGTCACTGGGTCAGTTACTGCGTGTGACAGGGCACTGTGACTGGGTCAGTTACTAGATGTGGCACTGGGCACTGTGACTGGGTCAGTTACTGGGTGTGGTACTGGACACTGTCACTGGGTCCATTCCTGGGTGTGAAATGGGGCACTGTCACTGGGTCAGTTACTGGGTGTGACACTGGGCACTGTCACTGGGTCAATTACTGGGTGTGCCACTGGGCACTGTCACTGGGTCAGTTACTGAGTGTGACACTGGGCACTGTCACTGGGTCAGTTACTGGGTGTGACACCGGGCACTGTCACTGGGTCAGTTACTGGGTGTGACTCGGTGCACTGTCACTGGGTCAGTTACTGAGTGTGACACTGGGCACTGTCACTGGGTCAGTTACTGGGTCTGACACTGGGCACCTTCACTGGATCAGTTACTGGGTGTGACACTGGGCACTGTCACTAGGTCAGTTACTGAGTGTGACACTGGGCACTGTTACTGGGTGTGACTCTGGGCACTGTCACTGGGTCATTTACTGGGTATGAAATTGGGCACTGTGACTGGGTCAGTTACTGTTTTTGACACTGGGCACTGTCACTGGGTCAATTACTGGGTGTGCCACTGGGCACTGTCACTGGGTCAGTTACTGAGTGTGACACTGGGCACTGTCACTGGGTCAGTTACTGGGTGTGACACCGGGCACTGTCACTGTGTCAGTTACTGGGTGTGACTCGGTGCACTGTCACTGGGTCAGTTACTGAGTGTGACACTGGGCACTGTCACTGGGTCAGACACTGGGCACCTTCACTGGATCAGTTACTGGGTGTGACACTGGGCACTGTCACTGGGTCAGTTACTGAGTGTGACACTGGGCACTGTTACTGGGTCAGTTACTGGGTGCAACTCTGGGCACTGTCACTGGGTCATTTACTGGGTATGAAATTGGGCACTGTGACTGGGTCAGTTACTGCGTTTGTCACTGGGTCAATTACTGGGTGTGCCACTGGGCACTGTCACTGGGTCAGTTACTGAGTGTGACACTGGGCACTGTCACTGGGTCAGTTACTGGGTGTGACACCGGGCACTGTCACTGGGTCAGTTACTGGCTGTGACTCGGTGCACTGTCACTGGGTCAGTTACTGAGTGTGACACTGGGCACTGTCACTGGGTCAGTTAATGGGTGTGACACTGGGCACATGTCACTGGGTCAGTTACTGAGTGTGACACAGTGCACATGTCACTGGGTCAGTTACTGGGTGTGGTACTAGGCACTGTCACTGGGTCCGTTACTGTGTATGACACTGGGCACTGTCACTGGATCAGTTACTGGGTGTGACACTAGGCAGATGTCACTGGGTTAGTTACTGGGTGTAGCACAGGGCACTGTCACTGGGTCCATTACTGGCTGTGACACTGGACGCATGTCACTAGGTCAGTTACAGGGTTTGACACTGGGCACTGTGACTGGGTTAGTTACTGGGTGTGACACTGGGCACTGTCACTGGGTCAGTTACTGGGTGTGACACTGGGCACATGTCACTGGGTCAGTTACTGCGTGTGACAGGGCACTGTGACTGGGTCAGTTACTGGATGTGGCACTGGGCACTGTGACTGGGTCAGTTACTGGGTGTGGTACTGGACACTGTCACTGGGTCAGTTACTGGGTGTGAAATGGGGCACTGTCACTGGGTCAGTTACTGGGTGTGACACTGGGCACTGTCACTGGGTCAGTTAAAGGGTGTGACACTGGGCACATGTCACTGGGTCAGTTACTGGGTGTGACACTGGGCACTGTCACTAGGTCAGTTACTGAGTGTGACACTGGGCACTGTTACTGGGTCAGTTACTGGGTGCGACTCTGGGCACTGTCACTGGGTCATTTACTGGGTATGAAATTGGGCACTGTGACTGGGTCAGTTACTGAGTGTGACACTGGGCACAGTCACTGGTTCAATTACTGGGTGTGCCACTGGGCACTGTCACTGGGTCAGTTACTGAGTGTGACACTGGGCACTGTCACTGGGTCAGTTACTGGGTGTGACACCGGGCACTGTCACTGGGTCAGTTACTGGGTGTGACAGGGCACTGTGACTGGGTCAGTTACTGGATGTGGCACTGGGCACTGTGACTGGGTCAGTTACTGGGTGTAGCACAGGGCACTGTCACTGGGTCCATTACTGGCTGTGACACTGGACGCATGTCACTAGGTCAGTTACAGGGTTTGACACTGGGCACTGTGACTGGGTTAGTTACTGGGTGTGACACTGGGCACTGTCACTAGGTCAGTTACTGAGTGTGACACTGGGTCAGTTACTGGGTGTGACTCTGGGCACTGTCACTGGGTCATTTACTGGGTATGAAATTGGGCACTGTGACTGGGTCAGTTACTGTTTTTGACACTGGGCACTGTCACTGGGTCAATTACTGGGTGTGCCACTGGGCACTGTCACTGGGTCAGTTACTGAGTGTGACACTGGGCACTGTCACTGGGTCAGTTACTGGGTGTGACACCGGGCACTGTAACTGTGTCAGTTACTGGGTGTGACTCGGTGCACTGTCACTGGGTCAGTTACTGAGTGTGACACTGGGCACTGTCACTGGGTCAGTTACTGGGTCTGACACTGGGCACCTTCACTGGATCAGTTACTGGGTGTGACACTGGGCACTGTCACTGGGTCAGTTACTGAGTGTGACAGTGGGCACTGTTACTGGGTCAGTTACTGGGTGCAACTCTGGGCACTGTCACTGGGTCATTTACTGGGTATGAAATTGGGCACTGTGACTGGGTCAGTTACTGCGTTTGACACTGGGTCAATTACTGGGTGTGCCACTGGGCACTGTCACTGGGTCAGTTACTGAGTGTGACACTGGGCACTGTCACTGGGTCAGTTACTGGGTGTGACACCGGGCACTGTCACTGGGTCAGTTACTGGCTGTGACTCGGTGCACTGTCACTGGGTCAGTTACTGAGTGTGACACTGGGCACTGTCACTGGGTCAGTTAATGGGTGTGACACTGGGCACATGTCACTGGGTCAGTTACTGAGTGTGACACAGTGCACATGTCACTGGGTCAGTTACTGGGTGTGGTACTAGGCACTGTCACTGGGTCCGTTACTGTGTATGACACTGGGCACTGTCACTGGATCAGTTACTGGGTGTGACACTAGGCAGATGTCACTGGGTTAGTTACTGGGTGTAGCACAGGGCACTGTCACTGGGTCCATTACTGGCTGTGACACTGGACGCATGTCACTAGGTCAGTTACAGGGTTTGACACTGGGCACTGTGACTGGGTTAGTTACTGGGTGTGACACTGGGCACTGTCACTGGGTCAGTTACTGGGTGTGACACTGGGCACATGTCACTGGGTCAGTTACTGCGTGTGACAGGGCACTGTGACTGGGTCAGTTACTGGATGTGGCACTGGGCACTGTGACTGGGTCAGTTACTGGATGTGGTACTGGACACTGTCACTGGGTCAGTTACTGGGTGTGAAATGGGGCACTGTCACTGGGTCAGTTACTGGGTGTGACACTGGGCACTGTCACTGGGTCAGTTAAAGGGTGTGACACTGGGCACATGTCACTGGGTCAGTTACTGGGTGTGACACTGGGCACTGTCACTAGGTCAGTTACTGAGTGTGACACTGGGCACTGTTACTGGGTCAGTTACTGGGTGCGACTCTGGGCACTGTCACTGGGTCATTTACTGGGTATGAAATTGGGCACTGTGACTGGGTCAGTTACTGAGTGTGACACTGGGCACAGTCACTGGTTCAATTACTGGGTGTGCCACTGGGCACTGTCACTGGGTCAGTTACTGAGTGTGACACTGGGCACTGTCACTGGGTCAGTTACTGGGTGTGACACCGGGCACTGTCACTGGGTCAGTTACTGGGTGTGACTCGGTGCACTGTCACTGGGTCAGTTACTGAGTGTGACACTGGGCACTGTCACTGGGTCAGTTACTGGGTCTGACACTGGGCACCTTCACTGGATCAGTTACTGGGTGTGACACTGGGCACTGTCACTAGGTCAGTTACTGAGTGTGACACTGGGCACTGTTACTGGGTGCGACTCTGGGCACTGTCACTGGGTCATTTACTGGGTAGGAAATTGGGCACTGTGACTGGGTCAGTTACTGTTTTTGACACTGGGCACTGTCACTGGGTCAATTACTGGGTGTGCCACTGGGCACTGTCACTGGGTCAGTTACTGAGTGTGACACTGGGCACTGTCACTGGGTCAGTTACTGGGTGTGACACCGGGCACTGTCACTGGGTCAGTTACTGGGTGTGACACCGGGCACTGTCACTGGGTCAGTTACTGGGTGTGACTCGGTGCACTGTCACTGGGTCAGTTACTGAGTGTGACACTGGGCACTGTCACTGGGTCAGTTACTGGGTCTGACACTGGGCACCTTCACTGGATCAGTTACTGGGTGTGACACTGGGCACTGTCACAGGGTCAGTTACTGAGTGTGACACTGGGCACTGTTACTGGGTCAGTTACTGGGTGCGACTCTGGGCACTGTCACTGGGTCATTTACTGGGTATGAAATTGGGCACTGTGACTGGGTCAGTTACTGCGTTTGACACTGGGCACTGTCACTGGGTCAATTACTGGTTGTGCCACTGGGCACTGTCACTGGGTCAGTTACTGAGTGTGACACTGGGCACTGTCACTGGGTCAGTTACTGGGTGTGACACCGGGCACTGTCACTGTGTCAGTTACTGGGTGTGACTCGGTGCACTGTCACTGGGTCAGTTACTGAGTGTGACACTGGGCACTGTCACTGGGTCAGTTAATGGGTGTGACACTGGGCACATGTCACTGGGTCAGTTACTGAGTGTGACACAGTGCACATGTCACTGGGTCAGTTACTGGGTGTGGTACTAGGCACTGTCACTGGGTCCGTTACTGTGTATGACACTGGGCACTGTCACTGGATCAGTTACTGGGTGTGACACTAGGCAGATGTCACTGGGTTAGTTACTGGGTGTAGCACAGTGCACTGTCATTGGGTCCATTACTGGCTGTGACACTGGACGCATGTCACTAGGTCAGTTACAGGGTTTGACACTGGGCACTGTGACTGGGTTAGTTACTGGGTGTGACACTGGGCACTGTCACTGGGTCAGTTACTGGGTGTGACACTGGGCACTGTGACTGGGTCAGTTACTGCGTTTGTCACTGGGTCAATTACTGGGTGTGCCACTGGGCACTGTCACTGGGTCAGTTACTGGGTGTGACACTGGGCATTGTGACTGGGTCAGTTACTGCGTTTGTCACTGGGTCAATTACTGGGTGTGCCACTGGGCACTGTCACTGGGTCAGTTACTGAGTGTGACACTGGGCACTGTCACTGGGTCAGTTACTGGGTGTGACACTGGGCGCATGTCACTGGGTCCGTTACTGGGTGTGACACTGAGCACTGTCACTGGGTCAGTTACTGGGTGTGCCACTGGGCACTGTCACTGGGTCAGTTACTGGGTGTGCCACTGGGCACTGTCACTGGGTCAGTTACAGGGTGTGACACTCGGCACTGTCACTGGAACAGTTACTCGGTTTGACAGTGGGCACATGTCACTGGGTCAGTTACTGAGTGTGACAATGGGCCCGTGTCACTAGGTCAGTTACTGAGTGTGACACTGGGTCAGTTGCTGGGTGTGACACTTGGCACTGTCACAGAGTAAGTTACTGGGTGTGACACTGGGCACTGTGACTGGGTATGACACTGGGCACTGTGACTGGGTCAGTTACTGGGAGTGCCATTGGACACTGTGACTGGGTCAGTTACTGGGTGTGGTATTGCACACTGTCACTGGTTCCGTTACTGGGTGTGACACTGGGCACTGCCACTGGGTCAGTTACAGGGTGTGACACTGGCCACTGTTACAGGGTCAGTTACTGGGTGTGACACTGGGCACGTGTCACTAGGTCAGTTACTGAGTATGACACTGGGTCAGTTAGTGGGTGTGACACTGGGCACTGTCACTTGGTACAGTTACTGAGTGTGACACTTGGCACTGTCACTGGGTCAGTTACTGGGTGTGACATTGGGCACTGTCACTGGGTCAGTTACTGGGTGTGACATTGGGCACTGTCACTGGGTCAGTTACTGGGTGTGACATTGTGCACTGTCACTGGGTCAGTTACTGGATGTGACACTGGGCACTGTCACTGGGTTAGGTACTGGGTGTGACACTGGGTCAGTTACTGGATGTGGTATTGCGCACTGTCACTGGGTCCATTACTGGGTGTGACACTGGGCACTGTCACTGGATCAGTTACTGGGTGTGACACTGGGCACATGTCACTGGGTCAGTTACAGGGTGTGACACTGGACACTGTCACTGGTTCAGTTACTGGGTATGACACTGTGCACTATCACTGGGTCAGTTACTGGGTGTGACACTGGGCACTGTCACTGGGTCAGTTACAGGGTGTGACACTGGGCCCTGTCTCTTGGTACAGTTACTGAGTGTGACATTTGGCACTGTCACTGGGTCAGTTACTGAATGTGATACTGGGCACTGTGACTGGGTCAGTTACTGGGTGTGGTATTGCGCACTGTCACTGGGTCCATTACTGGGTGTGACACTGGGCACGTGTCACTGGACCAGTTACTGGGTGTGCTACTGGGCACTGTCACTGGGTCAGTTACTGAGTATGACACTGGGTCAGTTACTGGGTGTGACACTGGGCCCTGTCTCTTGGTACAGTTACTGAGTGTGACACTTGGCACTGTCACTGGGTCAGTTACTGAATGTGATACTGGGCACTGTGACTGGGTCAGTTACTGGGTGTGGTATTGCGCACTGTCACTGGGTCCGTTACTGGGTGTGACACTGGGCACGTGTCACTGGACCAGTTACTGGGTGTGCTACTGGGCACTGTTACTGGGTCAGTTACTGGGTGTAACACTGGCCACTGTCACTGGGTCAGTTACTGGGTGTGACACTGGGCACGAGTCACTAGGTCAGTTACAGAGTGTGACATTGGGCACTGTCACTGGACCAGTTACTAGGTGTGCCACTGGGCACTGTCATTGGGTCAGTTACTGGGTGTGACACTGGACACTGTCACTGGGTCAGTTACTGAGTATGACACTGGGTCAGTTACTGGGTGTGACACTGGGCACTGTCACTGGATCAGTTACTGGGTGTGCGACGGGGCACTGTCACTGGGTCAGGTACTTGGTGTGACACTGAGCACTGTCACTGGGTCCGTTACTGGATCAGTTGTTGGTTGTGACACTGGGCACTGTCACTTGATCAGTTACTTGGGTGTGACACTGGCCACTGTCACTGGGTCAGTTACTGAGTATGACACTGGTCACTGTCACTGGGTCAGTTAATGGGTGTGACACTGGGCACATGTCACTGGGTCAGTTACTGAGTGTGACACAGTGCACATGTCACTGGGTCAGTTACTGGGTGTGGTACTAGGCACTGTCACTGGGTCCGTTACTGTGTATGACACTGGGCACTGTCACTGGATCAGTTACTGGGTGTGACACTAGGCAGATGTCACTGGGTTAGTTACTGGGTGTAGCACAGGGCACTGTCACTGGGTCCATTACTGGCTGTGACACTGGACGCATGTCACTAGGTCAGTTACAGGGTTTGACACTGGGCACTGTGACTGGGTTAGTTACTGGGTGTGACACTGGGCACTGTCACTGGGTCAGTTACTGCGTGTGACAGGGCACTGTGACTGGGTCAGTTACTGGATGTGGCACTGGGCACTGTGACTGGGTCAGTTACTGGGTGTGGTACTGGACACTGTCACTGGGTCCATTCCTGGGTGTGAAATGGGGCACTGTCACTGGGTCAGTTACTGGATGTGACACTGGGCACTTTCACTGGGTCAGTTACTGAGTGTGACACTGGGCACTGTCACTGGGTCAGCTGCTGGATGTGACACTGGGCACTGTCACTGGGTCAGTTACTGGGTGTGACACTGGACACTGTCACTGGTTCAGTTACTGGGTGTGAAACTGGGCACGTGTCACTGGGTCAGTTACTGAGTGTGACACTGGGCACTGTCACTGGGTCAGTTACTGGGTGTGACACCGGGCACATGTCACTGGGTCAATTACTGCGTGTGACACTGGGCACTGTCATTGTGTCAGTTACTGAGTGTGACACTTGGCACTGTCACTGGATCAGTTACTGGGTGTGACACTGGGCACTGTCACTGGGTCAGTTACTGGGTGTGACACTTGGCACTGTCACTGGGTCAGTTACTGGGTGTGACACTTGGCACTGTCACTGGGTCCGTTACTGGGTGTGACACTGGACACTGTCACTGGGTCAGTTACTGGGTATGACATTGGGCACTGTGACTGGGACAGTTACTGCGTTTGACACTGGGCACTGTCACTGGGACAGTTACTGGAGGTGACATTGGGCACTGTCACTGGATCAGTTACTGGATGTGCCAATTGGCACTGTCACTGGGTCAGGTACTGGGTGTGATACTGGGCACTGTCACTGGGACAGTTACTGGGTGTGCCACTGGGCATGTGTCACTAGGTCAGTTACTGGATGTGCCACTGGGCACTGTCACTGGGTCAGTTACTGAATGTGATACTGGGCACTGTAACTGGGTCAGTTACTGGATGTGACACTGGGTACATGTCACTGGGACAGTTACTGATGTGCCACTGGGCACTGTCACTGGGTCAGTTACTGAGTGTGACACTGGGCGCTGTCACTGGGTCAGTTACTGGATGTGACACTGGGCACTGTCACTGGGTCAGTTACTGGGTGTGACACTGGGCACTGTCACTGGGTCAGTTACTGGATGTGACACTGTGCACTTTCTCTGGGTCAGTTACTGGGTGTGCCACTGGGCACTGTCACTGGGTCAGTTACTGAGTGTGACACTGGACACTGTCACTGGGTCAGTTACTGGGTGTGCCACTGGGCACTGTAACTGGGTCAGTTACTGCGTTTGACACTGGGCACTATCACTGGGTCAATTACAGGGTGTGACACTGGGCACATGTCACTAGATCAGTTACTGGCTGTGACACTGGGCACAGTCACTATGTCAGTTACTGGGTGTGACACAGGGCACTGTCACTGGGTCCGTTAATGGGTGTGACACTGGGCACTGTCACTGGGTCAGTTACTGGGTGTGACACTGGACACTGTCACTGGGTCAGTTACTGGGTGTGAAACTGGGCACGTGTCACTGGGTCAGTTACTTGGTGTGAAACTGGGCACGTGTCACTGGGTCAGTTCCTGGGTGTGACACTGGGCACTGTCACTGTGTCAGTTACTGGGTGTGACACTGGGCACTGTCACTGGGTCAGTTACTGGGTGTGAAACTGGGCACGTGTCACTGGGTCAGTTACTGGGTGTGACACTGGGCACTGTCACTGTGTCAATTACTGGGTGTGCCACTGGGCACTGTCACTGGGTCAGTTACTGAATGTGATACTGGGCACTGTAACTGGGTCAGTTACTGGATGTGACACTGGGCACGTGTCACGGGGTCAGTTACTGATGTGCCACTGGGCACTGTCACTAGGTCAGTTACTGAGTGTGACACTGGGCACTGTCACTGGGTCAGTTACTGGATGTGACACTGGGCACTGTCACTGGGTCAGTTACTGGATGTGACACTGTGCACTTTCTCTGGGTCAGTTACTGGGTGTGCCACTGGGCACTTCACTGGGTCAGTTACTGAGTGTGACACTGGGCACTGTCACTGGTCAGTTACTGGGTATGAAATTGGGCACTGTGACTGGGTCAGTTACTGCATTTGACACTGAGCACTATCACTGGGTCAATTACTGGGTGTGACACTGGGCACATGTCACTGGGTCAGTTACTAGGTGTGACACTGGGCACTGTCCCTGGGTCCGTTACTGGGTGTGACACTGGGCACCATGACTGGGTCAGTTACTGGGTATGACATTGGGCACTGTGACTGGGACAGTTACTGCATTTGACACTGGGCACTGTCACTGGGACAGTTACTGGAGGTGACACTGGGCACTGTCACTGGATCAGGTTCTGGATGTGCCACTGGGCACTGTCACTGGGTCAGGTACTGGGTGTGATACTGGGCACTGTCACTGGGACAGTTACTGGGTGTGCCACTGGGCACGTGTCACTAGGTCAGTTACTGGATGTGCCACTGGGCACTGTCACTGGGTCAGTTACTGAATGTGATACTGGGCACTGTAACTGGGTCAGTTACTGGATGTGACACTGGGCACGTGTCACTGGGACAGTTACTGATGTGCCACTGGGCACTGTCACTGGGTCAGTTACTGAGTGTGACACTGGGCACTGTCACTGGGTCAGTTACTGGATGTAACACTGGGCACTGTCACTGGGTCAATTACTAGGTGTGCCACTGGGCACTGTCACTGGGTCAGTTGCTGGGTGTGACACTGGACACTGTCACTGGGTCCGTTACTGGGTGTGACACTGGGCACTGTCACTGGGTCATTTACTGGGTATGAAATTGGGCACTGTGACTGGGTCAGTTACTGCGTTTGACACTGGGCACTGTCACTGGGTCAATTACTGGGTGTGCCACTGGGCACTGTCACTGGGTCAGTTACTGGGTGTGACACTGGGCACTGTCACTGGGTAAGTTACTGGGTGTGACACTGGGCACTGTCACTGGATCAGTTACTGTGTGTGACACTGGGCACTGTCATTGTCTCAGTTACTGAGTGTGACACTTGGCACTGTCACTGGGTCAGATACTGGGTGTGACACTGGGCACTGGCACTGTGTAAGTTAGTGGGTTTGATACTGGGCACTGTCACTGGGTCAGTTACTAGGTGTGACACTGGGCACTGTCACAGGGTCAGTTACTGGGTGTGACAATGGGCACGTGTCACTGGGTCAGTTACGGGGTGTGAGACTGGGCACTGTCACTGGGTCCGTTACAGGATATGACACTGGGCACTGTCACTGGGTCAGTTACTGGGTTAGACACCTGGCACTGTCACTGGGTCAGTTACTGGGTGTGACACCTGGCACTGTCACTAGGTCAGTTACTGAGTGTGACACTGGGTCAGTTACTGGGTGTGACACTGGGCACTGTCACTGGGTCAGTTACTGGGCGTGACACTGGGCACTGTCACCGGGTCAGTTACAGGGTATGACACTGGGCACTGTCACTGGGTCATTTACTGGGTTTGACACTGGGCATATATCAACTGGGTCAGTTACTGGGTGTGACACTGGATACTGCCACTAGGTTAGTTACTGGGTGTGTCACTGGCCACTGTCACTGGGTTAGTTACTGGGTGTGACACTGGGTCAGTTACTGAGTGTGACACTGGGTCAGTTACTGGGTGTGATACTGGGCACTGTCACTTGGTACAGTTACTGAGTGTGACACTTGGCACTGTCACTGGGTCAGTGACTGGGTGTGGCACTGGGCATTGTCACTGAATCAGTTACTGGGTTTGACACTGGGCACTGTCACTGGGTCAGTTACTGGGTGTGACACTGGACACTGTCACTGGGTCAGTTACTGGGTGTGAAACTGGGCACGTGTCACTGGGTCAGTTACTGGGTGTGACACTGGGCACTGTGACTGTGTCAATTACTGGGTGTGCCACTGGGCACTGTCACTGGGTCAGTTACTGAATGTGGTACTGGGCACTGTAACTGGGACAGTTACTGGATGTGACACTGGGCACGTGTCACGGGGTCAGTTACTGATGTGCCACTGGGCACTGTCACTAGGTCAGTTACTGAGTGTGACACAGGGCACTGTCACTGGGTCAGTTACTGGATGTGACACTGGGCACTGTCACTGGGTCAGTTACTGGGTGTGACACTGGGCACTGTCACTGGGTCAGTTACTGGATGTGACACTGTGCACTTTCTCTGGGTCAGTTACTGGGTGTGCCACTGGGCACTGTCACTGGGTCAGTTACTGAGTGTGACACTGGGCACTGTCACTGGGTCAGTTACTGGGTGTGCCACTGGGCACTGTAACTGGGTCAGTTACTGCGTTTGACACTGGGCACTATCACTGGGTCAATTACAGGGTGTGACACTGGGCACATGTCACTAGATCAGTTACTGGCTGTGACACTGGGCACAGTCACTATGTCAGTTACTGGGTGTGACACAGGGCACTGTCACTGGGTCCGTTAATGGGTGTGACACTGGGCACTGTCACTGGGTCAGTTACTGGGTGTGACACTGGACACTGTCACTGGGTCAGTTACTGGGTGTGAAACTGGGCACGTGTCACTGGGTCAGTTACTTGGTGTGAAACTGGGCACTGTCACTGTGTCAGTTACTGGGTGTGACACTGGGCACTGTCACTGGGTCAGTTACTGGGTGTGAAACTGGGCACGTGTCACTGGGTCAGTTACTGGGTGTGACACTGGACACTGTCACTGGGTCAGTTACTGGGTGTGAAACTGGGCACGTGTCACTGGGTCAGTTCCTGGGTGTGACACTGGGCACTGTCACTGTGTCAGTTACTGGGTGTGACACTGGGCACTGTCACTGGGTCAGTTACTGGGTGTGAAACTGGGCACGTGTCACTGGGTCAGTTACTGGGTGTGACACTGGGCACTGTCACTGTGTCAATTACTGGGTGTGCCACTGGGCACTGTCACTGGGTCAGTTACTGAATGTGATACTGGGCACTGTAACTGGGTCAGTTACTGGATGTGACACTGGGCACGTGTCACGGGGTCAGTTACTGATGTGCCACTGGGCACTGTCACTAGGTCAGTTACTGAGTGTGACACTGGGCACTGTCACTGGGTCAGTTACTGGATGTGACACTGGGCACTGTCACTGGGTCAGTTACTGAGTGTGACACTGGGCACTGTCACTGGGTCAGTTACTGGATGTGACACTGTGCACTTTCTCTGGGTCAGTTACTGGGTGTGCCACTGGGCACTTCACTGGGTCAGTTACTGAGTGTGACACTGGGCACTGTCACTGGTCAGTTACTGGGTATGAAATTGGGCACTGTGACTGGGTCAGTTACTGCATTTGACACTGAGCACTATCACTGGGTCAATTACTGGGTGTGACACTGGGCACATGTCACTGGGTCAGTTACTAGGTGTGACACTGGGCACTGTCCCTGGGTCCGTTACTGGGTGTGACACTGGGCACCATGACTGGGTCAGTTACTGGGTATGACATTGGGCACTGTGACTGGGACAGTTACTGCCTTTGACACTGGGCACTGTCACTGGGACAGTTACTGGAGGTGACACTGGGCACTGTCACTGGATCAGGTACTGGATGTGCCACTGGGCACTGTCACTGGGTCAGGTACTGGGTGTGATACTGGGCACTGTCACTGGGACAGTTACTGGGTGTGCCACTGGGCACGTGTCACTAGGTCAGTTACTGGATGTGACACTGGGCACTGTCACTGGGTCAGTTACTGAATGTGATACTGGGCACTGTAACTGGGTCAGTTACTGGATGTGACACTGGGCACGTGTCACTGGGACAGTTACTGATGTGCCACTGGGCACTGTCACTGGGTCAGTTGCTGGGTGTGACACTGGACACTGTCACTGGGTCCGTTACTGGGTGTGACACTGGGCACTGTCACTGGGTCATTTACTGGGTATGAAATTGGGCACTGTGACTGGGTCAGTTACTGCGTTTGACACTGGGCACTGTCACTGGGTCAATTACTGGGCGTGACACTGGGCACTGTCACTGGGTAAGTTACTGGGTGTGACACTGGGCACTGTCACTGGATCAGTTACTGTGTGTGACACTGGGCACTGTCACTGGATCAGTTACTGTGTGTGACACTGGGCACTGTCATTGTGTCAGTTACTGGGTGTGACACTTGGCACTGTCACTGGGTCAGTTACTGGGTGTGACACTGGGCACTGTCACTGGGTAAGTTACTGGGTGTGACACTGGGCACTGTCACTGGATCAGTTACTGTGTGTGACACTGGGCACTGTCATTGTGTCAGTTACTGAGTGTGACACTTGGCACAGTCACTGGGTCAGTTACTAGGTGTGACACTGGGCACTGTCACAGGGTCAGTTACTGGGTGTGACAATGGGCACGTGTCACTGGGTCAGTTACTGGGTGTGACACCTGGCACTGTCACTAGGTCAGTTACTGAGTGTGACACTGGGTCAGTTACTGGGTGTGACACTGGCCACTGTCACTGGGTCAGTTACTGGGTGTGAAACTGGGCACGTGTCACTGGGTCAGTTACTGGGTGTGACACTGGGCACTGTCACAGGGTCAGTTACTGGGTGTGACAATGGGCACTGTCACTGGGTCAGTTACGGGGTGTGAGACTGGGCACTGTCACTGGGTCCGTTACAGGATATGACACTGGGCACTGTCACTGGGTCAGTTACTGGGTTAGACACCTGGCACTGTCACTGGGTCAGTTACTGGGTGTGACACTGGGTCAGTTACTGGGTCAGTTACTAGGTGTGACACTGGGCACTGTCACAGGGTCAGTTACTGGGTGTGACAATGGGCACGTGTCACTGGGTCAGTTACGGGGTGTGAGACTGGGCACTGTCACTGGGTCAGTTACTGGGTGTGACACCTGGCACTGTCACTAGGACAGTTACTGAGTGTGACACTGGGTCAGTTACTGGGTCAGTTACTAGGTGTGACACTGGGCACTGTCACAGGGTCAGTTACTGGGTGTGACAATGGGCACGTGTCACTGGGTCAGTTACGGGGTGTGAGACTGGGCACTGTCACTGGGTCCGTTACAGGATATGACACTGGGCACTGTCACTGGGTCAGTTACTGGGTGTGACACCTGGCACTGTCACTAGGTCAGTTACTGAGTGTGACACTGGGTCAGTTACTGGGTGTGACACTGGGCACTGTCACTGGGTCAGTTACTGGGCGTGACACTGGGCACTGTCACCGGGTCAGTTACAGGGTATGACACTGGGCACTGTCACTGGATCAGTTACTGGGTGTGACACTGGGCACTGTCATTGTGTCAGTTACTGAGTGTGACACTTGGCACTGTCACTGGGTCAGTTACTGGGTGTGACACTGGGCACTGTCACTGGGTAAGTTACTGGGTGTGACACTGGGCACTGTCACTGGATCAGTTACTGTGTGTGACACTGGGCACTGTCATTGTGTCAGTTACTGAGTGTGACACTGGGCACTGTCACAGGGTCAGTTACTGGGTGTGACAATGGGCACGTGTCACTGGGTCAGTTACGGGGTGTGAGACTGGGCACTGTCACTGGGTCCGTTACAGGATATGACACTGGGCACTGTCACTGGGTCAGTTACTGGGTTAGACACCTGGCACTGTCACTGGGTCAGTTACTGGGTGTGACACCTGGCACTGTCACTAGGTCAGTTACTGAGTGTGACACTGGGTCAGTTACTGGGTGTGACACTGGGCACTGTCACTGGGTCAGTTACTGGGCGTGACACTGGGCACTGTCACCGGGTCAGTTACAGGGTATGACACTGGGCACTGTCACTGGGTCATTTACTGGGTTTGACACTGGTCATATATCAACTGGGTCAGTTACTGGGTGTGACACTGGATACTGCCACTAGGTTAGTTACTGGGTGTGTCACTGGCCACTGTCACTGGGTTAGTTACTGGGTGTGACACTGGGTCAGTTACTGAGTGTGACACTGGGTCAGTTACTGGGTGTGATACTGGGCACTGTCACTTGGTACAGTTACTGAGTGTGACACTTGGCACTGTCACTGGGTCAGTTACTGGGTGTGGCACTGGGCATTGTCACTGAATCAGTTACTGGGTTTGACACTGGGCACTGTCACTGGGTCAGTTACTGGGTGTGACACTGGACACTGTCACTGGGTCAGTTACTGGGTTTGATACTGGGCACTGTCACTGAATCAGTTACTGTGTTTGACACTGGGCACTGTCACTGGGTCAGTTACTGGGTGTGACACTGGGCACTGTCACTGGGTCAGTTACTGGGTGTGAAACTGGGCACGTGTCACTGGGTCAGTTACTGGGTGTGACACTGGGCACTGTCACAGGGTCAGTTACTGGGTGTGACAATGGGCACGTGTCACTGGGTCAGTTACGGGGTGTGAGACTGGGCACTGTCACTGGGTCCGTTACAGGATATGACACTGGGCACTGTCACTGGGTCAGTTACTGGGTGTGACACCTGGCACTGTCACTAGGTCAGTTACTGAGTGTGACACTGGGTCAGTTACTGGGTCAGTTACTAGGTGTGACACTGGGCACTGTCACAGGGTCAGTTACTGGGTGTGACAATGGGCACGTGTCACTGGGTCAGTTACGGGGTGTGAGACTGGGCACTGTGACTGTGTCAATTACTGGGTGTGCCACTGGGCACTGTCACTGGGTCAGTTACTGAATGTGGTACTGGGCACTGTAACTGGGACAGTTACTGGATGTGACACTGGGCACGTGTCACGGGGTCAGTTACTGATATGCCACTGGGCACTGTCACTAGGTCAGTTACTGAGTGTGACACTGGGCACTGTCACTGGGTCAGTTACTGGATATGACACTGGGCACTGTCACTGGGTCAGTTACTGAGTGTGACACTGGGCACTGTCACTGGGTCAGTTACTGGATGTGACACTGTGCACTTTCTCTGGGTCAGTTACTGGGTGTGCCACTGGGCACTTCACTGGGTCAATTACTGAGTGTGACACCGGGCACTGTCACTGGGTCAGTTACTGGGTATGAAATTGGGCACTGTGACTGGGTCAGTTACTGCATTTGACACTGAGCACTATCACTGGGTCAATTACTGGGTGTGACACTGGGCACTGTCACTGGGTCAGTTACTGGATATGACACTGGGCACTGTCACTGGGTCAGTTACTGAGTGTGACACTGGGCACTGTCACTGGGTCAGTTACTGGATGTGACACTGTGCACTTTCTCTGGGTCAGTTACTGGGTGTGCCACTGGGCACTTCACTGGGTCAATTACTGAGTGTGACACCGGGCACTGTCACTGGGTCAGTTACTGGGTATGAAATTGGGCACTGTGACTGGGTCAGTTACTGCATTTGACACTGAGCACTATCACTGGGTCAATTACTGGGTGTGACACTGGGCACATGTCACTGGGTCAGTTACTAGGTGTGACACTGGGCACTGTCCCTGGGTCCGTTACTGGGTGTGACACTGGGCACCATGACTGGGTCAGTTACTGGGTATGACATTGGGCACTGTGACTGGGACAGTTACTGCGTTTGACACTGGGCACTGTCACTGGGACAGTTACTGGAGGTGACACTGGGCACTGTCACTGGATCAGGTACTGGATGTGCCACTGGGCACTGTCACTGGGTCAGGTACTGGGTGTGATACTGGGCACTGTCACTGGGACAGTTACTGGGTGTGCCACTGGGCACGTGTCACTAGGTCAGTTACTGGATGTGCCACTGGGCACTGTCGCTGGGTCAGTTACTGAATGTGATACTGGGCACTGTAACTGGGTCAGTTACTGGATGTGACACTGGGCACGTGTCACTGTGACAGTTACTGGGTGTGCCAATGGGCACTGTCACTGGGTCAGTTACTGAGTGTGACACTGGGCACCATCACTGGGTCAGTTACTGGATGTAACACTGGGCACTGTCACTGGGTCAATTACTAGGTGTGCCACTGGGCACTGTCACTGGGTCAGTTGCTGGGTGTGACACTGGACACTGTCACTGGTTCAGTTACTGGGTGTGACACTGGGCACTGTCACTGGGTCAGTTACTGGGTGTGACACTGGGCACTGTCACTGGATCAGTTACTGTGTGTGACACTGGGCACTGTCATTGTGTCAGTTACTGAGTGTGACACTTGGCACTGTCACTGGGTCAGTTACTGGGTGTGACACTGGGCACTGTCACTGGGTCCGTTACTGGGTGTGACACTGGGCACTGTCACTGGGTCCGTTACTGGGTGTGACACTGGGCACTGTCACTGGGTCATTTACTGGGTATGAAATTGGGCACTGTGACTGGGTCAGTTACTGCGTTTGACACTGGGCACTGTCACTGGGTCAATTACTGGGTGTGCCACTGGGCACTGTCACTGGGTCAGTTACTGGGTGTGCCACTGGGCACTGTCACTGGTTCAGTTACTGGGTGTGACACTGGGCACTGTCACTGGGTCAGTTACTGGGTGTGACACTGGGCACTGTCACTGGATCAGTTACTGTGTGTGACACTGGGCACTGTCATTGTGTCAGTTACTGAGTGTGACACTTGGCACTGTCACTGGGTCAGTTACTGGGTGTGACACTGGGCACTGGCACTGTGTAAGTTAGTGGGTTTGATACTGGGCACTGTCACTGGGTCAGTTATTAGGTGTGACACTGGGCACTGTCACAGGGTCAGTTACTGGGTGTGACACTGGGCACGTGTCACTGGGTCAGTTACGGGGTGTGAGACTGGGCACTGTCACTGGGTCCGTTACAGGATATGACACTGGGCACTGTCACTGGGTCAGTTACTGGGTTAGACACCTGGCACTGTCACTGGGTCAGTTACTGGGTGTGACACCTGGCACTGTCACTAGGTCAGTTACTGAGTGTGACACTGGGTCAGTTACTGGGCGTGACACTGGGCACTGTCACTGGGTCAGTTACAGGGTATGACACTGGGCACTGTCACTGGGTCATTTACTGGGTTTGACACTGGGCATATATCAACTGGGTCAGTTACTGGGTGTGACACTGGATACTGCCACTAGGTTAGTTACTGGGTGTGTCACTGGCCACTGTCACTGGGTTAGTTACTGGGTCAGTTACTGAGTGTGACACTGGGTCAGTTACTGGGTGTGATACTGGGCACTGTCACTTGGTACAGTTACTGAGTGTGACACTTGGCACTGTCACTGGGTCAGTTACTGGGTGTGGCACTGGGCATTGTCACTGAATCAGTTACTGGGTTTGACACTGGGCACTGTCACTGGGTCAGTTACTGGGTGTGACACTGGACACTGTCACTGGGTCAGTTACTGGGTTTGATACTGGGCACTGTCACTGAATCAGTTACTGTGTTTGACACTGGGCACTGTCACTGGGTCAGTTACTGGGTGTGACACTGGGCACTGTCACTGGGTCAGTTACCGGGTGTGACACTGGACACTGTCACTGGGTCAGTTACTGGGTTTGACACTGGGCACTGTCACTGAATCAGTTACTGGATATGACACTGGGCACTGTCACTGAATCAGTTACTGGGTTTGACACTGGGCACTGTCACTGGGTCAGTTACTGGGTGTGACACTGGGCACTGTCACTGGGTCAGTTACTGGGTGTGACACTGGACACTGTCACTGGGTTTGACACTGGGCACTGTCACTGGGTCAGTTACTGGGTGTGACACTGGGCACTGTCACTGGGTCAGTTACTGGGTGTGACACTGGACACTGTCACTGTGTCAGTTACTGGGTGTGACACTGGACACTGTCACTGGGTCAGTTACTGGGTTTGACACTGGGCACTGTCACTGAATCAGTTACTGGGTTTAACACTGGGCACTTTCACTGGGTCAGTTACTGGGTGTGACACTGGGCACTGTCACTGGGTCAGTTACTGGATATGACACTGGGCACTGTCACTGAATCAGTTACTGGGTTTAACACTGGGCACTGTCACTGGGTCAGTTACTGGGTTTGACACTGGGCACTGTCACTGAATCAGTTACTGGGTTTGACACTGGGCACTGTCACTGGGTCAGTTACTGGGTGTGACACTGGACACTGTCACTGGGTCAGTTACTGGGCGTGACACTGGGCACTGTCACTGGGTCAGTTACAGGGTATGACACTGGGCACTGTCACTGGGTCATTTACTGGGTTTGACACTGGGCATATATCAACTGGGTCAGTTACTGGGTGTGACACTGGATACTGCCACTAGGTTAGTTACTGGGTGTGTCACTGGCCACTGTCACTGGGTTAGTTACTGGGTCAGTTACTGAGTGTGACACTGGGTCAGTTACTGGGTGTGATACTGGGCACTGTCACTTGGTACAGTTACTGAGTGTGACACTTGGCACTGTCACTGGGTCAGTTACTGGGTGTGGCACTGGGCATTGTCACTGAATCAGTTACTGGGTTTGACACTGGGCACTGTCACTGGGTCAGTTACTGGGTGTGACACTGGGCACTGTCACTGGGTCAGTTACTGGGTTTGATACTGGGCACTGTCACTGAATCAGTTACTGGGTTTGACACTGGGCACTGTCACTGGGTCAGTTACTGGGTGTGACACTGGGCACTGTCACTGGGTCAGTTACTGGGTGTGACACTGGACACTGTCACTGGGTCAGTTACTGGGTTTGACACTGGGCACTGTCACTGAATCAGTTACTGGATATGACACTGGGCACTGTCACTGAATCAGTTACTGGGTTTGACACTGGGCACTGTCACTGGGTCAGTTACTGGGTGTGACACTGGGCACTGTCACTGGGTCAGTTACTGGGTGTGACACTGGACACTGTCACTGGGTTTGACACTGGGCACTGTCACTGGGTCAGTTACTGGGTGTGACACTGGGCACTGTCACTGGGTCAGTTACTGGGTGTGACACTGGACACTGTCACTGTGTCAGTTACTGGGTGTGACACTGGACACTGTCACTGGGTCAGTTACTGGGTTTGACACTGGGCACTGTCACTGAATCAGTTACTGGGTTTAACACTGGGCACTTTCACTGGGTCAGTTACTGGGTGTGACACTGGGCACTGTCACTGGGTCAGTTACTGGATATGACACTGGGCACTGTCACTGAATCAGTTACTGGGTTTAACACTGGGCACTGTCACTGGGTCAGTTACTGGGTTTGACACTGGGCACTGTCACTGAATCAGTTACTGGGTTTGACACTGGGCACTGTCACTGGGTCAGTTACTGGGTGTGACACTGGACACTGTCACTGGGTCAGTTACTGGGTTTGACACTGGGCACTGTCACTGAATCAGTTACTGGGTTTGACACTGGGCACTGTCACTGGGTCAGTTACTGGGTGTGACACTGGGCACTGTCACTGAATCAGTTACTGGGTTTGACACTGGGCACTGTCACTGGGTCAGTTACTGGGTGTGACACTGGGCACTGTCACTGGATAAGTGCACTTGTTAACCACCCGGGGAGATTTCATAGCCAGGCCCATAACACTCATTGTTTGACACTGGGCAGGTAACAAGGTGCGTTTGACAATCTCTACCCACACTGGGCACACAGGATAGGGACTGCACATGTGACACTGGCATATCAATATCCTCCTACCTGCTGTCTTTTTGCAGCACAGTGACCCTGGTCGTTCTCTGCTTGGCGGAAGCCAGGCCTATGTGGCTGATGGAATTGCCAATGTAGCTCCAGAATTGGGTGAAGTAGTTGAGGATGTAGAGGTGGCAATGTCTGTTCGAGCAGCAGTACAGGAGGCCAGTCTCTGTGAGTCCCATCCATTTAATGCCTTCCTCAAACACAGACAGACTGGATCCCCGAGAGAGCAAAAGACATGGTTACTATTAACTGAACTAGAACATTTCCACTAAGCCCTGACTCCAATGCCCTGAACCATGATCCCAGTCCACTGACATCTGACACCACGCAGTACACTGGCCCTGATACATTGATCCTAATTCAGGAACCACTGACCCCCTTTCCCCAACCAAAAGCCCAAGCCACTGACTCTTGACCCCAAATTCAATACACTGACCTCTCACCTCAATATTGACCCCTGTCCCTAATACACTAATGCCAATCCACTGACCCTTCACCCCAATACATTGATTCCTGAATTTAGGCCTCTCGGTAAAACATTTGGTTGTTTTTCAAAACTATTTGGTGGACAACAGGACTTAAAGCTTAATTGAGGTCGTATTTACCCTAACTATTATTTTTAATATAGGGAAATGTGACAGAAAGCAGAAATAAAGAAAAGGAAGGCTTGCATTTGTATAGCAGCTTTGACAAAGTCAGGACATCCCAAAGCATTTTACATCCGATGAAGTGTTCTTGAAGTGTGGCCACTTGAGGTACTGCAGGAAATACAGCAGCCATCTTGTGAACAGCAAGCTCCCATAAATGACAATGAGTAGATAACCTGGTTCCCTGATGCTACATCAGGGATAAGTACTATCCAGGACACTGGACAGAAAAACCATTGGTTTATTTTGAAATAGGTGCCTTTTACATCCACCTATAAGAACAGGCAGAGCTTCAATGTCCAGCATCTCTGACCGGCCAGCACTCCCTAGGTGCTACACTGAGACAGAGAGAGACGTTGGCCCAAACATGTCAGTTGGTGATATTCCCCATTTCTGCCTTTGGGATCTTCCTGCATGCAAATTGGTTCCCTGTTCTGACTTGCATTGGGATGTTCTGAGAGAGATAGAAAGATGCCAGAGAAATATGACTCAGTCTTTGTCTCCGAGACAGTGGGTCTTCACCTCAGAAGCTGGCTATAGATGTCCAGTGACCAGAACCTGATCGAACCATCCTTTGAACAGGAGATGAAGATGGAAGGGGTCTCCGGATGGATCAGCAGGTTTGTGATTGCCCGGGTGTGTCCAGTAAACCTGTGGGTGATAATCCCATTGGCACTCCAAGCCTTGACTGTGAGACGTCAAAATGTTCAGCATTAAGAAACAGCAACATCTTGCATTGATATGGCACCCTTAATTAGAGCAAAACATTCTAAGGCACTTTGCAAGAGCATTATCAAACAAAATTCAACACTGAGCCACGTAACATAGGGAGACAGATTCATGTGTTTTTATTACCCGTCCCTAATTGCCCCTGAACAGAACAGCTGGCTTGGCCAAAGAGCAGCTAAGGGTTACCCCGTATGGCTGTGGATCTGCAGTCAGCAGCCCCTCAGGAAAATCAATGGGCTGGTGATGGCCTAGGGGTATCAGTGATAACTGGACTGTTTATCCAGAGACCCTGGTAATGTTCTGGGGACCCAAGTTTGAATCCTGCCATGGCAGATGGTGGAATTTGAATTGAATTTAAAAATCTGGAATTAAGATCATTAATCCATTTTCAATTGTCAGGAAAAACCCATCTAGGTCACTAATGTCCTTTAGGGAAGGAAACTGCCCTTCTTACCTGGTCGGGCCTACATGTGACTCCAGACCCACAGCAATGTGGTTGACCGTTAACTGCCCTCTGGGGTAATTAGGGATGAGGTCATAAATGCCAGATCTGCCAATGACTCTCTCATCCCATGGATCAATTTTTTAATAATCAGTCATGGTTTTGACAATTACACTTGACCCCAAGTCTCGACAATGTTTCTGAGGAGGAATGAGTTCCTAATTTTCACTCCAGTTCAGGGACTGTTTCCTGACATCACTCCTGGATGGCCTACTCTAAACTGGCCCCTTGTTCTGACCTCTCCTGCCCACTGCTCCCCTCAATCAGTGCAAATATGATCCCTCCCCACCCCCCGGTCTACCCTGAAACTCCTATCGGTTACCCCTTAGTCTTCTGTACTCAAGGGAATGCTAGCCTGGTCTGTCCCGGTAGCTTAACCCTTTCAGGCCCAGGGTCGTTCTGGTGAAGCTGCGTTAATCCTCCTTCCGAATCTCCCCCTGAAGCGTAAAGCCCAGAACCAAACCTAGTTAAAAACAATGACTGCAGATGCTGGAAACCACGCCCCCCCCCCCACAACCCACCCTCCCATCCTGGCACCTTCCCCTGTCACCGCAGGAATTGCAAAACCTGCACCCACACCTCCTCCCTCACCTCCATCCAAGGCCCCAAAGGAGCCTTCCACATCCATCAAAGTTTTACCTGCACATCCACTAATATCAATTATTGTATCCGTTGCTCCCGATGCAGTCTCCTCTACATTGGGGAGACTGGGCGCCTCCTAGCAGAGCGCTTTAGGGAACATCTCCGGGACACCCGCACCAATCAACCCCACCGCCCTGTGGCCCAACATTTCAACTCCCCCTCCCACTCTGCTGAGGACATGGAGGTGCTGGGCCTCCTTCACCGCCGCTCCCTCACCACCAGACGCCTGGAGGAAGAACGCCTCATCTTCCGCCTCGGAACACTTCAACCCCAGGGCATCAATGTGGACTTCAACAGTTTCCTCATTTCCCCTTCCCCCACCTCACCCTAGTTCTAAACTTCCAGCTCAGCACTGTCCCCATGACTTGTCCGGACTTGTCCTACCTGCCTATCATCTTTTCCATCCATCCACTCCACCCTCTCCTCCCTGACCTATCACCTTCATCCCCTCCCCCACTCACCTATTGTACTCTATGCTACTTTCTCCCCACCCCCACCCTCCTCTCACTTATCTCTCCACCCTTCAGGCTCTCTGCCTGTATTCCTGATGAAGGGCTTTTGCCCAAAACATTGATTTTCCTGCTCCTCGGATACTGCCTGAACTGCTGTGCTTTTCCAGCACCACTCTACTCCAGAACCAAACCTGATTACTCAGTCAGGATCTGGTTCGAGTTCTGAACAGTTGCAGGGAACTTTCGTATACCCATCCACCTTTGAGATTAGACCAGAAGACTGTAAGGTATAGAAGCAGAACGAGGCCATTCAGCCCATTGAGTCTGCCCCACCATTTAATCATGGTTGATAAGTTTCTCCTGCCTTCTCCCCTTAATTTCTTCTTGGCACGAAATGTGTGTAGATTCTGTTATTGTCAGTTTAATATCCGACATGTCCCTTATCTGGGGGCCATATATTAACCAGAACTTTCCAGCACCACACTCTCAACTCTGATCTCCAGCATCTGCAGTCCTCACTTTCTCCAAGAACTGATCTATCTCTGTCTTAAATATAGTCAATGCCTTGGCCTCCACAGCTCTCTTGTGGCAAGGAGTTCCACAGATTCCCCACCCTCTGGCTGAAGAAATTCCTCCCCATCTCAGTTCTAAAAGGTTACCCTTCACCCTAAGACTGGGCTGTCAGATCCTAGTCTTCCCAACTCATGGAAATATCCCCTCCATGTTCATTCCATCCAGGCCTCTCAGTACTCCATAAGTTTCAATCAGAAACCTATCTTTGTAAACTCCATGAATACAAGCCCAGAGTCCTCAATTGCTCCTCACATGACAAGCCCCTCACCCCCGGGGATCACTCTTGTGAACCTCCTCTGGACCCCCTCCAAGGCCAGTACATCCTTCCTTCAATATAGGGCCCAAACCTGCTCACAATGTTCCAAATGCAGTCTGACCAGAGCTTCAACATCCCAAGGCTTTTCCCAGCTGAGAGAGATCATCAGTTGGATCAAGAGTGGCACAGTATGCGCAGCACGGTGGCACAGTGGTTAGCACTGCTGCCTCACAGCGCCAGAGACCTGGGTTCAATTCCCGCCTCAGGCGACTGACTGTGTGGAGTTTGCACATTCTCCTCGTGTCTGCGTGGGTTTCCTCCGGGTGCTCCGGTTTCCTCCCACAGTCCAGAAATGTGCAGGTTAGGTGAATTGGCCATGCTAAATTGCCCATAGTGTTAGGTGAAGGGGTAAATGTAGGGGAATGGGTCTGGGTGGTATACGCTTCGGCGGGTCGGTGTGGACTTATTGGGCTGAAGGGATGTTTCCACACTGTAAGTAATCTAATCTAATCTAAGAGAAGACTGAGCCTTACTTTCACAGTCTGTGGAGCAGGTCAGGATGGACTTGATGTAGGATGAGTAGATACAAGCCGTGGGTGAACACTTGTGGGGGTTTGGAATCTCCAGGAGGAGCTGCCCTTGTGTGTTGTAACAGAACAGCGCCTGGACAGAGCAGCAGAAGACTTGCTGAGTGACGACATCGAGTTCCACCTTCGTCACCCAGTTCCCTCCCATATGAGGATAGTCAGCCCTGGGGAGCAACGACACAGCTACAGTGGGAACACAGGCATATAACAACAATCTCCATTTCAGTCGTGTTTCCTAAACAGTGAAACATCCCATGGCAGTATAAATCAGAGCAGGGCTCCAGTGCTGGACCTCACCCACTCCAACTCCTTTCTTTATCCTTTTGCTTGTGCTTTTTAAACTTTGTAAAACATTTTTCAAAATTTACTTGGTTGGGAATGGGAGCGAGGTTGGCGCACAGACTGGAGGGCGTCACAGGGGGTTGGGGGGGGGGGGGGGGGGGGGGTGTCCCCAGACTGGAGGTGCCCACGAGGAGGTGAGTCCCCATTGTGGGGAGGTCAGGCCTTGAAATCCCAGTATGATCATGAGACTTGGCCCAGTGCAGCCTGAAACTGGGTCTGGTGCGGCCTGGAGCCTGGAACCTGGGCCCAGTGCAAACCTGCAGACTGGACCCTGTGCAGCCTGGAGACTAGGCCTGGTTTGAATCTTAGGATTGGGTCCAGTGCAGCCTGGAGATTGTGCCCAGTTCAAACCTGGACACGGGGCCCGGTGCAGCTTAGACACTGGGTCTGGTTTGAATCTGGAGACTGGGCCCTGTGCAGCCTGAAGACTCGGGCCGGTTTGAATCTGGAGACTGGGCCTGGTGCGAACCTGGAGACTGGGTGTTGCCACGGTCTGAGGTGAAAGGACTGTAAATTGTGTATTTCTATTTTTTATTTTTCCTTTTCTCTCTTATGCTAGACTTTTTATTTATTGTGTTTTCTATTGTATACCAAATACTTAAGTATCTGTACGTAGGGACCTTTGTACCTAAGACGGCTCCATAAGGGGTGACTTGTACACGTCTTACTGTACTCATTCGCGTATAGATAGGATGATACCTGTAGATTTTTATCTCAGGGAGGGCATAGGTTTAAGGTGAGCGGGGAAAGAGTTAGGCAGCACCTGAGGGGCAGCAGCACCTGAGATACAACTTCTTCACCCAGAGAGTGGTGCGTGTATGGAATGGGCTGAAAGAGAAAGTGGTTGGGGCAGGTACAGTAGCAACATTCAAAAACCATTGGATAGATACATGGATGGGAAGGGTTTAGAGGGATATGAACCAAATGCAGGCAATTAGAACAAGCTGAGTGGGCACCATGGTCAGTATGGACCAGTTAGGGCTGAAGGGCCTGTTTCCATGCTGTATTACTCTATGATTCTATATGTGACAATAAAACTAATTCAATTAAATTCAAATTTGACACTGAGCCACATTGGGGTTTAGTGAATGGGGGAGCAGGTCAAAGGGCTGAATGGCCTACTACTGTTACCATTTCATATCATATGTCAGGAGACGGGAGGCTTGGACAGTGACGTGGGTTTTAAGGAGCACCTGAAAGGAGGAGGGGGGTTTAATGAAGATAGTCGCAGGCCCTTGGTAGCTGACGGCGCAAATACTAACGGTGGGGCTGAATACAAACACCCGGGGCCAGCATTGGAACAGCGCACAGACTGATCCCAGAGGGCTGGAAGAGATTAAACATATCAGTCAGTGTTCCCACGAAGGAGTCTATTCATCCAGTTTAAATCCAGACTGCTCAGATTTCATTCAATCCAGCCATTCTCCAATACCAGATGGTTTTATGTCCAGTGTTTTACACACTTTCCTCAGGGATGTACCAACAGGGATGTGTGCTTGTCCCGTTTTCCATTTTTTAGAATTCTTTCATGGGAGGTGGGTATCACTGGCATAGCCAGCATTTGTATCTGATCCTGAACCGCGCCTTGAAATGCTGGAATTGTTGGGCCTTTTCAGGGAAACTTAGTCAGTTTGCTGGAATCACATGTAGGCCAGACCAGGGAAGCATGTCAGATTTCCCTCCCTAAAGGATGTTATTGAACCACAGAATCCCGACAGTGTGGAAGCAGGCCATTCAGCCCATCAAGTCCACCCTGATCCTCCAAAGAGCATCCCACCCAGACCAACGCCGACATAACTCTGCATTTCCCACGGCCAATTCCGCCTAACCTGCACATCTGTGGATTGTGGGAGGAAACCAGAGCACCCAGAGGAAACCCACACAGACACGGGGAGAACGTGCAAATTCCACACAGACACCCGAGGCTGGAATCGAACCTGGGTACCTGGCACTGTGAGGCAGCAGTGCTAACCACTGAGCCACCCTGTTGCCTGCAGATGGCGTTTTAGAACAATTGGCAATAGTGACATGGTCATAATTAGGTTAACTTTTAAATTCTAGACTTTATTTTTAATTGAATTTAAATTTCACTATCAGCTCTGGTGGGATTCGATCCCATGTTCCCTGAACAATAGCCTTGGGCTCTGCATTACTAACCCTTACATTACTATGACATCTCATTGTGGTTCGGAATCTTGATCCACAGACTTTGTCCCTTCTTTATCTCTATTTTCCACCCATAATATTATCCGTTCTGTCTGTGTTATTTGTGAATGAGTGTGTGTGCATTGACTGATAAAGAGTACAACTTGTATGTTTTCATTATTAATCTATGTTGCCACATGTGAGAGTGTACATTTAATAAATACATTGAATATCTAATTATTTAGTTATAACTTATTGTTTCTTAAACAGAAGTTGCTGGAAAAGCTCAGCAGGTCTGGCAGCATCTGTAGAGAGAAATCGAAGTTAACATTTCGGGTCCAGTGACCCTTCCTCAGAATTGGTCACTTGACCGAGAAGTTAACTGATTTCTCTCCACAGATGCTGCCAGACCTGCTGAGCTTTTCCAGCAACTTCTGTTTTTGTTTCTGATTTAAAACATCCGAAGTTCTCTCAGCTTTTACTTCCTGTTTCTTGTTCATTAATGAAACCTGGTGTGAAATTATTTTCTCTTAGACTGGATCACAATGAGGTATAAGCCACCCAAGAGATTAAACTGCTCGCTTTCACATTTATGACAACACACGGGATAGTGAGGATGGATTTCCAGTACTCCATTCCCACCAGAATGGTGACAGCGACAGTGAGGGAGCTAATCACGGAGCAGGAAGCTTAGCCTGTAACACTGAGGCTCTGTATCACCTTCACTTAAGGAAGGGATTAGTGTTGGCAGCCTTAAAGGATCTGTAGGAAATCTCCAATTCATCTCCAGAATCCTGCTTACACCACAGAACCATGGAACAGAAACTAGTGGGGGGCACTACTAGGACGTACATATCAAACAACTAATGGCAGGAACAGAAAGAGGCCATTCAGCCTCTCAAGATTATTCAGCTGCAGTGACTGTTCTGGAACTAGCTCCATCCAACTGCCTCGGCTCCACATTCCGTTTCATTCTTGCCTTGCAAAGCTCTACCGACCTCAGAGTTAAAATTACTAATTGAATTTTAGATGCTCTGTATTCTACAATCCTAGTGTGAAGAAATGTTCTCTCCTGGATGTGTGTTTAACGTTCTCCTCCCAGCTCTAGACTCCCACAATAATAGAACAAGCTTTCTCCTGATGTAACCTATCAATTCCTTTGAAAATCCGAAAAGCCATCCACCAGCAAGTCAACTCTTAACCTTCTCCATTTCAGAAATGTAAACCTAGTTTATGTGACATTGAAACGTACAAGATTTTTGGCTCGGTGGCTCAGTGGTTAGCACTGCTGCCTCACAGGGCCAGGGACCCAGGTTCGATTCCAGCCTCGGGCAACTCTCTGTGTGGAGTTTGCACATTCTCCCCGTGTCTGCGTGGGTTTTCTCTGGGTGCTCCGGTTTCCTCCCACAATCCAAAGATGTTTGGAGATGCAGGGTTACAGGGATAGGGTAGGGGGGGGATGGGTCTGGGTGGGATGCTCTTCAGATGGTCATTGCGAACTCAATGGGCTGAATGGCCTGCTTCCCTACTGTAGGGATTCTATGATTCTGAAGGGGTAGATATTGAGAAGAATGTTTCCACTAGAGGGAGAATCTCAAACATAGGTCATCATTACAGAATAAGGGGACAATGGAAATGAGGAGGAATGTCTTCTCTGTGAAGGTGGTAAATATCTGGAAGTCTCTACTCGAGAGAGTGGTGGACGCTAGATCACTGCAAGCATTTCTAGAGGAGGTAAGTAGATTTGTGAAATATTGAGGCATTAAGGGCGATGAGGAGATGACATGGAAGAGTAGTCAAGGCCTACGGCAGATCAGCCATGATCCTTTAGAATTTTGGGGAAAGTTTGAGGGGCTGAATGGCCTATTCCTGCTCCTTTCTCCTCAGAAATTAATAGAGTCATAGAGTCATAGAGATGTACAGATGTACAGCCCGTCCATGCCGACCAGATATCCCAACCCAATCTGGTCCCACCTGCCAGCACCCGGCCCATATCCCTCCAAACCCTTCCTATTCAGATACCCATCCAAATGCCTCTTAAATGCTGCAATTGTGTCAGCCTCCACCACATCCTCTGGCAGCTCATTCCATACACGTACCACCCTCTGTGTGATATTTGGGAGCTCGGGAGCATCCTGGTGAGTGAGTATGGGCTGAGGGTGGGAATTGAGGGGAGAGGTATGGTCAGAGGCTGGAGCTCATGCAATGACACGTCCAGAGGTAGGTCCACCCCGTGTTGGCAGCGCCCCCCAGTGTCAGGAACTCTCTGGAGGAACTGTGTGTTTCTGGCCATTAAAGACATGTGCTTGCTGTTCTATACAGAGGAACCTCAATTACCCGAATATCAATTATCCAAATACCAGATTATCCAAAGGAGACCTCGAGGTCCTGAAAGAAACATTACATCAAAGAGGTGTTTCCAGCACTGATTGCTTCTTTTGTTTACAGTGATTAAAACTGAACTCGGCTTACTGAAATACTGCTGAAAACAATCCTGGACATTGATTGGAGCCCAGGCACCGTCTCCAAATGATTGACTCCCACCCTCTCTCTCCCCACACACTTTCCCTGGAGTTCTACACAGGGGTGTACCCTAAACCCCCCTTCCCCAGATAATCTCTTCAACATTGTCCTGTACAGGGCAAAGGTGGAACCTGCCAAAAAACTGCAGTAAAAGATTTTGTGTGTGGGTGTGTGTGGAGGGGTGGGGGTGGGGGTGAGTTGGTGTGTGTGTGCGTTGATGTGTGTGTCTGTGTGTGTGCCTGTGTGCGTGTCTGTCTGTCTGTGTGAGGATGTGTGTGTCTCTGTGTCTTTGTGTATGTTGGTGTGTGTGTGTCTGTGTGTGTGTGCCTGTGTGCGTGTCTGTCTGTCTGTGTGTGGGTGTGTGTGTGTGTGTGCCTGTGTGCGTGTCTGTCTGTCTGTGTGTGGGTGTGTGTGTCTCTGTGTCTGTGTGTATGTTGGTGTGTGTGTGTCTGAGTGTCTGTGTGTGTGTGCCTGTGTGCCTGTCTGTCTGTGTGTGGGTCTGTCTGTGTGTGTGTGTGTGTGTCTGTGTCTGTGTGTGTGTGTGTGTGTGCTGGTGTCCAGTCCGGCTGCCACGGAGAGGGGACGGGGACAGACGAGGGGCGCATGGGGGCAGATGGGGATGCGCGTGGGGGCTTTGGGGTAGGTGGGGGGGGGTGGTGTTGGATGGGGTTGGGTGGCAGGCGGGTGTGTTGGGGAAAGGGGCGGTGTTGGACCACTTTGGGGGGAGAGCGGGTGGGGACAGACAGGGGGGTGCAGTGTTGGACGGGGTTGGGGGAGGGGGGGTGGGGCTTTGCATGTGGTGTGCTGCTGCCTCATCTCCTGAACGGGGAACGGACCCAACAGAAAACTCCGAGCCCCAGAGGAAAGGCACTGAATCAATTAACCGAATAATCAATTATCCGAACGAAATAGTGCCCACCCATCTCATTCGGATAATCGAGGTTCCTCTGTGTATCGTTCAGGTAGTTTGTCTATAACAAGATGGTTATGTTCTTGTGCAACCCCACCTTATAGAAACATCACACTTTAGAAACAGTGTTGGCAATGTAATCGTGTTAAAACCAGTGTCCCCAATTCATCAGCCGCATTACAGTAAATCTGTGTTAATGAAACGTGTGTTACAGCAGAACGACCTGTAATTTATATTTACGGTGCATGCTATACCTCAGGAAAAGTTCGTAGTTTGACATGGCGATGACTTTATTGTTGCTCTTGTGGTTCATTCTGTATTTCCAAAACTGTGAAGAAATAAAATTGAACTTTTCAGTGAGGCACATCCCTCACACATAAACTCCATGCTTTCCACCCACTGTCTCGCCCCATCCATTAGCCCCCAGATCACAGCCCTGGGTAATACAGTCTCCCGGAGAGCAGGGAGCCCAAAGGATCAATGCTCACCTCAGAATGGATTTACCAAACTCAACGGTATTGTGCTGAGGAATGGTATGGGGGAGGATGGGGGGAGGGGGCAGGGTGGCGAACTATTGGGCAGAGGCTGTGATAACCGGCTTCTAATTGCCCCCTGGGTCTGTGGATTTGTGATTCTGATCCATGACCTCTTGCTGTGTCTATGGACAAGGATCCCACTGAGAGGTGACCTTACAGAAGTTTATAAACTCATGAGCGATATAGAATGGTAGGTGTCTTTTCCCCCAAAATGGGGGATTTCAAGACTAGAGGGCAGGGTGAGAGGAGAGAGATCTAAAAGAGACATGAGGGGCAATTATTTTACACGGAGGGCGGCTCACATGTGGAATGAACTTCCTGAGGAAGTGATGGATGTGAGTACAGTTACAACATTTAAAAGACATTTGGATAGGGACATGAACAGGAAAGATTTGGAGGGATATGGATCAGGAGTAGGGACTGGTTTAGTTTGGGATTGTGTTCAGCATGGGCTGGATGGACCAAAGGGTCTGTTTCTGTGCTGGATGACTCTATGAGTACATTTCACTATTCATTTAGTTCAAAACTGCTCTGAATCATGATGCGTTGTCTCCTTTTTCTCCTGTGATATTTAATCCCCTTGCCTAACGATTCTGCTATCATCCTGAATGTTTTTCCAGTGACTGGTTAATCCCTTCTGGAGGTGAGCGATCCCTGCTCCAGCTGCCAACACAACTCGCGAGATTTTAATACCTTCACTCCTCCAACCCCTCCTGTGATAAGCTCATCAGTCTCCGGGTTGAATATTATCGACTTCACCAATTTCAGGTCCAAATTCAGAACTGTAAATGTTTCAACAAAATCCTTGTTGTACACCTGCAGGCGGGTCAGGGAACAGGTCAGCACTAACATCACCACAACAAAATATTTTGTCAAACATCTTCCTCTCGCACTCCCAGCACAATACGCAAGAATACCAATGGAAGGAGAAAACCGACATTTACAGAGTATGAGAGGGCAAGTGCTGATTGGTGAACTCTGAGTTCAGTAAAAGTCCATCAATGTTGGACCAGCCTCTGTCTCTCACTGTCCCTCACCTCCCCCCACCAACACTGACCACACTAACCCCATCACTACCTGATCAAACTGCCATTCCCCTCATTTCTAATTCTTCTTTAAGCAAGTGCTCAAAGCAAATAAGCACTTTTCAATAAAATAAAATCCCCAAGGACTGCAGATGCTGACGATGCAAAACAAAATTGGAAACTCGAGGGAAGCCTGGGAGAAATCCAACAGGTCTGGCAGCATCTGTGGGGAGAGAAACATTTCGGCTCCCGAGACCCTTCTTCAGAACCGGATAAATGAGAAAAGACCCTGAGCTTCCAGTTGCCTGACACTTTCACCCCCCCCCCCCCCCCCCCACACTGTTCCCTGGCCGAGATCTCTGTCTCAGGTTTGCTGCAGGGCTCCAGGGAAGCTCAGTGCAAGTCGGATGAACAGCACCTCATCTTCCGCTTGGGGACGCTGCAAACCCCAGGACTCAATATCGAGTTCAATAATTTTAGAGTCTGAACTTCCCCATGTGCTTTACCCAACCCCATACACCTGACCCTGTCATGGCAAGTTCTATAAAAGATGGGTACATGAATAGGAAAGGTTTAGAGGGATATGGGCCAAACACAGACAAAGGGGCCTAGATTTGTTTGGAAAGCCTGGTCAGCACAGACGAGTTGGACCGAAGGGTCTGTGTGACTCTATAACTCACTGGCTGCTTTCAATACAATCGAGCTATTTTCACCTTCTCATAGTCCCCATTACCAGCTTTCCTTTCTCCCCAGCTCACCACCATCCATCCCTTTGTCTGCCTAATGGTCGTTCTCTTTCTCTGGGCTCCACCTATCTGCTCACTCCTTACCCCTCTTCACCCCGTGTCTTCAGCATAAATACCCCCCACATTTTCCTCGCTGCTATCTGCTCTGCAGAAGGGTCACTGGACCTGAACCGTTAATTCTGTTTTCTCTCCACACCACAGATGCTGCCGGACCTGCCGAGTTTCTCCAGCTATTTCGGTTTTTGTTTCAAGCACTTTCTGATGTCCGGTGACATTTCTCTCCCAGGGTTTCCCTCAGAAGAATGTCCAGTCCGAAGCTGTCACAAGGGGACAAGATCCTGGTTCATGGAGAGCTGGTAATACTCGACAGGCCTCTAGCAGCTTCCAAACAGTCCTTAAATAACACCTCTTCTGCATTAACCTCAACTTCTCCTGCTGCCTGAGTCCTGACTAGCACCAATTCCCATTCCCAACTGTGCTTGACGTTACACCAGTTGGTCTTATTTTAAAATTCATTCCAAATCCCCCCATGGCCTCACCCCTCCCTTTGTCTGTAATCTCTTTCTAGATCAGAGTGGTGCTGGAATAGCACAGCAGGTCAGGCAGCATCCGAGGAGCAGGAAAATCCTGATGAAGGGCTTTTGCCCGAAACGTCGATTCTCCTGCTCCTTGGATGCTGCCTGACCTGCTGTGCTTTTCCAGCACCACTCTGATCTCCAACATCTGCAGTCCCCACTTCTGCCCTGCAATCTCCTTCAGCCCCACAAACCCTCCACGTTCCTCCAATTCTAGCACTCTCCTGTCTCCCCTTCAGTGACCATGCCTTCAGCTGCCTGAGCCCCAGCTTTGGGAGTTTCTATAAAGAAGAGGGTCCTTACTTTCAGTGAACAATCCTTCCTCAGGGCAAAGTAGGTGTTGAACTTGCTGCAGTAGATTATTTGTCTTAAAATGCCGTAATTGTGTTTGGGAAATTCCAACTCTCTTTTACCTGCACAGAAACAAGAGGATTAAGAAGCTTAAAAAGATTGAGACAGGAGACAGTCTCTTTTCCAAATGTGTGCCACATGAATTCCCCACCCCAAAGACAAACACACAAAGGAAAGGACTTACATTTACATTTCACAATCTCTGAAGGTCCCAAGTAACTAATCTGTCCATTCATGGGATGTGGGAGCCATTGGCTGGGCTCAGCATTTATTGCCTGTCCCTAGTTGCCTCTTGAGAAGGTGGGGGTGAGCTGCCTTCTTGAACCGCTGCAGTCCATGTGCTGGAGGTAGACCCACAGTGCCCTCCTTAGGGAGTCATGATTTGGAGATGCCAGTGTTGGACTGGGGTGGACAAAGTTAAAAATCACACAACACCAGGTTATAGTCCAACAGGTTTAATTAGAAGCACACTAGCTTTCGGAGCGTCGCTCCTTCATCAGGTGGTAAGGAGCGATGCTCCGAAAGCTGGTGGGCTTCCAATTAAACCTGTTGAACTATAACCTGGTGTTGTGTGATTTTTAACTCCTTAGGGAGGGAATTCCAGGATTCTGACCCAGCAACACTGAAGGAACGGCGATATATTTCCAAGTCAGGATGGTGAGCGGAGGGAAACTTGCAGTGTTCCCATGTATCTGCTGCCCTTGTCCTTCTAGATGGAAGTGCTCGTGCGTTTGGAAGGTGCTGTCTGAGGATCTTTGGTAATTTTCTGCAGTGCATCTTGTAGCTTTCTTTTATTATTGATTCATGGGATGAGAGTGTCACTGTCCGTCCTCAATTGCCCAGAGGGCAGTTAAGAGCCAAACACATTGCTGTGGGTCTGGAGTCACGTGTAGCTTTCTTTTATTATTGATTCATGGGATGAGAGTGTCACTGTCCGTCCTCAATTGCCCAGAGGGCAGTTAAGAGCCAAACACATTGCTGTGGGTCTGGAGTCACGTGGAGACCAGACCAGGTAAGGATGGCTGTTTCCTTCCCTAAAGGACATTAGTGACCCAGATCCTGACAATTGACAATGGATTCATGGTCATCACTAGACTCTTCTAGATATTTCATTGGATTAAAATGCCACAGTATGTCATGGTGGGATTTGAACCCAGGTCCCAAGAACATCACCTTGGTCTCTGGATTAATGGTCCAGTGATAATACCATTAACCCATTGCCTCCCACTAAATGGCCCACACTGCTGCTCCTGAGTGTCAGTGGTGGGGGAGGGAGTGGGTGTTTGTGGATGTGATGTCAATCAGGTGGGGGCTGCCTTACAGCCAATGGGATACTCTGTAAAGTCCAATCCCTGTTGCATTGTAGGAAACACAGAAGTCAATTTGCACTCAGCAAGCTCCTACAGGCAGTAACGTGATCATGATTTGACGAGCTGCCAATTACTCTTGGTACAATACACGTGTCCATCTTTGAAAGAGTGCATTGGTTTCTTGCACGTTACCTGAGAGGACATGGCTCAGGATCTTACCTGAAGGGCAGCTTGTCAGACAGTACAGCAGTCCTGGTATGGAGGGAAGGTCTTACGCGGAAAGGTTGAAGGACTTGAGGCTGTTTTCGTTAGAGAGAAGAAGGCTGAGAGTGTCTTAATTGAGTCATATAAGATAATCAGAGGATTAGATTAGATGGACAGGGAGAGTCTTTTTCCTCGGATGATGATGGCGAGCACACGGGGACAAAGCTTTAAATTGAGGGGTGATAGGTATAGGACAGATGTCAGAGGTAGTTTCTTTACTCAGAGAGTAGTAGGGACGTAGAACACACTGCCTACAACAGTAGTGGACTCACCAACTTTAAGGGCATTTAAATGGTCATTGGATAGGCATATGGATGAGAATGGAATAGTGTAGGTTAGATGGGCTTCAGATTGGCTTCACAGGTCGTTGCAACATTGAGGGCTGAAGGGCCTGTACTGCACTGTAATGTTCTGTGTTCACTTCCTTACCACTGCAGGCATTGGCAGTGTTAGACTGTGTCATGGGCTCAAGACTCAGGAGTCAAGACTTAACCCCACAAACATTACACCTAACAGATGTGGGAGTGTCATCCACTGAAGCTTCCAAACACTGTCTAAATCTGATCTTACTGTAACCCTCCCTCAGGAAGTCAGGAGGAACCTGAACGTCAGGGTTAAAGGTTACCCAGGCACATGCTTACCTCCACCCCCGGGATCGAGAGACCAGGTCATACAGCCCAGACTGTCCAGGATGATCAGCTTATGGAGTTTAGAGTTGTAGGTAACTGGAGAGCAGAGCAGGTAATGAGTTCAGTACAGTCAACACATCTTTAAAATTGTCTGTGTTTATGAAAGGCTGTGTCTCCCAAACTGACACCATGCAAATGTGGGAGAACATTCAGCCCATCACATTTGTGATATTTCTTTGACCTGTTTTTCTAATTCAGCGCGGCACTCAAATTCAGTCCCCAATGAAGCTGCAGATAAGTCCTTTTGAAATATGCGCACTCCCCGGGTGACAAATGGGCTCCATTTCTGACTACATTCTGTAGTCAATTTGTACACAAGTCAGAACACGCTGTAGGACAGGGTTAAGCCTTGGGGAAGGACGAGCAAACGTCGTTGTCTGATCCTTAAAATTAATATTCATATCAGATCTCGCTTGTACATACAAAGGCTCATCTGTCAGAACTTTGTAAATCAGGGACTGCCTGCACATGTCCAGTTTCTTTTTAGAATTCCAATTTTTCATTCGCGAAAAGAAGGTTGACTTAATAGAGACCTATAAGATAATCAGAGGGTTAGATAGGGTGGACAGTGAGAGCCTTTCCTCAGATGGTGAAGGCTAACATGAGGGGACATAGCTTTAAATTGAGGGTCACTGGCAGTAACCTCTGTTATGAAGTTTTTGCAAAATTATGAGGGGCATGGATAGGATAAATAGACAAAGTCTTTTCCCTGGGGTTGGGGAGTCCAGAACTAGAGGGCATAGGTTTAGGGTGAGAGGGGAAAGATATAAAAGAGACCTAAGGGGCAACGTTTTCACACAGAGGGTGGTATGTGAGTGGAATGAGCTGCCAGAGGAAGTGGTGGAGGCTGGTACAATTGCAACATTTAAGAGGCATTTGGATGGGTATATGAATAGGAAGGGTTTGGAGGGATATGGGCCGGGTGCTGGCAGGTGGGACTAGATTGGGTTGGGATATCTGGTCAGCATGGACAGGTTGGACCGAAGGGTCTGTTTCCATGCTGTACATCTCTATGACTCTATGGCTCTATGACTCTGTGTGTACTGTACTTTTAAGAGAGAGTAACTGCTGTCAAGACAGAAACGTGTGGAGAGGTAACATCTTACTCTCCAAGAAATTACGAAACACTCTCTATCAAAGGTACTTTTTCATATGAAACATACTCACAGTAAAAAGACGACCCAGGGACATCGTCAGCCAGAAGAAGAGAGACCGAAAGTGACAATGGCTGTGTGGGTTTGAAATTACATTGATGTAATTTTAATAAGTGTCTTACTGGAACAGCATTTTGTTGTAGAGTTGGAGGCAGGTAATAGCAGTTAAGAGAAAGGGGGAGGGGGCTTAGAATTGTGAATAGTTGTAGTTTAATGTTCACTTTTAGAGTTAAAAAAACAAGTTAATGTTAATGTTTTTAAACAGTGGAATTTGGGAGTTCTCTGTCAATCATATTTTAACAGGTTATAAGGCGAGGTGAGCTTTTCTGGGAGTTTGTTTTAATTAACAGAGGGGTTCATATCCGTGTTACAGTCACTGCAGGCAGTGGATATAAGGTGCCAATTCATCAAGTATAGAAGGAGGCCATTCAGCCCACTGTGTCCATGGCTGTCTTGCAGAGAGGCCCATGTGCCTACCTTTTCCCCTATTGTCCTGCAATTGTTTACCTCCAGGTTCTTACCCACTTCCATTCTGAAAGCTTGGATTGAATCTGCCTCCTACACACTCTCAGGCAGCGCACTCGAGATCCTAACCAATCACTACTTTTCCAATGCCTCTGTTGCCGATCACCTTAAATCAGTGCCCTCTGGACCTTCGTCCTTCTGCAAATAGGAAAGGTTTCTTCCTCTCCACTCTGTCTAGATCATCATGTCGAACACTGCTGAAAACTCTCCTCTCTAAGAACAGGCCCGCCTTCTCCACCTCATCCACTTCACTGAATAACGCCAACACTGAAACCATTCTTATGCACTTCCTTCCTGACATGCAGTGCCAGAAATGGCCACAGCTGACGGTGAACCAATACTTTATACATTTATAATATTTTACTCAGTTATCATCACTCCCTTGTTTTTACACTCTGTGGCTTATTAATGTTTTATGGCTGCTCTCTTCTGTCCTGTCACCCTCAATGATCTGTCCCCATGCACACCAGGTCCCTTTGCTCCTGCAGAATTTTATTCCTTATCTTAGGCTGTCTCTGTTGTTCCAACCTCATAGCTTAGGAAGCAGAGAGGATGTTAACTGAATAGTGGGGGCAAGAGATCAAATTTGGAAAAACGTGGGAAATCAAAAAATGGAATCCAAGCCAAAGACAGAGGCATTAATTTGGGAAACAATGAATCAGCTGTGACATGAAGGTACAGTAAGTATGAATTTAAAAGTCATCCAGCGATAAGACTAGAATTTACAAAGAGAATAGAAGTATAAAACCCAACGGTCTGTGTGAGAATGCAAGTCACTTTCAAAACAAACCGATAAACTCATGGAAATGAATCTATACAATCTGATAGCCGTTACAGGGAGATGGATCAGGACCTGAACATTGTTGGTTACAGGATATTTCTGAATGACAAGGAAGTGGAAAAGGGTGGAGGGATGGCTCTGTCAGTTAATGAGCATATTAGCACAACTGAGAGGAACAAGCTAAGCTCAGAACACCAACAATAGTTAGTGTACAGTATTGGTCTCCTGCTTAAGGGACAAAGTAAGTGCATTGGAGGAAGTTCAGAGAAGGTTTACCTGATTAATACATGGAATGGGTGCCTTGTCTTCTAGGGAAAGGTTGGACCGAGGAGTACTTGTACCAGTTTGAAATTGGAAGAGTAAAGAGACAAATAGATTGAAACAAAAAGTCCCGAGGGGGGTGGACAGGGCAGATATGGAGAGGAGGATGTTTCCTCTTCTGGGAAAATCTAGAACAAGGGGTTGTGGAGATTAGTCAATGTGTTTTCTCTCAGAGGGTCAAGAGTTTTTGGACGTCTCTTCCTGAAATGTCTGTGGAAGCGGAGATTTTTCAAAGGCAGAAGGGGGAACAGATTGATGTGAAGCAGGTGGGTGAAAGGTTATCAGGGAAAAGTGAGAATGAAGATTTGAGGTTACAATCAAATCAGCCCCAACCTTAGTAATGATAGAGCAGGGTCAAAGGACACAGAGCCCACCTCTGCTTTGGATTCAGATAATTATATCTCCATTTGTGCACTGTTCCCCATCGAAAACCGTCCCCCATCAAACACTGACCCCGGTCAAACACTGACCCCCGTCAAACACTCTCCACGTCAAACACTGGCCCCATTGAACACTGTCCCCCATCGAGCACTCTACTTCCAACAAACACCATTCCCCCATCGAACACCGTCTCCATTGAACGCTGTCCCCATCGAACACTGTCCCCATCAAACACCATTCCTATTGAACACCTTTCCCATCGAACACTTTCCCCATCGAATACTGTCCCCATCAAACACTGTCCCCATCGAACACTGTGCCCCATCGAACACTGAGCCCCATCGAACACTATCCCCATTGAACACTGTCCCCATCAAACACCATTCCCATTGAACACCTTCCCCATCAAACACCGTCCCCATCGAACACTGTCGCCCATCGAACACCATTCCCATTGAACACTGTCCCCCATCGAGCACTGTCCCCCAAACACCATCTCCCATTGAACACTGTCCCCCATCAAACAGGAGAAAGTGAGGACTGCAGATGCTGGAGATCAGAGCTGAAAATGTGTTGCTGGAAAAGCACAGCAGGTCAGGCAGCATCCAAGGAGCAGGAGAATCGATGTTTCGGGCATGAGCCCTTCTTCAGGAAACACCCCATCAAACACTCTACTTCCAACAAACACCATCCCCCATCGAACATTATTCCCATCAAACACAGTTCCCCATCGCACACCTTCCACCATCGAACACTGCACCCCATTGAACACTGTCCCCATCAAACACCTTCCCCATCAAACACCTTCCCCATCGAACACCTTCCCCATCGAACACCGTCCCCATCAAACACCGTCCCCATTGAACACTGTCCCCATTGAACACTGTCCCCATTGAAAACCATCCCCATTGAACACTGTTCCCCATCAAACTCCATCCCCATTGAACACCCTCCCTCATCGAACACTGTCCCCTTCGAACACCGTCCCCTTCGAACACCGTCCCCCATCAAATACTCCCAGGACAGTGGCACCATGAGATTAGACACAGAATAAAGAACAATACAGCACAGGAACCTATGCTAACACATAATGTCTTTCCAACTTAAAGAGCTATTGCCTTTACATGGTCCATATCCCTCTATTCCCTGCCTATTCATGTATCTGTCGAGATGTCCCTTAAGCATTGCCGTTGTATCTGCCTCCCCACTTCCTCTGGCAATACATTTCAGGCACTGACCATCCTCTGTGTAAAAAAAACCTGCCTCTCACTATTCCTTAAAACTTTAAACCTACGCCTCCCTAGTAATTGACCTTCCTACCCTGAGATAAAGATTGTGACTATCCAGTCTATCTGTGCCTCTCACAATTTTATAAACCTCTATCAGCTTGCCCTTCATCCTTCGATGTTCAAGAGAAAACAAACCAAGTTTGTCCATCTCTCCTCAGAGCTAATACCCTCCAAACCAGGCAACACCCTGGTAACCAAATGAGAAAATACTGGAAAATCTCAGCAGGTCTGGCAGCATCTGTAAGGAGAGAAAAGAGCTGACGTTTCGAGTCTAACTGACCTTTTGTCAAAGCAGCTTTGACAAAGGGTCAGTTAGACTCGAAACGTCAGCTCTTTTCTCTCCTTACAGATGCTGCCAGACCTGCTGAGATTTTCCAGCATTTTCTCTTTTGGTTTCAGATTCCAGCATCCGCAGTAATTTGCTTTTAACACCCTGGTAAACCATTTCTGTATCCCTGTCCAAAGCCTCCACGTCCTTCTGGTCGTGAGGTGACCAGAATTGTGCAGTGTTTCAAATGTGACCAAACGGATGTTCTAAACAGCTGCAACATGACTTGCCAATTTCTTTACTCTGTTCCCTGACCGATGAAGGCCAGTATCAGGTTGAAGTTTGCTCGCTGAGCTGGTAGGTTTGTTCTCAGATGTTTCGTCACCATCATCAGTGAATCCCCAGTGAAGTGTTGGTGTTCTATCCCACTTTCTATTGATGTGTCTTGGTCTGTTGTGGCGGGTGATGTCATTTCCGGTTCTGTCTCTGAGAGGTTGGTAAATGGGGTCCAAATCGATGTGTTTATTGATGGAGTTCTAGTTTGAATGCCAGGCCTCTAGGAATTCCCCTGCATCAAACACTGTCCCCCATTGAACACTGTCCCCATCAAACACCGTCCTCCATTGAACATCTGTCCCCATCAAACACCGTCCCCATTGAACACTGTCCCCATCAAACACCGTCCCGCATTGAACATCTGTCCCCATCAAACGCCGTCCCCATTGAACACTGTCCCCATCAAACACCGTCCCGCATTGAACATCTGTCCCCATCAAACACCGTCCCCCATTGAACACTGTCCCCATCAAACACCGTCCCGCATTGAACATCTGTCCCAGGATGGATGCATTGACCCAGTCGAACTGCTGTCCCTCTTTGTCTGGGTGTACGGATTCCAGTGATAGTTAGTCATGTCTTTTGGTGGCTACTTGGTGCTTATGTATCCTGGTGGCTAGTTTCCTGTCCGTCTGTCCAATGTAATGTTTGTTGCGGTCCTTGCAGGGTATTTTGTATATGACGCTCGATCTGCTGGTTGTCGGTATGGGGTCCTTTAAATTCATCAGGAGCTGTTTCGGTGCGTTGGTAGGTTTGTGGGCTATCATGATGCTGAGGGGCCGGAGTAATCTGGTCGTCATCTCCGAGATGTCTTTAATGTATGGCAGGGTGGCTAGAGTCTCTGGGCGTGTTGTGTCTCCTTGTTTCGGTCTGTTGTGTAGGAGTCGGCAGACTGTGCTTATTGGGCTGTTCCTGATGACGCTGTATAGGCCAGCATGCCATCTGCCTTTGTGACCACCTCATCCACTTGTGCTACCACTTTCAGGGTAGTTTGGAGCTGGACACCTGGATCCCTCTGTGTGTCGATGCTGTGAAGGGTTCTACCATTTACTGCACACTTCCCTCCTCAATTAGACTTGCTAAAATGGAACACCTCACATTTATCCAAATCAAACTCCATTTGCCATTTCTCTGCCCAAGTCTCTAGCCTATCTATACCCTGCTGTATCCTCTGACAATACTCCTCAGTTTCCACAGTTTCCCCAATATTTGTATCATCCACAAACTTACTAATCAGACCACCTGCATTCTCCTCCCAAACATTTAGCGATATCACAAACAGCAGGAGTCCCCGCACTGATCGCTGTGGAACACCACTGCTCACAGATCCCCAGCCAGAAAAACACCCTCCCACCGCTGCTGTATGTCCTCTATGACCAAGTCGGTGCCACATCCACCTGACCAGCTCACCATGATCCCATGTGACTTTACCTTCTGTACCAGCCGGCCCATGAGGGAGCTGGTCAAAGACCTTGCTAAAGTCCATGTAGACAAAACCTACCACCCTGCCCATATCAACCATCTTTATCACTTCCTCAAAGAACACCATCAGGTTTGTGAGATACAACCATCCTCACACAGCACCATGCTGGCCATCACGAACAAGCCCACAGTTTACCAAATATGAGTGAATGCTGCTCCGAGGAATATTCTCCAAACATTCCCCGACCACAGACATAAAATTTACAGAGTAAAGCTCCCTCTACACTGTCCGCATCAAACACTCTGAGGTCAGGGACAGCACAGGGTGAGAGAGAGTAAAGCTCCCTCAACACTGTACCCCATCAAACACATCCAGGATAGGGACAGCACGGGGTTATATACAGAGTAAAGCTCCCTCTACACTGTTCTCCATCAAACACTTCCAGGACAGGGACAGCACTGGGTTAGATACAGAGTAAAACTCCCTCTACAGAGTCCCCCATCAAATATTCCCAGGATAGGGACAGCACTGGGTTAGATGCAGAGTAAAGCCCCCTCTACACTGTTCCCCATCAAACTCTCCCAGGACAGGGATAGCACGGGGTTAGATACAGAGTAAAGCTCCCTCTGCACTGTCCCCCATCAAACACTCCCAGGTCAGGGACAGTACAGGCTTAGACACAGAATAAAGCTCTCTCTACATTGTCCCCAATCAAACCATCCCAGGACAGGGATAGCACAGGGTTAGATACAGAGTAAAGCTCCTCTACACTGTCCCCCATCAAACACTCCCAGGGACAGGTACAGCACAGGGTTAGATACAGAGTAAAGATCCCTCTACACTGTCCCCAATCAAACACTCCCTGGAACAGGGACAGTACAGGGTTAGACACAGAGTAAAGCTCACTCTACACTGTCCCAAATCAAACACTCCCAGGGACAGAGACAGCACGTGGTTAGATACAGAGTAAAGGTCCATCGACACAGTCCCCCATCAAACACTTCCAGGACAGGGACAGCACAGGATTAGATGCAGATGAAAGATCCCTCTACACTGACCCCCATCAAACACTCCCAGGACAGGGACAGTACAGGCTTAGACACAGAGTAAACATCCCTCTACACTGTCCCCCATCAAACACTCCCAGGACAGGGACAGCACGGGGTTAGATATAGAGTAAAGCTCCCTCTACACTGTCCCCCATCAAACCCACCCAGGTCAGGGACAGCACGGGGTTAGATACAGAGTAAAGCCTCCTCTACACTGTCCCCCATCAAACACTCCCAGGGACAGGGACAGCACAGGGTTAGATACAGAGTAAAGATGACTCTACACTGTCCCCCATCAAACACTCCCAGGACAGGGACAGCAGCGGGTTACATACAGAGTAAAGCTCTCTCTACACTGTCCGCCATCAAACACGCCCACGTCAGGGACAGCACGGGGTTAGATACAGTGTAAAGCTCCCTCTACACTGTCCCCGCATCAAACACTCCCAGGACAGGGACAGCACGGGGTTGGAAACAGAGTAACGCTTCCTCTACACTGTCCCCCATCAAACACTCCCAGGACTGGGATAGCACCGGGTTAGATACAGAGTAAAACTCTCTCTACATTGTCCCACAACAAACCCTCCCACGTCAGGGATATCACGGGGTTAGATACAGAGTAAAGCTCCCTCTACACTGTCCCCCATTAAACACTCCCAGGTCAGGGACAGTACAGGCTTAGACACAGAGTAAAGCTCCCTCTACACTGTCCCCCATTAAACACTCCCAGGTCAGGGACAGTACAGGCTTAGACACAGAGTAAAGCTGCCTCTACACTGTCCCCCATCAAACACTCCCAGGACAGAGATAGCACGGGGTTAGATATAGAGTAAAGCTCCTTCTACACTGTCCCCGCATCAAACACTCCCAGGACAGGGACAGCACGGTGTTGGAAACAGAGTAACGCTTCCTCTACACTGTCCCCCATCAAACACTCCCAGGACTGGGATAGCACCGGGTTAGATATAGAGTAAAACTCCCTCGATATTGTCCTCCATCAATCCCTCCCAGGACTGGGATAGCACCGGGTTAGATACAGAGTAAACCTCTCTCTACATTGTCCCACAACAAACCCTCCCACGTCAGGGATATCACGGGGTTAGATACAGAGTAAAGCTCTCTCTACACTGTTCCCCCATCAAACACTCCCAGGACAGGGACAGCACGGGGTTAGATACAGAGTAAAGCTCTCTCGGCACTGTCCCCCATCAAACACTCCCAGGATATGGGCCGGGTGCTGGCAGGTGGGACTAGATTGGGTTGGGATATCTGGTCAGCATGGACGGGTTGGACCAAAGGGTCTGTTTCCATGCTGTACATCTCTAGAACTATGACTCTATGACAGGGACAGCAGCGGGTTACATAGGGAGTAAAGCTCTCTCTACTCTGTCCCCCATCAAACACTCCCAGGACAGGGACAGCACGGGGATAGATACAGAGTAAAGCCTCCTCTATACTGTCCCCCATCAAACACTCCCAGGTCAGGGACAGTACAGGCGAGACACAGAGTAAAGCTCCCTCTACACTGTCCCCCCCATCAAACACTTCCAGGACAGGGACAGCACGAGATTAGATACAAAATAAAGTTTCCTCCACACTGTCCTCCATTAAACATTCCCAGGACAGGGACAGCACAGGGTTAGATACAGAGTAAAGCTCCCTCTGCACTGGCCCCCATCAAACACTCCCAGGTCAGGGACAGTACAGGCGAGACACAGAGTAAAGCTCCCTCTACACTGTCCCCCCCATCAAACACTTCCAGGACAGGGACAGCACGAGATTAGATACAAAATAAAGTTTCCTCCACACTGTCCTCCATTAAACATTCCCAGGACAGGGACAGCACGGGGTTAGATACAGAGTAAAGCTTCCTCTACACTGTCCCCAATCAAACACTCCCAGGTCAGGGACAGTACAGGCTTAGACACAGAGTAAAGCTCCTCTACACTGTCCCCCATCAAACCATCCCAGGACAGGGATAGCACAGGCTTAGACACAGAGTAAAGCTCCCACTACACTGTCCCCATCAAATACCACCAGGGACAGGGACAGCACGGGGTTAGATACAGAGTAAAGATCCCTCTACACTGTCCCCAATCAAACACTCCCTGGAACAGGGACAGTACAGGGTTAGACACAGAGTAAAGCTCACTCTACACCGTCCCAAATCAAACACTCCTAGGGACAGAGACAGCACGTGGTTAGATACAGAGTAAAGTTCCATCGACACAGTCCCCCATCAAACACTTCTAGGACAGGGACAGCACGGGATTAGATGCAGATGAAAGATCCCTCTACACTGTCCCCCATCAAACACTCCCAGGACAGGGACAGTACAGGCTTAGACACAGAGTAAACATCCCTCTACACTGTCCCCCATCAAACACTCCCACGTCAGGGACAGCACAGGGTGAGATACAGAGTAAAGCGCCCTCTACACTGTCCCCCATGAAACACTCCCAGGACAGGGACAGCAAAGTGTTTGATACAGAGTAAAGCTCTCTCTACACTGTCCCCGCATCAAACACTCCCAGGACAGGGACAGGACCGGGTTAGATACAGAGTAAAACTCTCTCTACATTGTCCCACAACAAACCCTCCCACGTCAGGGATATCATGGGGTTAGATACAGAGTAAAGCTCCCTCTGCACTGTCCCCCATCAAACACTCCCAGGTCAGGGACAGTACAGGCTTAGACACAGAGTAAAGCTCCACTACACTGTCCCCCATCAAACCATCCCAGGACAGGGATAGCACAGGGTTAGATACAGAGTAAAGCTCCTCTACACTGTCCCCCATCAAACACTCCCAGGGACAGGTACAGCACAGGGTTAGATACAGAGTAAAGCAACCACTACACTGTCCCCATCAAATACCACCAGGGGCAGGGACAGCACGGGGTTACATACAGAGTAAAGCGCCCTCTACACTGTCCCCGCATCAAACACTCCCAGGACTGGGACAGCTTTACTCTGTATCAAACACTTTGCTGTCCCTGTCCTGGGAGTGTTTGATGGGGGACAGTGTAGAGGGCGCTTTACTCTGAATCTCACCCCGTGCTGTCCCTGACGTGGGAGTGTTTGATGGGGGACACTGTAGAGGGAGCTTTACTCTGTATCTAACCCCGTGCTGTCCCTGTCCTGGGAGTGTTTGATGGGTGACAGTGTAGAGGGAGCTTTACTCTATACCTAACCCCGTGCTGTCCCTGTCCTGGGAGTGTTTGATGGGGGACAGTGTAGAGGGAGCTTTACTCTGTGTCTAAGCCTGTACTGTCCCTGTCCTGGGAGTGTTTGATGGGGGACAGTGTCGAGGGATCTTTCATCTGCATCTAATCCTGTGCTGTCCCTGTCCTGGAAGTGTTTGATGGGGGACTGTGTCGATGGACCTTTACTCTGTATCTAACCACGTGCTGTCTCTGTCCCTGGCAGTGTTTGATTTACTGGGACAGGGACAGCACGGGGTTGGAAACAGAGTAACGCTTCCTCTACACTGTCCCCCATCAAACACTCCCAGGCCTGGGATAGCACCGGGTTAGATACAGAGTAAAACTCCCTCTACACTGTCCCACATCAAACACTCCCAGGACAGGGACAGCACGGGGTTAGATACAGAGTAAAGCTCTCTCTGCACTGTCCCCCATCAAACACTCCCAGGATATGGGCCCGGTGCTGGCAGGTGGGACTAGATTGGGTTGGGATATCTGGTCAGCATGGACGGGTTGGACCAAAGGGTCTGTTTCCATGCTGTACATCTCTAGAACTATGACTCTATGACAGGGACAGCAGCAGGTTACAAAGAGAGTAAAGCTCTCTCTACTCTGTCCCCCATCAAACACTCCCAGAATAGGGACAGCACGGGGATAGATACAGAGTAAAGCCCCCTCTACACTGTTCCCCATCAAACACTCCCAGGACAGGGATAGCAAAGTGTTAGATACAGAGTAAAGCTCCCTCTACTCTGTCCCCCATCAAACACTCCCAGGGACAGGGACAGCACGGGGTTAGATACAGAGTAAAGATCTCTCTACACTGTCCCCCATCAATCACTCCCAGGACAGGGACAGCACGGGGTTAGATACAGAGTAAAGATCCCTCTACACTGTCCCCCATCAAACACTCCCAGGACAGGGACAGCATGGGGTTAGATACAGAGTAAAGCTTCCTCGACACTGTCCCCCATCAAACCCTCCCAGGACAGGGACAGAACGGGGTTAGATACAGAGTAAAGCTGCCTCTACACTGTCCCACATCAAACACTCCCAGGACAGGGACAGCACGGGGTTAGACGCAGAGTAAAGCTCCCTCTACACTGTCCCCCATCAAACACTCCCAGGACAGGGACAGCACGGGGTTAGATACAGAGTAAATCACCCTCTACACTGTCCCCCATCAAACACTCCCAGGGACAGGGATAGCACGGGGTTAGATACAGAGGAAAGGTCTCTCTACACTGTCCCCAATCAAACACTCCCAGGACTGGGACAGCACGGGGTTAGCTACAGAGTAAAACTCCCTTGACATTGTCACCCCATCAAACACTCCCAGGACAACGACAGCACGGGGTTACGTACAGAGTAAAGCTTCCTCTACACTGTCCCCCCATCAAAAACTCCCAGGACTGGGACAGCATGGGGTTGGATACAGAGGAAAACTCCCTAGACATTGCCCCCATCAAACCCTCCCAGGACAGGGATAGCACCGGGTTAGATACAGAGTAAAACTCTCTCTACATAGTCCCAAATCAAACATTCCCACGTCAGGGATAGCACGGGGTTAGATACAGAGTAAAGCTCTCTCTACACTGTCCCCATCAAACACTCCCAGGACAACGACAGCACGGGGTTACATACAGAGTAAAGCTCCCTCTACACTGTCCCCCCATCAAAAACACCCAGGACAGGGACAGCAAAGTGTTTTATCCAGAGTAAAGCTCTCTCTACACTGTCCCCACATCAAACACTCCCAGGACAGGGACAGCAAAGTGTTAGATACAGAGTAAAGCTCTCTCTACACTGTCCCCCATCAAACCCACCCAGGTCAGGGACAGTATAGGTTTGGCGACAGAGTAAAGCTCCCTCTACATTGTCCCCCATCAAACCCTCCCAGGCCAGGGATAGCACGGGGTTAGATACAGAGCAAAGCTCTCTCTACACTGTCCGCCATCAAACACTCCCAGAAACAGGGACAGCACGTGGTTAGATATCGAGTAAAGCTACCTCTACACTGTCCCCTATTAAATACTCCCAGGACAGGGACAGCAAAGTGTTAGATACAGAGTAAAGCTCTCTCTACACTGTCCCCGCATCAAACACTCCCTGGACAAGGACAGCACGGGATTACATACAGAGTCAAGCTGTCTCTACAGTGGCTCCATGAAACCCTCCCCAGGATAGGGATAGAACAGGGTTAGCTACAGGGTAAAGCTGCCTCTACACTGACCCCCATCATACACTCCCAGGGACAGGGACACCATGGGGTTAGATACAGGGTAAAGCTGCCTCTACACTGTCCCCCATCAAACACACCCAGGACAGGGACAGCACGGAACAAGATACAGAGTAAAGCTCCCTCTACACTGTCCGGCATCAAACACTCCCAGGACAGGGATAGCACACAGATGGATACAGAGTAAAGCTGCCTCTGCACTGTCCCCCATCAAACACTCCCAGGACAGGGACAGCACGTGACTAGATATAGAGTAAAGCTCCGTCTACACTGTCCCCCATCAAACACTCCCAGGGACAGGGACAGCACGGGGTTAGATACAGAGCAAATCTCCCTCTACACTGCCCCACATCAAACACTTCCAGGGACGTGGACAGCACAGGGTTAGATACAGAGTAAAGCTCTCTCTACATTGTCCCCCATCAAACACTCCCAAAACAGGGATAGCACGGGGTTAGATACAGAGTAAAGCTGCTTCTTCACTGTCCCCTATCAAACACTCCCAGGGAAAGGACAGCACAGGGTTAGATACAGAGTAAAGCTCTCTCTACACTGTCCCCCATCAAACACTCCCAGGGACAGCACAGGGTTAGATACAGAGTAAAGCTCTCTCTACATTGTCCCCCATCAAACACTCCCAAAACAGGGATAGCACGGGGTTAGGTACAGAGTAAAGCTGCTTCTTCACTGTCCCCTATCAAACACTCCCAGGGAAAGGACAGCACAGGGTTAGATACAGAGTAAAGCTCTCTCTACACTGTCCCCCATCAAACACTCCCAGGGACAGCACAGGGTTAGATACAGAGTAAAGCTGTCTCTACATTGTCCCCCATCAAACCCTCTCAGGACAGGGACAGCACAGGGTTAGATACAGAGTAATGACCCCTCTACACTGTTCCCCCATCAAACTCTCCCAGGACAGGGACCGTACAGGCTTAGACACAGAGTAAAGCTCCCTCTACACTGTCCCCCATCAAACACTCTCAGGACAGGGACCGTACAGGCTTAGACACAGAGTAAAGCTCCCTCTACACTGTCCCCCATCAAACACTCTCAGGACAGGGACCGTACAGGCTTAGACACAGAGTAAAGCTCCCTCTACACCGTCCCCCATCAAACTCTCCCAGGACAGGGACCGTACAGGCTTAGACACAGAGTAAAGCTCCCTCTACACTGTCCCCCATCAAACACTCTCAGGACAGGGACCGTACAGGCTTAGACACAGAGTAAAGCTCCCTCTACACTGTCCCCCATCAAACTCTCCCAGGACAGGGACCGTACAGGCTTAGACACAGAGTAAAGCTCCCTCTACACTGTCCCCCATCAAACTCTCCCGGACAGGGTCCATACAGGCCTAGACACAGAGTAAAGCTCTCTCTACACTGTCCCCATCAAACTCTCCCAGGACAGAGACCGTACAGGCTTAGACACAGAGTAAAGCTCCCTCTACACTGTCCCCCATCAAACACTCTCAGGACAGGGACCGTACAGGCTTAGACACAGAGTAAAGCTCCCTTTACACTGTCCCCTATCAAACTCTCCCAGGACAGGGACCGTACAGGCTTAGACACAGAGTAAAGCTCCCTCTACACTGTCCCCCATCAAACACTCTCAGAACAGGGACCGTACAGGCTTAGACACAGAGTAAAGCCGTCTCTACACTGTCCCCCATCAAACTCTCCCAGGACAGGGACCGTACAGGCTTAGACACAGAGTAAATCTGCCTCTACACTGTCCCCCATCAAACTCTCCCAGGACAGGGACCGTACAGGCTTAGACACAGAGTAAAGCTCCCTCTACACTGTCCTCCATCAAACACTCCTAGGACAGGGACAGCACGGGGTTAGATACAGAGTAAAGCTCTCTCCACCGCCTCCAACCTCATAGTCCCACAACCCCGCACCGCCCGTTTCTACCTCCTGCTCAAAATCCACAAACCTGACTGCCCCGGACGACCCAGTGTCTCAGCCTGCTCCTGTCTCACCGAACTCATCTCTGCATACCTCGACACGGCCCTGTCCCCCTTTGTCCAAGAACTCCCGACCTACGTTCGGGACACCACCCACGCCCTCCACCTCCTCCAGGATTTTCGCTTCCCCGGTCCCCAACGCCTTATCTTCACCATGGACATCCAGTCCCTGTGCACCTCCATCCCCCATCACGAAGGACTCAAAGCCCTCCGCTTCTTCCTTTCCCGCCGTACCAACCAGTACCCTTCCACTGACACCCTCCTTCGACTGACTGAACTGGTCCTCACCCTGAACAACTTCTCTTTCCAATCCCCCCACTTCCTCCAAACCAAGGGGGTAGCCATGGCCACCCGCATGGGCCCCAGCTATGCCTGCCTCTTGGAAGGATATGTGGAACAGTCCATCTTCCGCAGCTACACTGGCACCACCCCCCACCTTTTCCTCCGCTACATCGATGACTGTATCAGCGCTGCCTCGTGCTCCCACGAGGAGGTTGAACAGTTCATCCACTTTACCAACACCTTCCACCCCGACCTCAAATTTACCTGGACCATCTCAGACTCCTCCCTCCCCTTCCTAGACTTCTCCATCTCTATCTCGGACGACCAAATCAACACGGACCTATACTATAAACCGACCGACTCCCACAGCTACCTAGATTACACCTCCCCCCACCCTGCCCCCTGTAAAAACGGCATCCCATATTCCCAATTCCTTCGCCTTCGCCACATCTGCTCCCAGGAGGACCAGTTCCAATACCGTACAACCCAGATGGTCTCCTTCTTCAAGGACCGCAATTTCCCCTCAGACGTGATCGACGATGCCCTCCACCGCATCTCTTCCACTTCCCGCTCCTCCGCCCTTGAGCCCCGCCCCTACAATCGCCACCAGGACAGAACCCCACTGGTCCTCACCTACCACCCCACCAATCTCCAGATACATCGGATCATCCTTCGTCATTTCGGCCACCTCCAAACGGACCCCACCACCAGGGATATATTTCCCTCCCCACCCCTATCAGCATTCCGGAAAGACCACTCCCTCCGCAACTCCCTCGTCAGGTCCACACCCCCTACCAACACAACCTCCACTCCCGGCACCTTCCCCTGCAACGCAAGAAATGCAAAACTTGTGCTCACATCTCCCCCCTCACTTCCCTCCAAGGCCCAAGGGATCCTTCAATATCCATCAGAAATTCACCTGCACCTCCACAAACATCATTTACTGCATCCGCTGCACCCGATGTGGTCTCCTCTATATTGGGGAGACAGGCCGCCTACTTGCGGAACGTTTCAGAGAACACCTCTGGGATACCCGGACCAACCAACCCAACCGCCCCGTGGCTGAACACTTTAACTCCCCCTCCCACTCCACCAAGGACATGCAGGTTCTTGGACTCCTCCATTACCAGACCATAGCAACACGACGCCTGGAGGAAGAGCGCCTCATCTTCTGCCTGGAAACCCTCCAACCACAAGGGATGAATGCAGATTTCTCCAGCTTCCTCATTTCCCCTCCCCCCCACCTTTTCTCAGTCCCAACCCTCGAACTCAGCACCACCTTCTTAACCTGCAATCTTCTTCCTGACCTCTCCGCCCCCATCCCCACTCCGGCCTATCACCCTCACCTTGACCTCCTTCCACCTATCGCATTCCCAACGCCCCTCCCCCAAGTCCCTCCTCCCTACCTTTTATCTCAGCCTGCTTGGCACACCCTCCTCATTCCTAAAGAAGGGCTTATGCCCGAAACGTCGATTCTCCTTCTCCTTGGATGCTGGCCTGCTGCGCTTTTCCAGCAAAACATTTTTAAGCTCCATCAAACACTCCCAGGACAAGGACAGCACAGGGTTAGATACAAAGTAAAGCTCCCTCTGCACTGTCCCCCATCAAACACTCCCAGGATAGGGATAGCATGCGTTTAGATACAGGGTAAAGCTCTCTCTACACTGTCCCCATCAAACACACCCAGGACAGGGACAGCACGGAACAAGATACAGAGTAAAGCTTCCTCTACACTTTTACGGCATCAAACACTCCCAGGACAGGGATAGCACACAGATGGATACAGAGTAAAGCTCACTCTACACTGTCCCCCATCAAACACTCCCAGGGACAGGGACAGCATGGGGTTGGATACAGAGTAAAACTCCCTAGACATTGTCCTCCATCAATCCCTCCCAGGACAGGGATAGCACCGGGTTAGATACAGAGTAAAACTCTCTCTACATTGTCCCACAACAAACCCTCCCACGTCAGGGATAGCACGGGGTTAGATACAGAGTAAAGCTGCCTCTACACTGTCCCCCATCAAACACTCCCAGGACTGGGACAGCACGGGGTTAGATAGAGTAAATTTCCCTCTACAGTGCTCCCCCCATCAAACCCACCCAGGACAGGGACAGCACGGGATTATATACAGAGTAAAGCTCCCTCTACACTGTCCCCCATCAAACAGTCCCAGGAACAGGGACAGCACGGGGTTAGATACAGAGTAAACATCCCTCTACACTGTCCCCCATCAAACACTCCCAGGACAGGGACAGCACGGGGTTAGATACAGAGTAAAGCTCCCTCTACACTGTCCCCCATCAAACACTCCCAGGGACAGGGACAGCATGGGGTTGGATACAGAGTAAAACTCCCTCGAAATTGTCCTCCATCAATCCCTCCCAGGACAGGGATAGCACCGGGTTAGATACAGAGTAAAACTCTCTCTATATTGTCCCACAACAAACCCTCCCACGTCAGGGATAGCACGGGGTTAGATACAGAGTAAAGCTGCCTCTACACTGTCCCCCATCAAACACTCCCAGGACTGGGACAGCACGGGGTTAGATACAGAGTAAAGCTTCCTCTACACTGTCCCCACCATCACACACTCCCAGAGACAGGGACAGCACGGGGTTAGATACAGAGTAAAGCTCCCTCTACACTGTCCCCCATCAAACACTCCCAGGGACAGGGACAGCACGGGGTTAGATACAGAGTAAAGCTCCCTCTACACTGTCCCGCATCAAACACTCTCAGGAGTGTTTGTGGGCGGCATGGTGGCACAGTGGTTAGCACTGCTGCCTCACAGTGCCTGAGACCCGGGTTCAATTCCTGCCTCAGGCGACTGACTGTGTGGAGTTTGCACGTTCTCCCCTGTGTCTGCGTGGGTTTCCTCCGGGTGCTCCGGTCTCCTCCCACAGTCCAAAGATGTGCAGGGTCAGGTGAATTGGCCATGCTAAATTGCCCGCAGTGTTAGGTAAGGGGTAAATGTAGGGGTATTGGTGGGTTTCGCTTCGGCGGGTCGGTGTGGACTTGTTGGGCCGAAGGGCCTGTTTCCACACTGTAATGTAATCTCATCTAAAAAAAAAGACTGGGACAGCACGGGGTTAGACACAGAGTAAAGCTCCCACTAGCCTGAGCATTGTATTTACTAACAATACCGTTTCTTGGCTGGTGTCTCACCTCCCAAGATTTCCATCCTGTTTCTGGGAAAAGCGAAGTTCAACATCAAAACTGGACTGAAACTCAGCACCTGCGTATTATTTGGAAGTCCTGGCGGCAAAATAAAGGATTTGTCCACAGTGTCCCCATCATTAATGCGGTTTAGGCCAACATCAGACTTCATTGTGACACCTGACGCACTTTGATGATTCTGCAACCTTCAACAAAACAAACAAGAAACAAGAATTCTTTTAAACAGTTTTGCTCTGCTGTTCTACATGGAGTTATCAAATTGGGACCTGTTACCCTTTTAGAAACACACTGCGATTGTAGCCAGAGAATTGCGACTGTAATCAGAGAACTGCGATCGTAGGCAGAGAACTGTGTTCATAGCCAGAGAACTGCGATTGTAGTCAGTGAACTGCGATCATAGCCAGAGAACTGTGATAATACCAGAGAACTGCGATAGTAGCCAGAGAACTGCGACCGTAGCCAGAGAACTGCGACCGTAGCCAGAGAACTGCAATCATAGCCAGAGAACTGTGACCACAGCCAGAGAAATGTGACCATAGCCAGAGAGCTGTGATAATATCAGTGAACAGCGACCATAGCCAGAGAACTGTGATTATACCAGAGAACTGTCATCGTAGGCAGAGAACTGCGACCGTAGCCAGAGAACTGCGACCGTAGCCAGAGAACTGCGACCGTAGCCTGAGAACTGCGACCGTAGCCTGAGAACTGCGACCATAGCCAGATAACTGCGACCATAGCCAGAGAACTGCGATCGTAGCCAGAGAACTGTGACCACAGCCAGAGAACTGCGATCATAGCCAGAGAACTGTGACCATAGCCAGAGAACTGCCACCATAGCCAGAGAACTGCGACCATAGCCAGAGAACTGCCACCGTAGCCAGAGAACTGTGACCAAAGCCAGAGAACTGCCACCGTAGCCAGAGAGCTGTGACCAAAGCCAAAAAACTGCGACCATAGCCAGAGAATTGCAACCATAGGCAGATAACTGTGATCGTAGCCAAAGAACTGCGACTATAACCCGAGAAATGGGACTGTAGCCAGAAAACTGTGACCAGAACCAGTGGACTGTGACCACAGCCAGAGAACTGCGACCGTAGCCAGAGAACTGCGACCATAACCAGAGAACTGCGATAATACCAGAGAACTGCGACCATAGCGAGAGAACTGCGATAATACCAGAGAATTGCGATTACAGCCAGAGAAATGTGATAATACCAGAGAAATGTGACCATAGCCAGAGAACTGCGATTGTAGCCAGGAATCAGTGTCCATAGCCAGAGAACTGCCACTGTAGCCAGAGAACTGCGACCGTCACCAGAGAACTGCAACCATAGGCAGAGAACTGCGATCGTAGCCAGAGAACTGCGATCGTAGCCAGAGAACTGCGATCGTAGCCAGAGAACTGTGACTATCACCAGAGAATTGCGATCGTAGCCAGAGAACAGTGATCATAGCCAGAGAACTGCGACTATCGCCAGAGAACTGCGATCGTAGCCAGAGAACAGCGATCATAGCCAGAGAACTGCGACTATCGCCAGAGAATTGCGATCGTAGCCAGAGAACTGTGATCCTAGCCAGAGAACAGCGATCATAAACAGAGAACTGCAACCATAGGCAGAGAACTGCGACCATAGCCAGAGAATTGCAACCATAGGCAGATAACTGTGATCGTAGCCAAAGAACTGCGACTATAACCCGAGAAATGGGACTGTAGCCAGAAAACTGTGACCAGAACCAGTGGACTGTGACCACAGCCAGAGAACTGCGACCGTAGCCAGAGAACTGCGACCATAACCAGAGAACTGCGATAATACCAGAGAACTGCGACCATAGCGAGAGAACTGCGATAATACCAGAGAATTGCGATTACAGCCAGAGAAATGTGATAATACCAGAGAAATGTGACCATAGCCAGAGAACTGCGATCGTAGCCAGGAATCAGTGTCCATAGCCAGAGAACTGCCACTGTAGCCAGAGAACTGCGACCGTCACCAGAGAACTGCAACCATAGGCAGAGAACTGCAACCATAGGCAAAGAACTGCGATCGTAGCCAGAGAACTGTGATCGTAGCCAGAGAACAGCGATCGTAGCCAGAGAACTGCGACCATAGCCATAGAACTGTGATCTTAGCCAGAGGACTGCGACTGTAGCCAGAGAACCGCAACCATAGCCAGAGAATTGTGACCAGAACCAGAGTACTGCTATCACAGCCAGAGAACTGTGACTGTAGCCAGAGAACTGCATCCATAACCAGAGAACAGCAACCATAACCAGAGAACTGCGATCATAACCAGAGAACAGCAACTGTAGCCAGAGAACTGTGATCATTACCAGAGAATTGTGATCGTAGCCAGAGAACTGCAGCCATAGCCATAGAACTGCAATAATACCAGAGAACTGTGACTATAGCCAGAGAACTGCAACCGTAGCCAGAGAACTGTGACCAGAGCCAGAGAACTGCGACCGTAGCCAGGAATCAGTGTCCATAGCCAGAGAACTGCGACCATAGCCAGAGTACTGCAACCATAGCCAGAGAACTGCCACCGTAGCCAGAGAACTGTGACTGTCACCAGAGAACTGTGACCGAAGCCAAAAAACTCCGATCATAGCCAGAGAACTGCCACCGTAGCCAGAGAACTGTGACCATAGCCAGAGAACTGTGACCGAAACCAAAAAACTCCGATCATAGCCAGAGAACTGCCACCGTAGCCAGAGAACTGTGACCGTAGCCAGAGAACTGTGACCGAAACCAAAGAAATGTGATCATAGCCAGAGAACTGCAACCATAGGCAGAGAACTGCGATCGTAGCCAGAGAACTGCGATCGTAGCCAGAGAACTGCGATCGTAGCCAGAGAACTGTGACTATCACCAGAGAATTGCGATCGTAGCCAGAGAACAGTGATCATAGCCAGAGAACTGCGACTATCGCCAGAGAACTGCGATCGTAGCCAGAGAACAGCGATCATAGCCAGAGAACTGCGACTATCGCCAGAGAATTGCGATCGTAGCCAGAGAACTGTGATCCTAGCCAGAGAACAGCGATCATAAACAGAGAACTGCAACCATAGGCAGAGAACTGCGACCATAGCCAGAGAATTGCAACCATAGGCAGATAACTGTGATCGTAGCCAAAGAACTGCGACTATAACCCGAGAAATGGGACTGTAGCCAGAAAACTGTGACCAGAACCAGTGGACTGTGACCACAGCCAGAGAACTGCGACCGTAGCCAGAGAACTGCGACCATAACCAGAGAACTGCGATAATACCAGAGAACTGCGACCATAGCGAGAGAACTGCGATAATACCAGAGAATTGCGATTACAGCCAGAGAAATGTGATAATACCAGAGAAATGTGACCATAGCCAGAGAACTGCGATCGTAGCCAGGAATCAGTGTCCATAGCCAGAGAACTGCCACTGTAGCCAGAGAACTGCGACCGTCACCAGAGAACTGCAACCATAGGCAGAGAACTGCAACCATAGGCAAAGAACTGCGATCGTAGCCAGAGAACTGTGATCGTAGCCAGAGAACAGCGATCGTAGCCAGAGAACTGCGACCATAGCCATAGAACTGTGATCTTAGCCAGAGGACTGCGACTGTAGCCAGAGAACCGCAACCATAGCCAGAGAATTGTGACCAGAACCAGAGTACTGCTATCACAGCCAGAGAACTGCGACTGTAGCCAGAGAACTGCATCCATAACCAGAGAACAGCAACCATAACCAGAGAACTGCGATCATAACCAGAGAACAGCAACTGTAGCCAGAGAACTGTGATCATTACCAGAGAATTGTGATCGTAGCCAGAGAACTGCAACCATAGCCATAGAACTGCAATAACACCAGAGAACTGTGACTATAGCCAGAGAACTGCAACCGTAGCCAGAGAACTGTGACCAGAGCCAGAGAACTGCGACCGTAGCCAGGAATCAGTGTCCATAGCCAGAGAACTGCGACCATAGCCAGAGTACTGCAACCATAGCCAGAGAACTGCCACCGTAGCCAGAGAACTGTGACTGTCACCAGAGAACTGTGACCGAAGCCAAAAAACTCCGATCATAGCCAGAGAACTGCCACCGTAGCCAGAGAACTGTGACCATAGCCAGAGAACTGTGACCGAAGCCAAAAAACTCCGATCATAGCCAGAGAACTGGCACCGTAGCCAGAGAACTGTGACTGTCACCAGAGAACTGTGACCGAAGCCAAAAAACTCCGATCATAGCCAGAGAACTGCCACCGTAGCCAGAGAACTGTGACTGTCACCAGAGAACTGTGACCGAAGCCAAAAAACTCCGATCATAGCCAGAGAACTGCCACCGTAGCCAGAGAACTGTGACCATAGCCAGAGAACTGTGACCGAAGCCAAAAAACTCCGATCATAGCCAGAGAACTGCCACCGTAGCCAGAGAACTGTGACCATAGCCAGAGAACTGTGACCGAAACCAAAGAAATGTGATCATAGCCAGAGAACTGCAACCATAGGCAGAGAACTGCAACTATAGCCAGAGAACTGCGATCGTAGCCAGAGAACTGCGATCGTAGCCAGAGAACTGCGATCGTAGCCAGAGAACAGTGATCATAGCCAGAGAACTGCGACTATCACCAGAGAATTGCGATCGTAGCCAGAGAACTGCGATCGTAGCCAGAGAACAGTGATCATAGTCAGAGAACTGCGACTATCGCCAGAGAACTGCGATCGTAGCCAGAGAACAGCGATCATAGCCAGAGAACTGCGACTATCGCCAGAGAATTGCGATCGTAGCCAGAGAACTGTGATCCTAGCCAGAGAACAGCGATCATAAACAGAGAACTGCAACCATAGGCAGAGAACTGTGACCACAGCCAGAGAACTGCAACTATAACCAGAGAAATGTGACCATAGCCAGAGAACTGCGACCGTAGCCAGAGAACCGCAACCGTTGCTAGAGAACTGCAACCATAGGCAGAGAACAGCGATCATAGCCAGATTACAGTGATCATAGCCAGAGAATAGCGATCATAGCCAGAGAACTGTGATCGTAGCCAGAGAATAGCGATCATAGCCAGAGAACTGCGACCGTCACCAGAGAACTGCGACCATAACCAGAGAACTGTGACCATAGTGAGAGAACTGCATTATTACCAGAGAGCATCAACCATAGCCAGAGAACTGCGATCATAGCCTAAGAACTGACCGTAGCCAGAGAACCGCGACCATAGCAAGAGGACAGTGACTGTAGCCAGAGAACCGCAACCATAGCCAGAGAACTGTGACCATAACCAGAGAACAGCAACCGTAGCCAGAGAACTGTGATCATAACCAGAGAATTGCGATCGTAGCCAGAGAACCGCAACCATAGCCAGAGAACTGCAATAATACCAGAGAACTGTGACTATAACCAGAGAACTGCAACTGTAGCCAGAGAACTGTGATCATAGCCAGAGAACTGCGATCATAGCCAGAGAACTGCAACCAGAAGCAGAGAAATGCGACCGTAGTCAGAGAACTGTGACCGTAGCCAGAGAACTGCGATCGTAATCAGAGAGCTGCAGTCGTAGTCAGAGAACTGAGACCATAGTCAGAGAATTGCGACTGTAGCCAGAGAACTGTGACCATAGCCAGAAAACTGCAATCATAACCAGAGAACTGCAACCAGGACCAGAAAACTGCGAACGTAGCCAGAGAACTGCGATCATAGCCAGAGAACTGCGATCGTAGCCAGAGAACTGCGACTGTAGTCGGAGAACTGCGACCGTAGCCAGAGAACTGCGATCATAGCCAGAGAACTGTGACCGTAGCCAGAGAACTGCGACTGTAGTCGGAGAACTGCGACCGTAGCCAGAGAACTGCGATCGTAGCCAGAGAACTGGGCCATAGTCAAAGAACTGTGACTGTAGTCAGAGGACTGCGATCACAGCCAGAGAACTGCGACCGTAGCCAGAGATCTGCAACCATAGTCAGAGAACTGCGACTGTAGTCGGAGAACTGCGACCGTAGCCAGAGAACTGCAACCGTAGCCGGAGAACTGTGACTATAGCCAGAGAACTGCAACCGTAGCCAGAGATCTGCGACCAAAGCCAGAGAACTGCGATCGTAGCCAGAGAACTGCGATAATACCAGAGAACAGGGATCACAGCCAGAGAACTGCGATCGTAGCCAGAGAACTGCAATCGTAGCCAGAGAACTGCAACCATAGGCAGAGAACTGCAACCATAGCCAGAGAACTGCGACCATAGCCAGAGAACTGTGATCGTAGCCAGAGAACTGCGATCGTAGCCAGAGAACTGTGATCGTAGCCAGAGAACAGCGATCATAGCCAGAGAACTGCAACCATAGCCAGAGAACTGTGATCGTAGCCAGAGAACAGCAACCATAGCCAGAGAACTGCAACCATAGGCAGAGAACTGCAACCATAGCCAGAGAACTGCGATCGTAGCCAGAGAACTGTGAGCATAGCCAGAGAACTGCAACCATAGGCAGAGAACTGCAACCATAGCCAGAGAACTGTGATCATAGCCAGAGAACTGCAACCATAGGCAGAGAACTGCAACCATAGCCAGAGAACTGCGACCATAGCCAGAGAACTGTGATCGTAGCCAGAGAACTGCGATCGTAGCCAGAGAACTGCGATCGTAGCCAGAGAACTGCGATCGTAGCCAGAGAACAGTGATCATAGCCAGAGAACTGCGACTATCACCAGAGAATTGCGATCGTAGCCAGAGAACTGCGATCGTAGCCAGAGAACAGTGATCATAGTCAGAGAACTGCGACTATCGCCAGAGAACTGCGATCGTAGCCAGAGAACAGCGATCATAGCCAGAGAACTGCGACTATCGCCAGAGAATTGCGATCGTAGCCAGAGAACTGTGATCCTAGCCAGAGAACAGCGATCATAAACAGAGAACTGCAACCATAGGCAGAGAACTGTGACCACAGCCAGAGAACTGCAACTATAACCAGAGAAATGTGACCATAGCCAGAGAACTGCGACCGTAGCCAGAGAACCGCAACCGTTGCTAGAGAACTGCAACCATAGGCAGAGAACAGCGATCATAGCCAGATTACAGTGATCATAGCCAGAGAATAGCGATCATAGCCAGAGAACTGTGATCGTAGCCAGAGAATAGCGATCATAGCCAGAGAACTGCGACCGTCACCAGAGAACTGCGACCATAACCAGAGAACTGTGACCATAGTGAGAGAACTGCATTATTACCAGAGAGCATCAACCATAGCCAGAGAACTGCGATCATAGCCTAAGAACTGACCGTAGCCAGAGAACCGCGACCATAGCAAGAGGACAGTGACTGTAGCCAGAGAACCGCAACCATAGCCAGAGAACTGTGACCATAACCAGAGAACAGCAACCGTAGCCAGAGAACTGTGATCATAACCAGAGAATTGCGATCGTAGCCAGAGAACCGCAACCATAGCCAGAGAACTGCAATAATACCAGAGAACTGTGACTATAACCAGAGAACTGCAACTGTAGCCAGAGAACTGTGATCATAGCCAGAGAACTGCGATCATAGCCAGAGAACTGCAACCAGAAGCAGAGAAATGCGACCGTAGTCAGAGAACTGTGACCGTAGCCAGAGAACTGCGATCGTAATCAGAGAGCTGCAGTCGTAGTCAGAGAACTGAGACCATAGTCAGAGAATTGCGACTGTAGCCAGAGAACTGTGACCATAGCCAGAAAACTGCAATCATAACCAGAGAACTGCAACCAGGACCAGAAAACTGCGAACGTAGCCAGAGAACTGCGATCATAGCCAGAGAACTGCGATCGTAGCCAGAGAACTGCGACTGTAGTCGGAGAACTGCGACCGTAGCCAGAGAACTGCGATCATAGCCAGAGAACTGTGACCGTAGCCAGAGAACTGCGACTGTAGTCGGAGAACTGCGACCGTAGCCAGAGAACTGCGATCGTAGCCAGAGAACTGGGCCATAGTCAAAGAACTGTGACTGTAGTCAGAGGACTGCGATCACAGCCAGAGAACTGCGACCGTAGCCAGAGATCTGCAACCATAGTCAGAGAACTGCGACTGTAGTCGGAGAACTGCGACCGTAGCCAGAGAACTGCAACCGTAGCCGGAGAACTGTGACTATAGCCAGAGAACTGCAACCGTAGCCAGAGATCTGCGACCAAAGCCAGAGAACTGCGATCGTAGCCAGAGAACTGCGATAATACCAGAGAACAGGGATCACAGCCAGAGAACTGCGATCGTAGCCAGAGAACTGCAATCGTAGCCAGAGAACTGCAACCATAGGCAGAGAACTGCAACCATAGCCAGAGAACTGCGACCATAGCCAGAGAACTGTGATCGTAGCCAGAGAACTGCGATCGTAGCCAGAGAACTGTGATCGTAGCCAGAGAACAGCGATCATAGCCAGAGAACTGCAACCATAGCCAGAGAACTGTGATCGTAGCCAGAGAACAGCAACCATAGCCAGAGAACTGCAACCATAGGCAGAGAACTGCAACCATAGCCAGAGAACTGCGATCGTAGCCAGAGAACTGTGAGCATAGCCAGAGAACTGCAACCATAGGCAGAGAACTGCAACCATAGCCAGAGAACTGTGATCATAGCCAGAGAACTGCAACCATAGGCAGAGAACTGCAACCATAGCCAGAGAACTGCGACCATAGCCAGAGAACTGTGATCGTAGCCAGAGAACTGCGATCGTAGCCAGAGAACTGTGATCGTAGCCAGAGAACAGCGATCATAGCCAGAGAACTGCAACCATAGCCAGAGAACTGTGATCGTAGCCAGAGAACAGCAACCATAGCCAGAGAACTGCAACCATAGGCAGAGAACTGCAACCATAGCCAGAGAACTGCGATCATAGCCAGAGAACTGTGATCATAGCCAGAGAACTGCAACCATAGGCAGAGAACTGCAACTATAGCCAGAGAACTGCGATCGTAGCCAGAGAACTGCGATCGTAGCCAGAGAACTGCGATCGTAGCCAGAGAACAGTGATCATAGCCAGAGAACTGCGACTATCACCAGAGAATTGCGATCGTAGCCAGAGAACTGCGATCGTAGCCAGAGAACAGTGATCATAGTCAGAGAACTGCGACTATCGCCAGAGAACTGCGATCGTAGCCAGAGAACAGCGATCATAGCCAGAGAACTGCGACTATCGCCAGAGAATTGCGATCGTAGCCAGAGAACTGTGATCCTAGCCAGAGAACAGCGATCATAAACAGAGAACTGCAACCATAGGCAGAGAACTGTGACCACAGCCAGAGAACTGCAACTATAACCAGAGAAATGTGACCATAGCCAGAGAACTGCGACCGTAGCCAGAGAACCGCAACCGTTGCTAGAGAACTGCAACCATAGGCAGAGAACAGCGATCATAGCCAGATTACAGTGATCATAGCCAGAGAATAGCGATCATAGCCAGAGAACTGTGATCGTAGCCAGAGAATAGCGATCATAGCCAGAGAACTGCGACCGTCACCAGAGAACTGCGACCATAACCAGAGAACTGTGACCATAGTGAGAGAACTGCATTATTACCAGAGAGCATCAACCATAGCCAGAGAACTGCGATCATAGCCTAAGAACTGACCGTAGCCAGAGAACCGCGACCATAGCAAGAGGACAGTGACTGTAGCCAGAGAACCGCAACCATAGCCAGAGAACTGTGACCATAACCAGAGAACAGCAACCGTAGCCAGAGAACTGTGATCATAACCAGAGAATTGCGATCGTAGCCAGAGAACCGCAACCATAGCCAGAGAACTGCAATAATACCAGAGAACTGTGACTATAACCAGAGAACTGCAACTGTAGCCAGAGAACTGTGATCATAGCCAGAGAACTGCGATCATAGCCAGAGAACTGCAACCAGAAGCAGAGAAATGCGACCGTAGTCAGAGAACTGTGACCGTAGCCAGAGAACTGCGATCGTAATCAGAGAGCTGCAGTCGTAGTCAGAGAACTGAGACCATAGTCAGAGAATTGCGACTGTAGCCAGAGAACTGTGACCATAGCCAGAAAACTGCAATCATAACCAGAGAACTGCAACCAGGACCAGAAAACTGCGAACGTAGCCAGAGAACTGCGATCATAGCCAGAGAACTGCGATCGTAGCCAGAGAACTGCGACTGTAGTCGGAGAACTGCGACCGTAGCCAGAGAACTGCGATCATAGCCAGAGAACTGTGACCGTAGCCAGAGAACTGCGACTGTAGTCGGAGAACTGCGACCGTAGCCAGAGAACTGCGATCGTAGCCAGAGAACTGGGCCATAGTCAAAGAACTGTGACTGTAGTCAGAGGACTGCGATCACAGCCAGAGAACTGCGACCGTAGCCAGAGATCTGCAACCATAGTCAGAGAACTGCGACTGTAGTCGGAGAACTGCGACCGTAGCCAGAGAACTGCAACCGTAGCCGGAGAACTGTGACTATAGCCAGAGAACTGCAACCGTAGCCAGAGATCTGCGACCAAAGCCAGAGAACTGCGATCGTAGCCAGAGAACTGCGATAATACCAGAGAACAGGGATCACAGCCAGAGAACTGCGATCGTAGCCAGAGAACTGCAATCGTAGCCAGAGAACTGCAACCATAGGCAGAGAACTGCAACCATAGCCAGAGAACTGCGACCATAGCCAGAGAACTGTGATCGTAGCCAGAGAACTGCGATCGTAGCCAGAGAACTGTGATCGTAGCCAGAGAACAGCGATCATAGCCAGAGAACTGCAACCATAGCCAGAGAACTGTGATCGTAGCCAGAGAACAGCAACCATAGCCAGAGAACTGCAACCATAGGCAGAGAACTGCAACCATAGCCAGAGAACTGCGATCGTAGCCAGAGAACTGTGAGCATAGCCAGAGAACTGCAACCATAGGCAGAGAACTGCAACCATAGCCAGAGAACTGTGATCATAGCCAGAGAACTGCAACCATAGGCAGAGAACTGCAACCATAGCCAGAGAACTGCGACCATAGCCAGAGAACTGTGATCGTAGCCAGAGAACTGCGATCGTAGCCAGAGAACTGTGATCGTAGCCAGAGAACAGCGATCATAGCCAGAGAACTGCAACCATAGCCAGAGAACTGTGATCGTAGCCAGAGAACAGCAACCATAGCCAGAGAACTGCAACCATAGGCAGAGAACTGCAACCATAGCCAGAGAACTGCGATCATAGCCAGAGAACTGTGATCATAGCCAGAGAACTGCAACCATAGGCAGAGAACTGCAACCATAGCCAGAGAACTGTGATCATAGCCAGAGAACTGCAACCATAGGCAGAGAACTGCAACCATAGCCAGAGAACTGCAACCGTAGCGAGACAACTGTGATAATACCAGAGAACTGCGACCATAGCCAGAGAACTGTGATCATAGCCAGAGAACTGCGATTGTAGCCAGGAATCAGTGTCCATAGCGAGAAAACTGCGATCGTAGCCAGAGAACTGCAACCATAGCCGGAGAACTGTGATCGTAGCCAGAGAACTGTGATCATAGCCAGAGAACTGTGATCATAGCGAGACAACTGCGATAATACCAGAGAACTGCGACCATAGCCAGAGAACTGCGATCGTAGCCAGAGAACTGCGACCATAGCCAGAGTACAGCGATCGTAGCCAGAGAACTGCGATCATAGCCAGAGTACAGCAATCGTAGCCAGAGAACTGTGATCATAGCCAGAGAACTGCGACCGTAGCCATAGAACTGTGATCATAGCCAGAGAACTGCGATCGTAGCCAGAGTACTGCAACTGTCGCCAGAGAACTGCAACCGTAGCCAGAGAACTGCGATCGTAGCCAGAGAACTGCGATCGTAGCCAGAGAACAGCGGTCATAGCCAGAGAACTGCGATCGTAGCCAGAGAACTGCGACCATAGCCAGAGAACTGCAACCGTAGCGAGACAACTGCAATAATACCAGAGAACTGCGACCATAGCCAGAGAACTGCGATCGTAGCCAGAGAACTGCAACCGTAGCGAGACAACTGCGATAATACCAGAGAACTGCGACCATAGCCAGAGAACTGCGATCGTAGCCAGAGAACTGCGACCATAGCCAGAGTACAACAATCGTAGCCAGAGAACTGCGACTGTAGCCAGAGAATTGTGATCATAGCCAGAGAACTGCGATCGTAGCCAGAGAGCTACAACCGTCACTAGAGAACTGCAACCATAGCCGGAGAACTGCGATCGTAGCCAGAGAACTGCGATCGTAGCCAGAGAACTGCGACCGTCGCCAGAGAACTGCGACCATAACCAGAGAACTGTGACCATAGTGAGAGAACTGCATTATTACCAGAGAGCATCAACCATAGCCAGAGAACTGCGATCGTAGCCAGAGTACTGCAACTGTCGCCAGAGAACTGCAACCATAGCCAGAGAACTGCGATCGTAGCCAGAGAACTGCGACCGTAGCCAGAGAACAGTGGTCATAGCCAGAGAACTGTGATCATAGCCAGAGAACTGCAACCGTAACGAGACAACTGCGATAATACCAGAGAACTGCGACCATAGCCAGAGAACTGCGATCGTAGCCAGAGAACTGCAACCGTAGCGAGACAACTGCGATAATACCAGAGAACTGCGACCATAGCCAGAGAACTGCGATCGTAGCCAGAGAACTGCGACCATAGCCAGAGTACAGCGATCGTAGCCAGAGAACTGCGATCATAGCCAGAGTACAGCAATCGTAGCCAGAGAACTGTGATCATAGCCAGAGAACACAACCGTAGCGAGAGAACTGTGATCATAGCCAGAGAACTGCAACCGTAGCGAGACAACTGCGATAGATTTCCAGTGCGAGCAGCAGAGAAGGTAAGACCGTTTGGTTTTAAAAGTGCTTACCGGTAGCGGGCAGCGGTGTTTTTTTTTTCTCTTTCACTCTCTCTTCACAGAAAGAGCGGGAGCACCAGCGGGAAGTGACGAAGACCAGAGGGGCAGCCGAGACCCGGAAGCAGTTAGTGTAAGCTTACCTGGGTAGGTTTTTTCCCCCTTTAAAAGCGCGAAGGAGAGGAACCCGAGGCACTACACGGGTAGTGCCTCCCACCCGCCCTCCTCCTCTAACCTAATAATAACACCTGTTGTGGTAAGTAGGTAAGTGCTGAATTTTGCTTGTTGTATTCTTTAGACCCAGTTTTTTTTAAAATAAAAGTTAGCTTTAGAGGGATGGCAGTGAAGGCAGTGCAATGTTCCTCCTGCAACATGTATGAGGTGAGGGATGCCATCGACGTCCCTGCTGATTACACTTGCAGGAAGTGCACCCATCTCCAGCTCCTCCAAGACCGTGTTAGGGAACTGGAGCTGGAGTTGGATGAACTTCGGATCATTCGGGAGGCAGAGGGGGTCATAGATCAGAGTTATAGGGAAGTAGTAACTCCAAAGATGGCAGATAGATGGGTGACAGTGAGGGGGACTGGGAGGAAGCAGCCAGTGCAGGGACCCCCTGCGGCCGTTCCCCTCAAGAACAAGTATACCGTTTTGGATACTTGTGGGGGGGACGACTTACCAGGGGTAAGTAACGGGGCTCAGGTCTCTGGCACGGAGCCTGTCCCCGTTACTCAGAAGGGAAGGGTGAAGAAGAGCAGAGCAGTAGTAATTGGGGACTCGATAGTTCGGGGCACAGATAGGCGGTTTTGTGGGAACGAGAGAGACTCACGTTTGGTATGTTGCCTCCCAGGTGCAAGGGTACGTGATGTCTCTGATCGTGTTTTCCGGGTCCTTAAGGGGGAGGGGGAGCAGCCCGAAGTCGTGGTCCACATTGGCACCAATGACATAGGTAGGAGGAGCGCTGAGGATGTTAGACAGGCTTTCAGGGAGCTAGGTTGGAAGCTCAGAGTTAGAACGAACAGAGTTGTTGTCTCTGGTTTGTTACCCGTGCCACGTGATAGAGATTCGAGGAATAGGGAAAGAGAACACTTAAATGCGTGGCTACAGGGATGGTGCAGGAGGGAGGGATTCCGGTTTTTGGATAACTGGGGTTCTTTCTGGGGACGGTGGGACCTCTATAAACAGGATGGTCTACACCTGAACCTGAGGGGCACCAGTATCCTTGGGGGGAGGTTTGCTAGTGCTCTTGGGGGGGGTTTAAACTAACTCTGCAGGGGCATGGGAACCCAGATTGTAGCTTCAGGGTGCAGGGCCTGGAGTGTAGGGAGGTTAGGAACATGGCATCAATTTCCAAGGAGGGTGCCTGTAAACAGGAAAGTGGCTTGAAGTGTGTATACTTCAATGCAAGAAGTATACGAAATAAGGTAGGTGAACTTGCAGCGTGGGTTGGTACCTGGGACTTCGATGTTGTGGCTATTACGGAGACATGGCTAGAACAGGGACAGGATTGGCTGTTGCAGGTTCCAGGATTTAAATGTTTTAGTAGGGTCAGAGGTGGGGGTAAAAGAGGGGGAGGTGTGGCATTGCTTGTCAAAGATAGTATTACAGTGGTGGAAAGGACGATGGATGAGGACTTGCCATCTGAGGTAGTTTGGGCTGAGGTTAGGAATAGGAAAGGTGAGGTCACCCTGTTAGGAGTCTTTTACAGGCCTCCTAATAGTCCTAGAATCATTGAAGAAAGGATAGGGAAGGTGATTCAGGAGATGAGTGACAGTAATAGGGTGGTTGTTATGGGGGACTTTAACTTTCCTGATATTGATTGGGAAAGCTATAGCTCAAGTTCGTTAGATGGGTCAGTGTTTGTTCAATGTGTGCAGGAGAGTTTCCTGACACAATATGTAGACAGGCCAACAAGAGGTGAGGCCATACTGGATTTGGTTCTGGGTAACGAACCAGGCCAGGTGTTAGAATTAGAGGTAGGTGAGCACTTTGGGGATAGTGACCATAATTCGGTGATTTTTACTCTCGTGATGGAGAGGGATAAGTGTGTACTACAGGGCAAGAGTTATAGCTGGGGTCAGGGAAATTATGATGCGGTGAGGCATGACTTAGGATGTGTGGCTTGGAAAAGTAGACTCCAAGGCAAGAGTGTAAATGATATGTGGAGCTTGTTCAAGGAGCAACTATTGAGTGTCCTTGATAATTATGTACCTGTCAGGCAGGGAGGAAAGGGTCGTGCGAGGGAGCCGTGGTTTAATAAGGAATTGGAATCCCTTGTTAAATGGAAGAGGGCGGCATATCTCAAGATGAGACGTGAAGGTTCAATTGGGACGATTGAGAGTTATAGGGTAGCCAGGAAGGACCTGAAGAGAGAGCTAAGAGCAGCAAGGAGGGGACATGAAAGGTCCTTAGTCGGTAGGATTAGGGAAAACCCTAAGGCTTTCTATAGGTATGTTAGGAATAAAAGAATGACTAGGGTAGGAATAGGTCCAGTCAAGGATAGTAGTGGGAAGTTGCGTGTGGAGGCGGAAGAGATTGGGGAGACACTGAATGAATACTTTTCTTCAGTATTTACTCAGGAACAGGGCATTGTCGTCGATGCGAATACTGAGTCACAAATAAGTAGAATGGATGGCTTTGAGGTATGTAGAGAAGAGGTGTTGGAAATCCTGGAAAAGGTGAAAATAGATAAGTCCCCTGGGCCTGATGGCATTTATCCTAGGATTCTCTGGGAAGCAAGGGAGGAGATTGCAGAGCCATTGGCCTTGATTTTTATGTCCTCTTTGTCTACAGGAGTAGTGCCAGAAGACTGGAGGATAGCAAATGTGGTTCCCTTGTTCAAAAAGGGGAGTAGGGATAACCCTAGTAACTATAGGCCGGTGAGTCTCACTTCTGTTGTGGGCAAAGTCTTAGAGAGAATTGTAAGGGATAGGATTTATGCACATCTGGATAGGAATAATGTGATCAAGGATAGTCAGCATGGTTTTGTGAAGGGCAGGTCGTGCCTCACAAACCTTATTGAATTCTTTGAAAAGGTGACGAAGGAGGTTGATGAGGGGAAAGCGGTAGATGTGGTATATATGGATTTTAGTAAGGCGTTTGATAAGGTTCCCCATGGTAGGCTACTGCAGAAAATACGGAGATATGGCATTGAGGGTGAGTTGGAGGTTTGGATTAGGAATTGGCTGGATGGAAGAAGACAGAGGGTAGTAGTTGATGGCAAAGTTTCTTCATGGAGTGCCGTCACTAGCGGTGTTCCGCAAGGATCTGTTTTGGGACCATTGCTGTTTGTCATTTTTATAAATGACCTGGAAGAGGGGTTAGAAGGTTGGGTGAGCAAGTTTGCGGATGATATGAAAGTCGGAGGAGTTGTTGACAGTGAGGAAGGATGTGGCAGGTTACAGCAGGATATAGAGAAGCTGCAGAGCTGGGCAGAAAGGTGGCAAATGGAATTCAATGTAGCTAAGTGTGAGGTGATTCACTTTGGGAAGAATAACAAAAAGATGGGGTACTGGGCTAATGGTCGGATACTTGGTAGTGTGGATGAGCAGAGGGATCTTGGTGTCCGTGTACACAGATCTCTGAAAGTTGCCACCCAGGTAAATAGTGCGGTGAGGAAGGCATATGGCGTACTGGCTTTTATTGGTAGAGGAATTGAGTTGCGGAGTCCTGAGGTCATGATGCAGTTGTATAAGACTCTGGTGCGGCCGCATCTGGAATATTGTGTGCAGTTTTGGTCGCCATACTATAGGAAGGACGTGGAGGCACTGGAACGGGTGCAGAGGAGGTTTACCAGGATGTTGCCTAGTATGGAAGGAAGATCGTATGAGGAAAGACTGAGACACTTGGGGCTGTTTTCATTAGAGAAAAGAAGGTTTAGGGGTGACTTGATTGAGGTGTACAAGATGATTAGGGGGTTAGATAGGGTTGACAGTGTGAACCTTTTCCCGCGTATGGAGTCGGGTATTACAAGGGGGCATAGCTTTAAATTAAGGGGGGGTAGATATAGGACTGAAGTTAGGGGTAGGTTCTTCACTCAGCGAGTCGTAAGTTCATGGAATGCCCTGCCAGTAGCAGTGGTGGACTCTCCCTCTTTATGGGCATTTAAGCGGGCATTGGATAGGTATATGGAGGATAGTGGGTTAGTATAGGTTAGGTGGGCTTGGATCGGTGCAACATCGAGGGCCAAAGGGCCTGTACTGCGCTGTATTCTTCTATGTTCTATGTTCTATATAATACCAGAGAACTGCGACCATAGCCAGAGAACTGCAACCATAGCCAGAGAACTGCGATCGTAGCCAGTGAACTGCAACCGTAGCGAGACAACTGCGATAATACCAGAGAACTGCGACCATAGCCAGAGAACTGCGATCGTAGCCAGAGAACTGCGACCATAGCCAGAGTACAGCGATCGTAGCCAGAGAACTGCGATCATAGCCAGAGAACTGCGACCGTAGCCAGAGAATTGTGATCATAGCCAGAGAACTGCGATCGTAGCCAGAGAGCTGCAACCGTCGCTAGAGAACTGCAACCATAGCCAGAGAACTGCGATCGTAGCCGGAGATCTGTGATCATAGCCAGAGAACGCAACCGTAGCCAGAGAACTGCGATCGTAGCCAGAGAACTGCAACCATAGGCAGAGAACAGCGGTCATAGCCAGATTACACTGATCATAGCCAGAGAACTGTGATCGTAGCCAGAGAATAGCGATCATAGCCAGAGAACTGCGACCGTCGCCAGAGAACTGCGACCATAACCAGAGAACTGTGACCATAGTGAGAGAACTGCATTATTACCAGAGAGCATCAACCATAGCCAGAGAACTGCGATCATAGCCAGAGAACTGACCTTAGCCAGAGAACTGCGACCGTAGCCAGAGGACAGTGACAGTAGCCAGAGAACTGCGACCATAGCCAGAGAACTGTGATCATAACCAGAGAACTGCAACCGTAGCAAGACAACTGTGATAATACCAGAGAACTGCAACCGTAGCCAGAGAACTGTGACCGTAGCCAGAGAACTGTGACCGAAGCCAAAAAACTGCAATCATAGCCAGAGAACTGCGACCGTCGCCAGAGAACTGCAACCATAGGCAGAGAACTGCGACCATAGCCGGAAAAATGCGATTGTAGCCAGAGAACTGCGATCATAGCCAGAGAACTGTGATCATAGCCAGAGAACTGCGACCATAGCCAGAGAACTGTGATCGTAACCACAGAACTGCACCATAGCCAGAGAACTGCAACCATAACCAGAGAACTGTGATCATAACCAGAGAACTGCGACCATAGCCAGAGAACTGTGATCGTAACCACAGAACTGCGACCATAGCCAGAGAACTGTGATAATACCAGAGAACTGTGATAATACCAGAGAACTGGGATCATAGCCAGAGAACTGCGATTGTAGCCAGGAATCAGTGTCCATCGCCAGAGAACTGCAACTGTAGCCAGAGAACTGCGATCGTAGCCTGAGAACTGCGACTGTAGCCTGAGAACTGCAATCGCAGCCTGAGAACTGCGACTGTAGCCAGAGAACTGCAACCAGAACCAGAGAACTGCGACCGTAGTCAGAAAACTGTGACCGTAGCCAGAGAACTGCGACTGTAGCCAGAGAACTGTGACCATAGCCAGAAAACTGCAACCATAGCCAGAAAACTGCGACCGTAGTCAGAGAACTGCAATCATAATCAGAGAACTGCAACCAGGACCAGACAACTGCGAACGTAGCCAGAGAACTGCGATCATAGCCAGAGAACTGCGATCGTAGCCAGAGAACTGGGCCGTCGTCAAAGAACTGTGACTGTAGTCAGAGAACTGCGATCACAGCCAGAGAACTGCGACCGTAGCCAGAGAACTGCGACTGTAGTCGGAGAACTGCGACCATAGCCAGAGAACTGCGACCGTAGCCAGAGAACTGCGACTGTAGTCGGAGAACTGTGACCATAGCCAGAGAACTGCGACCGTAGCCAGAGAACTGCGACTGTAGTCGGAGAACTGCGACCATAGCCAGAGAACTGCGACCGTAGCCAGAGAACTGTGACCGTAGCCAGAGAACTGCGACTGTAGTCGGAGAACTGTGACCAGAACTAGAGAACTGCGATTGTAGCCAGGAATCGGTGTCCATAGACAGAGAACTGCGACCACAGTCAGAGAACTGTGATCATAGCCAGGGAACTGTGATCGTAGCCAGAGAACTGCAACCATAGCCAGAGAACAGCGGCCATAGCCAGAGAACTGCAACCGTAGCCAGAGATCTGTGACCAAAGCCAGAGAACTGCGATCGTAGCCAGAGAACTGCAACCATAGCCAGAGAACAGCGACCATAGCCAGAGAACTGCGACCATAGCCAGAGAACTGCAATCGTAGCCAGAGAACTGTGATCGTAGCCAGAGAACTGTGATCGTAGCCAGAGAACAGCGATCATAGCCAGAGAACTGCAACCATAGGCAGAGAACTGCAACCATAGCCAGAGAACTGCAACCATAGCCAGAGAACTGCAACCGTAGCGAGACAACTGTGATAATACCAGAGAACTGCGACCATAGCCAGAGAACTGTGATCATAGCCAGAGAACTGCGATCGTAGCCAGAGAACTGCAACCGTAGCGAGATAACTGCGATAATACCAGAGAACTGCGACCATAGCCAGAGAACTGCGATCGTAGCCAGAGAACTGCGACCATAGCCAGAGTACAGCGATCGTAGCCAGAGAACTGCGATCATAGCCAGAGTACAGCAATCGTAGCCAGAGAACTGTGATCATAGCCAGAGAACGCAACCGTAGCGAGAGAACTGTGATCATAACCAGAGAACTGCAACCGTAGCGAGACAACTGCGATAATACCAGAGAACTGCGACCATAGCCAGAGAACTGCAACCATAGCCAGAGAACTGCGATCGTAGCCAGAGAACTGCGACCATAGCCAGAGTACAGCGATCGTAGCCAGAGAACTGCGATCATAGCCAGAGAACTGCGACCGTAGCCAGAGAATTGTGATCATAGCCAGAGAACTGCGATCGTAGCCAGAGAGCTGCAACCGTCGCTAGAGAACTGCAACCATAGCCAGAGAACTGCGATCGTAGCCGGAGATCTGTGATCATAGCCAGAGAACGCAACCGTAGCCAGAGAACTGCGATCGTAGCCAGAGAACTGCAACCATAGGCAGAGAACAGCGGTCATAGCCAGATTACACTGATCATAGCCAGAGAACTGTGATCGTAGCCAGAGAATAGCGATCATAGCCAGAGAACTGCGACCGTCGCCAGAGAACTGCGACCATAACCAGAGAACTGTGACCATAGTGAGAGAACTGCATTATTACCAGAGAGCATCAACCATAGCCAGAGAACTGCGATCATAGCCAGAGAACTGACCTTAGCCAGAGAACTGCGACCGTAGCCAGAGGACAGTGACAGTAGCCAGAGAACTGCGACCATAGCCAGAGAACTGTGATCATAACCAGAGAACTGCAACCGTAGCAAGACAACTGTGATAATACCAGAGAACTGCAACCGTAGCCAGAGAACTGTGACCGTAGCCAGAGAACTGTGACCGAAGCCAAAAAACTGCAATCATAGCCAGAGAACTGCGACCGTCGCCAGAGAACTGCAACCATAGGCAGAGAACTGCAACCATAGCCGGAAAAATGCGATTGTAGCCAGAGAACTGCGATCATAGCCAGAGAACTGTGATCATAGCCAGAGAACTGCGACCATAGCCAGAGAACTGTGATCGTAACCACAGAACTGCGACCATAGCCAGAGAACTGCAACCATAACCAGAGAACTGTGATCATAACCAGAGAACTGCGACCATAGCCAGAGAACTGTGATCGTAACCACAGAACTGCGACCATAGCCAGAGAACTGTGATAATACCAGAGAACTGCAATAATACCAGAGAACTGGGATCATAGCCAGAGAACTGCGATTGTAGCCAGGAATCAGTGTCCATCGCCAGAGAACTGCAACTGTAGCCAGAGAACTGCGATCGTAGCCTGAGAACTGCGACTGTAGCCTGAGAACTGCAATCGCAGCCTGAGAACTGCGACTGTAGCCAGAGAACTGCAACCAGAACCAGAGAACTGCGACCGTAGTCAGAAAACTGTGACCGTAGCCAGAGAACTGCGACTGTAGCCAGAGAACTGTGACCATAGCCAGAAAACTGCAACCATAGCCAGAAAACTGTGACCGTAGTCAGAGAACTGCAATCATAATCAGAGAACTGCAACCAGGACCAGACAACTGCGAACGTAGCCAGAGAACTGCGATCATAGCCAGAGAACTGCGATCGTAGCCAGAGAACTGGGCCGTCGTCAAAGAACTGTGACTGTAGTCAGAGAACTGCGATCACAGCCAGAGAACTGCGACCGTAGCCAGAGAACTGCGACTGTAGTCGGAGAACTGCGACCATAGCCAGAGAACTGCGACCGTAGCCAGAGAACTGCGACTGTAGTCGGAGAACTGTGACCATAGCCAGAGAACTGCGACCGTAGCCAGAGAACTGCGACTGTAGTCGGAGAACTGCGACCATAGCCAGAGAACTGCGACCGTAGCCAGAAAACTGCGACCGTAGTCAGAGAACTGCAATCATAATCAGAGAACTGCAACCAGGACCAGACAACTGCGAACGTAGCCAGAGAACTGCGATCATAGCCAGAGAACTGCAATCGTAGCCAGAGAACTGGGCCGTCGTCAAAGAACTGTGACTGTAGTCAGAGAACTGCAATCACAGCTAGAGAACTGCGACCGTAGCCAGAGAACTGCGACTGTAGTCGGAGAACTGCGACCATAGCCAGAGAACTGCAACCGTAGCCAGAGATCTGTGACCAAAGCCAGAGAACTGCGATCGTAGCCAGAGAACTGCAACCATAGGCAGAGAACTGCAACCATAGCCAGAGAACTGCGACCATAGCCAGAGATCTGCGACCAAAGCCAGAGAACTGCGATCGTAACCAGAGAACAGCGATCATAGCCAGAGAACTGTGATCATAGCCAGGGAACTGTGATCGTAGCCAGAGAACTGCAACCATAGCCAGAGAACAGCGGCCATAGCCAGAGAACTGCAACCGTAGCCAGAGATCTGTGACCAAAGCCAGAGAACTGTGATCGTAGCCAGAGAACTGCAACCATAGCCAGAGAACAGCGACCATAGCCAGAGAACTGCGACCATAGCCAGAGAACTGCGATCGTAGCCAGAGAACTGCGATCGTAGCCAGAGAACTGCGATCGTAGCCAGAGAACTGTGATCGTAGCCAGAGAACTGTGATCGTAGCCAGAGAACAGTGATCATAGCCAGAGAACTGCAACCATAGGCAGAGATCTGCAACCATAGCCAGAGAACTGCAACCATAGCCAGAGAACTGCAACCGTAGCGAGACAACTGTGATAATACCAGAGAACTGGGACCATAGCCAGAGAACTGTGATCATAGCCAGAGAACTGCGATCGTAGCCAGAGAACTGCAACCGTAGCGAGATAACTGCGATAATACCAGAGAACTGCGACCATAGCCAGAGAACTGCGATCGTAGCCAGAGAACTGCAACCATAGCCAGAGTACAGCGATCGTAGCCAGAGAACTGCGATCATAGCCAGAGTACAGCAATCGTAGCCAGAGAACTGTGATCATAGCCAGAGAACGCAACCGTAGCGAGAGAACTGTGATCATAACCAGAGAACTGCAACCGTAGCGAGACAACTGCGATAATACCAGAGAACTGCGACCATAGCCAGAGAACTGCAACCATAGCCAGAGAACTGCGATCGTAGCCAGAGAACTGCGACCATAGCCAGAGTACAGCGATCGTAGCCAGAGAACTGCGATCATAGCCAGAGAACTGCGACCGTAGCCAGAGAATTGTGATCATAGCCAGAGAACTGCGATCGTAGCCAGAGAGCTGCAACCGTCGCTAGAGAACTGCAACCGTAGCGAGACAACTGCGATAATACCAGAGAACTGCGACCATAGCCAGAGAACTGCGACCGTAGCCAGAGAACTGCGACTGTAGTCGGAGAACTGTGACCATAGCCAGAGAACTGCGACCGTAGCCAGAGAACTGCGACTGTAGTCGGAGAACTGCGACCATAGCCAGAGGACTGCGACCGTAGCCAGAGAACTGCGACCGTAGCCAGAGAACTGCGACTGTAGTCGGAGAACTGTGACCAGAACCAGAGAACTGCGATCGTAGCCAGGAATCGGTGTCCATAGCCAGAGAACTGCGACCATAGTCAGAGAACTGTGACCGTAGCCAGAGAACTGCGACCATAGTCAGAGAACTGCGACTGTAGTCGGAGAACTGCGACCATAGCCAGAGAACTGCGACCGTAGCCAGAGAACTGCGACTGTAGTTGGTGAACTGTGACTATAGCCAGAGAACTGCAACCGTAGCCAGAGATCTGTGACCAAAGCCAGAGAACTGCGATCGTAGCCAGAGAACTGCAACCATAGGCAGAGAACTGCAACCATAGCCAGAGAACTGCGACCATAGCCAGAGATCTGCGACCAAAGCCAGAGAACTGCGACCAAAGCCAGAGAACTGCGATCGTAACCAGAGAACAGCGATCATAGCCAGAGAACTGTGATCATAGCCAGGGAACTGTGATCGTAGCCAGAGAACTGCAACCATAGCCAGAGAACAGCGACCATAGCCAGAGAACTGCAACCGTAGCCAGAGATCTGTGACCAAAGCCAGAGAACTGCGATCGTAGCCAGAGAACTGCAACCATAGCCAGAGAACAGCGACCATAGCCAGAGAACTGCGACCATAGCCAGAGAACTGCGACCATAGCCAGAGTACAGCGATCGTAGCCAGAGAACTGCGATCATAGCCAGAGAACTGCGACCGTAGCCAGAGAATTGTGATCATAGCCAGAGAACTGCGATCGTAGCCAGAGAACTGCAACCGTCGCTAGAGAACTGCAACCATAGCCAGAGAACTGCGATCGTAGCCGGAGATCTGTGATCATAGCCAGAGAACGCAACCGTAGCCAGAGAACTGCGATCGTAGCCAGAGAACTGCAACCATAGGCAGAGAACAGCGGTCATAGCCAGATTACACTGATCATAGCCAGAGAACTGTGATCGTAGCCAGAGAATAGCGATCATAGCCAGAGAACTGCGACCGTCGCCAGAGAACTGCGACCATAACCAGAGAACTGTGACCATAGTGAGAGAACTGCATTATTACCAGAGAGCATCAACCATAGCCAGAGAACTGCGATCATAGCCAGAGAACTGACCTTAGCCAGAGAACTGCGACCGTAGCCAGAGGACAGTGACAGTAGCCAGAGAACTGCGACCATAGCCAGAGAACTGTGATCATAACCAGAGAACTGCAACCGTAGCAAGACAACTGTGATAATACCAGAGAACTGCAACCGTAGCCAGAGAACTGTGACCGTAGCCAGAGAACTGTGACCGAAGCCAAAAAACTGCAATCATAGCCAGAGAACTGCGACCGTCGCCAGAGAACTGCAACCATAGGCAGAGAACTGCGACCATAGCCGGAAAAATGCGATTGTAGCCAGAGAACTGCGATCATAGCCAGAGAACTGTGATCATAGCCAGAGAACTGCGACCATAGCCAGAGAACTGTGATCGTAACCACAGAACTGCGACCATAGCCAGAGAACTGCAACCATAACCAGAGAACTGTGATCATAACCAGAGAACTGCGACCATAGCCAGAGAACTGTGATCGTAACCACAGAACTGCGACCATAGCCAGAGAACTGAGATAATACCAGAGAATTGCAATAATACCAGAGAACTGGGATCATAGCCAGAGAACTGCGATTGTAGCCAGGAATCAGTGTCCATCGCCAGAGAACTGCAACTGTAGCCAGAGAACTGCGATCGTAGCCTGAGAACTGCGACTGTAGCCTGAGAACTGCAATCGCAGCCTGAGAACTGCGACTGTAGCCAGAGAACTGCAACCAGAACCAGAGAACTGCGACCGTAGTCAGAAAACTGTGACCGTAGCCAGAGAACTGCGACTGTAGCCAGAGAACTGTGACCATAGCCAGAAAACTGCAACCATAGCCAGAAAACTGCGACCGTAGTCAGAGAACTGCAATCATAATCAGAGAACTGCAACCAGGACCAGACAACTGCGAACGTAGCCAGAGAACTGCGATCATAGCCAGAGAACTGCGATCGTAGCCAGAGAACTGGGCCGTCGTCAAAGAACTGTGACTGTAGTCAGAGAACTGCGATCACAGCCAGAGAACTGCGACCGTAGCCAGAGAACTGCGACTGTAGTCGGAGAACTGCGACCATAGCCAGAGAACTGCGACCGTAGCCAGAGAACTGCGACTGTAGTCGGAGAACTGTGACCATAGCCAGAGAACTGCGACCGTAGCCAGAGAACTGCGACTGTAGTCGGAGAACTGCGACCATAGCCAGAGAACTGCGACCGTAGCCAGAGAACTGCGACCGTAGCCAGAGAACTGCGACTGTAGTCGGAGAACTGTGACCAGAACCAGAGAACTGCGATCGTAGCCAGGAATCGGTGTCCATAGCCAGAGAACTGCGACCATAGTCAGACAACTGCGACCGTAGCCAGAGAACTGCGACCATAGTCAGAGAACTGCGACTGTAGTCGGAGAACTGCGACCGTAGCCAGAGAACTGCGACCGTAGCCAGAGAACTGCGACTGTAGTCGGAGAACTGTGACCAGAACCAGAGAACTGCGATCGTAGCCAGGAATCGGTGTCCATAGCCAGAGAACTGCGACCATAGTCAGAGAACTGCGACCATAGCCAGAGAACTGCGACCATAGTCAGAGAACTGCGACTGTAGTCGGAGAACTGCGACCATAGCCAGAGAACTGCGACCATAGCCAGAGAACTGCGACTGTAGTTGGAGAACTGTGACTATAGCCAGAGAACTGCAACCGTAGCCAGAGATCTGTGACCAAAGCCAGAGAACTGCGATCGTAGCCAGAGAACTGCAACCATAGGCAGAGAACTGCAACCATAGCCAGAGAACTGCGACCATAGCCAGAGATCTGCGACCAAAGCCAGAGAACTGCGATCGTAACCAGAGAACAGCGATCATAGCCAGAGAACTGTGATCATAGCCAGGGAACTGTGATCGTAGCCAGAGAACTGCAACCATAGCCAGAGAACAGCGGCCATAGCCAGAGAACTGCAACCGTAGCCAGAGATCTGTGACCAAAGCCAGAGAACTGCGATCGTAGCCAGAGAACTGCAACCATAGCCAGAGAACAGCGACCATAGCCAGAGAACTGCGACCATAGCCAGAGAACTGCGATCGTAGCCAGAGAACTGCGATCGTAGCCAGAGAACTGCGATCGTAGCCAGAGAACTGTGATCGTAGCCAGAGAACTGTGATCGTAGCCAGAGAACAGTGATCATAGCCAGAGAACTGCAACCATAGGCAGAGATCTGCAACCATAGCCAGAGAACTGCGATCGTAGCCAGAGAACTGCAACCGTAGCGAGACAACTGTGATAATACCAGAGAACTGGGACCATAGCCAGAGAACTGTGATCATAGCCAGAGAACTGCAACCATAGCCAGAGTACAGCGATCGTAGCCAGAGAACTGCGATCATAGCCAGAGTACAGCAATCGTAGCCAGAGAACTGTGATCATAGCCAGAGAACGCAACCGTAGCGAGAGAACTGTGATCATAGCCAGAGAACTGCAACCGTAGCGAGACAACTGCGATAATACCAGAGAACTGCAACCATAGGCAGAGAACAGCGGTCATAGCCAGATTACACTGATCATAGCCAGAGAAATGTGATCGTAGCCAGAGAATAGCGATCATAGCCAGAGAACTGCGACCGTCGCCAGAGAACTGCGAACATAACCAGAGAACTGTGACCATAGTGAGAGAACTGCATTATTACCAGAGAACATCAACCATAGCCAGAGAACTGCGATCATAGCCAGAGAACTGACCTTAGCCAGAGAACTGCGACCGTAGCCAGAGGACAGTGACAGTAGCCAGAGAACTGCGACCATAGCCAGAGAACTGTGATCATAACCAGAGAACTGCAACCGTAGCAAGACAACTGTGATAATACCAGAGAACTGCAACCGTAGCCAGAGAACTGTGACCGTAGCCAGAGAACTGTGACCGAAGCCAAAAAACTGCAATCATAGCCAGAGAACTGCGACCGTCGCCAGAGAACTGCAACCATAGGCAGAGAACTGCAACCATAGCCGGAAAAATGCGATTGTAGCCAGAGAACTGCGATCATAGCCAGAGAACTGTGATCATAGCCAGAGAACTGCGACCATAGCCAGAGAACTGTGATCGTAACCACAGAACTGCGACCATAGCCAGAGAACTGCAACCATAACCAGAGAACTGTGATCATAACCAGAGAACTGCGACCATAGCCAGAAAACTGTGATCGTAACCACAGAACTGCGACCATAGCCAGAGAACTGTGATAATACCAGAGAACTGCAATAATACCAGAGAACTGGGATCATAGCCAGAGAACTGCGATTGTAGCCAGGAATCAGTGTCCATCGCCAGAGAACTGCAACTGTAGCCAGAGAACTGCGATCGTAGCCTGAGAACTGCGACTGTAGCCTGAGAACTGCAATCGCAGCCTGAGAACTGCGACTGTAGCCAGAGAACTGCAACCAGAACCAGAGAACTGCGACCGTAGTCAGAAAACTGTGACCGTAGCCAGAGAACTGCGACTGTAGCCAGAGAACTGTGACCATAGCCAGAAAACTGCAACCATAGCCAGAAAACTGCGACCGTAGTCAGAGAACTGCAATCATAATCAGAGAACTGCAACCAGGACCAGACAACTGCGAACGTAGCCAGAGAACTGCGATCATAGCCAGAGAACTGCGATCGTAGCCAGAGAACTGGGCCGTCGTCAAAGAACTGTGACTGTAGTCAGAGAACTGCAATCACAGCCAGAGAACTGCGACCGTAGCCAGAGAACTGCGACTGTAGTCGGAGAACTGCGACCATAGCCAGAGAACTGCGACCGTAGCCAGAGAACTGCGACTGTAGTCGGAGAACTGTGACCATAGCCAGAGAACTGCGACCGTAGCCAGAGAACTGCGACTGTAGTCGGAGAACTGCGACCATAGCCAGAGGACTGCGACCGTAGCCAGAGAACTGCGACCGTAGCCAGAGAACTGCGACTGTAGTCGGAGAACTGTGACCAGAACCAGAGAACTGCGATCGTAGCCAGGAATCGGTGTCCATAGCCAGAGAACTGCGACCATAGTCAGAGAACTGCGACCGTAGCCAGAGAACTGCGACCATAGTCAGAGAACTGCGACTGTAGTCGGAGAACTGCGACCATAGCCAGAGAACTGCGACCATAGCCAGAGAACTGCGACCGTAGCCAGAGAACTGCGACTGTAGTTGGTGAACTGTGACTATAGCCAGAGAACTGCAACCGTAGCCAGAGATCTGTGACCAAAGCCAGAGAACTGCGATCGTAGCCAGAGAACTGCAACCATAGGCAGAGAACTGCAACCATAGCCAGAGAACTGCGACCATAGCCAGAGATCTGCGACCAAAGCCAGAGAACTGCGATCGTAACCAGAGAACAGCGATCATAGCCAGAGAACTGTGATCATAGCCAGGGAACTGTGATCGTAGCCAGAGAACTGCAACCATAGCCAGAGAACAGCGACCATAGCCAGAGAACTGCAACCGTAGCCAGAGATCTGTGACCAAAGCCAGAGAACTGCGATCGTAGCCAGAGAACTGCGACCATAGCCAGAGAACTGTGATCGTAACCACAGAACTGCGACCATAGCCAGAGAACTGCAACCATAACCAGAGAACTGTGATCATAACCAGAGAACTGCGACCATAGCCAGAGAACTGTGATCGTAACCACAGAACTGCGACCATAGCCAGAGAACTGTGATAATACCAGAGAACTGCAATAATACCAGAGAACTGGGATCATAGCCAGAGAACTGCGATTGTAGCCAGGAATCAGTGTCCATCGCCAGAGAACTGCAACTGTAGCCAGAGAACTGCGATCGTAGCCTGAGAACTGCGACTGTAGCCTGAGAACTGCAATCGCAGCCTGAGAACTGCGACTGTAGCCAGAGAACTGCAACCAGAACCAGAGAACTGCGACCGTAGTCAGAAAACTGTGACCGTAGCCAGAGAACTGCGACTGTAGCCAGAGAACTGTGACCATAGCCAGAAAACTGCAACCATAGCCAGAAAACTGCGACCGTAGTCAGAGAACTGCAATCATAATCAGAGAACTGCAACCAGGACCAGACAACTGCGAACGTAGCCAGAGATCTGCGATCATAGCCAGAGAACTGCGATCGTAGCCAGAGAACTGGGCCGTCGTCAAAGAACTGTGACTGTAGTCAGAGAACTGCAATCACAGCCAGAGAACTGCGACCGTAGCCAGAGAACTGCGACTGTAGTTGGAGAACTGCGACCATAGCCAGAGAACTGCGACCGTAGCCAGAGAACTGCGACTGTAGTCGGAGAACTGTGACCATAGCCAGAGAACTGCGACCGTAGCCAGAGAACTGCGACTGTAGTCGGAGAACTGCGACCATAGCCAGAGAACTGCGACCGTAGCCAGAGAACTGCGACCGTAGCCAGAGAACTGCGACTGTAGTCGGAGAACTGTGACCAGAACCAGAGAACTGCGATCGTAGCCAGGAATCGGTGTCCATAGCCAGAGAACTGCGACCATAGTCAGACAACTGCGACCGTAGCCAGAGAACTGCGACCATAGTCAGAGAACTGCGACTGTAGTCGGAGAACTGCGACCGTAGCCAGAGAACTGCGACCGTAGCCAGAGAACTGCGACTGTAGTCGGAGAACTGTGACCAGAACCAGAGAACTGCGATCGTAGCCAGGAATCGGTGTCCATAGCCAGAGAACTGCGACCATAGTCAGAGAACTGCGACCATAGCCAGAGAACTGCGACCATAGTCAGAGAACTGCGACTGTAGTCGGAGAACTGCGACCATAGCCAGAGAACTGCGACCATAGCCAGAGAACTGCGACTGTAGTCGGAGAACTGCGACCATAGCCAGAGAACTGCAACCGTAGCCAGAGATCTGTGACCAAAGCCAGAGAACTGCGATCGTAGCCAGAGAACTGCAACCATAGGCAGAGAACTGCAACCATAGCCAGAGAACTGCGACCATAGCCAGAGATCTGCGACCAAAGCCAGAGAACTGCGATCGTAACCAGAGAACAGCGATCATAGCCAGAGAACTGTGATCATAGCCAGGGAACTGTGATCGTAGCCAGAGAACTGCAACCATAGCCAGAGAACAGCGGCCATAGCCAGAGAACTGCAACCGTAGCCAGAGATCTGTGACCAAAGCCAGAGAACTGCGATCGTAGCCAGAGAACAGTGATCATAGCCAGAGAACTGCAACCATAGGCAGAGATCTGCAACCATAGCCAGAGAACTGCGATCGTAGCCAGAGAACTGCAACCGTAGCGAGACAACTGTGATAATACCAGAGAACTGGGACCATAGCCAGAGAACTGTGATCATAGCCAGAGAACTGCAACCATAGCCAGAGTACAGCGATCGTAGCCAGAGAACTGCGATCATAGCCAGAGTACAGCAATCGTAGCCAGAGAACTGTGATCATAGCCAGAGAACGCAACCGTAGCGAGAGAACTGTGATCATAGCCAGAGAACTGCAACCGTAGCGAGACAACTGCGATAATACCAGAGAACTGCAACCATAGGCAGAGAACAGCGGTCATAGCCAGATTACACTGATCATAGCCAGAGAAATGTGATCGTAGCCAGAGAATAGCGATCATAGCCAGAGAACTGCGACCGTCGCCAGAGAACTGCGAACATAACCAGAGAACTGTGACCATAGTGAGAGAACTGCATTATTACCAGAGAACATCAACCATAGCCAGAGAACTGCGATCATAGCCAGAGAACTGACCTTAGCCAGAGAACTGCGACCGTAGCCAGAGGACAGTGACAGTAGCCAGAGAACTGCGACCATAGCCAGAGAACTGTGATCATAACCAGAGAACTGCAACCGTAGCAAGACAACTGTGATAATACCAGAGAACTGCAACCGTAGCCAGAGAACTGTGACCGTAGCCAGAGAACTGTGACCGAAGCCAAAAAACTGCAATCATAGCCAGAGAACTGCGACCGTCGCCAGAGAACTGCAACCATAGGCAGAGAACTGCAACCATAGCCGGAAAAATGCGATTGTAGCCAGAGAACTGCGATCATAGCCAGAGAACTGTGATCATAGCCAGAGAACTGCGACCATAGCCAGAGAACTGTGATCGTAACCACAGAACTGCGACCATAGCCAGAGAACTGCAACCATAACCAGAGAACTGTGATCATAACCAGAGAACTGCGACCATAGCCAGAAAACTGTGATCGTAACCACAGAACTGCGACCATAGCCAGAGAACTGTGATAATACCAGAGAACTGCAATAATACCAGAGAACTGGGATCATAGCCAGAGAACTGCGATTGTAGCCAGGAATCAGTGTCCATCGCCAGAGAACTGCAACTGTAGCCAGAGAACTGCGATCGTAGCCTGAGAACTGCGACTGTAGCCTGAGAACTGCAATCGCAGCCTGAGAACTGCGACTGTAGCCAGAGAACTGCAACCAGAACCAGAGAACTGCGACCGTAGTCAGAAAACTGTGACCGTAGCCAGAGAACTGCGACTGTAGCCAGAGAACTGTGACCATAGCCAGAAAACTGCAACCATAGCCAGAAAACTGCGACCGTAGTCAGAGAACTGCAATCATAATCAGAGAACTGCAACCAGGACCAGACAACTGCGAACGTAGCCAGAGAACTGCGATCATAGCCAGAGAACTGCGATCGTAGCCAGAGAACTGGGCCGTCGTCAAAGAACTGTGACTGTAGTCAGAGAACTGCAATCACAGCCAGAGAACTGCGACCGTAGCCAGAGAACTGCGACTGTAGTCGGAGAACTGCGACCATAGCCAGAGAACTGCGACCGTAGCCAGAGAACTGCGACTGTAGTCGGAGAACTGTGACCATAGCCAGAGAACTGCGACCGTAGCCAGAGAACTGCGACTGTAGTCGGAGAACTGCGACCATAGCCAGAGGACTGCGACCGTAGCCAGAGAACTGCGACCGTAGCCAGAGAACTGCGACTGTAGTCGGAGAACTGTGACCAGAACCAGAGAACTGCGATCGTAGCCAGGAATCGGTGTCCATAGCCAGAGAACTGCGACCATAGTCAGAGAACTGCGACCGTAGCCAGAGAACTGCGACCATAGTCAGAGAACTGCGACTGTAGTCGGAGAACTGCGACCATAGCCAGAGAACTGCGACCATAGCCAGAGAACTGCGACCGTAGCCAGAGAACTGCGACTGTAGTTGGTGAACTGTGACTATAGCCAGAGAACTGCAACCGTAGCCAGAGATCTGTGACCAAAGCCAGAGAACTGCGATCGTAGCCAGAGAACTGCAACCATAGGCAGAGAACTGCAACCATAGCCAGAGAACTGCGACCATAGCCAGAGATCTGCGACCAAAGCCAGAGAACTGCGATCGTAACCAGAGAACAGCGATCATAGCCAGAGAACTGTGATCATAGCCAGGGAACTGTGATCGTAGCCAGAGAACTGCAACCATAGCCAGAGAACAGCGACCATAGCCAGAGAACTGCAACCGTAGCCAGAGATCTGTGACCAAAGCCAGAGAACTGCGATCGTAGCCAGAGAACTGCGACCATAGCCAGAGAACTGTGATCGTAACCACAGAACTGCGACCATAGCCAGAGAACTGCAACCATAACCAGAGAACTGTGATCATAACCAGAGAACTGCGACCATAGCCAGAGAACTGTGATCGTAACCACAGAACTGCGACCATAGCCAGAGAACTGTGATAATACCAGAGAACTGCAATAATACCAGAGAACTGGGATCATAGCCAGAGAACTGCGATTGTAGCCAGGAATCAGTGTCCATCGCCAGAGAACTGCAACTGTAGCCAGAGAACTGCGATCGTAGCCTGAGAACTGCGACTGTAGCCTGAGAACTGCAATCGCAGCCTGAGAACTGCGACTGTAGCCAGAGAACTGCAACCAGAACCAGAGAACTGCGACCGTAGTCAGAAAACTGTGACCGTAGCCAGAGAACTGCGACTGTAGCCAGAGAACTGTGACCATAGCCAGAAAACTGCAACCATAGCCAGAAAACTGCGACCGTAGTCAGAGAACTGCAATCATAATCAGAGAACTGCAACCAGGACCAGACAACTGCGAACGTAGCCAGAGATCTGCGATCATAGCCAGAGAACTGCGATCGTAGCCAGAGAACTGGGCCGTCGTCAAAGAACTGTGACTGTAGTCAGAGAACTGCAATCACAGCCAGAGAACTGCGACCGTAGCCAGAGAACTGCGACTGTAGTTGGAGAACTGCGACCATAGCCAGAGAACTGCGACCGTAGCCAGAGAACTGCGACTGTAGTCGGAGAACTGTGACCATAGCCAGAGAACTGCGACCGTAGCCAGAGAACTGCGACTGTAGTCGGAGAACTGCGACCATAGCCAGAGAACTGCGACCGTAGCCAGAGAACTGCGACCGTAGCCAGAGAACTGCGACTGTAGTCGGAGAACTGTGACCAGAACCAGAGAACTGCGATCGTAGCCAGGAATCGGTGTCCATAGCCAGAGAACTGCGACCATAGTCAGACAACTGCGACCGTAGCCAGAGAACTGCGACCATAGTCAGAGAACTGCGACTGTAGTCGGAGAACTGCGACCGTAGCCAGAGAACTGCGACCGTAGCCAGAGAACTGCGACTGTAGTCGGAGAACTGTGACCAGAACCAGAGAACTGCGATCGTAGCCAGGAATCGGTGTCCATAGCCAGAGAACTGCGACCATAGTCAGAGAACTGCGACCATAGCCAGAGAACTGCGACCATAGTCAGAGAACTGCGACTGTAGTCGGAGAACTGCGACCATAGCCAGAGAACTGCGACCATAGCCAGAGAACTGCGACTGTAGTCGGAGAACTGCGACCATAGCCAGAGAACTGCAACCGTAGCCAGAGATCTGTGACCAAAGCCAGAGAACTGCGATCGTAGCCAGAGAACTGCAACCATAGGCAGAGAACTGCAACCATAGCCAGAGAACTGCGACCATAGCCAGAGATCTGCGACCAAAGCCAGAGAACTGCGATCGTAACCAGAGAACAGCGATCATAGCCAGAGAACTGTGATCATAGCCAGGGAACTGTGATCGTAGCCAGAGAACTGCAACCATAGCCAGAGAACAGCGGCCATAGCCAGAGAACTGCAACCGTAGCCAGAGATCTGTGACCAAAGCCAGAGAACTGCGATCGTAGCCAGAGAACTGCAACCATAGCCAGAGAACAGTGACCATAGCCAGAGAACTGCGACCATAGCCAGACAACTGCGATCGTAGCCAGAGAACTGCGATCGTAGCCAGAGAACTGTGATCGTAGCCAGAGAACTGTGATCGTAGCCAGAGAACAGTGATCATAGCCAGAGAACTGCAACCATAGGCAGAGATCTGCAACCATAGCCAGAGAACTGCAACCATAGCCAGAGAACTGCAACCGTAGCGAGACAACTGTGATAATACCAGAGAACTGGGACCATAGCCAGAGAACTGTGATCATAGCCAGAGAACTGCGATCGTAGCCAGAGAACTGCAACCGTAGCGAGATAACTGCGATAATACCAGAGAACTGCGACCATAGCCAGAGAACTGCGATCATAGCCAGAGAACTGCAACCATAGCCAGAGTACAGCGATCGTAGCCAGAGAACTGCGATCATAGCCAGAGTACAGCAATCGTAGCCAGAGAACTGTGATCATAGCCAGAGAACGCAACCGTAGCGAGAGAACTGTGATCATAGCCAGAGAACTGCAACCGTAGCGAGACAACTGCGATAATACCAGAGAACTGCGACCATAGCCAGAGAACTGCAACCATAGCCAGAGAACTGCGATCGTAGCCAGTGAACTGCAACCGTAGCGAGACAACTGCGATAATACCAGAGAACTGCGACCATAGCCAGAGAACTGCGATCGTAGCCAGAGAACTGCGACCATAGCCAGAGTACAGCGATCGTAGCCAGAGAACTGCGATCATAGCCAGAGAACTGCGACCGTAGCCAGAGAATTGTGATCATAGCCAGAGAACTGCGATCGTAGCCAGAGAGCTGCAACCGTCGCTAGAGAACTGCAACCATAGCCAGAGAACTGCGATCGTAGCCGGAGATCTGTGATCGTAGCCAGAGAACAGCGATCATAGCCAGAGAACTGCAACCATAGGCAGAGATCTGCAACCATAGCCAGAGAACTGCAACCATAGCCAGAGAACTGCAACCGTAGCGAGACAACTGTGATAATACCAGAGAACTGGGACCATAGCCAGAGAACTGTGATCATAGCCAGAGAACTGCGATCGTAGCCAGAGAACTGCAACCGTAGCGAGATAACTGCGATAATACCAGAGAACTGCGACCATAGCCAGAGAACAGCGACCATAGCCAGAGAACTGCGATCGTTGCCAGAGAACTGTGATCGTAGCCAGAGAACTGTGATCGTAGCCAGAGAACAGCGATCATAGCCAGAGAACTGCAACCATAGGCAGAGATCTGCAACCATAGCCAGAGAACTGCAACCATAGCCAGAGAACTGCAACCGTAGCGAGACAACTGTGATAATACCAGAGAACTGGGACCATAGCCAGAGAACTGTGATCATAGCCAGAGAACTGCGATCGTAGCCAGAGAACTGCAACCGTAGCGAGATAACTGCGATAATACCAGAGAACTGCGACCATAGCCAGAGAACTGCGATCATAGCCAGAGAACTGCAACCATAGCCAGAGTACAGCGATCGTAGCCAGAGAACTGCGATCATAGCCAGAGTACAGCAATCGTAGCCAGAGAACTGTGATCATAGCCAGAGAACGCAACCGTAGCGAGAGAACTGTGATCATAGCCAGAGAACTGCAACCGTAGCGAGACAACTGCGATAATACCAGAGAACTGCGACCATAGCCAGAGAACTGCAACCATAGCCAGAGAACTGCGATCGTAGCCAGTGAACTGCAACCGTAGCGAGACAACTGCGATAATACCAGAGAACTGCGACCATAGCCAGAGAACTGCGATCGTAGCCAGAGAACTGCGACCATAGCCAGAGTACAGCGATCGTAGCCAGAGAACTGCGATCATAGCCAGAGAACTGCGACCGTAGCCAGAGAATTGTGATCATAGCCAGAGAACTGCGATCGTAGCCAGAGAGCTGCAACCGTCGCTAGAGAACTGCAACCATAGCCAGAGAACTGCGATCGTAGCCGGAGATCTGTGATCATAGCCAGAGAACGCAACCGTAGCCAGAGAACTGCGATCGTAGCCAGAGAACTGCAACCATAGGCAGAGAACAGCGGTCATAGCCAGATTACACTGATCATAGCCAGAGAAATGTGATCGTAGCCAGAGAATAGCGATCATAGCCAGAGAACTGCGACCGTCGCCAGAGAACTGCGACCATAACCAGAGAACTGTGACCATAGTGAGAGAACTGCATTATTACCAGAGAGCATCAACCATAGCCAGAGAACTGCGATCATAGCCAGAGAACTGACCTTAGCCAGAGAACTGCGACCGTAGCCAGAGGACAGTGACAGTAGCCAGAGAACTGCGACCATAGCCAGAGAACTGTGATCATAACCAGAGAACTGCAACCGTAGCAAGACAACTGTGATAATACCAGAGAACTGCAACCGTAGCCAGAGAACTGTGACCGTAGCCAGAGAACTGTGACCGAAGCCAAAAAACTGCAATCATAGCCAGAGAACTGCGACCGTCGCCAGAGAACTGCAACCATAGGCAGAGAACTGCAACCATAGCCGGAAAAATGCGATTGTAGCCAGAGAACTGCGATCATAGCCAGAGAACTGTGATCATAGCCAGAGAACTGCGACCATAGCCAGAGAACTGTGATCGTAACCACAGAACTGCGACCATAGCCAGAGAACTGCAACCATAACCAGAGAACTGTGATCATAACCAGAGAACTGCGACCATAGCCAGAGAACTGTGATCGTAACCACAGAACTGCGACCATAGCCAGAGAACTGTGATAATACCAGAGAACTGCAATAATACCAGAGAACTGGGATCATAGCCAGAGAACTGCGATTGTAGCCAGGAATCAGTGTCCATCGCCAGAGAACTGCAACTGTAGCCAGAGAACTGCGATCGTAGCCTGAGAACTGCGACTGTAGCCTGAGAACTGCAATCGCAGCCTGAGAACTGCGACTGTAGCCAGAGAACTGCAACCAGAACCAGAGAACTGCGACCGTAGTCAGAAAACTGTGACCGTAGCCAGAGAACTGCGACTGTAGCCAGAGAACTGTGACCATAGCCAGAAAACTGCAACCATAGCCAGAAAACTGCGACCGTAGTCAGAGAACTGCAATCATAATCAGAGAACTGCAACCAGGACCAGACAACTGCGAACGTAGCCAGAGAACTGCGATCATAGCCAGAGAACTGCGATCATAGCCAGAGAACTGGGCCGTCGTCAAAGAACTGTGACTGTAGTCAGAGAACTGCAATCACAGCCAGAGAACTGCGACCGTAGCCAGAGAACTGCGACTGTAGTCGGAGAACTGCGACCATAGCCAGAGAACTGCAACCGTAGCCAGAGATCTGTGACCAAAGCCAGAGAACTGCGATCGTAGCCAGAGAACTGCAACCATAGGCAGAGAACTGCAACCATAGCCAGAGAACTGCGACCATAGCCAGAGATCTGCGACCAAAGCCAGAGAACTGCGATCGTAACCAGAGAACAGCGATCATAGCCAGAGAACTGTGATCATAGCCAGGGAACTGCGATCGTAGCCAGAGAACTGCAACCATAGCCAGAGAACTGCGACCGTAGCCAGAGGACAGTGACAGTAGCCAGAGAACTGCGACCATAGCCAGAGAACTGTGATCATAACCAGAGAACTGCAACCGTAGCAAGACAACTGTGATAATACCAGAGAACTGCAACCGTAGCTAGAGAACTGTGACCGTAGCCAGAGAACTGTGACCGAAGCCAAAAAACTGCAATCATAGCCAGAGAACTGCGACCGTCGCCAGAGAACTGCAACCATAGGCAGAGAACTGCGACCATAGCCGGAAAAATGCGATTGTAGCCAGAGAACTGCGATCATAGCCAGAGAACTGTGATCATAGCCAGAGAACTGCGACCATAGCCAGAGAACTGTGATCGTAACCACAGAACTGCGACCATAGCCAGAGAACTGCAACCATAACCAGAGAACTGTGATCATAACCAGAGAACTGCGACCATAGCCAGAGAACTGTGATCGTAACCACAGAACTGCGACCATAGCCAGAGAACTGTGATAATACCAGAGAACTGCAATAATACCAGAGAACTGGGATCATAGCCAGAGAACTGCGATTGTAGCCAGGAATCAGTGTCCATCGCCAGAGAACTGCAACTGTAGCCAGAGAACTGCGATCGTAGCCTGAGAACTGCGACTGTAGCCTGAGAACTGCAATCGCAGCCTGAGAACTGCGACTGTAGCCAGAGAACTGCAACCAGAACCAGAGAACTGCGACCGTAGTCAGAAAACTGTGACCGTAGCCAGAGAACTGCGACTGTAGCCAGAGAACTGTGACCATAGCCAGAAAACTGCAACCATAGCCAGAAAACTGCGACCGTAGTCAGAGAACTGCAATCATAATCAGAGAACTGCAACCAGGACCAGACAACTGCGAACGTAGCCAGAGAACTGCGATCATAGCCAGAGAACTGCGACCGTAGCCAGAGAACTGCGACTGTAGTCGGAGAACTGCGACCATAGCCAGAGACCTGCGACCGTAGCCAGAGAACTGCGACTGTAGTCGGAGAACTGTGACCATAGCCAGAGAACTGCGACCGTAGCCAGAGAACTGCGACTGTAGTCGGAGAACTGCGACCATAGCCAGAGGACTGCGACCGTAGCCAGAGAACTGCGACCATAGCCAGAGATCTGCGACCAAAGCCAGAGAACTGCGACCAAAGCCAGAGAACTGCGATCGTAACCAGAGAACTGCGATCGTAACCAGAGAACTGTGATCATAGCCAGGGAACTGTGATCGTAGCCAGAGAACTGCAACCATAGCCAGAGAACAGCGACCATAGCCAGAGAACTGCAACCGTAGCCAGAGATCTGTGACCAAAGCCAGAGAACTGCGATCGTAGCCAGAGAACTGCAACCATAGCCAGAAAACTGCGACCGTAGTCAGAGAACTGCAATCATAATCAGAGAACTGCAACCAGGACCAGACAACTGCGAACGTAGCCAGAGAACTGTGACCAGAACCAGAGAACTGCGATCGTAGCCAGGAATCGGTGTCCATAGCCAGAGAACTGCGACCATAGTCAGAGAACTGCGACCGTAGCCAGAGAACTGCGACCATAGTCAGAGAACTGCGACTGTAGTCGGAGAACTGCGACCATAGCCAGAGAACTGCGACCGTAGCCAGAGAACTGCGACTGTAGTTGGTGAACTGTGACTATAGCCAGAGAACTGCAACCGTAGCCAGAGATCTGTGACCAAAGCCAGAGAACTGCGATCGTAGCCAGAGAACTGCAACCATAGGCAGAGAACTGCAACCATAGCCAGAGAACTGCGACCATAGCCAGAGATCTGCGACCAAAGCCAGAGAACTGCGACCAAAGCCAGAGAACTGCGATCGTAACCAGAGAACAGCGATCATAGCCAGAGAACTGTGATCATAGCCAGGGAACTGTGATCGTAGCCAGAGAACTGCAACCATAGCCAGAGAACAGCGACCATAGCCAGAGAACTGCAACCGTAGCCAGAGATCTGTGAACAAAGCCAGAGAACTGCGATCGTAGCCAGAGAACTGCAACCATAGCCAGAGAACTGCGACCATAGCCAGAGAACTGCGACCATAGCCAGAGAACTGCGACCATAGCCAGAAAACTGCGACCATAGCCAGAGTACAGCGATCGTAGCCAGAGAACTGCGATCATAGCCAGAGAACTGCGACCGTAGCCAGAGAATTGTGATCATAGCCAGAGAACTGCGATCGTAGCCAGAGAACTGCAACCGTCGCTAGAGAACTGCAACCATAGCCAGAAAACTGCGATCGTAGCCGGAGATCTGTGATCATAGCCAGAGAACGCAACCGTAGCCAGAGAACTGCGATCGTAGCCAGAGAACTGCAACCATAGGCAGAGAACAGCGGTCATAGCCAGATTACACTGATCATAGCCAGAGAACTGTGATCGTAGCCAGAGAATAGCGATCATAGCCAGAGAACTGCGACCGTCGCCAGAGAACTGCGACCATAACCAGAGAACTGTGACCATAGTGAGAGAACTGCATTATTACCAGAGAGCATCAACCATAGCCAGAGAACTGCGATCATAGCCAGAGAACTGACCTTAGCCAGAGAACTGCGACCGTAGCCAGAGGACAGTGACAGTAGCCAGAGAACTGCGACCATAGCCAGAGAACTGTGATCATAACCAGAGAACTGCAACCGTAGCAAGACAACTGTGATAATACCAGAGAACTGCAACCGTAGCTAGAGAACTGTGACCGTAGCCAGAGAACTGTGACCGAAGCCAAAAAACTGCAATCATAGCCAGAGAACTGCGACCGTCGCCAGAGAACTGCAACCATAGGCAGAGAACTGCAACCATAGCCGGAAAAATGCGATTGTAGCCAGAGAACTGCGATCATAGCCAGAGAACTGTGATCATAGCCAGAGAACTGCGACCATAGCCAGAGAACTGTGATCGTAACCACAGAACTGCGACCATAGCCAGAGAACTGCAACCATAACCAGAGAACTGTGATCATAACCAGAGAACTGCGACCATAGCCAGAGAACTGTGATCGTAACCACAGAACTGCGACCATAGCCAGAGAACTGTGATAATACCAGAGAACTGCAATAATACCAGAGAACTGGGATCATAGCCAGAGAACTGCGATTGTAGCCAGGAATCAGTGTCCATCGCCAGAGAACTGCAACTGTAGCCAGAGAACTGCGATCGTAGCCTGAGAACTGCGACTGTAGCCTGAGAACTGCAATCGCAGCCTGAGAACTGCGACTGTAGCCAGAGAACTGCAACCAGAACCAGAGAACTGCGACCGTAGTCAGAAAACTGTGACCGTAGCCAGAGAACTGCGACTGTAGCCAGAGAACTGTGACCATAGCCAGGAAACTGCAACCATAGCCAGAAAACTGCGACCGTAGTCAGAGAACTGCAATCATAATCAGAGAACTGCAACCAGGACCAGACAACTGCGAACGTAGCCAGAGAACTGCGATCATAGCCAGAGAACTGCGATCGTAGCCAGAGAACTGGGCCGTCGTCAAAGAACTGTGACTGTAGTCAGAGAACTGCGATCACAGCCAGAGAACTGCGACCGTAGCCAGAGAACTGCGACTGTAGTCGGAGAACTGCGACCATAGCCAGAGAACTGCGACCGTAGCCAGAGAACTGCGACTGTAGTCGGAGAACTGTGACCATAGCCAGAGAACTGCGACCGTAGCCAGAGAACTGCGACTGTAGTCGGAGAACTGCGACCATAGCCAGAGAACTGCGACCGTAGCCAGAGAACTGCGACCGTAGCCAGAGAACTGCGACTGTAGTCGGAGAACTGTGACCAGAACCAGAGAACTGCGATCGTAGCCAGGAATCGGTGTCCATAGCCAGAGAACTGCGACCATAGTCAGACAACTGCGACCGTAGCCAGAGAACTGCGACCATAGTCAGAGAACTGCGACTGCAGTCGGAGAACTGCGACCATAGCCAGAGAACTGCGACCGTAGCCAGAGAACTGCGACTGTAGTTGGAGAACTGTGACTATAGCCAGAGAACTGCGACCGTAGCCAGAGATCTGTGACCAAAGCCAGAGAACTGCGATCGTAGCCAGAGAACTGCAACCATAGGCAGAGAACTGCAACCATAGCCAGAGAACTGCGACCATAGCCAGAGATCTGCGACCAAAGCCAGAGAACTGCGATCGTAACCAGAGAACAGCGATCATAGCCAGAGAACTGTGATCATAGCCAGGGAACTGTGATCGTAGCCAGAGAACTGCAACCATAGCCAGAGAACAGCGACCATAGCCAGAGAACTGCAACCGTAGCCAGAGATCTGTGACCAAAGCCAGAGAACTGCGATCGTAGCCAGAGAACTGCAACCATAGCCAGAGAACAGCGACCATAGCCAGAGAACTGCGACCATAGCCAGAGAACTGCGATCGTAGCCAGAGAACTGCGATCGTAGCCAGAGAACTGTGATCGTAGCCAGAGAACTGTGATCGTAGCCAGAGAACAGCGATCATAGCCAGAGAACTGCAACCATAGGCAGAGAACTGCAACCATAGCCAGAGAACTGCAAACATAGCCAGAGAACTGCAACCGTAGCGAGACAACTGTGATAATACCAGAGAACTGCGACCATAGCCAGAGAACTGTGATCATAGCCAGAGAACTGTGATCGTAGCCAGAGAACAGCGATCATAGCCAGAGAACTGCAACCATAGGCAGAGAACTGCAACCATAGCCAGAGAACTGCGATCGTAGCCAGAGAACTGTGATCGTAGCCAGAGAACAGCGATCATAGCCAGAGAACTGCAACCATAGCCAGAGAACTGTGATCATAGCCAGAGAACTGCAACCGTAGCGAGACAACTGTGATAATACCAGAGAACTGCGACCATAGCCAGAGAACTGCGACCATAGCCAGAGAACTGTGATCATAGCCAGAGAACTGCGATTGTAGCCAGGAATCAGTGTCCATAGCGAGAAGACTGCGATCGTAGCCAGAGAACTGTGATCATAGCCAGAGAACTGCAACCATAGCCAGAGAACTGCAACCATAGGCAGAGAACTGCAACGATAGCCAGAGAACTGCAACCATAGCCAGAGATCTGCGACCAAAGCCAGAGAACTGCGATCGTAGCCAGAGAACAGCGATCATAGCCAGAGAACTGTGATCATAGCCAGGGAACTGTGATCGTAGCCAGAGAACTGCAACCATAGCCAGAGAACAGCGACCATAGCCAGAGAACTGCGATCGTTGCCAGAGAACTGTGATCGTAGCCAGAGAACTGTGATCGTAGCCAGAGAACAGCGATCATAGCCAGAGAACTGCAACCATAGGCAGAGAACTGCAACCATAGCCAGAGAACTGCAACCATAGCCAGAGAACTGCAACCGTAGCGAGACAACTGTGATAATACCAGAGAACTGCGACCATAGCCAGAGAACTGTGATCATAGCCAGAGAACTGTGATCGTAGCCAGAGAACAGCGATCGTAGCCAGAGAACTGCAACCATAGGCAGAGAACTGCAACCATAGCCAGAGAACTGCGATCGTAGCCAGAGAACTGTGATCGTAGCCAGAGAACTGCGATCGTAGCCAGAGAACTGTGATCATAGCCAGAGAACTGCAACCGTAGCAAGACAACTGCGATAATACCAGAGAACTACGACCATAGCCAGAGAACTGCGATCGTAGCCAGAGAACTGCGATCGTAGCCAGAGAACTGCGACCATAGCCAGAGTACAGCGATCGTAGCCAGAGAACTGCGATCATAGCCAGAGTACAGCAATCGTAGCCAGAGAACTGCGACCGAAGCCAGAGAACTGTGATCATAGCCAGAGAACTGCAATCGTAGCCAGAGAGCTGCAACCGTCACTAGAGAACTGCAACCATAGCCGGAGAACTGCGATCGTAGCCAGAGAACTGCGATCATAGCCAGAGAACAGCGGTCATAGCCAGAGAACTGAGATCATAGCCAGAGAACTGTGATCATAGCCAGAGTACAGCAATCGTAGCCAGAGAACTGTGATCATAGCCAGAGAACTGCGACCGTAGCCAGAGAACTGTGATCATAGCCAGAGAACTGCGATCGTAGCCAGAGTACTGCAACTGTCGCCAGAGAACTGCAACCATAGCCAGAGAACTGCGACCGTAGCCAGAGAACTGTGATCATAGCCAGAGAACTGCGATCGTAGCCAGAGTACTGCAACTGTCGCCAGAGAACTGCAACCATAGCCAGAGAACTGCGATCGTAGCCAGAGAACTGTGATCATAGCCAGAGAACAGCGAGAATAGCCAGAGAACTGCGATCGTAGCCAGAGAACTGTGATCGTAGCCAGAGAACAGCGGTCATAGCCAGAGAACTGCGATCGTAGCCAGAGAACTGCAACCATAGCCAGAGAACTGCGATCGTAGCCAGAGAACTGTGATCATAGCCAGAGAACGCAACCGTAGCGAGAGAACTGCGATAATACCAGAGAACTGCGACCATAGCCAGAGAACTGCAATCATAGCCAGAGAACTGCGATCGTAGCCAGAGACCTGCGACCATAGCCAGAAAACTGCGATAATACCAGAGAACTGGGATCGTAGCCAGAGAACTGCGACCATAGCCAGAGAATAGCAACCGTAGCCAGACAACTGCGACCAGAAGTAGAGGACTTGCAACCATAGCTAGAAAACTGCGATTATACCCAGAAAACTACGACCATAGTCAGAGAACTGAGGAGATGCCAGATAAACCTGGCTACCCTTTCTGAAACCGGCCTTACCGACACAGGTAATCTCCCAGTGTGAGCCGGGAATCCTGGCGTGGGACACTCTTGACAACACGGTGTGGGCTGGGAGGTTTGGAGCAGGACTGGTGGCAGCACGCTGTAGCAGCAGAGAAGGAAGGCCTGGACTCCCTCTCAAATTATATTTTCCTTATTTTGTTGTAATTTGATGTGAATGGCACTTACGTGTAGCGACAGGACCCACTTTTCACTGTATTTTATATTGAATACACATGGCATTAAGGTAACGGGGGTGGCACGGTGGCTCAGTAGTTAGCACTGCTGCCTTACAGTGCCAGGGACCCGGGTTCAATTCCGCCCTCGGGCGACTGTCTGTGTGGAGTTTGCACATTCTCCCCATGTCTGTGTGGGTTTCCTCCAGGTGCTCCGGTTTCCTCCTACAGTCCAAAGGTGTGCAGGTCAGGTGAATTGGCCATGCTAAATTATCCATAGTGTTGGTGCATCAGTCAGGGGAATGGGTCTGGGTGGGTTACTCTTCGGAGGGTCGTTGTGGACTTGTTGGGCCGAAGGGCCTGTTTCCATACAGTAATCTCACAAAAGGTGGTTACAACGTCTTCTGGAAAATGAAGGTTGCTGATGAGCCCAGGATTTACAGTTTTGGATTCGCAATTAAGACCCAGCTTATCAGCTATCTCTCTGAACCTCCTGCGGGGATCAATGACTGACTCATGACCACCTGCCTGATGCTCAGCAACAATTAGATCCCTAGAGCTGTGAGTGCTTATGACCCTTGACTCGAAGGAGGAAGTAAAGGGGACTTTCTATGCCAATGTTGACACACTGTTGTCAAGCATCTCCAAGGAGGACAAGATAATTCATCTTGGAGACTTCAATGCAGGGTTGTTCCGGGTCATGACCTTTGGAATGGCACCACAGGAAGGGAAGGTGTTGGCAACATCAACTCCAATAGAGTCCTTCTTCTTACCAAATGTGCTGAGTACAACCTCACCATCACAAACACACTCTTCCATCAGAAAAACAAATTCAAACTATCTTGGGAGACACCCACACTCAAAGCAATGGCATCTCATTGATTATGTCATTGTTCGCTCAGGGGACTGTCAGGATGTGAATGAGACCAACACTTTGATTGGCTCAGCTGACTGCTGGACCGATGACCGCCTTATCCGTTCCACAATGTCTATCAGACTTACCCAGAGAGAGAGAGAGAGAGAGAGAGAGAGAGAGAGAGAGAGAGAGAGAGAGAGAGAGAGAGAGAGAGAGAGAGAAGGAGGGTTCAGAGGAGGCAGGCCTGGTCAAAGTTGAACATCGAGAGCCTGGGTGACACAGCCACTACCTACAGGCCTCACTTTCTGAAAGCCTACCCTGGGAATACCCAGAGGTCACTGGAGTCTATTTAAATCAATTTTCTCAGTACCTGCAGGACTCTGGGTCTTTACTCAATAGAATTTAGAAGGATGAGGGGAGATCTAATTGAAAATTACAGAATGCTGAACAGCCTGGACAGAATGGACGTTGGGAAAATGTTTCCATTCACCAGGAGAGACTAGGACAAGGGCACAGCTTTAGAGTAAAGGGAAGATCCTTTAGAGCTAAGATGAAGAAAAATGTCTTCAGCCAGAGAGTGGTGAATCTATGGATTTCATTGTCACTGAGGGCTGTGGAGGCCAGGCCATTGGGTATAGTTAAGACGGAGATAGACAGGTTCTTGATTGTCAAGGGGAAAAAGGTTACAAGGAGAAAGCAGGAGAATGGGATTGAGTAACTTGTCAGCCATGATTGAATGGCAGAGCAGACTCAATGGGCTGAATGGCCTAGTTTCTGCTCCTACGTCTTATGGTTTATGGTCGAATAACACCCTTGGGTACAAATCCAATGAAAACGACATGGAAATCAAACAGCTCATCTCCAAGAAAAGGACAGCTTCCTGTAACTGGCAGGATGACCTCACCTGCATGGCCCGTGCCAAAGCCAAGGCTGATGTCCAAAGGAGGGTAAGGGAGCTCAAAAGCATATGGTGGACTGACCAGACCTTGGAAATCCAGCAGCTCGGAGATACCAGTGACACAAGAACCAATGCAGAATACACTCCAGGCTGCCATGATCCAAACTCCCTGCACTCTAAAGGTAGGCAAAAACTGCACTAGGCCAATGAGGCAACACACACCAGAGAGAGCATTTCCAATAACTCAACTGTGATACCAATGTTAAGTTTGAAATCGTTAACCAAATCCTGAAATCCATGCAAGGTGACATGGGAGAACCCCCAGTACGACCAAAATACAAGATACCATAAGGAGCTGAAGAAACAACAAAGCTACTAGCCCTGATGGGATTCCTACAGAGATGGGAAAGGAGGGTGTCACAGCTCCCTGAGCACACACCTGCTCTGCTCCTGAAGACCTGGCTCAGAGAAGAGCCTCTCCTCAGGGCTCAGGGATGCTCCAATTGTGACCGGATTTGAAAGAATCTGATCACAATCGGACCAGAAGGGGCAGTGCTTCCAAATAAACCTGTTGGACGATAACCTGGTGCTGTGTGACTTTTAACCAGATTCAAAAAGGGTGACAGGGCCGACTGGGGAATGACAGAGGCATCTCCTTTCTGGCAAAGTACTTGCATATGCCATTATCTCAGGAAATACTCCCTGAATCACAGTGTGGCTTCCACACATCCAAAGGAACAACAGACTTCACAGAACGTCAATTACAAGACAAATTTCTGGAACAGAGTCAACCGTTTTATACAGAGGGACCTCAATTATTTAGCATTCGATTTCCTAACATTTGATTACCAGCATGCCTTGGCGGGGAATAATTTGTTTGGATAATTGAATGCCGGATAGTCGAGGTTCCTCTGTGTAAAGCAGTGGATTCTGTTCCCGGGAAATGTCTTGTAGTTGACGTGTTGTGAAGTCAGTTGTCCCTCTGGATGGGCAGAAGCCACACTGTAATTCAAGATACATGGTTCCTCTTTATAGCCTTCATCGACCTAGCTAAGGCCTTTGACATAGTTAATCACCAGACAAGCAGAGGTCTAGATTAGAGTGGTGCTGGAAAGGCACAGCAGGTCAGGCAACATCTGAGGAACAGGAAAAATCAACGTTTCGGGCAGGAACCCTTCATCAGGAATGAATCAATCACCAGGCTCTCTGACACTTTTGATCGCCTGCCGGTGCTGTGCTCTTCCAGCACCACTAATCCCGAGACTTATTATTCAGCCTGTTATAACTCCACTCACACCATTTGTACAATCTTTTGATCTCTCTGCCCATAAATTCTGTATCTGCTTGCTTCCCTTCACTCCACTGGATGAAGGAGCAGCGCTCCGAAAGCTTGTGATTTCAAATAAACCTCTTGGACTCTAACCTGATGTCATGTGACTTCTGACTTTTGTTTAAGGAGGAGATTGAAAGATTACTGATTGCTAGTGGTGTATAAGGTCATAAGGATGGGGTGAGGAAAATGTGTGGAAGTGTTTGATCAGCCATCATAGTATTGACTATCAGGCAGGCTCAGTGGGCTGAATGGACTACCTCTGGAGAAAGTGCTGGAGAGCTCCTTCATGAACCGTGCAATTCTTGGGGTGTAGGGACATCTAGGGTTCTGTAAGGAAGGGAATTCCAGATTTTGACCTAGTTTAGCCCTGGGCACCTACATCCAAGTGCAAAAGGCAGTGGGGTAATTTCAATTGCTGGATTGAAACTCTCATTGCAATCAATGGTTTTACAGCCAAAGCACTCCCTCTGATACTCCTGCACCATGGTGTCCATTGATTCCTCTCAGAGGCAATAAGACTGTGCATTGTGACTTAGAACAGCATTGAAATTTTGAAAGCAACCACCCCACTCCGTTGAAAGAGGTTGTGAATTTCTGTAGTACCTGAGGAGATTAGGCAAATGGCAGGTGTCATTTCCTGAAGGTGGAGGATTTCAAGACTTGGGGACATTTTTAAGGTGAGAGGAGAAAGATTTAAAAAAAGACATGGGGGCATTTTTTTTAAACACAGTGTGGTCAGTCTGTGGAATGAACGCCCAGAGGAAGTGGTGGATGCAGCTACAGTTACAATGTTTAAAGGAATTATAGAATTGCTATCATGTGGAAGCAGGCCATTCAGCCCACCAAGTTCACACCAACCCTCCGAAGAACATCCCACTCAAACCCATTCCCCCCTAACCCATTCCTGTAACCCTGTATTCCCCATGTCTAACCCACCTAACTACACATGCCTGGACACTATGGGTAATTTAGCATGGCCAATCCATCTGATCCGGAGAAAGTGAGGACTGCAGATGCTGGAGAGTCAGTCGGAAAATGTAGCAGCACAGCAGGTCAGGCAGTATCCGAACAGCAGTCGACATTTCAGATGAAGGGCTTGTGCCTGAAACGTTAACTCTCCTGCTTCTGCCTGGCATGCTGTACTTTTCCAGCGCCACACTTTTCATCCATCTAACCTGTACATCTTTGGACTGTGGGAGGAAACCCTCGCAGACACATGGAGAACGTGCAAACTCCACACAGACAGTTGCTTGACAATTCAAACCTGGGTCCCCGCCACTGTGAGGCAGCAGTGCTAATCAGTGAGCCACCATGCTGCTAGTCAGATAAATACAAAAATAGGAAATACGTCGGGGGGGGGGGGGTGGTGGATATAAGCTAGGTGACACTAATTTAGTTTGGGATCATGGTCGGCACAGACTATTTGGACCGAAGGGACGCATGAAATACTTTTGTATTAACATAGGAGACAGGGCAACCAAGTTTCAATTACCGGTCAGATGGGAAGTCACTGCATTTCTTGATAGTTGGTCAGTGTGAATTGTGCACGAGAGGTTTGTACTCGCACTCACCTCTGCCCGACCACAGGCATGTCTCAAATGATAGGTTAGTCACTCGCTGCTCGTGGTTTGAAGGCTGGCTCAGGCGCACACGTTCTCCTGCAGAAGAGATTGCTGGTGCTGCTCCACTAATGGATCACCACCTTCACTGTGTTGCTTCTGCTCTGAGAGAAGTAGGGGGTTTAGGCAGTGAGATTCCCATCCTGCACTTCCAAAAGTTTCCCAGCTGTTGCACTAGGTGCAGGAGTGCGATCGTACATGTTGCCAGTGAGGTTTGGCAATAAGAAATGAAGAGTTATGGAAAGAGGGTGGGAGATGGAGTTGATGTTCAGGTTAAGGCAGGATTTTATTGGATAGTAGTGCAGGCACAAGGGGACCCCTGGCCTTTTCCTCCTCCTATGCCCTTCGTCCACCATGTCACCAGGTCATTTGTAATCTGGAACCTCGAGGAAACTCCGTTCTCCTGCACTTTATAGGACAAATTCACTGATCTCTCACCCCAAGTTGCGCTTCCAAGGTAGAGTTTCAAGGGAAACAAGTGTTGCTCTCATTAGCTGACCTTCACGAGTAGGTGCCCCTGCAGTTCATAATAACATCATCTTTCTTTGCAGTGATTTACCTGCACTTCACTTCATCTAGTCTACTGTATTCGCTGCTCACAATGTGGCCCCCTCTACACTGGGGAGACGGAGCGCAGACCAGGTGACTGCTTTGTGAAACGCCTACATTCTGTCTGCAAATATAACCCTGAGCTTCAACACCGCACCCTGCTCCCTAGCCAACATCTGTCTCAGGCTTGCTGCAGTGCTCCAGCGAAACTCAGCACAAGCTGGAAGAACACCTGACTTTCCACTCTGGGACCTTGCAGCCTTCTGGACTCACTATCAAGTTCAATAATTTTAGGGATCAAGCACCTTTGCCTATCTCTTCACCCCAACCTCCACATACCTGGCTTTGTTAACAGATGACCTGCTATCACAACCAACCCATTGTCAACTACTAGCTGCCCCCATTTAGTTATCGATTTCCCCAGACTAACCTCTACCCATTCCTTTGTCTGCTCAACTGTTTCTCTCTCTCTCTGGGCTGCATCTCTATCGGTTACTCCTTTCCCCCACCCCATCTTCAAATTGAAACTGACTGCTCACTCAGCTCAGATGTCTATTTCAACTTGTGCTGTCCCTCAAGACCCACCTACTTCAGAACTGTGCAATGATATCTCAACCAGTTGATTAGAAAATATCTATCCCGTTTCAGTATCAAGACCTTCAAATTCAACACCCATTACATAAACTGTCGCTGCCCCACCTTGGCTGATCTACCACTGAAAGCCTCATCGCTGGCCTTGTCACTCCTGGATTTGATTATTCCTAAACTACCCTGGTGACTCACTGACCCTCGCTCAACCACGCACCTCTGATTTAAAACGCTCATCGCTCTCTAATATTCTCACCCCCTACTGAAATGGGAGATCTCCAAAGCACACCTCTTGTAAATCATCCTCATACCCCATCCCCATTTCCTTTGGTCTACAATTGATGGCCATGTTTCACCCAATGACCTAAGCTACAATTCCTTACAAATCGCCGCGACTCTCCACTCTCTTTGACCAAGCTTACAAGTCTCCAAATCAATGCTTCACTGTTTCAATGCTTCTGGTTGTTTTATAACACACCTTGGGATGTTTTTCTACATTCAAGGTACAGTACAAATACAAGGTGCACAGAACATCAAATAGTAATAGCACAAAGACTGTACTGCCCATCATACTGTACCTGCTCTCTATACACACGTCAGCCAGTCCCCCTCGCTGCCTTTCCCACACTGCATTCATTTGATTTCTAATCAAATAATTATCCAACCTTCTAAAGAAAACCATAATTGAATCTGGTTCCACTTGCTAAAGTACTGCATTCCAGATTATAGCTATTTTCCACATTTAAAGAAAATTTCTCCTTGGCTCTTTTTGCCATTCATTTACATCAGTGCCCTCTGCTTCTCAATCCACCAATGGGAAGCAATTTCTTTATCTATATCACTCTTGACTTTGAAAATCTTGAACAAATCTCCTATTTACTTATGTGTAATACTGCAGATACTGGAGATCTAAAATAATAAATGTGCTGGAGAAACTCAGTAGATCTGGCAGCATCTGCAGAGAGAAAAACAACATTAAGTCCAGTATGACTTGCTTTTGGAGTAATCCTCCATTCTGATGAACAGTCCTGGTGTGGAGGTGCCGATGTTGGATTGGGGTGGATAAAGTCAGAAACCACATGACACCAGGTTATAGTCCAACAGGTTTAATTGAAATCACAAGCTTTTGGAGCACTGTTCCTTCACTTTGCCTGATGAAGGAGCTGCACTCCGAAAGCTTGTAACTTCAAGTAAACCTGTTGGACTATAACCTGGCATTGTGTGCCTTCTAACTTTGAGGAACAGTCATACTGGATTTAAAACGTTCACCATGCTTCTGTCTCCCTAAAAGCTGCCAGACCTGCTGAATTTCTCCAGTACTTTGTTTTGCCTCTTTTCAACCCAATCTGTCCAAGGAGATTGACCTTACCCTTTGTCCTTCTCTTTCGGAGTGACCACTGACAATACAATTGGCCTACATCATCAAGCATGTCACAATGCTGGTGGAACTGAATCTACCACCACCATATGATTTCAGAAGTTATACAGCCTGCCCTGACAACCAACGGCCATGCATGAGAACTCCATGAGTGCCGCCCAGTAACAGACTTTGCCTTTCCGAAACAGTTTGAGCAGACATCAAAAATAGCTGACCTCAGCAGACCTCACCAAAATTCTGAGGGTGCACTCCCATCATCCTCTGAAAGTAAAAAGATGCCAAACTTTAGGGACAGTGGTTGGTAAAGGTTGGAGGTCAGAGATTCGAATGAGAGGATGAGGTTGAAGTCTGGATTACCTTTATGGTTAGGGTTTCAGATTTAGGCTAATGATTACTGGAGTTAAGGTCAGTGGTTAAGTTCCAGATGTCAATAGGTAGAGTTGAGTTGGGGTATAGTGTCAGACTGATAATCTCTCAAACTAGAACCAGAAGGGGACAGCCTCCAGTTCAGGAATGATCCTTTAAAACATAGGTAAGGAGGAGATTCTTCAGCTAGAGAGCGGTAAATCTGTGGAACTCATTGATTTGATTAAATTTCCAAGGGCCAGCACAAATAATCTAGATCAATAAATTAGTCTTCCGCTGTTCTGTATTACATCATGCTAGGAACCAGACCAGACAACTGGGCACTCCATTACTTTTGGTAGCAGTTAATGGATTGAACTATGCGGAAAATTGGAAATAGTGAGGCAAGTGAAATTCATATGTGGAAGATGGAGTCAGAGAGGTTACAAGGATGAGAATAAAAAAATGGAAGAAAAGAGCAGATAAGATGCCAGGGCCATTTTACAATTCTAAGTACACCAAAAGAAATTTAACAACATTAGCTGAAAGAATTTCAAGGCAATTTCCTTTCATTTTTTTTCAGAATTCAATCCCATTGTTTTTACTTGAATATTCAGGAGTTAATACAGCATTTTATCAATGCTAAATAGAAGACTGATGTGGAGGTGCCAGTGTTGGACCAGGGTGGCCAAGGTCAGAAGTCTAACGACAGATTATAACCCAAACAGGTTTATTTGAAATCACAAACTTTCGAGAACTGCTTCGTCATCAGGTGAAGTCTTCACCTGACGAAGGAGCAGCGCTCCGAAAGCTTGTGATTTCAAATAAGCCTGTTAGACTATAACCTGGATGTGACTTCTGACCTTGAACACAGGACTGGCAGATAATGGGACAGAAGCAAAATCAAAAATTGCCAGAAAAACTCAGCAGGTCTGGTAGCATCTGTGACAAGAAAGCAGTATTAAAGTTTCAGGTCCAGTGATCCTTCCTCAAAATGGCTTATAGCTAGGACAAGGTTGATGTATATGTTAGAGGTAAAAACAATGACTGCAGATGCTGGAAACCAGATTCTGGATTAGTGGTGTTGGAAGAGCACAGCAGTTCAGGCAACATCCAAAGAGCAGCGAAATCGACGTTTCGGGCAAAAGCCCTTCATCAGGAATAAAGGTAGTGAGCCTGAAGCGTGGAGAGATAAGCTAGAGGAGGGTGGGGGTGGGGATAGAGTAGCATAGAGTACAATGGGTGAGTGGGGGAGGGGATGAAGGTGATAGGTCAGGGAGGAGAGGCTGGAGTGGATGGGTGGAAAAGGAGATAGGCAGGTAGGACAAGTCCGGACAAGTTATGGGGACAGTGCTGAGCTGGAAGTTTAGAACTAGGGTGAGGTGGGGGAAGGGGAAGTGAGGAAACTGTTGAAGTTCACATTGATGCCCTGGGGTTGAAGTGTTCTGAGGCGGAAAATGAGGCGTTCTTCCTCCAGGCGTCGGGTGGTGAGGGAGCGGCGATGAAGGAGGCCCAGGGCCTCCATGTCCTCAGCAGAGTGGGACGGCGTGTTGAAATTTTGGGCCACAGGGCGGTGTGGTTGATTGGTGCGGGTGTCCTGGAGATGTTCCCTAAAGCGCTCTGCTAGGAGGCGCCCAGTCTCCCCAATGTAGAGGAGACCACATCAGGAGCAACGGATACTATAAATATTAGTGGATGTGCAGGTAAAACTTTGATGGATGTGGAAGGCTCTTTTAGGGCCTTGTATAGAGGTGAGGGAGGTGGTGTGGGCGCAGGTTTTACAGTTCCTGTGATGGCAGGGGAAAGTGCCAGGATGGGAGGGTGGGTTGTGGGGGGGGCGTGGACCTGACCAGGTAGTCATGGAGGGAACGGTCTTTGCAGAAGGCGGAAAGGGGTGGGGAGGGAAATATATCCCTGGTGGTGGGGTCTTTTTGGAGATGGCGGAAATGTCGGCGCATGATTTGGTTTAAGTGAAGGTTGGTAGGGTGGAAGGTGAGCACCAGGGGAGTTCTGTCCTTGTTACGGTTGGGGGGGGGGGGGGGGGGGGGGGGAGGTCGGAGGGTGGAGATGCGGGATGTGGACGAAATGCTGGAGGGCATCTTTAACCATGTGGGAAGGGAAATTGCGGTCTCTAAAGAAGGAGGCCATCTGGTGTGTTCTGTGGTGGAACTGGTCCTCCTGGGAGCAGATACGGCGGAGGAATTGGGAATATGGGATGGCATTTTTGCAAGAGGTAGGGTGGGAAGAGATGTAATCCAGGTAGCTGTGGGAGTCGGTGGATTTGTAAAAAATGTCAGTGTCAAGTCGGTCGTCATTAATGGAGATGGAGAGCTCCAGGAAGGGGAGGGAGGTGTCAGAGACGGTCCAGGTAAATTTAAGGTCAGGGTGGAATGCGTTGGTGAAGTTGATGAATTGCTCAACCTCCTCGCAGGAGCACGAGGTGGCGCCAACGCAGTCGTCAATGTAGCGGAGGATAAGGTGGGGAGTGGTGCTGGTGTAATTATGGAAGATCAACTGCTCTACGTAGCCAACAAAGAGACAGGCATAGCTGGGGCCCATACGTGTGCCCATGGCTACCCCTCTGGTCTGGAGGAAGTGGGAGGATTCAAAGGAGAAATTGTTAAGGGTGAGGACCAGTTCGGCCAAACGAATGAGAGCATCGGTGGAAGGGTACTGTTGGGGACGTCTGGAGAGGAAAAAGGAGGGCTTGGAGGCCCTGGTCATGGCGGATGGAGGTGTACAGGGATTGGATATCCATGGCGAAGATGAGGCGTTGGGGGCCGGGGAAACTGAAGTCTTGAAGGAGGTGGAGGGCGTGGGGAGTTCCTGGACTAGGGGGGATAGGACAGTGTCAAGGTAGGTAGAGATGAGTTCAGTGGGGCAGGAGCATGCTGAGACAAGAGAAAGGGTGGGGTAGGGGAAGGAGTAAATGATAGGTGGAAACAGAGCAGAGAGCCAGAGCGCAAGTGAGGGGCAGTTGAGCAGATAAAGGAATGGGCTGAAAATGTGTTGCTGGAAAAGCGCAGGTCAGGCAGCATCCAAGGAACAGGAGAATCGACGTTTCGGGCATAAGCCCTTCAGGAAGGATTCCTGAAGAAGGGCTTATGCCCGAAACGTCGATTCTCCTGTTCCTTGGATGCTGCCTGACCTGCTGCGCTTTTCCAGCAACACATTTTCAGCTCTGATCTCCAGCATCTGCAGCCCTCACGTTCTCTCACAGATAAAGGAATGGGTAAAGTTCAGCCTGGGAGAATGAATAATTGCTAATGTGGACTGCTAGTGGCTGACAATGGGTTGTTTGTGGTAGCAGCCCAAGTGATGACAAGGCCTGGTGTGTGGGGGTTGGGGTAAGGACATGGGAGAAGGTGCTCAAAACCTAAAATTACTAAACTTAATATTGAGTCCAGAAGGCTGCAGGATCAGTCTCTCAATAAATGTCTGCATTCATTTTGCCTTTATAGATACCAAAATCCAGCTTAAATGAAGAAAATGGGTCACAAATCTGCAGCAATGGCAGCAAGATTGTCCAACTATATTTATATACAGCAGTATTCAACTGAACTGCGGCACCAATGCCACAAATTAGTATAACTTTACAATACCAACCAAATCTTGCTGTCTGAACAGAAGGATATTTCTTGGCCCTCCATATGCAGAGACATGAACAACGTACTGTAGATACCTCCAATCCCAGAAGTATCACCAGTGATTGCTCTATAAATTCCATGACAGGACAGGCACTCCAATATCAGTGCTCTTTCAAGTCACCTTTTCCAATATTGAGGCAGTGGTTGTGATCAATTAGCCATTTTGAGTGCACCTCATCAATTAGATACCTAACAAAACAAATCCCCCACTCAGTTCTGTCAAGGTATGCGGTTGTCAGGATGGCAGAGGAGACACTTCAACGATGTCTCAAAGCTTCACTGAAAAAAAAAATACCAGTATCCTCCCAACTCTTAGCAAGCTCTTGTCCCAAGAATGCCCAAACTGGAGATGAAGAAGCTGACCACTGAGCATGACCAACACCAAGATGCCATTAGAAGGAGCACAAATCCAGCATTGGAATACTTGGTCATTCTCAATCCCAAGGGCTTGCCTATGAAGAAGACATCGTCAGGTACACTGTTTTGAGTTCTACACAGGTATTTTTTATTAAATGCATTTTGGATAACAAACTTTGTTCACAATGGAATTGTTCAAGTTAGTGCTGCTCAGAGGCTGAATACAATCAAATGTGACATCAAGTTCTAGTCAGATGGGCAATGATAAACAATTGTAAAACAGATGCAAAATAATCCCACTTAAACAGCAAACACTGCATGGTTGCTTCCAAATAAACAATATAAAGGCACAAATTGTGACAGTACGTGTATCCAAACTAGACTTGTTTAAGTGCTCCAAAATTTTTAAAAAAGGGTGAAGAGCAAGAGGAATAAAACAATGAGGAAGTGATGCTGGATAAACACACGCCATTTCACATGAAAGTACAGGAATGCGGTGCTCTGAACTTTCTACCAGCTAGAACTCCTTTTAAAAATAACATGCTTTCAACATCTTTGGACTGACAGTCCAGCTCTCATTCAGAAGGCCAGACACAAGACAAAAAAAGTTTTAAATTATCACATTTTCTCACTTTATGAAAATTCCCAATTCCAATGTAGCAACATATATTTTGATTAAAAGTTACGTGTGGAGAAAAAACGTTTACTGATCCACCAATGTTCACTCATTTCCTTTTGTAAAAACAGAACAGCCCCACCATATCAAGTTTGGTCAGCAGTGGTTGCTTCCTCAGTTAACAGAATAAGTTTAGAAAATAAGGGAGAGGATAGCAAAGTGTGGACAGTTACACATAAGGCAATTCCTCCAAACAGAAAAACATTTAGGCCTATGCTTCCTGAAACATAATCTGTGTGCTTTTTTTTGGTGAAAAAGATTTAAGATTGATATTGTATAGAATTTAAATATGAATCAAATGTGACATGCTTCTTGACAGAAAAGTTCTTGATTTTGTTTTAAACCTTACCAACAGAGTACAATGATGCTAGTTACCTACAATGTACAGAGAAAAAGATTCATCTCACCTCCATCAGCAGCCCAACATACATTTAAGAAACAAGGTATAGTAAATATTACAAGATGAGACTTCAAACTATTCCACAAGACTAAAGCCTCACTAATAAAAGGAAGCGTAGTCATCTTATTGGACAAAGAAGTTCCAGACCTTGCTTGTTAGTCTTCAGTCATGGCCCACCTCAAATCAGGTTCTGGGCCAAAACTTCAAGGAGGCACTATCTTTCTTCAATGCCCTTCCAAGCAGGTTTGGGTCAAAGTTTAAAGTTGAGGTTTACCCCCACTGTTGATCTGCATGCCCCATGCACACTGATCCTCTGCTGTGACAGGTACTGAGTAAAACTCAAGGTGTTGCACAATTCGGTGTTGCTTCAAGGCGGCTTTGTTGTTTTAAAAAATATATATTCCTGTTTTACCTGAGAGGACAAACACACAGGTTTAGTCAACCACAAAGCTAAAAGGTGCATGTAGAGGGCAGCAGCATTCCAACAGCAGGGTTTAACCTCAGCAACCTCCTTTTTTGGAAACGTCTATACCGGAGCGTTTTGTTATTTCCATGGTGGTGAACACCTGCAACCAAAACAACGAAAAAGAGAAATTAATAACTGCAGGAAGAGGAGAGGGAGAGAAGATAAATAACTTTATTCAAGATCAATGATCCTTCACAGGGAATTAGGTGCGAGTCACTACAAGATATAAAGTATTTCCAGTAAAGTAACCCTATTGAATGATCTCTAACGCATGCACCAACACCTTGATCTTTCATACAAACATATTATTATGAAGACATTCAGGGCTTGATGACAAATGGCATCATGCATCATTGCTGAACATAAATTTGAATGTTGCATGGTCATCCCTTAATTTAGTGCTGATGAGTTCTGCTAACGCAGTTGGACTCAGTGCCACTTGGTTGGAAATGTGGACTAATTAAAAGCTATCTAGAGACTCTGCTTGGAGAAAGTGAAGCATATGAATGTCTAGTGATGATAGGGCCAAGCTATGTTGATGCTTCTTCTCTCAAGATCAAAAATAAAATAGTCCAGTGAAAAAGAAGCAGGCTGAAGAAGGTAAAACCACAAACTAGAGAAGGGAAAATAAGCAGGGAAGTGCAAGCCACAAAGGGATCATATACTTCCAATTTACTTTTCTTTGTAACACAATAGCTAATATGATTTTAAAATAGAAAGGAGAGTTAGAGGACGGTGAATGATAAAGGACAAAAATCGAAGTCTTACTTCTGCATTGGTTGGATGTATGCCAATGACACTGTTCAGCTGATCTTTGGTCATGCCACATTTCATTGCTGCACCAAATCCTTGAGTGATTTCCCCAGCATTCGGACCAAGCACATGGAATCCCACCACTCTATACTAGAACAGAAGGAAAGATATTTTAACAGAGCTGAAAATAGATTTGTTAAGTTCACAATTTTATCCAAGGTTTCTTTTTAAAACTGGGATTATTTGTAATGTTTCTTATGACATTACCAAAGAAACCGGAGGTGGTATAAGTCTTTGGCTCCTAAAGCCTGCTCTGCCATTCACTAAGATCACATCTGAGCTAATGGCAGCTTTAACTCCATTTTCATGACCTCCCAAATCATTGACTCCTTTGTATATCAACTCAACTTTTAATATAATCAGTGACCCTGCTCTCTGGGTAGAGAATTGAAAAGACAAATGATCCTCAGAGAAAATTGAAACTTCAGCTTTAAAAGGAGACCCTTATTTTATAAGTGTCTCTAAGTTTTGTTTCTCCCACAAGGGGAAATGTTTGCTCAGCTACCTTCAAGTGCTTAAAATAAATATTATACAGCAACATTTCTATAAATTCAGGAGAAAATATTTGGCAAACAAAGAAGACTTACATGATCCAGTTTTGCACATATCACTTTGCCATAGCAGCCACTCTTATCCCTTCCTGGTACTGCCCATTCCAGTGGCCAGAACATGCTGTGATACACCTGAAATGTACAAGATGGATATTCAGCGTAAACTTCATGAATAAAAACTTCCAATTCAGAACAATTACACTACAAATGGTTTTCTTTTAAAAGTTGAAGTATTCTTAGAAATAAGGGTAGTCATTCAGCAGCATGGACAACCTCAATGATAACACTTATTTAGATAGTGAAGTGTCCAAGGAGTGCTCACTGATATATTTTGAAAGTGGGCGGCACGGTGGCACAGTGGTTAGCACTGCTGCCTCACAGCACCAGAAGCCCGGGTTCAATTCCCGACTCAGGTGACTGACTGTGTGGATTTTGCGCATTCTCCCCGTGTCTGCGTGGGTTTCCTCCGGGTGCTCCGGTTTCCTCCCACAGTCACAAAGATGTGCGGGTCAGGTGAATTGGCCATGCTAAATTGCCCGTAGTGTTAGGTTAAAGGGGTAAATGTAGGGGTATGGGTGGGTTGCGCTTCGGCAGGTCGGTATGGACTTGTTGGGCCGAAGGGCCTGTTTCCACACTGTAAGTAATCTAATGTGACAATAGTAAACTATGACAAAGTTTGCCAAAAACTCTGAGAATGCACTCTTATATACCAATACAGAAGTGTAGACTGGAAGATCGCTGTTGTAACCCCTTTGTTCAAGAAAGGATCAAGACAAAAGATGGAAAATTACAGGCCAATTAGCATAACCTCACTTGTTGGTAAAATTTTAGAATCCATCGTTAAGGATGAGGTTTCTAAATTCTTGGAAGAGCAGGGTCGGATTAGAACAAGTCAACATGGATTTAAGTAAGGGGATGTCGTGCCTGACAAACCTGTTAGAATTCTTTGAAGAGGTGACAAGTAGGTTAGACCAGGGAAACCCAGTGGATGTGGTCTATCTAGACTTCCAAAAGGCCTTTGATAAGGTGCCACATGGGAGGCTGCGGAGTAAGGTGAGGGCCCATGGTGTTCGAGGTGAGCTACTGGTATGGATCGAGGATTGGCTGTCTGACAGAAGGCAGAGAGTTGGGATAAAAGGTTCTTTTTCAGAATGGCAGCCGGTGACAAGCGGTATCCCGCAGGGTTCAGTGTTGGGGCCGCAGCTGTTCACATTATATATTAATGATCTGGATGAAGGGGGGGCATTCTAGCGAAGTTTGCTGATGATACGAAGTTACGTGGACAGGCAGGTAGCACTGAGGAAGAGGGGAGGCTGCAGAAGGATCTAGACAGTTTGGGAGAGTGGTCCAGGAAATGGGTGATGAAATTCAACGTGAGCAAATGTGAGGTCTTGCACTATGGAAAAAAAGAATACAAGCATGGACTACTTTCTAAACGGTGAGAAAATTCATAAAGCCAAAGTACAAAGGGATCTGGGAGTGCTAGTCAAGGATTCTCTAAAGGTAAACATGCAGGTTGAATCCGTGATTAAGAAAGCGAATGCAATGTTGTCATTTATCTCAAGAGGGTTGGAATATAAAAGCAGCGATGTGCTACTGAGCCTTTATAAAGCTCTGGTTAGGCCCCATTTTGGGCCCCACACCTCAGGAGGGACACACTGGCACTGGAGCGTGTCCAGCGGAGATTCACACCGATGATCCCTGGAATGGCAGGTCTAACATACGAGGAACGGCTGAGGATCTTGGGATTGTATTCATTGGCATTTAGAAGGTTAAGGGAAGATCTAATAGAAACTTACAAGATAATACATGGCTTGGAAAGGGTGGACGCTAAGAAATTGTTTCCATTAGGCGAGGAGACTAGGACCCGTGGGCACAGCCTTAGAATTAAAGGGGGTAAATTCAGAATGCGGAGACATTTCTTCGGCCAGAGAGTGGAGGGCCTGTGGTATGCAGTGCCACGGAGTGCAGTGGAGGCCGGGACACTAAATGGCTTCAAGGCCGAGATTGATAAATTCTTGATGTCACAAGGAATTAAGGGCTACGGGGAGAATGCTGGTAAGTGGAGTTGAAATGGCCATCAGCCATGATTAAATGGTGGAATGGACTCGATGGGCCGAATAGCCTTACTTCCACTCCTATGTCTTATGGACCTTGCTTAGTCATGTTGTAATTTTATCCACAACATTGCAATACTCCGACTGTTCTTAGTAACGTAAGTACAAAGATAGCTTCTGCATGCTCTCTTCACTACTTCCATCACTTGATGCATACTATCAGGATGCTGTCACTTCAAACACAGCAGCTTCCTCCAGCTCAGCACTGGTAAAATAATGAGGGTCTTTGATGCTCAACATAAACTCTAGTCTCTTGCTGCTGACTTTAATACTTCCAACAATGCAAATCAAATTGGGAAAAGATTTTGAGTAAGATTTACTTCTACAAATCTTCCTCTAATTTATTTTATGGTATTGCCACTCATGCCTTCTCCAAGCTTCTTTTGTCCATAAGACGCTGTCAACGTTTCACAAAATTAACCCTAATCTCCAGACAGTTGAAGATAAACTGTCCCCCTGGTTCTGTCAAAACTCCTTTCCAAGGTACCATACTCATCTCTATCTTTCTAAAAATCTCCAATAATTGCAAAGAATGATTCTTTGAACTGGAAATCTCTCCCTGCCCTTTCCGCCATCTGTGGTCTTCTAATGCAACTTTTTTCATCGTCCCATCTCAGTGGGACTCCTCTTTCTTCTTCATTGTCATGGTTAATGCACCTCCATCTGCAGTTTCCCCTTTCCATGCTATATAAATCTCTGGCATCAGTCCTTGCACTCACTTGAATTAAATACTCCTTTGGTGTCACCAAAAGACAGATCTATTTTCACATAAATTGGTGACACATCCAACTCAGTCTCTCTTGGTCATTCCCATCTTCTGTTCTGCATCAGCAAACTACTTGTGCGATATTCAATGGTGGATGAATTGCAGTTTCCTCCAGGTAAACATAATGAAGATCAAAGCAACAGTGCCTTAAGTTCAGTCTCCTCCCCAGCCATACTGGGGCAAGCAGAGCACTAAAACTGTGCAAATATTCCAAAACTAAACCAGATTTTATTTCAGAATCACTCCAACACAAAGATCATTACTTACACCTCCAATTTCACTCTGCCGCATAATCCTCGGTACCAAGCAATATCTTCCATTGCTCACTGTCAAAAAATGGTTACCTTTGAGAAACAGACGATGCACTCAACACAAAATACTCAATCCCCAACTCTCTCTCATAAAATTAATCCAATCCTTCTGCCCTCCCTTCAGAAAACTATTGCCTAAACCAAAAGCAAACCAAACCCTTAAGGCTCAGATTTTCAACCCAACCAAATTCTTTGTCTCCAAAAATTGTAATCTGCAAACAAGAATGAGCACTTAGTTACAGGAAGCTTTGCAACACTCATGTCCTTGCCTGTAGGTACTAGAGCGCTAGTCTAGCCCAGTACTTAAACTGAAACCTTCTTTGCCAGAATGACAACATTCAGACTTGCATATAATTTCAACCACATCAGGCTAGAGAGACCGAAATAAATAGAACAAATTAACTAATTTGCCATTTCATCAAATTTTCAAAAGCTGTTCCAACACAACTGCAGAACAGGCAGCTATTTAACATTCCTGATGAAGGGCTCATGCCTGAATTCTCCTGCCCCTTGGATGCTGCCTGATTGCTGTGCTTTTCCATCACCACACTTTTCAACAGCTATTGAAAAGAAATGGTCAAAGTTCAGGTCCTGGTTTTACCTTCTTAGAGAGAGGCAGCATATAACAAACAAATTCTTTAGCAGAGATGGGGAAGTCAGAAGAAAGTATGGAGTACTGAAGTGTTATCAAACATACAAAATTGCCAAGAATGTCCCTGCCAAAATTCTCAGGGTTACAGACTTAATTTAGCACTGGTCAACTTTTTAAACAATCATTTAAGGAGTGCTGATTCCATGCATAGCAGGAGATATAGGCATGTCTTTAATTTACACAATGCTTGGTAGCTGTCAAGAAAACCTTTTAAAATGTATGTTTGCCTTTTTCACACAATAATCCTGATATTTGATTACTGGCAACCTATGTTAGGGGGGGGAAATGATGTATCTGCATTATATTAATACTTTCACAGTGAAAACTGGAGTATATAAAGTTCAGAAGAGGGAGGTCAACAGAATAAATTTAACTAGGAGAAACTGAGGACTGCAGATGCTGGGCATCAGAGCTTAAAAATGTATTGCTGGAAAAGCGCAGGTCAGGCAGCAAAGGAGAAGGAGAATCGACGTTTCGGGCATTCCTGAAGGGCTTATGCCCGAAACGTCGATTCTCCTTCTCCTTTGATGCTGCCTGACCTGCTGCGCTTTTCCAGCAACACATTTTATCAATTGGAATCACTGGACAATCCAAAGTTCAGGAATACAGACCAAGCGAATGGACATCATGTCACCGATTCTCCCTGACAGACCTCCATAACGCATGTTTTGCTAATACCAGTGTTCAACTTAACAGTAGATCAGAATAATTAAACATTTAAGGTGTACTAACAATAGCACAACCCTTCAGAACACATTGTCACAGGAGCAAAAGGTGCGAAGTCAAATGTCATACCATGTGAAGAAAACATTTCAGCTTGAGGCAGTTGTGGAGAGAAACAGAGTTAACATTGATTCCAGTATGACGACTTCTGAAGTTCCATTAACCGTTTCTCTCTCAACAGATGCTGACAGACCCAAGTTTCTCCAGCATTCTGTTTGTTTCAGATTTCTAACATCTGTAGTATTTTACTTTCACTTACCCCTTGAGGTTTTGTATAAAGGCATATTATAGTACATTGAGTGATCATATTCATAGCTCTGTTTTATTGGAAACCTACTGGTCAGTTGAACCTCTATGCCCCAATCCCAACCAAAGCAAATTTAGGTTGAACACATTATAGCCATAATTTCAAACAGAATGAAAGGGTGGGATGAGAATTCTAAGACAGCCAGTTTCATGTTCTGGACAAACTCAACATGCCATCTTGCTTTAGTACTCCAGGTGCAACTGACATTTACTATACATGTAAAAGAGATGTCAGTTTTGTTCACACTTTGGACAAAAACACATGAGTGTGAGATCATTCAGTGACCAACTACTTTTATAAACAGTCAAAGTTAATACACTGGCATAGACAGTAGTAAGCTATGCTTCATATTTGAAGAACAAAGAAATTAAAGTTCTATTAGGCACAAGTAAGTTCAAGAACCAATGATTACATCAGCTTACACAATAGTCAATGGCATCCAAAGTACAGAATCTGAATGTGCCAATGATCAGCTTTTAACAAACAAATAACTGACACTTCAACAGCAAAGGCTCTTATGGGAGGAATAATTCCATTCAGCTTGCGATTTTTAAAATGTCTCCATTTAATTAATTACTAAACAAGTCCATACCTCTATATGTTCTTCTCCATAAAGTGCTATCGCATTTTCCTCAGACAATCCACAACATCCATACTCCAAAGGTGTAAAGACTGTCGTGCATACATTGACATAGTCACACTGAAAAATAAATTACTATCAATAGAATTGACAGTACTTGCCAATATTTAAATATGTTCAAGGTGAATGTTACAATATTCAAGTTACATCACTTGTTTTTACCTTGATTATAAGGAAAATACAAATTGATAAACATATAATCATGCAAAATAAAAGCAGCCAAAAACCTAGGATATGATAAAAATACTTTTGACAACTATCTTAGGGAGTTATCAAGCTGGTGAGCACAGCCTGACACATTTCATTTCACGTAAGGTACAAACATTGGTACTTCCTACCAAGCATCATCTGATAACAGATCAGGAGCAAGAACCATGAATTAACACCTTCTTCCTTCCGAGAGGAGCCCTTATGACTGATAACTATGCCTTCAGATGTGTTCAGAATCTTCCAGCTTATTTGGCATTCTCAAAAATGCCACTGGGACAGCCACTCAAAGCATGCAGGTTTTGTATATCTCACAAGGGAGTCAAGAGTAATGGAACACAAGCAGGAAAACAGTGTAGGTCAGGTCAAGCACAATCTTAATGATGGTGTAACAGACTCAAGAGAATGAATGGCCTACTCCTTACCTTCACAGAAGAACTTGAGTAGAGTCTGCGAGCTAGCAACTTCCCAGCCTGAATAGCAACAGGTGTGAGTTCTGGCTTGCCATCAATGACATCTCCTATGCCAAAGATGTATGGTATGTTGCTCCTTTCTTCATTATCCACCAAGATTTTCCCATTTCTAATAATACATCAAAAGTAAACTATTGCAAAAAAAATCTTATTTCCAAGCTAGACAAAATTAGATATTTGAGCCAATAGCCTGCAATATGGTTTTATTAACAAGAAACAACCTTCTAGCTTTACTCATGTTAGAGTCCATTACAAATATTAGAACTTCAGCCATTTACAGCTTTGGAAAAAAAATTCTGGTGCTCATTGAATATAAAGGAGAATTTAGAGAGTGGATAATTAGCTTGTCAATCAAATGACCAACAAGTCCAACAAAATATGGTAGGTACTTAAAAAAGGCCACAGAGTCATGGAGTCTGCTTTGATAAAGTCAACAAAAATATTTCCAAGGAGATGAAATGGTACCACAGATACAGAACAAAATTAGAACAGAATTTTCATAAATATTCCAGATCAAATCATTAGATATGTTGACTAGTCATTGTTTTAAAGACTAAATTTCTCAGCTTCCGACCCACATCAGCATAATTACTGCGAATAAGGAATTCACATTGCTGTTCAATTGTAATATGGTAAATGTTCAGAGTTTGCTGAAAACTCTAGGATAACCCTTCAAAAGGAAGAGGTCAAGCAGTCTTGAAATAACACCTGAAAGTCAGAAATAATGGAATTCCACTCTGCCTGGTTCAGACAAACTAAAATTTTTATATGAATGATGCAGCAGCACCAAGAATAAAAAAATTTCTATTTGACCAGAGAAGCTCCAGCCCAAAACCTTCAGGTGCACTCAACATAGACTGAAGTGTTTTGCAGCCAACATATTAAGATTGGTGATTAGATTCCGTAGTTAATGTTAAATGTACCTTTATTTGCACTGGGTATAGATTATACTAAAATAACCTCCAAGGTAAAAAGCAGACTACAAAAAATACATTACTTCAACAAATACAACAACCTAACCTAGCTTGAGGCACACTTTTCAACAATATTAACTGATCCATAAGCATCCTTTTTCTATAGGAAGAGGTACATACAGATATCCAGACATCAGATACTCAAGGGGCAAAGAACAATTTAACTACTTTTATTTCAAGCCATACACCACCCTTACTTGGAAGTATACAGTCATTCCTTTTATAGTACTAAGTCAAAATCCTAAAACTGTCCTAAAAGCACTGCTTCTTCTCACTCAGCCCTCCAACACCTACTTTTCTTCAATGAAATTTGAATGTAGCAACATCAACAACCCTTGCACAAGAACTACAACTGTCCAGCAAAATCTGAAACCAGGTGAGATTGCTTCATTTACTATACAGGATCAGTAGGCCATTCAGCCGATTGGCAAAATGACAGGGCAGATTCAGAGCGGCGAGGAGAGGAGGAGTGGTGAAGTGAGGGCTGCCGGGAAGGGTGAGTTTTCCTGCATTAAATGGGACTTACCTCGCGAGTCGGGCCTCCATTTGCTGAGAGCTGCGAGGGAGGAGCGAAGGGCTTCTGGGAAGTCATATATTTGTATGGTTGCGTTACCCGAAACACTACTCGGGTAGTGTCTCCCATCCATCTTCCTCCTCTTACCAAAAAAACGTTTTGTGCGCTAGATTGGTAAGGTAACGAGTTTATTTTTTATTCCTCATTTTTTCAACAGTCTCTTTGGGAATTTAGAATCGTGGGAATGGAGGTGAGGGCAGTTGAATGTTCCTCCTGCAGAATGTGGGAGGTAAGGGTCACCACTAGTGTTCCTGCTGACTACATCTGCGGGAAGTGCACCCAACTCCAGCTCCTCGAAAACCGCGTTAGGGAACTGCAGCAAGAGCTGGATGAACTTCGGATCATTCAGGAGGCAGAGGGGGCTATTGAGAGGAGTTACAGGGAGGTAGTCACTCCTCAGGTACAAGAAAAAGGCAGATGGGTTACAGTCAGGGGATGGAAAGGGAACCGGCAGGCAGTGCAGGGATCCCCTGTGGCCATTCCCCTCAATAATAAGTATACCGTTTTGGATACTGTTGGGGGACACTAATTACCAGGGGAAAGCAGTGGGGTACAGGACCCTGGCACAGAGTCTGTCCCTGCTGCTCAGAAGGGAAGGGGGAAGAGGAGCAGAGCAATAGTCATTGGGGACTCCATAGTTAGGGGGACAGATAGGAGGTTCTGTGGGGACGAGAGACACTCACGGTTGGTGTGTTGCCTCCCAGGTGCCAGGGTTCGTGATGTCTTTGATCGTGTTTTTGGGATCCTTAAGGTGGAGGGAGAGCAGCTCCAAGTCATGGTCCACCAGGCTCCATCGACATAGGTAGGAAGAGAGATGGGGATTTAAGGCAGAAATTCAGGGAGCTAGGATGAAAGCTGGTCTCTGGCTTGTTGCCCAAACTAGTGAGGCGAGGAATAGGGAGAGAGAGGAGTTGAATACGTGGCTACAGGGATGATGAAGGAGGGAGGGTTTTGGATTCTTGGATAATTGGGGTTCTTTCTGGGGTAGGTGGGACCTCTACAAGCAGGATGGTCTTCATCTGAACCAGAGGGGTACCAATATCCTTGGGGGGAAATTCGCTAAGGCTATTGGAGTGGGTTTAAACTAAGCTGAAAAATGTGTTGCAAGAAAAGCCAGCAGGTCAGGCAGCATCCAAGGAGCAGGAGAATCGACATTTCAGGCATAAGCCCTTCTTCAGGAACGTCGAATGCCCAAAACGTCAATTCTCCTGCTCCTTGGATGCTGCCTGACCTGCTGCGCTTTTCCAGGAACACATTTTCAGCTCTGATCTCCAACATCTGCAGTCCTCACTTTCTCCTGGGTTTAAACTAATCCAACAGGGGGATGAGAACCAAAATTGTAGTTCGAGTATAGAAAAGGTTGAGAGTAGGGAGGTCTAAAATCAAGTTTCAGGGACACAAGATGGCACCAGCAAGCAAGAAGTTGGTGTCTACTTCAACGCCAGGGAGCATCCGGAATAAGGTGGATGAACTTGCAGCATGAGTTGGTACCTGGGACTTCAATGTTGTGGCCATTTCGGAGACATGGATAGAGCAGGGACAGGAATGGCTGTTGCAGGTTCCAGGATTTAGATGTTTGAACAAGAACAGAGAAGGTGGTAAAAGAGGGGGAGGTGTGGCATTGTTGGTCAAGGACAGTATTGCAGTTGCAGAAAGGATGTTAGGGGACTCGTCAACTGAGGTAGTATGGGCTGAGGTTAGAAACAGGAAAGGAGAGGAAAAGATAGCAAAGATGAGGGTAATGGAGGAGGGTTGTTTTTCAGACTGGAGGCCTGTGACCAGTGGAGTGCCACAAGGATCGGTGCTGGGTCCTCTACTTTTTGTCATTTACATAAATGATTTGGATGCGAGCATAAGAGGTACAGTTAGTAAGTTTGCAGATGACACCAAAATTGGAGGTGTAGTGGGCAGCGAAGAGGGTTACCTCAGATTACAACAGGATCTGGACCAGATGGGCCAATGGGCTGGGAACTGGATCAGATGGAGTTTATTCAGATAAATGAAAGGTGCTGCATTTTGGGAAAGCAAATCTTAGCAGGACTTATACACTTAATGGTAAGGTCCGAGGGAGTGTTGCTGAACAAAGAGACCTTGAAGTGCAGGTTCATAGCTCCTTGAAAGTGGAGTCACAGGTAGATAGGATAGTAAAGGCGGTGTTTGGTATGCTTTCCTTTATTGGTCAGAGTATTGAGTACATGAGTTGGGAGATCATGTTGCGGCTGTATAGGGCATTGGTTAGGCCACTGTTGGAATATTGCGTGCAATTCTGGTCTTCTTCAACCTATCAGAAAGATGTTGTGAAACCTGAAAGGGTTCAGAAAAGATTTACAAGGATGTTGCCAGTGTTGGAGGATCTGAGCTACAGGGAGAGGCTGAACAGGCTGGGCTGTTTTCCCTGGAGCGTCGGAGGCTGAGGGGTGACCTTATAGAGGTTTACAAAATTATGAGGGACATCGATAGGATAAATAGACAAAGTCTTTTCCCTGGGGTCAGGGAGTCCAGAACTAGAGGGCATAGGTTTAGGGTGAGAGGGGAAAGATATAAAAGAGACCTAAGGGGCAACTTTTTCACGCAGAGGGTGGTACGCGTATGGAATGAGCTGCCAGAGGATGTGGTGGAGGCTGGTACAATTGCAACAGTTAAGAGGCATTTGGATGGGTATATAAATAGGAAGCGTTTGGAGGGAAATGGGCCGGGTGCTGGCAGGTGGGACTAGATTGAGTTGGGATATCTGGTTGGCATGGACGGGTTGGACCGAAGGATCTGTTTCCATGCTGTACATCTCTATGACTCTATGATTATCGATAGGAGTGAGAGAAACAGGTTAGTTGTCATGGGGGACTTCAACTTTCCAAATATTGACTGGGAACACTATAGTAGGAGTACTATAGATGGGTCAGTTTTTGTCCAGTGTGTGCAGGAGGGCTTCCTGACACAGTATGTAGACACTCCGACACGGGGTGAAGCCGCATTAGATTTGGTACTGGGTAATGAGCCCGGCCAGGTGTTAGACTTGGAAGTAGGTGAGCACTTTGGTGATAGCGATCACAATTCTGTTATGCTTACTTTAGTGATGGAACGGGATAGGTGTATACCACTGGGCAAGAGTTACTGCTGGGGGAAAGGCAATTACGATGCGATTAGGCAAGATTTAGGAAACATAGGATGGGGAAGGAAACTGCAGGGGATGGGCACATTAGAAATGTGGAGCTTATTCAAGCAAAGGGTGCATAGGAGATTTACCAGGATGCTGCCTGGTATGGAGGGGAGGTCTTACGAGGAAAGGCTGAGGGACTTGAGGCTATTTTCGTTAGAGAGCAGAAGGTTGAGAAGTGACTTAATAGAGACATATAAGATAATCAGAGGGTTAGATAGGGTGGACAGGGAGCACGAGGGGGCATAGCTTTAAATTGAGGGGTGACAGATATAGGACAGATGTCAGAGGTAGTTTCTTTACTCAGAGAGTAGTAAGGGTATGGAATGCTTTGCCTGCAACGGTAGTAGATTCACCAACTTTAAGTGCATTTAAGTCGTCATTGGACAAACATATGGATGTACATGGAATAGTGTAGGTTAGATGGGCTTCAGATTGGTATGACAGGTTGGCGCAACATCGAGGGCCGAAGGGCCTATACTGCTCTGCAATGTTCTAGGTTCTATAACTGTGACTGATTAAACACTTCAGTGCCATTTAGTCACCTCATTACCATAACCCTGTATGATATTAACAATCAGAAATCTATCAAACTCTACCTTAAACATACTGAAAGACGGAGATTCTGCAGCACTCTGGTAGACAATACCATACGTTCACAACTGAGTGAAATAATTTCGCCTTATCTTGGATCTATATATTCCTCTTACATTTAAACTGTGCTGCCTGCTATTAAAGATGCAAGGCCTCCCTGTAATGAAATCTCAATTAATTTTCATTAGCCTGCCTAATAAATTGCTGCACATGAAGGCTGAAGTGATTTATCAAAAGGGGCACTCATGGCCATTTGTTCATAGAATCATAGAGGTGTACAGCATGGAAACAGACCCTTCGGTCCAACTCGCCCATAGCCTTTACATCTATACTTTACAACCTCTGACCATTTAAGAAATTCTCTGCACACTTGCTTCTCTTATCAAAGTGGATAACCTCACATTTCTCCTCAATATGTTCTATTTATTGCATTATTTCCTATTCACTAAGCCTGTTGAAATCCCCAGAGCCTTTTTACATTTTCGGCCAACATTCGCACCTAAACTTTTTACCATTTGCAATTTTAGAAATATTATATTTGATCATCTTCAAATCATTGATACGTATTCTGAACAGCTAGGCCCAAATACTGATACTTGCAGCACCCCACTAGTCTCAGCCTGCCAACGAGATGACCCATTTATTCCTACTGTCTTCTATTAACCAATCATGAACCTGTCAGTACATCATCTCTCATTAGACATCCTCCTGTGGGACTTTATTAAAAGCCTTTTGCAAATCTGAGTACAGTATGGCCATCTGCTCTCCTTATCAATTTTGTTACTAACATCTTCAAAAAAAAACCAATTTGTCAATCACAATTTCCCATTCATAATGACAATGCTTAATCAGATCACTATCAACCAGGTGTTAACTTAGTCTTTACAACAGATTTTAACATTTTCTCTACTGCCTATGTAAGGCTAAAAAGCCTGTAGCTCCCTATTTTCGCATTTACATTTTCCTTAAATAGGAAGGAATCATTCTATAATCTGTACAATTTTGAAAGACAATCACCCAATGCATCAATTAGCTGCCTCCTTTCACTATCAGGTTTAGGGGATTCATTAACTTTCAGCCCCAGTAATTTCTCCAGTACAACTTTCTTCTAATGATGATTTTGCCACAATAAATTATCCTGACTCACCTTAAATGGATCCACATTCATTTTAACCAATCATTTCCTCTTCACATCCCTATTGAAACTTTTAGTCTGTACTTGGGCTTGGTTGCAAGATTGCATTTGTATTTTATGGTTTCAGTTTCTTATTTCTTTTTTGGTCTATTTTATAAACTTCCCAAACTTCATAATTAGTGGTCCTTCTGGCAACTTTATAGGCCTTTTCTTTTAATCTTAGGTAAGCCTGTGCTTCCTTAGTTAGCTGACCTTTAATTTTGAGTGTCTGCACCTTGAAGCAGCGTGTTGTTGCTGTAAACCACCCAAGACTATGTATTCTTTGTGTGCAGTCAGTTTTCAATCTAGTTTCCCAATCCACTTCAGCAACTTTATGCCTTATACCTTTTTAATTTCCCTTATTCAAATTCAAATTACAAATGAGTTTTGAGAAGATTTGTAGCTCAGGTTGAGGTTCTGGATGTAGGTTTGCTCGCTGAGCTGGAAGGTTTGTTTTCAGACATTTCACCATACTAGGTAACATCATCAGTGAGTCTCCGGTGAAGCGCTGGTGTTGTGTCCCACTTTCTATTCATGTGTTTAGGTTTCCTTGGGTTGGCGATGTTGACGTCATTTCCTGTTCTTTTTCTCAGAGGGTAGTAGATGGGGTTCAAGTCAATGTGTTTGTTGATAGAGTTCTGGTTGGAATGCCATGCATCTAGGAATTCTCGTGCATGTCTGTTTGGCTTATCCCAAGATGGATGTGTTGTCCCAAAGTGGTGCCCTTCCTGATCTATATGCAAGGACACAAGTGATAGTGGCTAGTGATGTTCATGTATTCTGGTGGCTCGTTTTCTGCCTGTTTGTCCAATATAGCGTTTGTTACAGTTCTTGTAAGGTATTCCTCCACACCACTGAAGCCAGGCGCCAATTCTCCTCTTACCACACCAACTATGACCTCACCCCCATCACCAAACCAACATCTCTCAGACTATACACAACCTCATCACCTCAGGAGATCTCCCACCCACAGCTTCCAAACTCAGTTCGGGAACCCCGCACCGCCCGATTTTACCTCCTTCCCAAGGTCCACAAGCCTGACCACCCTGGCTGACCCATGGTCTCAGCCTGCTCCTGCCCCACCAAACTCATCTCCACCTACCTTGATACTGTCTTACCGCTTTCCACCGCCCGCCCCCCCCGCCACACCATCCAGGAACTCTCCACATACGTTCGGGCCACCATCCACCTCCTCCAAGACTTCAGTTTCCTGGCCCCCAACGCCTTATCTTCACCATGGACATCCAGTTCCTCTACACCTCCACCCACCATGAACAGAGCCTCCAAGCACTCCGTTTCACCCTCTCCAGATGCCCCCACCAGCACCCTTCCACTGACTCTCATTCGTTTGGCTGAACTTCGAGAAGAAAGTGAGGACTGCAGATGCTGGAGATCAGAGCTGAAAATGTGTTGCTGGAAAATCGCATCCATAACCTCATCACCTCAGGGGATCTCCCATCCACCGCCTCCAACATCATAGTCCCACAACCCCGCACCGCCCATTTCTACCTCCTGCCCAAAATCCACAAACCTGACTGCCCCGGCTGACCCATTGTCTCAGCCTGCTCCTGCCCCACCGAACTCATCTCTGCATACCTCGACACGGTCCTGTCCCCCTTAGTCCAAGAACTCCCCACCTACATTCGGGACACCACCCACGCCCTCCACCTCCTCCAGGATTTTCGCTTCCCCGGTCCCCAACGCCTTATCTTCACCATGGACATCCAGTCCCTGTACACCTCCATCCCCCATCACGAAGGACTCAAAGCCCTCCGCTTCTTCCTTTCACGCTGTACCAACCAGTACCCTTCCATTGACACCCTCCTTCGACTGACTGAACTGGTCCTCACCCTGAACAACTTCTCTTTCCAATCCTCCCACTTCCTCCAAACCAAAGGAGTAGCCATGGGCACCCGCATGGGCCCCAGCTATGCCTGCCTCTTCGTAGGATATGTGGAACAATCCATCTTCCGCAACTACACTGGCACCACCCCCCACTTTTTCCTCCGCTACATCGATGACTGTATCGGCGCTGCCTCGTGCTCCCACGACGAAGTTGAACAGTTCGTCCACTTGACCAACACCTTCCACCCCGACCTCAAATTCACCTGGACCGTCTCAGACTCCTCCATCCCCTTCCTAGACCTTTCCATTTCTATGAGAAAGTAAGGACTGCAGATGCTGGAGATCAGAGCTGAAAATGTGTTGCTGGAAAAGCGCAGCAGGTCAGGCAGCATCCAACGAACAGGAGAATCGACATTTTGGGCATAAGCCCTTCGCCCGAAACGTCGATTCTCCTGTTCCTTGGATGCTGCCTGACCTGCTGCGCTTTTCCAGCAACATATTTTCAGCCCAGCTTTCCATTTCTATCTCGGGCGACCGAATCAACATGGACATTTACTATAAACCGACCGACTCCCACAGCTACCTAGACTACACCACCTCCCACCCTGCCCCCTGTAAAAACGGCATCCCATATTCCCAATTCCTTCGTCTCCGCCACATCTGCTCCCAGGAGGACCAGTTCCAATACCGTACAACCCAGATGGCCTCCTTTTTCAAGGACCGCAATTTCCCCCCAGACGTGATCGACGATGCCCTCCATCTCATCTCTTCCACTTCCCGCTCCTCCGCCCTTGAGTCCCGCCCCTCCAACCGCCACCAGGACAGAACCCCACTAGTCCTCACCTACCACCCCACCAACCTCCACGTACAGCGGATCATCCGCCGTCATTTCCGCCACCTCCAAACGGACCCCACCACCAGGGATATATTTCCCTCCCCTCCTCTATCAGCATTCCGAAAAGACCACTCCCTCCGTGACTCCCTCGTCAGGTCCACACCCCCCACCAACCCAACCTCCACTCCCGGCACCTTCCCCTGCAACCGCAAGAAATGCAAAACTTGCGCCCACACCTCCCCCCCTTACTTCCCTCCAAGGCCCCAAGGGATACTTCCATATCCACCACAAATTCACCTGCACCTCCACACATATCATCTATTGTATCCGTTGCACCCGATGTGGCCTCTTCTATATTGGGGAGACAGGCCGCCTACTTGTGGAACATTTCAGAGAACACCTCTGGGACACCCGGACCAACCAACCCAACCACCCCGTGGCTCAACACTTCAACTCCCCCTCCCACTCCACCAAGGACATGCAGGTCCTTGGACTCCTCCATCGCCAGACCATAGCAACACGCCGGTTGGAGGAAGAGCGCCTCATCTTCTGCCAAGGAACACTCCAACCACTAGGGATGAACTCAGATTTCTCCAGTTTCATTTCCCCTCCCCCCACCTTGTCTCAGTCAAATCCCTCGAACTCAGCACCGCCTTCCTAAACTGTAATCTTCTTCCTGACCTCTCCGCCCCCACCCCACTCCGGCCTATCACCCTCACCTTGACCTCCTTCCACCTATCGCATTTCCAAAGCCCCTCCCCCAAGTCCCTCCTCCCTACCTTTTATCTTAGCCTGCTGGACACACTTTCCTCATTCCTGAAGAAGGGCTTATGCCAGAAACGTCGATTCTCCTGTTCCTTGGATGCTGCCTGACCTGCTGCGCCTTTCCAGCAACACATTTTCAGCTCTAGTCCTCACCCTTAACAATTTCTCCTTCGAATCCTCCCACGTCCTCCAGGCGAAAGGGCTAGCCATGGACACCCACATGGGCCCCAGCTATGCCTGCCTCTTTGTTGGCTACAGTGCATCTTCCAGAGTTACACCACTCCCCCCTCCCTTTCCTCCTCTCCTCCTCCCCCCCCCCCCCCCCACTCCCACTGCCAAAATGATAACTGCATTGGCGCCACCATTCATCAACTTCACCAACACATTCCACCCTGACCTTAAATTCACCTGGACCACCTGACACCTCCCTCCCCTTCCTGGAGCTCTCCATCTCCATCAACGACGACCAACTCAACACTGACGTTATTTGTTTTAGAAACCCACCAACTCCAACAGCTACCTGGATTACACTCCTTCCCACGCTACCTCCTGCAAAAATGCTATCCCATATTCCCAATTCCTCCGCCTCCGCCACATCTGCTCCCAGGAGGACCAGTTCCACCACAGAACCACCGCCTTCTTTAAAGACAGTAATTTCCCCTCCCACGTGATTGAAGATGCCCTCCAATGCGTCTCATCCACGTACTGCACCTTCACCCTCAAACACCACCCCTCCAACTGCAGCAAGGTCAGAGCCCCCACCCGCCCCGGTCCTCACCTACCACCCCACCAACCTCCGCATAAACCGCATCATCTGCCGACATTTCCATCACTTACAAACGGACCCCACTACCAGGGATATGTTTCCCTCCCCACCCCTATCTGATTTCCGCAAAGCCCATGCCCTCCGTGACTACCTGGTCAGATCCACACCCTCCAACAACCCACCCTCCCCTCCTACCGCAGGAATTGCAAAACCTGCGCCCACCCCAAAGGAGCCTTCCACATCCATCAAAGTTTCACCTGCACTTCCACAAATGACATTTATTGTATCCGTTGCTCCTGACGCGGTCTCCTTTACATTGGGAAAACTGGACGCCTTCTCGCGGAGTGGTTTAGGGAACATCTCCGCGACACCCGCACCAATCAACCGAACCGCCCCATGGCCAAACATTTCAACTCCTTCCACTCTGCCAAGGAAATGCAAGTCCTGGGCCTCCTCCATCACCACTCCCTCACCACCCGACGCCTGGAGAAAGAACGCCTCATCTTCTGCCTTGGAACTCTTCAACCCCAGGGCATCAGTGTGGACTTCACCAGTTTCCTCATTTCTTCTTCCCCTACCTTACCCCAGTTCCAACCTTCCAGCTCAGCACCATCAACATGACCTGTCCTACCTCCAATCTTCCCACCGACCCACTCTACCCTCCTCTCCAACCTATCACCTTTATCTCCACATCCATCTGCTATTACACTCTTAGCTACCTTCTCCCTAGCCCCATACCCCTCCCATTTATCTCTCCACCCCGGAAGCTCCCAGCCTCCTTCCTGATGAAGGGCTCCTGCCCAAAGCGTCGATTTTCCTGCTCCTCAGATGCTGCCTGATCTGCTGTGCTTTTCCAGCACCACTCTAATCTTGATTTTGTAAATGATGTTCATTTTGCTTGTTGTCTGTATAGGATCTTTTAAGTTCATTCACTGCTGTTTTAGTGTGTTGGTGGTTTTGTGGGATGCCCAGAGGTCTAGGTTGTCTGGCAGTCATTTCCGAGATGCCTCTGATGTAGGGGAGTGTGGCTAGGGTTTCTAGACACGTTTTTGTCTGCTTGTTTAGGTTTGTTGCTGAGAAAATCGGTAGTGTGTGTTCATTAGGTACCTGTTCTTTTTGAATACGCTGTATAGGTGATTTTCCTCTGTTCTTCGTAGTTCCGCAGTGCTTCAGTGTATGGTGGCTCATTGAAATGTTCTAGAGCAGCTTCGTTTGTGGGTGTTGGGATGATTGTTTCTGTGGTTCAGTATTTGGTCCATATGTGTTGTTTTCCTGTTGGCCCTGGTTTGAAGCTCTGCATTGACTGCTTGCTTTACTGTGACATCCAAGAATGGCAGTTTGTTGTTGTTTTCCTCCTCTTGTGAAATTTTGGTCTCGCAGGTTTCCTCTAATTTGCTTCATTAGTGACAAAGGTGTCATCCACGTAGCAGACCCAAAGTTTGGGTTGGATGGTTGGCAGAGCTGTTTGTTCGAGTCTCTGCATTACTGCCTCTGCTCAGAACCCTGATATTGGAGATTGGGGTACTCTGTTGGTTTGCCTGCAAGATTTGTTATTGAAAGTGAAGTGGGTGGTAAGGCATAGGTCCAGTCAAGTTGGACATGTTTAGTGTGCGTGCCTTTGGTTCTTCTAATAGTACAGTCAGTCAGTGTTTCTTTGGTCAGTTGATGTTGATGGGTGTGAACGGAGCTGTTACATTAAAGGAGATGTATTTCATCCTCTTCTATCTTGGTGTCTTTGATGGTGTTTAGGAATTCTTGGGTGGAGTGAATGGAGTGGCGTGAGACTTCTACTAAAAGTTTTAGTTGTTGGTGTAGTTCCTCGGCTATTCTGTATGTTGGTGTTCCAGGTAGCAAGACTATGGGTCTGATGGGGGTTCCTGGTGTGTGAATTTTCAGTGAAGCATGGTGTGCTGGATCCGTCTGGTTTCATTTTTTGGAAGTCAGTCTTGTTTAGTTCTCCAGATTTCTGGGAAGTATTTTGACTAAGGCTGTGACTCGGTTTCTCGTGGTTTGGGGGGGGGAGTCAGGTCTATCGCCACCTGTTGCTATGTGTCAGTACTTGCAAACAGTGCTTTCACTTTCTCAATGCAGTCTGTTCGGTTTAAAATGACTCAAGCATCCTTTGTCTGCAGGTAGGGTAACAATGTTTTTATCTTTTGTGAGTCCTTCTAGAGTTTTCTTTTCTTGTGTATCGAGTATATTTCCTTCCTTTTTCCTGCTTAATGTTCATGTGACTGTGTTATAGTTTGCTGGGTTTCTTCTCTGAGTTCATTATCTTTCAGTGTTGTTTCTAATCCTAAGAAATCTTTCTTGTCCACATCCCGAAAGTTGTAATTTAATCTAAGATGGCTTTTTCAGTGTCTGATAAGGGTCGGTCAGATAAGTCGGTCAAAATAGCAACGCGAAAGAATGGATTAAAAAAAACTTATCTGACCGACTCTCAACAGACACTGAAAAAGCCACCTTAGTAACAGGATTAAATTACAACTTCCAGGATGCAGACAAGGAAGATTCCTTAGCAGCATTAGAAACAACACAAAGACAATGAACTCACAGGAGAAACCCAGCAAAACAACAGGAAAAACAACACATACCGGCCAATTACTAAACTACAGAAGCAATCATCCTAACACACACAAACGCAGTTGCATTAGAACATTACTTCAATGGGCCACCACACACAGCAGCACCAAGGAACTACAAAGAGCAGAGGAAAATCACCTATATAGTATATTCAAAAAGAACAAGTACCCAATGAACATACTCTACCTATTTCTCAACAACAAACCCAAAAAGGAATGACTACCAGACAACTCAGACCTCTGGGCATCATGGTAGCCCACAAATCCACCAACAGACTAAAACAGCTGCTAATGAACTTGAAAGACCCTACACAGACAAGCAAAACGAACGTCATTTACAAAATACTTTGCAATAACAAGCACTGCATTGGACAAACAGGCAGAAAACCAGCCACCAGGATACATGAACATCAACTAGCCACAAAAAGACATGACCCACTATCACTAGTATCCTTACATACAGATGAGGAAGGACACCACTTTGACTGGGACAAGACATCCATCCTAGGACAAGCCAAAGAATTCCTAGAAGCATGGCATTCCAACCAGAATTCTATCAACAAACACATCGACTTGAACCCCATCTACAACCCTCTTGAGAAAAAGAATGGGAAATAATGTCAACACAGGAAATGACATCACCAAACCAAGGAAACCTAAACGCAAGAATAGAAAATGGGACATATCACCAGCATTTCACTGGAGGCTCACTGGTGTGATGACGAAATGTGTGAAAACAAACTTTCCAGCTCAGCGAGCAAACTTACATTCAAACTGTAAAAGCAATGAAATAGTGAGCTTATCGTATTCGATTAAATTCTACAGTCAATCGTGGCTTGCACTCAGCCAAATATATCAACCTGATGCTTTGATGCAAAATTCACTTGAATCATGCTACTATGCTGAAAAGACTCAGTAAAGTACCCATTCCTCAGTAAATTTCACATTAGTTGAAATTATGGCATTGTTAAAATGCATACTTCACTGAGCATAAGGAGAAATTGTCATGTCAACCTAGAGAAAGTTTTGAATATGAGCCTGATCCTCCATTAATAGTAGTTAAGCAGATATAACTGCTTTGAATGTACAGCCAAGGAAGTCTGGCTGGAACACTCCAGAGATAGTGAGTTAACATAGGAAATAGTTTTCTAATATTTTTGCTATTCAATGGCAGACAGTAGTAAAGAAATCAGGTAAGGTATTCTTCGCTGTTCATAAAACTGTAGGATTCAAAGTTTGAGAGAAGATTTGTAGCTCGGGTGCTCGTTGTTGTGGTTCGGCGAACATACTGTAGGATCTGTAAAATGGATTTTGTACATCAATTCATACAGATGTTACATTTGCAACCAGTTAGATGGCCATGTAATAAATGACAGCAGGACAGGTTTGGACATGGTGCAGAACAGAATATTATCACAACATTTTCACTTGGGTTCACTTTCTCAGAACAATATTTTCAGATTTACACCAAATACTTACAAGAATACAGCAATTAAGAGCAAGAGTGGGACATTCAGCTGCTAAGCCTGCTCTGCCATTCAATAAAATCATTGCTGATTTGATTGCAAGCTCAACTTCAATTTTCAGTCCACCACCCCATAACCCTTGACTCTACTGTCACTCATGAATCTCATTCAGACTTGAATACATTCAATGTGACAACCTCCATTGCCTTCTTGGAAAGGCTAACAAACATCAGAAAGAATATCCCAGTCTTAAATGGAGAACATTATCTTTTAATGTTGCCCCTTTCTGGAACCATTCATTCCTACAAGTAGAAACATCCTCTCAGCAGCAACCCCATCAAACATTTGGACAATCTTGTACATTTTAATAAGACCACCTCTTATTTGTTTACCTCCAATGGATATAGATCCAACCAACTTAACTTTTCCTCATCGGATGACTGCTTGTTATAACATAGATGTGAAGGTGCCAGTGTTGGACTGGGGTGGACAAAGTCAGAAGTCACATAACACCACATTATGGTCTAACAGGTTTATTTGAAATTACAAGCTTTTGGAGCACTGCTCCTTCCATCAGGTGAAGTGACTTTACCTGATGAAAGAGCAGCGCTCTGAAAGCTTGTGGCTTCAAACAAACCTGTTGGACTATTACCCAGTGTTGTATGATCTTTGACATTATAGTATAGCACTCTTCTAATTAGTAGTGGATCTGTGAAATAGCATGGCAATGTAAACAGTCACTCATTCCAAAACCAATGAGTAATACTTGTAATGCTAAGCACTATTCTGGCCAAGAGGTCTCCCTCAATCTACATAAAGAAAAGGATCTGGTCACAATCACACTGCTGTTTTTGGGCTTTTGTTGCATGCAAATTAGCTGCCACATTTCCTACATGACAACCGTGAGTACATATCAAAAGTACTTCATGAACTCTAAAACAAATGTCCAGTGATTTTAAAACCTTTCATTTTATTGCTCATTTTCATATGTAATGGAACTATAACTATAGCAGTATATTAAACTAACGTAATTTATATTTAGAATAATTAGGATATTTGAAGGATACTAATGCAAAGTTAAACTTATGGCATTGTTCCATCTAAATCTCACAAACAACCATTATTGGGCGTGCCCTAATAAAAGTTGGACTGCAATCAAATTTAAAACTGCCAAGTCATTCCCACATCCTATCTCTGCCAAAAATGCTCGAAACTTAAATAACGAAATCCAAACCAAATCTTTAGCAATTAAAGGTCAATATAACGTTTTACCTTTTTTGGAATGAGTCTGGTTACATTGCTATATTATTTCAAGATCCACTATTAATTAGAAGAGTGTAACAATATAACATGCAACTGCAGTATAAAAGAAGTAAGTTATGATGGTGAGTAAGAAAAACTAAGAAACCTGGCTATAAATTTGGCTGGCAAATACCAAAAGGTTTTAGTGAAAGAACACCAAAAATGCATTAAGTGCAATTTCCAGTTATGAGGGAAGCAAAGTAAGCTTAATTAAGTATAACAAAGCTAAGCTTCAGTGCATTGCTAGTTAATTGTGGCTTCCACCCAAAGGGACAAGTTTTCAATTCCAATTGTTATCCTTGCTGAAACACAGGCTAGGACACATCAACTCTATAATCTCATATTTCCTCCTCAAACATCTTTAAAACCAATGATAAATAAACAATGATGATGGTCACTTGGGTGAGGTACTGCATGATCTGTAAGGCAAAAATAATCAATCCACAAGAACAGAACATCATCTGGAGATGATGGGTTCAAGCCCCACACTGGTTCCGCAGCACAATCTAAGCTGACATTGCAACAATGTTGAATTCCCCAGTGCTACATGGGCTATCCTTCAGAGATGATGTGAAGATGCCAATTTTGGACTGGGGTGGATAAAGTCAATTATCACAAATCACCAGGTTATAGTCTAAAAGGTTTATTTGAAATTATTTCAAATAAACCTATTGGACTAAATCTATTGTGTGATTTTTGACTTGAGAAGATGTTAACAATAGATCAGATTAATGACTAGTTTCTGAGTAATTTTTGTTGAGCAGTTATGCTATCATATATCATAAGCTTCAGACTGCTTACTCAAGTCACTATTCTAAAATGAATGATTTATGAAAGTTAAAATTTATAGAAATGTTTTATACAAAAGTAAATATTATCATTCAACATTCTTTATTGATTTATTACAATATATCATGGGTTCATTATTTAACATATGTTGGTTACATATGATTTGAACTATAATTCAATGGCATTAGATTCTCAAATGCAAAAACTTGCAAATCTGCAGTCTTTTAACTGTGTTGGAGATAGCAAAGTAATCTTTCTCAAAAAGTGAGGGTATGGTGTGGAGCGACCAGGAGAAGGCAAGCAGATGAGGTAATTATTTTTGAGAAGCATTAACATCAATATTTCAGATCACAGTGAGAAAAGCGTTCTGTAATGGAAAAGACAACTGTAGAAGCCTGTCTGTTCCTCACTCCACAAATAGGTTTTTCCAACTCCACAGTACCTGCAAATTTGGTATCTTTTAAAGTGAACAATGAGAACAAGGGAAAAAAAAATCCTTGCACAAAGAGGTAGGATTCAGATGAAAGCACTTCCTTTGTTATAGGCATATAAATAACATCCCAAGAAGGTGCAGGATAAATAGCAATGCTGCGGAGACAGTGACCACCGTTGCCTGGGAAACCCTGCAGCTCAGAATTAAAACAGTGATATGCTTTCAACGCCATGCAAATCTTATACCATTCATAGAAGCAAAATTATATTTGACAAGGTAATTATGGACAAGGTATCTTCTGCACATGCTATTCTGCCTACTAATCCCGAATTCCAATCCTTTCCCCATTCACCACCAATATTTTCATATCATTTGTTTCTGCTCAATATTGTTGCACCAGCATTGTACAAATAAGTCATTTGTATCCGTTATTCATGCAAGAATATGATAGCCAACACCACCCAATGCATAAGATTAATAAAATATCTTAGTAAACAAATTAGTAAGGAGAAAACCAAACTTGCCCACTCTATTGTCACATGTTACTGATCCAGTACCATCACATGACTTTCATAAATTGCAGACCAGATTCAGGTTAATTTCAAGTTTTTTTCTTCTCAAAATTTAATTTTGAAAAAACAACTTACTTTTCATTCAGACGAACACCAACTTTTTCTAGGCCAATGTTCTTGGTGCATGCATCACGCCCCACAGCAATTAATACCTAAAGGAGAAAGTTGATGTTTCCTTAAAAAGGTACATTCACAATTCTCATGAAGCCATTACTAGCAAATGGGACTTCACAAAAAAGCATTACCACATAATCAGACTCCCAGCCCTCTGAAATAAATGCTACTTAAGTAGTAATTCTGATATGTTGACTCATTGCACACTAGCTGTAACATGAATCTTCTCAATCTAAATTTACACTGAGGAGATGTGCCAAATTACCATCGCTATTCATGGATCAGAAACACCATGGATTTGGAATTAGCTAGACCAGAAACAGCTTGACAAAAAATAATTTGGACAACAAATCAGCTCTCCAGTTATATTAATTTTGTCTCCACTTAGTGCAAAAAAGCTCCATCTTTGAAGTAATTTCATGTATAATCAAAAACTATCAATTACTTCACAAGAATGCACACATGCAGCATCACAGTCTGAGATTTAAAAGGACAGCAAACCCATCTGCTTCATCCCCATCCCCCTTTGCAGAATACTTTTCTCCCGATTTGATTACAATTAAATTTGAACTGAACTAATCCCAATCAAGGAGCCAATTGAACTCTCTTTCCTAAGACATGGCAAGTAAATCCATTTACTTCTCCCTGTTATCCTGTGCTTGTGTTTTCTGAATGTAACGTTCATCTCAGCTCATTTTCCACTGCTATATTCAGTGAAGGTTAATGTAAAGAATTAGCTTTTTTTTTACAATTCATAGAAAGAGGACATTACTGGCAAGGACAGTACTTATTACCCATCCTTAATTGCCTAAAATAAAGAGTCAACCACATTGCCATTGGTCTGAAGTCAAATATAGGCCAGACTAGACAAGGGTGGTAGAATTCCTCAACAGATGGGTTTCACAACAAGTCTTATTTCAGATTTTTATTGAATTCAAATTCAATTCACGATCTGCCATGGTAAGATTTGCACCCATGTCTCCAGAACATTAACCTGGATTCCTAATCCAAAAGATATCACCACTACACCACTATGTGTCTACAGTACTGTCCAACAGAGAATTAGTGTTGTTAGGAAAAATAAAGCTCCTTGTAAAACTAATTATTCAAATTATTCTTCAAGCATCATGAAAATTTAGACTGGTTTCAAACTTACTATAAAAGTTGTTTTAGATCATTAAGACATGGGAACCAGTAGGCCATTCAGCCCATTGATGTTCCACCATTCAATGAGATTGTGGCTAATAATCTTCAACTCCAGTTTCCTGCCTGTTCCTTTTAACCCTTGATTCCCATACTGATTAAAAAACTCGCTTAGGATCAAAGTACAAAAGAGGCTCTTTGACCCATCGAGACTGCACCAACAAGGACTCCACAAAATCTACATCAGTCCTACTTTCCAATGCTCAACTCATTGCCTTTTATATTATGACATCTCAAGAGATCAGTGCTCTTTAAAGGTATGAGCTTTCCCACCTCAATTACTTTCCCATGGAGTGTGTGCCAGGTTCCCACAACTCTCTGGGTGAAAATATTCTTCCTCAAATCCCCTCTAAGTCACCTGCTTTTCACATTAATATTATTTCCCCTCATGCTTCTACTGATGCTTCAAGTAACTGAACCTGTTTTCTATCTACTCTTTCCAGCCATCTCAATCTGGTTTCCTATCAGCCTTATTAAATACTGCCTCAAAAGCCCTCAGCAGTAAAGAACTCCACAGATTCCCTATCCTCCAAGAGAAGAAACTATTCCTCATCTATTTTAAAATGAGCTACATGTTAGAATTAGAATCCCAACAATGTGTAAACAGACCCTTCGGCCCAACAAGTCCACCCCTCCAAAAAGTAACCCAACCAGGCCCTTTCCCCTACCCTATATTTACCTCTAATACACCTAACCTACACACCCCTGAACAAAATGGGTAATTTAGCATGGCCAATTCACCTAACCTGCACATCTTTGGATTGTGGGAGGAAACCAGTGCAGATACTCATAAGAAAATTCCTCCATATTCAGAATCAACCTAGTGAATCTTTTCTGGACTTCCCCCAATGCCTCCTGTATGAAGGTGAAATTGTGTACTGTACTTTCAGAGAGACTGGAAGCTGGCACAGACTTAGAGAGGAACACATTGTGCTGAAAGAATTTAAAATGTAACATTTGACTGTGAAACCAATAGTGCAGTTGAGTTGCCATGATACAAAAACAAATTCAAATTCAGCCAGTCAGCTTAAATTATGCCCCAGATACCAAAATCCAATCGAATTTGAATTTTACTGTTTGGGAGAACATCAAACCAATGAAATGATCTAATGTTTTGGGGTATAAAACCAGACATTTTGAACAGTTAGAAGGAAAACGGCCAAGAAAACCAACATGTATAGATGCTAGCCAATAGCTCTCTGAAAGGTACCTGTTCATATGAAAGACCTGCTATGCAGAATATTGAAGAAAAAAACGACAGAGGAAAATCTGCAGAGGAAGATACAAAGAGAAGATTCGACAGCTAGCTGGTTTTGAAATTTGAACTTTTTTTGTAAATCTCAATCGGGGTTTTAAAATCAGACCAGTATTGTAGAGTAGGAGGTAAAAGATAGGTTTAAGAGAAAGGAGTCGTAATAAGTTGTTTAATGTTCTCTTCTGGACTAAAGTATAAAATTGTTAATTTTTACTTTAAATAGTGATCTATGGGATAGTTCTTGGTCTTTTGAAATTTAACAGATTATGGCACAAAGTGAGCTTTTCCGTGTCGGGTTTAAATTAGCAGAGGAGTTTACCCTATGTCGAAACAGTTTGGGGGCTGGTCACAGGGATTTGAACAGTTTGGGTCTTGGTTTTGTGACTTTAACAGGTTTAGACAGATCCAGTCTGTGATTTGGACAGAGTTGAATAGATTTGGGGTACAAAACAGTCCAGTAGATTTAAACACTTGCCGGTTAAGCAGACTACTGAAGACGAGGGGAAAATCTGCAGAGGAAGATATAAAGAGAAGATTTGGCAGCTGGCTGGTTTTGAAATTTGAATTTTGTTTCGTAAATCTTAATTGATTTTTTTTTCCAAAATCAGACCATACTAAGAGTGGGAGGTAAAAGCTAGGTTTAAGAGAAAGGAGTTGGAAATAGTTTTTTAATGTTCTCTTGTGGACTTAAAGAATAAAATTGTTAATTTTTACTTTAAATTCTCAAAATGTAACATATGAGGTGAACTTCTCTGTATGTCAGGTTTAAATTAGTACAGGGGTTTACCCCGTGTCGTAACCTAAATATACCTTTCCTTACATAAGGGGACTAAACCTGTTCACACAATTTCAGCTCTGGTCTGACTACTGCCTTGTAGAGTTTAGCAAGATCTTCTATTTTATACTCCATTCTCTTTGAAATAAAGGCCAACATTCTATTTCTCTTCCCCATACCAGCTGAACGTGCATGCTAGATTGTCTAAATGATTTACGCACAAGGCCTCCTAATTCCATTTCACTCTGGCTTCCTGCACTCAAAAAATATCTTGCTGTTCATGCTTCTGAAGAAAACACACAACCTCACATTTTCCCACATTATATGCCAGCTGTAAAATGCTTACCCACTCACTTACCTATCTATATCCCTCCGTAATTTTTGACCTTTCATATTTGATTCTGCAGCATCTTGTGTACCAAAACAGATAGCAATAAAGTGCATTATACTTACAGTATTGTATTCACCATCAATGACCTCTGTACTTATTGTGGACTTTGCAGTCACTTTAAGTCTTCCAGGTGTTCCAGCCTCTAGCTGCTCAACCTACAAAAATAATTGGGTAACAAATCTGAGGTTAAATAAAGTTTTACATAAAAACCAGAAGATAAATAATGAATTAAAGCTTTAAAGTAATTTGATATCTTCAGGAAATATATGCAAACTCACCAACACTAATGTATTGCAAACTAGGAGCAGAAACAAACTCTACAGCCTTGGTCCATTTATTCCTGGATTTTAACTTTTAGCAGTAAATACAGGAACTAACTGACAACAGGAAACTGGGTATTTGGTAGAGAGGGTGGAAAGATAATTAATAATCTAATAGGGCTGCACACTCAAGTGAGAAGACTAATGCGTGGAAACGTATTTGGATCAATTTAAAGGAAGCCAATATAGCCCATGTCCCACCTTCCTGCACCATCAGAGTTAAAATCCTAACCACCTCAACCTCCATAATTCTTAGAGTCATACAATCATACAGCCCAGGAACAGACCCTTTGGTCTGAAGTAACTCCCAATTCTGCCACTATCTAGTCCCATTCAAAACCACATCATCTAGATCCCAAAATGCCTTTGCAGACGTCTCTCCCTGACCACAAGCCTCCATATCACATTTTTCCACCATTTGAACAAACCCAGTATTTTAGACTGTCTTCCCCAATGCTTCCAATATTTTCTGGACCACGTTCCAAAAGCATTAGGCTGAACTAACCGTGTTCCTAATACAGAGGAACCTTGATTTTCCCAAAGAGATGGGCGGGCACTACTTCGTTCGGATAATTGATTATTCAGTTAATTGATTCAATGTCTTTCCTCTGGGGTTCGGAGTTTTCTGTTAAGTCCACTCCCCGTTCAGGAAACTCAGCAGCAGCAGACCGCATGCATGCCCCCACCCCACTTCCCCTCCCAACCCCGCCCAGCGACGACCCCCCCCAACCCCGACCAATGCCGCCCCTTCCCCAACCCCGACCAACGCCGCCCCCCCCAACCCCGACCAGCACCGCCCCCCCCAACCCCGTCCAGCACCGCCCCCCCCAACCCCGACCAACGCCGCCCCCCCCAACCCCGTCCAGCGCCGCCCCCTTCCACTCCCAACAACACCCTCTTCTCCCCCTCCCAAACCCCGCCCCCCAATTCTGTCCAACACTGCCCTCTCCATCCCCCCAACCCCATCTAACACTGCCCCCCGCCCTCCACCCACCACCAGCCCCTCTTCCGGGCTGCCAGACTGGACACTAACGAGAAGACTGCTGCTGCTGCCACCGCTTTTTGGAGGGGTGAGTCTCCAAACAGCACGCGCGCATGCGTACAGGACAACGTTGAAGAGATTATCTGGGGAAGGGGGGGTTTAGGGTACACGCCTGTGTAGAACTCCATGGAAAGTGTGTGGGGAGAAAGAGAGGGCGGAGGTCAGTCATTTGGAGATGGTGCCTGGGGTCCCATCAGCCCAGGAATGTTCTTGGCAGCATTTCAGTAAGCCGAGTTCACTTTTAATCACTTGTAAACAAAAGACGCGATCAGTGTTGGAAACATGTCTTTGATGTAATGTTTCTATTGGGACCTCTAGATCTCCTTCGGATAATCCGATATTCGTATAATCGAGGTTCCTCTGTAATATCGCCTAAATCATATGTAGTGTAAAATTCTAAAAGGATTATAAAAGCATGTAAATATTGTTTTCTGTTCCATCCCCCATAAACTAGTTTTCTGAAATAGAAGGACACATCGCTCCATGTTTGATAGTAGCAGCTTTGTACCCAGACAGTAAAGAAATGAAAGTACAAATTATGCAGATAAGATACTTTATTACCTTGATTGGCACATATTTTTTCAGAAATTTCACCCCGTGAGATTCCATATATGCTCCAACTTTCCCTGCCATTTCCTGATCAAATCCACGTAGAAGAATGGAGCGCACCATCACAGTAACATCCAATCCCAAGCTACATAGAAAACCTGCACACTCCAGTGCCACGTAGGAAGCACCCACAACCAGAGTCTTCTTTGGACAGTAAGACAGGGAGAAGAGATCATCACTGCAGAAACAAAGCAAAGAAAAGAAATCAACAGATTATTTTATGAAGCAAGACATTCTTTATCTCTTAAGTGTCAGTCAGAATTCTAACCCTAACCAAATGTATTTGTGTCATTAGCTCCATATGCACAAAGTTGGCAAAGCCAGTGATGGAATGTTACAGAGTTAAAGGGCAAGCTTGAATGGTCATCTCCCATACTCACAACTACATTCAATACAGGTGAAAAGGATGATATTAAAGAAACATGATTTGGAGGTGCCGGTGTTGGACTGGGCTGAACAAAGTTAAAAATTTCACAATACCAGGTTATAGTCTAACAGGTTTATTTGGAAGCACTAGTTTTCAAGGCGCTGCCTCTTCATCAGGTGCTGAGGAAGGAAATTTACCTGGTAATGCAATACTCTTTATCTCCAGGTATTTTTAAATAACGAGGTCTTTCACCAGTTGCAATAATAAACTTTTGTCCTGTGTGAAAGGTCACTTTACCCCGTTTGTTGCTTGCCTATGGACAGAAAGAAATTCATATTAAAATCCAACTAATGAGTATTTTTATCTCCATTAATTGTTAAAATTGGTCCAAGTACTGTATAAAAAAGGAAAACCTGCTATATTCAGTTTATGCTAACAGAGAAAGAAATGGTCTTGGATATTTTATTTACCAGAACTCTATTCCTTTCCAATGTTACACCAGTTGTGAGGTTGTTAAAGTTAAACTATTGCCACTGGAAGAAATTGGTCACGTCAAAGGCAGCTACCTATACATTCAATGAAGCATGCATGAATCACAGCTGCTTTACTCATTATTGCATCAACGGTTGCAATACAATCTCATGCATTAATCCTAAAATTACAGGTTCAAAATTGAGTTCAGACAGATTTTGCATGTGACTAATTCTGATCAGATTACAGGATAGATTTCAGGACACAGATGAGAATTTTTCTGAGGACTGAGGGTCTTTGGAATTGTGTTTCTAAAATACCAGAGGCAGGTTACTGAATATTTTTAAGATGCAGGTAGATAGATTGCTGTTAGACAGGAGAATCAAAGGTCATCAGGTAATGGGTATTAATGAGAACAAGAAAACTATGATTGAGTCTCTAAGCAAGATCCCAGTGACAAAGTGAGAAATGACCAGTTAAGCTGCTTTTATTCAGTATTACGATTCGAAACACCAAGAAACAAAACATGATCATCACTGAAAACAGTGTTTTAAAAGAGCAAATCTAAAATACTGTACAGATATTTAGACCGAAAGTAACAATCTGCATTGCGATTCACTATTGTAACAACCTTACAATATATCCAGGAAGCAGTGGCATAATGGTATTGTCACTGGACCTGGAATCCCACCATGGCAAATAGTGGAACTTGAATTCAGTAAAAATATGAAAAGTCTAATAATGACCATGAAATTATTGTTGACTGTCATAAAAAAAAATCTGGGGCACTAATGGTGGAGTCCAGAACACTCTGCCTAAAAGAATATTGAGAAACTAACGTCTTTTAGGGAAGGAAAACTGCTGTCCTTAGCAGGCCTACAAAGGACTCCAGATCAGATCTGATAGTTCAAAGTTTGAGAGAAGATTTGTAGCTCGGGTGCTCGTTGTTGTGGTTCTGTTCACCAAGCTGGGAATTTGTGTTGCAGACGTTTTGTCCCCTGTCTAACATCACATGATGAGGTAATATCACAGAAGCGCTTCACAGGAGGCTCCCAAGCACTGAGGATGTCACCTAGACAGGAGACGAAACGTCTGCAACACAAATTCCCAGCTCGGCAAACAGAACCACAACAAGACCTGATAATTCTCAATCCACTTTCCTGCCTTTTCCCTGTAACTTTGATATACTGGTTGAAAATGTATCCTCACCATGAATATAATGAATGGGTCAGCCTCTGCAGCCTCCTGCTGTAAAAAAATTCCCCAGATCTAAGAGATGAAATTCCTCATCTCCGTTCTAACTGCATAGCCCCTTACTCAGATTTTAGTCCCACAAGGGAAACAATTTTCTTCACTACCCTGCTGGTTGGAGTCATACCTATCACGAAGGAAAAAGTGAGGACTGCAGATGCTGGAGATCAGAGAAGGGCTCATGCTCCTTGGATGCTGCCTGACCTGCTGCGCTTTTTCAGCAACACATTTTCAGCTCTATCACGAAGGAAGATGGTTATGGTTGTTGGAACCAGTCATCTCAGCTCTAAGTCAACCCTGCAGGGGCTCCTTAGGGTAGTATCTTAGGAACTCTTCAGCTCCTTCATTAATGATCTTCCCTCCAACATAAAGTCATAAGTCAGGATGTTCACTGATGATTGCACAATGCCCAGCAAAGCTTGCAACGTCTCAGATGCGGAAACACAGTCAGGTCCGAATTCAGCAAGATTTGGAAAATATCCAGGTTACCTGCCTTTTATCAGCTCAAACATTTAACTTAGTATCTCTTACAATGAGCAAATATCTGTTTTGCTTTCAGTGTAGTTTTTACTTCTTTAGACATGTTCTTTAGAGGTCAGGGATTGGAGTGCAAGAGAAAGCACTAATTAGAGGGAATAATTCAAACTAAGATTAAATGTAGAAACATTACATACCTTTATCTTATGTGGTTCCACAAACTCTGCATAGCTGTTACTGTAAGTTACTTTCTTGTCTCGCAATGCCACCCTGTAGCCCCAGTTGAGAGAACCAATGTAGTTCTGAATGGAATCTTTCATCTTAGCCCAGTTGTGGTGAACTGTAAGTCATTAAAAAAAATGAAAAATCCTCACGTTAGTGTTGATAATGTATAGTTAACAGCCTGTAGAACATAGAATCTTGATCTTTACTGCCACCATTACATAGGTCTCCATTATTGGAGAAGCCTCAAATACAGTTTTCAAACCCTTCCAAATAAACAGATGAAACATTTTAAAGACAACAATTCTACCCTGCATTGCAAGGACTGCGACTCCTAAAACTAAAACACAGCAAACTTTGTTTTAACTGGAACCTTATGGACTGGCACTCTAAATAATCTGGCAAAAATTATAGACCTGAAATGCCGGTGGTTTACTGTACTATCATGCTGTCCGCAATGTCCAAGTAAACAGCTGCGGGTGAGAGTGAGAAGACTCTCTCATCGGTTTTATTTAAGGCAAAGTTGCATATTATTTAAGTGATATATGCTGTAAATAAAGTGCAACAATGATGTACATATCCCCTGCATTACATTTCTACTACATAGTGTATGCTTTTACACTGATTATGTAGACTTCTTGATCAACCAGAATATCTGATCAATTGGCACAGCCCCTGGTTCCATGGATGCCATTTAATAACAGATTTGCTGTATAAAAGCTCTCATTTCTTGTTGCCTTGTCAGTAAAAGCAAAAAATAGATTTCAGTATCTTGACATTCAAGGTTTGTATACATAGCTGAAAGTGAAAATGAATTAAACAGGAACAAGTATAGGATGAGTAAAGGCAATTTAGACCCTTCACTGGAATGAAGGGTACATGCTAGCATGTTGGGCTGAATGGCATGTTTTCATGTAGCTGTAACACAAATCCTCTTTGGAGAAGTCCAGCAGAGAAACGTGACAAAGGAAAGCCTGAATTATTTTTTAAATTGTTCTTGGATATTGGTATTACTCGCAGTCACATTCATTATACACCTGCAAATGGGCTTTTACATTCAAGTTGCTTATTCAGAGGCTATCAAGAATCAACAACAACCAACTTTTACACTGGAATAATGTACAAGGGAACAGGTAGAAGTGAGACGTCCCCTTACTCAAAAGTAATTAATGAAACAGGTGAATTTCCATGTTCAGCAGAATTTGGCAATTTTTTCATTGCAACCCATTACAATTTAACAAACTTAATATTTTCTACATAATATAAAATGGCTGAATTGATTTTAGATGCTTTACAGCTGTGTTAACTAACTACCTTGTGTTTTACTGGAGAAACCAGATTCTAAAGCGCAAAATATTCACTATAGCCGAGTTACCTCAAGCCTTACCTTTCTCATCAAATTCCCAGCCAAATTTACGGGAATCTAAGAGGCCTTGGCCTAAGAGAGCAGCTTGATGCATCAACTTCTTTGGAATGCAACCAACATTTACACAGGTACCTCCAAGTCCTGCAAACAAGAACAGGTGAGGGAGACAGTAGTTCAAAAATAAATCAGAAAAACAATGTCCTCCTGAAATCTATAGCATGGACCTTTTGGATATAAGGTGCTCTGGGTTGTACACTTCAATATCTATCACCAAGAGTGGTTCAGCAGCATCACTCATGACTGACCTCCAAGGCATGCTTCTGCCAGACTGGGCTGATGGAAAATAATGAGGGAACCACCAAAAGGAAAAAAAGATACTTGACATTACCTTCATCATAATACCTATCTGAAGCAAATGCATGCATCTACAACTGTACTGGCAGAAGTCACCACCACACATTATTTTGAAGACAATCTTCATGCTGAGGATATTCTCAATCCTGTTACGTGGCACTGTCACCATGCTGAAAGACATTTAGAACAGATCTACAACTCAAAGCTGAGTATCCTTGAACAGCTTTGTGCCATCAACAGCAGTATATTCAACCGTAATCTGCAACCTCTTGACCTAGCACAAGGCAAAAACCTCTCTTTCATTGCAGCCTTCTTCTACCCAGCTTTCAGAACCTTCTTCCCATTTCCGCATCCCTCTTGTAGCCACCTTATCCCCTTCCTCAGCACCCATCCAGAAACAATAGAAGGAACTGTCTGCTTCAAATAAAAGCACCCCTAATTCCAGCCTCAACTAAAGCTAGTCCCCCAGAAACTCCCTTACTGCTTTCACTCATGTCTGTGGATCCTCTGCAGTTTGTTTCTCTGTCATATTAATTGGTCATGATTTAGAGATGCTGGTGTTGGACTGAGGTGTACAAAATTAAAAATCACATGACACCAGGTTATGGTCCAATAGGTTTAATTGGAAGCACCAACTTTCAGAGCACGGCTCCTTCATCACCTGATGAAGGAGTAGCGCTCTGAAAGCTAGTGCTTCCAATTAAATCTGTTGGACTATAACCTGGTGTCATGTGATTTTTAATATTAATTGGTGATAGGTTACCTATCAGCAGCAAGCACAGAAGAGAAGTAGCCTGTGATTGGCACATCTTCTCCTTATTGTTTATTTCTATTCTACTTATGTTTTTCTGATTGGTCAAGACTATGAGTGGGTTGTCCTGATCAATGGGAGAGCTTTCAGGAATGGATTCACCTGTCACTTCTGTTATTTTGGGCACTGGTCTAAACACATGCTTTATTCTATTGTTACCAGACAAGGGATTAACACTCAACGTGTTAATGCTCAATGTGGAGTTCAGCCAGCAGAGAACCAGATATTCCTAATAATATCAACATGGCATTAACCGTTTTTTTTTTATAAGCAAGGGAATCGAGGGTTGAAGGCAACAGACAAGACTGTGGAGGTGAAACCTCAACCAGATCAGCTATTATCTTATTGAATGGAGTAGGTTCAAATGGATAAATGGCCTACTCCTTCGCTTTTTCCATGTGTGTATAAACCTTTAACAAAGGACAAGACATTCTAAGCAGCAGACACAGGTGACAGTCAAAACAATGTGATTATACAACCAGTAGATCAGATCAAAGTCATGCACTTTTGCACATCCAATCGGGAACAGTGGAGGACAATTAAACAACCACACAGAAGAGAATGCTCCAAAAACACGCACAGCCTTAATGATGGCAGTCTGGCACATCAATATCAAAGTTGAAAAGTGTGGTGCTGGAAAAGCGCAGCAGGCCAGGCTGCATCTGAGGAGCAGGAGAATCGACGTTTCGGGCATAAGCCCTTCTCCTAGTTGATCTTAACCCACATCAATGTCAAAGATAAGATTAAAGCACCTTCTGCAAGAGTGTTAAGTGGATAACCTATTATAATCTACCCTAACCTGTGTAGGTTAGGTACATTAGTCAGGGGTAAATATAGGATAATAGGGTAGGGGAATGGGTCTGGCTGGGCCACTCTTCGGGGGGGTCAGTGTGGATTATTTGGGCTGAAGGGCCTGTTCCTACACTGTAGGTATTCCATGATTCTAACCTCTACAGCTCGCTGCTGCGAAGAATTTCACATATTCACTGTGGTCTGAGAGAAGAAATTAGTCATGTCTTAAATAGGTGAACCCTTACTCCGAAGTTATGCCCTTTGGTCAGAGGCTCTACCACAAGAGGAGACAACCTTTCCACATCTACCCTATCAATTTAAGAATCTTGTATGCTTCGATAATATCACCTCTTGTTCTTCTAAGCTCCACATATAGGCCCAATTGACTCAACTTCTCTTAAAATCCCTTCAATGCCAGCACACATTTCCTCAATAAAAGGAGACAAAAACTATTCATAGTATTCCAGCTATGGACTGACTCGAGCCTTGTAATGTTTTAGCAAGATTCTTCCATTTTTAACTCCATTCCCTTTGAAAGAAGAACTAAGATTCAATTATCCATCCCAAGAAACACAGAATCAGACAGTGAGAGATTACACATCTAAACTACACTCAGGTATTACATTCTGTGGTTGTCACATTCTGTCACCCTCTGTTCCCTCCTCCCATCCCAGTGGGAGTGTCTTCTCTGGCAGTTAGACATACCATTGTTCAGCCATTCTCACATTCTGATCACTTAATCTGAACTATCAGCATCAACATCCTTTCTCCCCTTCGCCCCCACTATTGCATAAATGCTGCCCCCTCCACACACCACTTCAGCTCTGAAGAAGAGTCATCTAGACTCTAAATGTTTGCTTGCTTTCTCTCAATGGATGCTGCCTGACGTGCTGTGATCTCCAGCACTTTTTGTTTCCAGTTCAGATTCCAACATCTTTAGTAATTTGCTCCTCCTCCACCTTCTAGGTGAAAATTGTTTTCCTAAAATTCCCTCTAAACTTCCTGCATTTTGCCTTAAAATTATGTGACCTCGTTATGACCCTTCAAAGAAGGGGAACAGCTGTTTACTATCCACCCTGTTTTTGCCCCTCAATTTTATACACTCCCATCAAGACCTCCCCCAACCTTCTCTGCTCTAAAGAAAATAACCTGAGCTTATCCAGGCTCTCTTCAAAGCCAAAGCCCTCTATCCCAGGCAACATTTTGGTAAATCTCCTTAACACCCTCTTATCGCAACCACATCCTTCCTATGGTGCACAGACCAGCAAACAGTACTCCAACTATGCCTAACCAAAGTCCTATACAGCAGCAACATATCTTCACTACTTATAACATATGCCTCAACCAATAAAGGCGTGCGTCCCTTAACCACAGGTCATCCCCAATTTGTGACAGTCTGACAAACAATGTTTGTACCTACAAACACAATCCCATACAGGGACGTAATTTGAATTACCTGACAAACAAACATTTCTTGCACTTATGAATGGATGCTTTATATTGCCCTGCGATTCGAATTGCAAACAGACTCACCCTATAAAACCCATTCACAATCTAGGGATTGCCTATACTCTGCCATTCCTCAAGTACTCTTTGTCCTGTTACTTCTTCCAAATTGCATCACCTCACACTCAAAGGTTAAATTCCATATGCCACTGAAATGCCCATGAGACCAATATGCTTACCAACCTCCTGTAACCTAACACTTTCCTACTCACCATCAAACTCCCAAACAATGTTTGTGTCATCCACAAACTTATCATCACCTCACACACTCATCTGTTTAAGTTTATACATACAATAAACAAAGGGTCTATCTTCAATCCCTGTACTACCCCACTGGATACTGACTTGTTTACCCAGTCTATTGTGCTGAACTTGTGTGTTGGTGTTTCTGATTCATGCACAAGCCTCTTGTGCTTCAATAGTGCAGTATTTCAGCTCTTTTATTCTTCCTGCCAAAGTGCATAAACTCACACTTCCCCATGTTATATTTAATCTGCAAATTTCCCTCCAGGCCATACACCATACTGGCTTGGACTTATACCACTATTCCTTCACTGTTGCTAGGTCAAAATACTCAACCTCTCCCTAACAACATCAGGGTGCATCCAAAGCATATGGACTGTTGCAGTTCAAGGTAATAGCACATCACTATCTTCAAAAGCAATGAGAGATGGGCAATAAATGCTAGTCTTATCAGTGACTTCTACATGTCAAAAACAAAAGCAGAAAGAATGTTTTGAATATAAAACAAACATACCTACCATAAATGAAAATTGAATACCATGCCTTTGTGCAGTTTTAAACTTTTATGATAAGAACGCCTCATCTTTCATTCTCAGAACCAAATAATCAATCCACATGTAGGATTCTATGGATAACATTTGAATTCCATGCCAAACATAATCCCAAATTAGTCCCACATTCTTGCCCCCGGCCCTTATCCCTCCAAATCTTTCCTATTCGTGTACTTATCCAAACCTCTTTTACACTGAAACCGTGCCCACATCCACCACGCTCTCAAAGTTTATTCCACACCCCAACCACTCTGAAAATTGTTGTCCCTCATGTCAGTTTTAAATCTCTCTCCTTTTGTCTTAAACAGCCATCACCCCCGCCCCAGGCCATTGCCTCCCCTTACTGCACACTAAGAGCCTCAAGACTAATCTACAGCTTAGTGCATTGTGAAAAGATATCTGCATGTAGTGATAAAACCTAAATGTATATTGAAGTTCATGAAAAATGAGCTAAACAAGAATAGGCTAAAAAAAACCTACCCCATGAAGTTCCCATAGGTGTCGGCACAACATAGTCAAACACCAAGACTTTCCTTCCAAGGTTTGCAGCTTCCTATAAACAGTAAAGACACAGCATATTCATTTTAGATGAAACACTCAAGATTTATGCCATCAGAATAGGAAATTCAGTCATATTCAACCTATTGGACTCAACCTTCTTAAAATTGCTAGGACTAATCTCAAAACTCATGCACAGAAAAGGGCTTAAAAATACAGTTGATGAATATCTAGAAGTGACCAAGACATTTCAGCTAAATCAAAAGCATGTTTAAAACTGCCAAAAGAAATTATTCACTTGTCAACAAAGCTGCACAACTCCTGAAGAAAGATAATGAATTAACTTTGACAGCACCCATAGAGAAACAGCAAGGTAACCTTTCAACTCTAGATGATTCTTTATCAGAACTGGAGTGAGTGTGGAGGGAGCAGCATTTATGGTATAGGTGAGGATGAGGGAGGAACTCTCTCTATTAGGTACACCCACATACTGAATCAGAAAATGTTCCTGTATGCACTTAACAAATTCCTCTCCATCCAAGCCCTTAACACTATGGCAGTCCTAGTCTATGCTTGGACAGTTAAAATTCTCTACCATAACCACCCTATTATTCTTACATATAACTGAGATCTCCTTACAAATTTGTTTCTCAATTTGCCACTGACCATGTGTGTGGGCACGGAGGGGGGGCTTAGTAGTACAATTCCAATAAGGTGATCATCCCTTTCTCATTTCTCAGTTCCACTCAAATAGCTTCTGTGGATGGATTCTCAGGAATATCCTCCCCAAGTACAGCTGTAATGTTATCCCTAATCAAAAGCACTACCCCATTTCCTCCTTTGCTATCCTTCCTATACCATCCATACCCAGTCCTGCCCATCCCTGAGCCACATCTCCACAATTGCTATGATACCCCAGTCCCATGTTCCCAAACTGTAACAAAAGCTAAACACTGCAGATTCTGCAAATCTGAAATAAAAAGACAGAAAATGATGGTATTGAGCATGTCCAACAATATATGTGGAGAAAAACTTAACATTTCAGATCAATCTTATAGATGTAATGCACTCTAATTGTTACAATCAGATCCTATTTCCCAGTAATTGCTTTTAGCACCTGTATTAAAGCCAATATAAATGTAATTATACCTTTGAAGCTGCAAGTCCTCCAGAACCACCACCTATAACGATGAGGTCATAGTCATACATTTCACCTCCCTCCAAAAGTTTCTTCAACAAGCCATCTTCATGAGCCTGTGGGAACCAAGAACAGAATTACTGAAGTATTCATAACATAGCTTGGCTTACTTAAACTGCATAATAACATTAAAGAGGCAAAGCTGACATAGAAAATGTGTGGACCACATTTGTATGGAAGCCTGCGCTGGAGGCATGCTCACAAGGTTAAATGTTGGAACAAAGTTGTTATGGAAAAAAAGTAAAGTAGCTGGCTTTATACTCATGGAAGTTTAGGAGAACAAGAACAGATCTTGCTGAAACATTAAAATACTGAGGGGCTTTATAGTAGTTGCTGACAAGGTGTTTCCCATTGTGAGAGCTTTGTGAACTTAGGGGCAGTTTCAGAATAAGTACTTTTGTATTCAAGATGGAGATAAGATGACTTTTATCTCAGATGGTCAGTGGAATTTGGAATTCTCTAGAGAGCAGTGACAGCTACCTCAATAGAGTGAGGGCTTTTCCTGGAGTTGTCACAAAACTTAAATATTCTACACATGTTTGCAAAGATTCTCCAATTTACCAGTCAGTTTAGACCAGTTTCCTTGACTTAAAGACTATTTATTACAAAAACAGGTGAACAACGATGAACTATCAAGATGCAACTCTGAGTTAACTCTAACCACCTTATAAAATTCCTCTGTCACACAAATACAGAAAAATAATGGGAAGCAGTTCCACAGCCTTTGTTCATTCTGCTTGCCAAGACTTGCTGGCCTTCAATCTCTACTCCTGGTTCTTTTCACTTCCTCACAGGCAGCAAGGTGACTGTCCACAAATAATAAACAAATATAAAGCAGGAAACACCAACAGTGCTTTGTCCGGAGGCTCACTGAAGATATTACTTCGTATGGTGACGAAATGTCTGAAAATGAACCTTTCAGCTCAGCGAGCAAACCTACATCCACAACCTCACCCTGAGCTACAAATCTTCTCAAAACTTGCTAAAATATTAGTCTCTGACTTATTGGTTGAAAGCAATACCTTACAGCAATTGGTAAGATGAAATAACTACATTCGTCAGGCTTTATATATTTTATACTACAGACAACCACCTCCCCTTCTGGAGGTCTGAAGGTAACTGTTAGTATCATTCATACCTTCAAGTTCTTCAGCTACCCAAGAACCAACCACATAGCTGTTGACATGCTGATGGCCTTTGTCATCCACAAATGGTCAAATGGTCAACAACTCAATCAGCAGATACTTTTTGCTGGACTAATTTCACTTTGCACAAATCTTGGTTTCTAGCCCAACTGCTCTACCCCAAAGGTTGAAGAAAGCAGCAGTAAGACCACCACTTACAGTCAGATTAGCTTGCTTTTTAAAAAAAGTACAAAAATCCCTTTCACAATCCTGGCTTTTCAAAACTCGTTATTTTCATATTTTAGTCCAGAGTCAAAAATATAAAGAAATAAAAATACACAGTCTTTACGGGTGAGTCAGTGAATATATCCATGGCAGAGCAAGACTGACATTTGCTCAAGAAGGGAGGTGAGGCTTCTGGGGAGATAAGCAGTAAAGTGGAGTTAAGGCCAGAAAGATCAGCTGCAATCTTAGTGAATGGTTTAGCAGTTTCAAGGGTCAAATTGGGAGAAAGTGAGGACTGCAGATGCTGGAGTACCAGAGTTGAAAAATGTGGTGAAAAAAGACACAGCAGGCCAAGCAGCATCTAAGGAGCAGGAGAATCAATGTTTCAGGCAGAAGCTCTTCTTCAATTGCCTACTCCTGCTACTAACTTATATATGCTTCCACAAACACTAAAGGTTTTCAACTTAACACATACCTGCATCATTGGAGTAATACTGAAATGGACCTACTTTCCAAATGCAAGCATAATTGCCTGAAGTACCCTATACCTATCTAAACAATTGGTTGCCACAATTTTCATGACAATGTGATAACACAATCAGTTTTCATTTGAATCTCAACAGTGCAGAAAGAGGCCATTCAGTTCATTGAGTCTACGTCAATCCTCTGAAGAGCACCCATCTAGACCCATCACTTTACCCTATCCCTGTAACTATTTACCATGGTTCATCCACCCATCCTGCACATCCCTGGACACTACGGGACAATTTCGCATGGCCAAGCCACCTAACCTGCTCATCTTTGGACTGCGGGAGGAAACTGAAGCACTCAGCAGAAACCCACAAATGGGGAGAATGTGCAAACTCCATACAATCATCAAAGAATTGAATCTGGGTCCCTGGCACCATGAGGCAGCAATGCTAACCATTATGCTATCCTAATACTATGGTTCACACTGGCACTATCATTTGGTGGCCAATAAACATCACCAATGTCTGCTGCCTCTTGCTGGTCCTTAGTTCCACCCAAACAGACTCTGCACATGGATTCAAAGATCTTTCCCCTCAGAATCGACTGATCCCATTCCTTATTATCAGCACAAGACCACCTCCTTTTCCTTCTTGTCCATCCATCCTAAATATGAAAAAGCCTTGAATGTTCAGCTCCCATCCCCGATCACCATGAAGTCATATCTCCATAATGGCAACTAGATCATTTCCATTTGAGACCATAAAACTAGGAGCAGAGGAGGGCTATTTGATCTATCAGGTCTGCTCCACATTTAATGATATTATGGCTGATCTGATAATCATCAACTCCACTTTTCTGCCTTTCACCCATAACCCTTGAATTCCTCACTGTTTCAAAACCCACATATTTAAGCCTTGAAAATATTTAATTACCCAGCATCAACAGCCCTACGTGATGAAAAATTCAACAGATTCGATACTTTCAGAGAAGAAATTCCTCATCTTGATCCTAACTGGGCGACTCTTATTCAGATTATTCCCTCTGGTTGTAGACTCTAGGGTGGCACGGTAGCTCAGTGGAAGGGACACGGTTTGATTCCAACCTGTCTGTGTGGGCTTTCTCCGGGAACTCCGGTTTCCTCCCACAGTCCAAAGAACTGCAGGTTGGGTGAATTGGCCATGCTAAATTACCCATAGTGTTCAGGGATGTCTGGGTTAGGTGTATTAGTCAGGGTAAATGTAGAGTAATAGAGTAGGGAAATGAGTCTGGGTGGGTTACTCTTTGAAGGGTCGGTGTGGACTTGTTGGGCTGAAGAGCCTGCTACCATACTGATGGGATTCTATGAACTTCTATTCTAAGAACTCTCAGAAGGAAAAACCTCTCCACATCTATCCTGAAAAGAACGTATGTTTCAATAAGTATCTCTCATTCTTATAAACTCCAGTGAGTACAAGCCCAATCTGCTCAACTTCTCACCAGAAAACTCTTCTGCACCCTGCATCAACCAAGTGAAACTTTTGTGGACTGCCTCCAATGCTAATGTTTATTTCCTTAATAAGGAGAACAAGACCATTCACAATATTCCAGATGTGGTCTGACTGGTGTTTTAGTAAGACCTCCTCATTTATATGACTCTACTTCATTCCCCTTGTAATACAGCCAGCATTCCATCTGCCTTCCCGTTTCCCTGCTGAACCTTGATGCTAGTATGTTTTTGTGATTCCTGTGCCAGGATCCCAATCACAACATTACCAATAATGTTTATAATAAATAACTCATAACTCGTAACTCTTCCATCACAACATATAACCTTAGGACAGGTCTGTGTCCATTGTAAGTCTTTCAATAGACTCAGCCTCTGATTTGTGCTCAGTTTAGGTCACAGCAGCAGTAAGCCAATACAATCAGTTATAAACAAACAGAGAATGTTGGAGAACCTCAGATGTGGCAGCATCTATGGAAAGAAACAGAGTTAACATTTTAAGTCTGCCATGGCTCCTCTTCAGAACTGAAAAGTATGGAAAATAGATCTATTTATATTTTTGAGAGGCAGAGAAGAAGCAAGAGGACAAATGGTAGAGGCCCAGTATAAAAGACAAAAGGCTGTTAACAGTGGGGGAAAAAAGACAGCTAAAAATGGTGCAAATTAATATGTTAAAACACATATTAGACTTACTTCCTTTACAAACTTAAGAATATTATGGGATTTTATTAGTAGCGGATTATATGCATTTTCACCAAAAACTTCATTACCTGCACAGTTTTGTCACAGCCACCCACATGAGCCTTGTTGACAAATACATTGGGAACAGTCTTCTGACCAGTCATTTCGTGTAAAACATCCTGCATACCATTTCCCTCTTCTGTAAAATAAAAGGCACATGCAAAATATTTGTCATAATAGCAAGATAATCAAAATATTCTGTAATCTTAAGTATAACTATACAATGCTTTTGAAAAGGAAGCGTAGATATATTACTATGTCTAAGCTAATCGACAACAATCAAGCTTGTTAGTGTAGACTTAATAGAATATATTGTGACTGATGTCATCTAAATCTTTGGCAGAGTAAGGGAACTAGACCGATGAAACAGACATACACATGACAGTTGCAATTTAATGAAGGTAAATGTGAAGTAATGCATTTTGAAATAATGCTATAGAATGCATAATCCACATGGTTCCATTTTGAAGAGGGCCCAAGCATACAGGGTCAAAGATCCTTAAAGGTGGCAGCTCAAACTGATAAAGCAATTGAGAAAGCTTATGCCATACAGAGAAACCTCGATTATCCAAACAACAAGTGCGTGGAGTATTTTACTTGGATAATTGAATGCTAGATAACACAGTTTAGCCAAGCATCAGGACCTTGCGATCTTGTTCAGTTAAATCTGAAATTTAGATAGTCGACGTTTGGATAATCGAGGTTCCTCTGTACTTGGTTTTGTAAACATGGACATCAAATATGAAAACAAACCGTTTCACCAATCATTGGCTAGGCCGCAGCTGGAGCAAAGTGTATGATTCCAGAAAACATTCTTTAGGAAGGATATCAAGATCATAAAGTCATAGAGACTTACAGCGTGGAAACCGATCCTTCGGTCCAACTCATCCATGTTGATCAGATATCCTAACCTAATCTAGTCCCATTTGCCAGCACTTGGCCCACATCCCTCTAAACCCTTCCTAAATGTTGCATTTGTACAAGCCTCCACCACTTCCTCTGGCAGCTCACTCCACACACGCACCACCCTATGCCTGAAAAGGTTGCCTCTTAGGTCCCTTTTAAATCTTCCTCTCTCACCCTAACCTATGCCCTCTAATTCTGGACTCCCCCACCCCAGGGAAAAGACCTTGTCTATTTACCCTATCCATGCGGTCCTGATTTTTTAAACCACTATTGAGGTCATCCCTCAGCCTATTCAGCCTCTTCCTTTCACTCAAATCCTCCAACCCTGGCAACATCCTTGTAAATCTTTTCCAAACCCTTTCAAGTTTCAGAAGTTCCTGCCGATAGGAAGGAGAACAGAATTGCACACAATATTCCAACAGTGGTCTAACCAATATCCTGTTTAGCGGCAATAAGACCTCCCAACTCCTATTCCCAATGCTCTGATCAATAAAGGAAAGCATACTAAATGCCTTTTTCACTATCATATCTACCGGAGTCTCCACTTTCAAGGAAGTATGAACCTGCACTCTAAGATCTCTCTACTCAGCAACACTCCCCAGGACTTTATCATTAAGTAATTACGAAGCAAGAGGACAAATGGTAGAGGCCCAGTATAAAAGACAAAAGGCTGTTAACAGTGGGGGAAAAAAGACAGCTAAAAATGGTGCAAATTAATATGTTAAAACACATATTAGACTTACTTCCTTACTTCCTTATTTACTATTTGTATTCCTCGAGAGACTCTTTATATCTCTCCACAACTTACTTTCATTGAAACATAGTCTATAAAGGCTCTTTTAAAAAGTGATATTTACTTTACATTTGGCAACAACCAGCTTAATTCTGAAGAACAATCACTGGACCCAAAACATTAACTCCGCTTTGTTTCCAGAGATGTTGCCAGACCTGAGTTTTTCTAGCAATTTGTGTTTTTGTTACAAATTTAATTCAATCTTTCAGACTGACAAGTATTTATTGTCTCCACTAATTAGGAAGAAAAGAGGTAGCGTGTACAAAATGATTTCTGGTTCTAATTACTGTTTGACGTCTCCGCCCATAAAAGCAAACATTTATCAGCTCTGATGAAGAGTCATCTAGACTCAAAACATCAGCTTGCTGTCTCCATTGATGGCAATTGCTAGCATTTGTTCATTTCAGTAGATTCCATCTGCAGCAACTTACCTAAACATTTCTCATAGTCATATTATCTTAAATGAGGAATAAACCACTCAACATTCTGCAGATATTATCATTCTCCTTGAATTATAACATTGTACTCTCTTCACCCACCCAACCCCAAGTATTAGTGTTTTATTAAGAAAATGTAAGAATGAGGAAGGCATAAATATGTTAGAACAGTTTAATTGCACAATGTGCTGCATTTATAAGAGCGGTCTCATAAATAAACAAGCATAGTATGGAATTTGAATACTTTTCCCTTACTCTGCATGACTTGCAATTTTTGAAGTTCGACTGAAGGTCAAGTATACACTGATAACAAGTGAAGGCATGTTAAACATTAGCTACTGTCTTAGAAACAAATAGGATAACAAACTGCTATTGACAAAACAGAAAAGCTTAAATAATGTTACCTAGTAAGTCAAGTTCCACCACATGAATATCAACATCCAGGGCTTTAAACAGTTCTTTAACCTACATAAAATAAAATACAAGATCATTATAAAATGAAACCAGTTCTAACAGAACTGAAGATTTCCATATTCATTCAAATGGAAGACTACTAAGAAAACAAAGGACTGATACATGATTTGGAGGTGCCAGTGTTGCACTGGGGTGAATAAAAATGACACATCAGATTATAGTCCAACAGGTTTATTTGGAAGTACTAGCTTTCAGAGCACCATTCCTTCATCAGCTACGTGAATTTTTCCATTCAAGCCCAAAGACAAGAGGCCAAAACAAGCGAATAAATTTCTGCCTTAACAAGAATAGTAACCATAAGACTTAGGACTGGAAGTAAGGCAATTCAGCCCATCGAGTCCACTCCACCATTTAGACATGGCTGATGGGCATTTCAACTCCACTTACCCGCACTCTCCCCATACCCCTTAATTCCTTGCGAGATCAAGAATTTATCAATCTCTGCCTTGAAGACATTTAACGTCCTGGCCTCCACTGCGCTCTGTGGCAGTGAATTCCACAGACCCGCCACTCTCTGGATGTAGAAATGCCTCCTTACTTCTGTTCTAAATTGATCCCCTCTAATTCTAAGGCTGTGCCCACGAGTCCTAGTCTCCCTGCCTAACAGAAACAACTTCCTAGCGTCCACCCTTTCTAAGCCATGCATTATCTTCTAAGTTTCTATCAGATCTCCCCTCAACTTTCTAATGAATACAATCCCAGCATCCTCAGCCGTTCATCGTATATTAGGCCTACTATTCCAGGGATCATTCTCCGCTGGACACACCCCTATACCAGTATGTCCCTCCTGAGGTGTGGGGCCCAAAATTGGACACAGTATTTTAAATGGGATCTAACTAGAGCTTTATAAAGTTTCGGAAGCACAACGCTGCTGTTATATTCCAACCCACTTGACATAAATGACAACATTACATTCGCTTTCTTAATCAAGGACTCAACCTGCAAGTTAACCTTTAGAGAATCTTGGATTAGCACTCCCAGATCCCTTTGTACTTCGGCTTAATGAATTTTCTCACCGTTTAGAAAATAGTCCGTACCTGCATTCATTTTTCCAAAATACAAGACCTCACATTTGCTTGTGGTGAACTTCGTCAGCTATTGCCTGGACCACTCTCCTAAACTGTCTACAGAGGAACCTCAATTATCCGAATACCAATTATCCGAAAAAAGGATTATCCGAAGGAGATCCCGATGGAAACATTACATCACTGTTTCCAACAGTGATAGCATCTTTTGTTTACAGTGATTAAACAGGCACTGTGTCCAAATGACTGACTTCCCACCCCCTCTTTCTCCCCATGCTTTCCCTGGAGTTCTACAGAGGGGTGTACCCTTTTAAAAAAAAACCCTTCCCTAGATAATCTGACCAATGTTGTCCTCAGCAGATTGGGGAGGCCCTAAATGAGTATTTTGTTTCAGTTTTCTCTAAGGAAAGTGACCTTGTTGTGAATCAGAAATTTGAGGAGCTGGGATACAGGCTTCATCAGATCAAGAGTGATGAAGCTGATGTGCTGGAAATTTTGGAAAACATTAAGATTGATAAGTCCCCAGGGCCAGACCAGATTTATCCTAGGCGAAGATCTTTGCTTTCTCACTCTCCACAGGAGTCGTACCAGAGGATTGGAAGGAGGCGAATGTTGTTCCTCTTTTCAAGAAGAGAAATAGGGAAAACCCTGGCAATTACAGACCAGTCAGTCCTCATCTGTGGTCAGCAAAGCTTTGGAAAGAATTCTGAGGGATAGGATCAATGACGATTTGGCAAAGCATAGCGTGATTAAAGGCAATCAACATGGCTTTGAGAGGGGCAGGTCATGCCTCACAAATCTTATTGAGTTCTTCAAGGAGGTGACAAGACAGGTCGACCAAGGTCGAGAAGTGGACGTGGTGTATATGGACTTCAGCAAGGCATTTGATAAGGTTCGCCATGGTAGGCTCATTCATAAAGTCAGAAAGTATGGGATACAGGGAGATTTGGCTATCTGGATTCAGAATTGGTTAGCTGACAGAAGGCAGAGAGTGGTTGTAGATGGAAATTATTCTGCCTGGAGGTCAGTGTTGAGTGGGGTCCCACAGGGTTCTTTTCTTGGGCCTCTGTGCTTTATAGTTTTTATAAGTGACTTGGACAAGGAGGTTGAGGAGTGGGTTAGTAAATTTGCAGATGACACAAAGGTTGGACGTGCCGTTGATAATATCGAGGGCTATTGCAGGCTGCAGCGCGACATAGACAGGATTTAGAGCTGGGCTGAGAAATGGCAGATGGAGTTCAACCTGGATAAATGCAAAGTGATGCATTTTGGAAAGTCAAACTCGAATGCTGAATATAGGATTAAAGACAGGATTCTTGGTGGTGTGGAGGAACGGAGGGACCTGGGTGTGCAAGTACATAGATCCCTCAAAGTTGCCACCCAAGTGGATAGTGTTGTTAAGAAAGCATATGGTGTTTTGGCTTACATTAAAAGGGGGATTGAGTTTAAGAGCTGCGAGGTTTTGCTACAGCTCTACAAGTCCCTGGTGAGACCACACTTGGAATATTGTGTCCAGTTCTGGTCGCCCTACCATAGGAAAGACAGAGGGGCTTTGGAGAAGGTGCAAAGAAGGTTTACCAGGATGCTGCCTGGACTGGAGGGCTTGCCGTATGAAAAAAGGTTGACTAAGCATGGACTTTTCTCTCGAGAGAAGGAGAAAGAGAGGAGACCTGATTGAGGTATACAAGATAATGAGAGGAATAGATAGAGTCAATAGCTGGAGACTTTTCCCCAGGGCAGGTTTGACGGGTACGAGGGGTCATAGTTTTAAGATATTAGGGGAAATGTATAGAGGAGACGTCAGAGGTAGGTTCTTTACGCAGAGAGTGGTGAATGCATGGAATGCATTGCCAGCAGTGGTGGTGGAAGCAGAGTCATTAGGGACATTTAAGCGACTGCTGTACCAGCACATGGAGAGCAGCGAGTTGAAGGTTGTGTAGGTTAAGTTATTATATTTTACATTAGGATTAAACCACAGCACAACATCGTGGGCCAAAGGGCCTGTTCTGTGCCATACTTTTCTACGTTCTATCGTCCTGTACAGGGTAAAGGTGGAACCTGCCAAAAAGTTGCAGTAAAAAGTTGTGTGCGTGCTTGTCTGTGTGCACATTATTTGGAGACTTACCCCACAAAAGGTAGCTGCAGCAGCAGTCTTGTTCATCCCCAGTCCAACTGCCCTAGAGAGGGGGCAGAGGACAGTGTTGGACGGGGTTTGAGGTGAGGTGGGGGGGTGTTGCACAGAGTTGGGGATGGAAACGGGGGAACGGGTCATTGCACGGGGTTGGGGACGGGTGGCGGTGTCGGATGGGGATGGGGGGCAGTGTTGGATTGGGTTGGGGACAGAGGGGTAGTGTTGGATAGGGACGGGAGGAGCGGTGTTGGACAGGGTTGGGAACGGTGTTGGTGTTGGGGATGGTTAACCAAAATCGATTCACCAAATAATCAATTATCTGAACAAAATAGTGCCTGCCCATCTCGTTCGGATAATCGAGGTTCCCTGTAAATCTTTCTGCAGCCTCCCTACCTCTTCAGTACTACCTGCCTGTCCACCTAACTTTGTATCATCGGCAAACTTCGCCAGAATGCCTCCAGTCCCTTCATTCAGATCATTTAAATATAAAGTGAACAGTTCCAGCCCCAACACTGAACCCTGTGGGACACCACTTGAAACTGGCTGCCATTATGAAAAAGAACCTTTTATCCCAACTCTCTGCCTTCTGTCAGACAGTCAATCCTCAATCCATGCCAGTAGTTCACTTCAAATACTATGGGCCCTCACCTTACTCAGCAGTTTCCCGTGAGGTACATTATCAAAAGCCTTTTGGCAGCCTAGATAGATAACATCCACTGGGTCTCCCTGGTCTAACCTACCTCTTCAAAGAATTCTAACAGATTTGTCAGGCACGACTCCCCTTACTAAATCCATGCTAACTTGTTCTAATCCAACCCTGCACTTTCAGTAATTTAGAAATCTCATCCTTAACAATGGATTCTAGAATTTTACCAACAGATCCTAAAGAGACCTTCTCTCAAGCGTCAAGCATTCTCGCAGCTACATTTTGGAACGTCAGGAGTAAGGTATTTGCTCGTTCTCTTCTTAGATAAAAACCACTGATAAGCAGATTAGCTTCATTAATGATTTAGACCTGGGAACGTACAGGACAATTTCAAAGTTTACAGACCAATATAAAACCAGAAAGCATTGTGGACTGTGAGGATGGTGTGGAATTAAAAATCACATAGGCAAGTTGGCATAAATGGGCAGATAAAATTCAATGCAGAGGAAGTGTGAGGTAGTACATTTTCGTAATAAGAACTTAGTGAGACTGTAACAAAGAGCAATCCTATGTTTTGTTAATAATGGCATTGAGTCCAAGAGGAGGGAGATTATGTGTTGAAGCTGTATAAGACACCAGCTAGACTTCAGCTGGAGTATTCTGCACCACAATTTAGGAAGGATGCAAATGGACTGAAGAGTGCAGAACAGATTAATGGCAATGGTCCCAGGGATCAAAAATTTCAGTTAAGCACATCGACTGGAGAAGTTGGAACTGTTTTCCTTGCAGAGGAGAAAGTTAAGAGAAGATCAAGAGAAACACAGATTTAAAGTGATGTGCAAAAATAAATGTGATGTGCAAAAATATTTGTGCACAATAAATGGTTCTGGTCTGGAATGCATTATCTGAAGCATGGCAGAGGCAGCTTCAATCAGGGCTTTCAATAAGGCATCAGATGATTACTTAAATGGAAATAATGCGCATTGCTATAGCGTAAGGGCACAAAATCATGATGCTTAATTGGAGATTCAATGAGTTATGATGGGCTAAATAGCCTCCTCTGCACCATAAGACTTTAGTGACAGCCTTGTAGCTATTAACATTATGTTTTAGGAGGCGAGCAGTGCAATTTCAAACTATTGCAAAGGTCAAACACAAATAATTATTTCAAGAAAATCATACAATGGTATTCAGCACAATATACATCCCTCTTATTAAACACTGCAAAACATAACATTGGTAGAAAGATATGCAATTGTTCAATAAACTTAAGTTTTTTAAAAGCAGAAAACAAAGTAGATTTCAAACTATTAATTGACAGATTCCTTGTAAATTTTAATAGATTCCTTTAAACTACTTATATTAAATATAAATAATGTGAACCAACAAATCAAGAAAACAACATATAGCCCACAAAATACTACCCTCCTTCACTATACCTAATCCAAACAAATCTACTAACCTTTTCAGCCAAGGTTTAGGAGGTGGACAGGAAAGTAGCATTGAAGTACAATCATGACCTTATCAGCAGAACAAAATTTAGGGGTTAAATGGCCTATATACTCAAAGAGCATCTCAAGCCTATGGGCACACATCAGTGAAGGCCAGCTGATCACACTCTTGCCTGAATAAGGTATAGGTTTGAATCTCACTCCAGAAACCTGAAAATAAACACAGGCTGAAACTCCAGTGCAGAATTGAGGGAATGTTGCAATGTTGGAGATGCCACATTACTAATGAGACATTAAATAGGCTACTCATTCACCTGCTCAGGTGAACTCAGAAGCTCCTTTGCCGCAGAGAAAGTAAATTACACCAGATATTTCAGATACTAGAGTCGAATCTGCTGGTTTGCTAAGATCACGACTGATATAGTTTTGCCTCAAGTTTACTCTCCTGTCCATACCCTTTATTTATCCAGCAATCTTTACTAAGATGCATCTTTGGTAATTCTCATATTGGTAGTTAGTGATTTTCAAATCTGCTGTGCACAAACTGCCATTTTTATACATTACAATAGTGACTATACTTCAAAGTCAAATATGGCAAGAAAATCTCCTGCTGATTATGACCTACTGTCACCTCCCCCGAACCTACAACATGCTTCCCAAATTTGTTCTGTGGAGACAGTCCCACCTTCACACAGTGTTGCGTGACACTAGCACCATGGTACACAGAATAGGTCTCACATTGCAAAACTGGGTATGCATGTGGTGCTGGGGTCCATCAGTAAAATTGTCATCAACCATTAGCTATAATCCCATGGCCTGGCACACTTCCCATTCTATCATCAAGCTGGAAGTTCAATGCTGGTTCAAAGAACAATTGCTGGAGAGCAGGCCAGGAGCATCACCAGGCATAACTAAAAACAAGATGTCAATCTAATGAAGCTGCAATGCAGGACTACATACATGCCAAACCACAAGACATAGACAAAGTTAAGCAATCCCATACACAATGGTCAGACCGTCAATGGTGATAGACAGTGAAATTAGGTGGTGATGGGGAACCTCCATGCAAATTACAAGGTTGAAGCACTTTCAACCATGTTCAGCCAGAAGTACTTTGTAGAATTATAGAATCCCTACAGTGTGGAAAGAGGCCATTTCGCAACAACCCTCCGAAGAGCAGCCCACCCTACCCCTCCTAACCCCACATTTACCATGGTAAATTCACCAAGCCTGCATATCTTTAGACTGTGGGAGGACACCGGAGCACCCCGCAGAAATCCACAGAGGGAAAACGCAACCTCCATACAGTCAACAAAAGCTAGAACTGAACCAAGGACCCCAGTGCTGAGATAGTCACCATGCCACCCATATTCAATGGATGATCCATCTCAGCTTTCTCCAGCTTCAGACACTAGTCTTTGGCAACTTCAACTCACCCTATGAGTGAAAGAAACAGCTGAATCAACTGGATTTTGCAAAGGCTTTGGGCCTTGAAAACATTCCAGTAACAGTACTGAAGACTTGTGGTCAAGAACTAACTGCACCCCTAGCCAAAAATTCCAGTGCAGTTACAAAATTTGCATCTATTCAGCAATGTGGAGAATCACCCAAGAATGCCATGTCCACAAGAAACAGAATACATTCCATACAGCAACAACCAACCTATCAATATATGCTTGACATGATGGAAGAGATCACTGACAGTGCTATCAAGTAGCACTTGCACAACAGTAAAATGTACACTGCTACTTGGTTTGGATTTCACCAAGGCCACTCAGCTCCTAACAGCCTTGGTGTAAACCTCAAAGGTTAAGGACCAACAGTAAATGTTGGACAACAGACCAAAACTGAAATACTCCAGATTTGAGGTGGCAAAGTTTCAACTCCTCGGGTTCTGTTAACACAAATAATAGCCATTTACACTAGAGGACTACCAAAACCAATGCAACCCAGCATGCATAAGTTCTTTGAGCAGGAAGGGAAAAAATGAGCATTAATGCAATACAACCACAAAGTGAGTTGAGAAATTATAAACAAAAAGGAAAATGAGATATTTTACTATTTTAACGAGTTAAATAATGCAGAGTTAATTGGAAGGGAAATTGATTCACAATTTAGCTCACCATAATTTCATGGTGACACGGTGGCTCAGTGGTTAGCACTGCTGCCTCACAGCACCAGGGATCTGGGTTCAATTCTACGCTTTGGGCAACTGTCTGTATGGAGTTTGCACACTCTCCCAGTGTCTGCATGGGTTTCTTCCGGGCACTCTTGTTTCCTCCCACAGTCCAAAAATGTGCAGGTTAGGTGAGTTGGCTATGCTAAATTGCTCATAGCATTCAAGGATAGAGGAATGGGTCTGGATGGGATACTCTTCAGAGGATTGGCGTGGACTTGTTGGGCCAAATGGCCCTGTTTCTACACTATAGGGATTCTACAAGTACAGCAGTTGGATTGTGGACATTTTCAAAACTCTATTGCTACTTCTGTACCACTAAGTTACATATCTGTCCACAGTATGATTTAAGTGTTTTTTATAGCACTTACCAAACATGATAACATAAAAATGATGTTTCACATTTATCTAATTTAAATAAAAGTAGCAAAGCTTATTTTTTTATATTTATTTAACTGCTGCTTTTTATTCCCTTAAACCCCACTTGAGATGTTAGAATATTGCGTGCAATTCTGGTCTCCTTCCTATCGGAAAGATATTGTGAAACTTGAAAGGGTTCAGAAAAGATTTACAAGGATGTTGCCAGGGTTGGAGGATTTGAGCTATAGAGAGAGGCTGAACAGGCTGGGGCTGTTTTCCCTGGAGCGTCGGCGGCTGAGGAGTGACCTTAGAGGTTTACAAAATTATGAGGGGCATTGATAGGGTAAATAGGGAAAGTCTTTTCCCCTGGGGTTGGGGAGTCCAGAACTAAAGGGCATAGGCTTAGAGTGAGAGGGGAAAGATATAAAAGAGACCTAAGGGGCAACTGTTTTCACTCAGAGGGTGGTACGTGAGTGGAATGAGCTGCCAGAGGAAGTGGTGGAGGCTGGTACAATTGCAACATTTAAAAAGGCATTTGGATGGGTATATGAATAGGAAGGGTTTGGAGGGATATGGGCAAGGTGCTGACAGGTGGGACTAGATTGGTTTGGGATATCTAGTCAGCATGGATGGGTTGGACTGAAGGGTCTGTTTCCATGCTGTATATCTCTATGACTCTAAAAGACAGACTTGCATTTATATAGTGTCTTCTGTGACTAAAAAATGCCCCGTGGCATTTTTCAACTGATGAAGCACTTTTTTTAACATGTAGTCACCTTTGAAATATAAAAATGCAAGATTCATATTGTGCACAGCTGTTTCCATAAGGAAAAAAAAAGTGATAATGACCAGATAATCTGTTTTCCATGATACTGAACGAGGTGTAGATATGTGCCAGGGCACTGTGGAGAACTTCCCTGCTTTTGTCAACAATTCTGTGGCAACAACAATAGTTTTGTATCGGGAAGGGGAACCTGAAGTTGTACTTGTTAATGTACTTGTCTCTCAACTCGTCTTTATTTTCTCTTCGATCTGTTTTTGTAAAATAACAGACTGACAAAAAATGACTCCATTAATTACACTTGAAACAAAGTTAATTCAAACAGTACAAAAAAGTGATAAACAAAGCCATCAGGAAACTTAAAATAACTGAAAATTACTATTTTCACCACAGAATTTCATGGTTACAAATAATTTGAGTATTTCAAAAAGATAAGTGCAGGAGGAGAAAAACAACTGAAACAAGAGAGTTTCTTGTCCCCCGGAGGCATCATTCACAAAGACAAGATTGAGTGCAACTACAAAGCAGAAAGTTTTATAGCACAGAGGAAGCTATTTGTATGCTTCGTCTGAAAGTTTAGAAAAATACAAGAATTAGAATGAGAAGGTCATTTGGCCCCTCGACTCAACTGCCATTCGATAAGATCTTGGTTGAATTGATCGTGGTCTCTGCTCCATGTTCCTCTTCCCACAGCCATGCCAGCTAAACCACAATCACCACCAGCACACAAACAGATCCTTGACTCTCTTAGTGACCAATATTCTACATCAGCCTTGAGTAAATTCAATTACCCTATTTTGAGGGTAAAACTTCCATATCCTTAAGCTAACTATAATGTCCTTGAATACCTTTGGTGTCAAATTGTATTTATAAGGGTGGTCCATTCCTAATAAAAAAGGTTGAGTAACTCTTCTACAATCTCTTCAGCCATGATATTGCACAATGGAATGGCCTCCAAAAATTTAGTAGATACATCCATTATAGTCAACAAATATTGATTCCCACTTTGTTTTAGGGAGGCGTCCTATGCAATCAATTAAGACTTGTCAAATGTTCCATAGGTGAAAGAGCTTGAAGAAAAAAAAGTATCTGCCTTCTACGGAAGGTCCTTAATATTTAAACTGTGATCCTGGTTCTTGATTCCTTCATTGAGGGGCTTATCGTTTCACGACCTACTTTGTCAAGGCCTCCTCAGAATGTTTCAATCAGATCAGCTTTAATTCTTCTAAATTCCAAAGGGTATAGGTTCATTTTCTCAATCTTAAAGATAACCCTTTCCTACCAAGAATTAGTAAAAACCTGCTTCCAATATAAATAAACAACTTCCTAAAGAGACAAATGTTATGCAGTATCCAATACATGCTCTCACCACCCCTTCCTATAATGATTAACAAGACTGTAAGACATAAAAGCAAAGAATTTCACAAATACACAACACGCCAAGAAGAAATTCCTCATTTTTTCTTAATTGGATAACCTCTTACTCTGAGATTATCCTCTCTGGTCGTAGACTCTCCCACAATGGGAAGCAACCTTGCTGCACCTCTGCTGTCAGGTCCTAGAAGAATCTTCGATATCTGTTAATAAGGAACATTGAACATTTCTTCCATCGCCTCCAAGCCCACTTTTTCCAATCAAGAATCCCATTCACCCACAGAGGACTCCTTCTTCCGCCTCCAACGCACCCCATCCACTTGGACACCCCATGCTGGTCTGTTACCTGCTCTTGACCTCTTCATTTCTAACTGCTGCCGTGACATAGACAGCCCCAACCTGTCCACCCTTCCCCCATTCACTCCAACCTCCCACCCTCTATTCCAACACCAACATCTCCCCACATTATGTCCCATCTGCCCACTCACTTAACCTCTCTATACTCCTCTGCAAACTGCCATCCTCACATCTCCCACCTTCCCAATACTTAAGTATTTATAAAAAGATACCATGAATTCAGTTCCTCCACTAGTTTAGATAAGGAATTCCATGTGCTTATTCATCAGTTTAAGGAAAATGCAAACTCCATTCAATGATTTGATACAAAATGATACTAATTTTGTAAGAGCCAAAAGCAGCTCATGCATGCATACTCTCTCCCAAACCTTGCTTTAATACTGCTTTTCTAATCATTAGATGAGAGAACTGGTTTACAGGATAAAGGGGCAGAAGGCCATTTGGCTCCTCTAGCCTTTTCCATCAATGAGATCATATGCTTGTAGAAATGCACTGAGTTTATCTGAACATACAAAATAACTGTAGTTCGCTGGTTTCCTAATTATCACATCCCAGAGTATATTTACTACTCTGCTTCATTATTATGCAAATGGTATGTAAAAGCACTTTAAAGTGTCCAGTGGTTGTGAAAGCAAAATATAAACATTTCTTCATTTTTCTGAATTTATTGTAGTGGTTCTGTTCTGCCTTCTCTGCAACAGGGAAGTGCCTCAGGATATTACAAAGTGCCACACACAAAGCAACAGTTAAAGGGGATAAAGCAGAAATAATACTCTTTTATTTCCATGGCAGTTTATCACATCATCAGGATATCAGACAATCCTTATATTGAATGAAATCACTTCCAAAGTGCAACCTTTATATATAGGCAAATACAATAGCCAATGTTCAACATTCTACACGCAGTGATTGACATAAAATGATCCATTAATGTGTGTTCATTGAGGGAGTATCATTGACTAAAACAGAAGGGAAACAACTCTTGATCAAACAGCACAAGACAGATCTTGTAGATTGTGAAGTCCTCAATTTAAGTCTCTTCTCAAAGACATAATTTGAAGTATTGTACACTGCTCTATTCAGTATTACATTGGAACACAGAGTGCATTTAAATTAATTCAGGGATGCAGTCTGACATTTGATCACGAAAAACGGGTACATTCATATGATGCATTTTAGATAAACAGAACCATTCGACTGGGATCTTAATTAAGTTTTGCTGTGATGTTTTACAGAATCATACTGCCTGAAAATCCATACATACTTGATAATAGATGACTGAGATAAATGTTACATTCCTGTTTCAGTTCCCATGTTTGTAAATTTATGCTTTTTTTGTATTAAGACTATGCAACCACTAAGAACATTTGCCCAATTGCTGTTGCTTTCAACACTGTACCACTGCATGTATTCATTCCGAGCACACTATCATAAGAGATATACAGCATGGAAACAGCCCCTTCAGTCCAACTTGTCCATGCCAACCAGATATCCCAACTTAACTGTTGACGCAGTACCAAGGGAGGGCTACACTGTTGATTGCACCAATTCTCAAATAAGATGTTAAACCCTCTCTCAGATGAGTGTAGAAGTTGGAGAATTTAGATCAGAGTGGTGCTGGAAAAGCACAGCAGGTCAGGCAGCATCCAAGGAGCAGGAAAATCGACGTTTCGGGCAAAAGCCCTTCATTCCAGCATCTGCAGTCCTCACTTTTGCCTAAGCGTAGAAGTTGCCACCATTTAAAGAGCTGGGCAGTTCTCCCAAAGGCCCTGAGGACATGGTCCATCATTAAAATTAACATCTGGCTGTTATCTCAAAGCTGCTGGTGGGATCCTGCTGTGTACAAAACAGCTTCTGTGATAACTGTGATCACATTTGGCTGGTAGTGAAGCAACCGTTCACAACCACCTGAAGGAGCAGTGCTCCCAAATAATCCAGTATGATTCTGTTGGACTATTACCTGGTGTTGAGAGATTTTTAACTTTGTACACCCCAATCTAACACCGGCTCCTCCAAATCATGACTACCATCGACACCACTAACCGCCGGCTCAAAGAGGAGAGGATCTCCAAGAAGATTGCACATTTCGACACAGACATCAAGCTTCTACAGAAATGCAGGCAAGCAGGAAAGATCCCAAAAGGATTACGGATCACGCAAAGTATAGTTTCAGTTACATCACACTGCAAACTTTTGCTATAAAGTTTGTGCCTTACAATTGTGTCCCCCACAGTTACCTGAAGAAGCAGCGTCGCTCCGAAAGCTAGTGCTTCCAATTAACCCTGTTGGACTATAACCTGTGATTGTTTTGACTTTGTACACCCCAGTCCAACACCGGCCCCTCCAAAACATTTATTCTGTTGGTTGCGAGACCAGTTTATAGAGTCTCAGTTTGACGGATAATTCAGGTGGGGATGTGGGGGTGAGCTGCCTCAGCGTGACATGTTTACATAGAGAGCTACCCTTACACCCGCACGGATGGGTATTTATAACAAAAACAAACTGGGAGGACGATGGCAAACTCGAACTCTGCACATTTAACGGAGAGATAATTTAACACATTGCCCCCTGACACACCCCCGCCCCCCCCAGGCCGCGACCCCGGACTCACCTTCTTGCAATACGGGCAGAAAGATTTGCTGAACACCAGCGCATGATGAGAATCGATGAGACGCTGGATGCGGAGCTTGAGCTCCTCGTGAGTGACGGAGGAACCGGTCGGAGGCATGGTGCCCGGGGCCGGGGACAGAGGAGACCGGGACCGGGACCGGGACCGGGACCGGGACCGGGACAAGCGACGCTGCCCCTCCAACGCACCGACTCCAATCGATAAATGACCTCCTCCGAACCTACTTTTACCTCACGAAAAGCAACAATTCGCTGAAAAGAGCAACTAAACCCTTGCGGAGGAGAGGGTTCGACAAGGTGACAGGCGGAGAAACTTCGCGAAGCTTCACCGCTCTTCGCCCCGCGCGCCACCGCCACAGTCAGAACCTGGCAGCCCGCTCCGCCTCACTGCGCACGCGCTCTCCCGGGCGGCCAGCTCCGCCTCGCGTCCTCACTGCGCACGCGCTCTCCCGGGCGGCCAGCTCCGCCTCACATGCACACGCGCCCCCGGACGGCCCACTCCGCTTCAATACGCAAGCGCTCTCCCGGGCGGCCCGCTCCGCCTCACAGCGCACGCGCTCTCCCGGGCGTCTCGCTCCACCTCACTGCGCACACGCGCTCTCGGGCAGTCAGCTCCGCCTCACTTCGCCGCGTCCCCACGGGCGGCTTGCTCCGCCTCAGTGCGCACGCGCTCTCCCGGGGACCCGCTCTGCGGGGCAGATGCTTCGCCTCAGTGCGCACGCGCCGCCCCGGCATTGTCCTCTTCCCCACCTGCCTGAGGAGAGGGGTGGCTTCTGGTTGATCAGGCTAAAGCAAAACAAAGGACTGCTGATGCTGGAGATCTGAAATAAAGTTTTGAGGAATGGTCACGCCATCCGAAACGTTAATCAAACGTTAACTGATTTCTCTCTGCAGATGCTGCCAGACCTGCTGAGATTTTCCAGCAATTTGTGATTTTGTTTGGGGGTGGGGTTGGCCGACACACATCTCCATTCCGCTATCGCGCACCCACCAATTGACTAAGGGACTGGGATTTACAGTATTTCGGCGGTTTCTCCCCTGAATGTTGCTTCAGGACCCCTCAGGCATCGTGCAAGACGCCTGAGGTCGCCGGGTCCATTCGTATGGCGACAGCCTGAGTGAGTGCGCCCCCTGTGGAGGTGTGCTGTAATTCAGAGAAAAAGGCGCTGGCCATTGGAGTCAATAAAAGGATTCAGTCCCTATCCTCCTCCAGTTCCACATCCCACTGATATCTCAACCAAAAACGTTTAAGGATTATTTAGATGGGCACTTGCATACATGGCTATGAGCTAAGTGTGGGAAAATGGGATTAAAAATGATAGAACTCAAAGGCCAGCACAGACATGATTGGTTAAAGGACTTCTTTTCCATAGAATCTCTACAGTGTGGAAGCAATCCACACCAACACTCTGAAGAGGCATTTGACCCTATCCCTGTAACCCCCATGGCTAATCCAGACACCCTGGGCAATTTAGCATGGCCAATACACCTAACATCTTTGGTCTACAGGAGGAAACCCACGCAGACATAGGGAGAATGTGCAAACTCCACACCAGCAGTCACCTGAGGGTGGAATCAAACCCAGGTTCCTGGCACTGTTAGACAGCAGTGCTAACCACAGAACCACCATGTCATCCTTTTTGCGCTGTAAATTTCTATGACTCTCATTCACACCTCTGAAACATCATCAATTTCTATCACTCTGGAATTGGCAGCTGTGCCTTAAGTTACCTGGCTCCCAAACTCTGGAATTTCCTTTCTAAACCTCTTATTCTCTAACTTGTTGAAGACCTGGTTCAAAATGTGGCTCACTGACCAAGTTATAACAGAAGTTACAGAGACTTCCACCTTGACTAATTAGTGATGGGGGTTGGTGAGGGGGACAGTTAACTATTACTTCTGCTGGTCAGGATGTTTTGTAGCAACATGACATATTTAATTAGAAATCCCTGTGGGACTTGCAGTGCATACATCGGCTGTTCCACTTCCTCTGTTAGATAGTGACCATACTTCAAAAATAGTCCATTGGCTGTAAAACATACTGAAACTGTGTCTCTATAAGGTGCTATATAAATATAAGTCTTCCTCTAGATAAGGACTTGAATCCACGACCTTCTGAGTAAAGAGAAGTGACACCATTGGGGCAAGACTTCAAGCTTCAACTATTGAAATTAATCCAGATTTAAACTGAAATACCTTTACTCAGAGCCCAGTTATTTAGTTCTTTTAATTTCTCAGACTTCTGAATCTAGGCAAAAGTGAGGACTGCAGATGCTGGAAATCAGAGTCTAGATTAGAGTGGTGCTGGAAAAGGACAGCAGGTCAGGCAGCGTCCGAGGAGCAGGAAAATCGACGTTTCGGGCTAAAGCCCTTCATCAGGACTCAGACTTCTGAATCTGTATTTTTTTTACCAATCCTGAGGATCAGCATCATGTCTCTTCGAGGCATTGCTTCTAGGTTTTCGTTCTCAGGACAACTTTCCAAACTCTGCTTAAAGCATGAACCTCCTCTATCCCAACCGCTCCCACTTTGGGACATCCACCATCTTTTGCCCTGATGTACCCCTGTCGGAGCTGCAAAGACCCCTTTCCTTCCAGTTACCCCTCCACTTCTACAGGCTTGGAGATGTTACAGGAAGAGAGACTGTGTTGCCCGTTTGGAAGGAGAAGATGGGTTTCTGCTCCTGTTCCATCAAACCTTTCCTTTCCTGTCCCAGTCAAAAGCACTTTCATCTGCAAGTAAGAAACTTAAAAATCACACAACACCAGGTTATAGTCCAACAGGTTTATTTTAGATTAGATTAGATTACTTACGGTGTGGAAACAGGCCCTTCGGCCCAACAAGTCCACACCGACCCGCCGAAGTGCAACCCAACCAAACCCATTCCCCTACACCCAACACTACGGGCAATTTAGCATGGACAATTCACCTAACCTGCACATTTTTGGACTGTGGGAAGAAACCGGATTGTAGCTCTCTAAGCATCGCTCCTTCATTAGGTAGCTGTGGAACAGGATCATAAGACACAGAATTTATAGCAAAAGATTACAGTGTCATACAGCTGAAATGATATATTGAACAAACCTAGATTGCTGTTATGCCATTCATCTTTTAGATATGTAAGTCCCAGGACTTCTTTTAACTCACATTCTCGAGGTAACTTAAGGTTTATAAACAAAAGGTGACATCTCAGCTCAGACAATGTATTAAAGGTGAGGTTACACGACTCTCTCTCATACACACATACGTACACACCCCACACTCACACCCCCGCACACACCTTCCCAAAAGCTGATACTCCATCACACTCATGCATACACTTTACCAAGCATGCATACATGCAAGCACACACTTTCTCACGTGCACTCACACTGACACACACACACACTCACATGCAAACACATTCTCTCTCTCTCTCTCTCATGGACACACGTATAAGTCTATGGGGTGAATTTGCATTTGCAAAATTATGTTTGCAGCTACAATCTATTTTGCTCAAAATGCACACAATCTGCAGGCAGTCAATCCATGTAGCATTTTATTAATTCCTACTTTGTAGATCCCAGAACTTCTTTAAAGTCACATTCTCAAGATAATTTAGGATTTTACGATCTATATGGACTTCAGGAAAGCATTTGACAAGGTTCCCCATGGGAAACTTGTTAGCAAGGTTAGATCTCATGGAATACAGGGAGAACTCGCCATTTGGATACAGAACTGGCTCGAAGGTAGAAGACAGAGGGTGGTGGTGGAGGGTTGTTTTTCAGACTGGAGGCCTGTGACCAGTGGAGTGCCACATGGATCGGTGCTGGGTCCACTACTTTTCATCATTTATATAAATGATTTGGATGTGAGCATAAGAGGTATAGTTAGTAAATTTGCAGATGACACCAAAATTGGAGATGTAGTGGACAGCGAAGAAGGTTACCTCAGATTACAACAGGATCTGAACCAGATGGGCCAATGGGCTGAGGAGTGGCAGATGGAGTTTAATTTAGATAAATGTGAGGTGCTGCATTTTGGGAAAGCAAATCTTAGCAGGACTTATACACTTAATGGTAAGGTCCTAGGGAGTGTTGCTGAACAAAGAGACCTTGGAATGCAGGTTCATAGCTCCTTGAAAGTGGAGTTGCAGGTAGACAGGATAGTGAAGAAGGCATTTGGTATGCTTTGCTTTATTGGGCAGAGTATTGAGTACAGAGTTGAGAGGTCACGTTGCGGCTGTACAGGACATTGGTTAGGCCACTGTGCAATCCTGGTCTCCTTCCTATCGGAAAGATGTTGTGAAACTTGAAAGGGTTCAGAAAAGATATGTTAGGATTGGAGGATTTGAGCTATAGGGAAAGGTTGAATAGGCTAAGGCTGTTTTCCCTGGAGCGTCGGAGGCTGAGGGGTGACCTTATAGAGGTTTATAAAATCATGAGGAGCATGGATAGGATAAATAGACAAAGTCTTTTTTCCCTGGGGTGGGGGAGTCCAAAACTAGAGAGCATAGGTTTAGGGTGAGAGGGGAAAGATATAAAAGAGACCTAAGGGGCAACTGTTTCACGCAGAGGGTGGTACGTGTATGGAATGAGCTGCCAGAGGAAGTGGTGGAGGCTGGTACAATTACAACATTTAAAAGGCATCTGGATGGGTATATGCATTGGAAGTGTTTGGAGGGATTTTGACATACCTCTGTCTCATGCACCTAACCTACACCTCTCTGAACAGTATGGGCAATTTAGCATGGTCAATTCACCTAACCTGGCACTAAGATTGGTGGAGTAGCAGATAATGATGGGACTGTCAGGGAATACATCAGAATATTGTTAGGAGGGCTGGGTGGAGAAATGGCAGATAGAGTTAATCCGGGCAAATGCGAGGTGATGCATTTTGGAAGATCCAGTTCAAGAGCAAACTATACAGTGAATGGAAAAGTCCTGGGGAAAATTGATGTACAGAGAGATCTGGGTGTTCTGGTCCATTTTACCCTGAAAGTGGCAACACCGGTCAACAAAGTGATCAAGAAGGCATACGGCATGCTTTCCTCCATTGGATGGGGTACTGAGTACAAGAGTTGGCAGGTCATGTTAGAGTTGTATAAGACTTTGGTTCAGCCACATTTGGAATACTGTGTACAGTTCTGGTCACCACATTACCAAAAGGATGTGGATGCTTTGGAGAGGGTGCAGAGGAGGTTCGCCATGCCTGGTATGGACGGTGCTGGCTATGGAGAGAGGTTGAGTAGATTAGGATTATTTTCATGAGAAAGATGGAGGTTGAGGGGGGACCTGATTGAGGTCTACAAAATAATGAGAGGTATAGACAGGGTGGATAGCAAGAAGCGAGTTCAAAGTGAGAGGGGAAAAGTTTAAGGGAAATATACGTGGAAAGTTCTTTACACAGAGGGTGGTGGAATGCGTTGCCGGTGGATGAGGTAGAGGAGGGCACAACAGCATCATTTAAGATGTATCCATACAGATACGTGAATGGGCAGGGAGCAGAGGGATACAGATGCTTAGAAACTAGGCGACAGGTTTAGATAGAGGATCTGGATTGGCGTGGAGGGCCAAAGGGCCTGTTCCTTTGCTGTAATTTTCTTTGTTCGTTTTTGTTCTCACAGAGTCAGACAGCACAGAAACAGACCCTTCAGCCCAACTTGTCCATGCTGACCCAGGTTCCTAAACTGAACTAATCCCATTTCCCTGCATTTGAACCATATCCCTCCAAACCTTTCCTATCCATGTATCTGTCCATGTATCTTTTAAATGTAATTGTACTCACCTTTCCCAGCTCATTCTGTATGCACACCATCCTCTGGAAGGAAATGTTGCCCCACAGGTCCCTCTTAAATCTTTCCCCTCTCACCTTAAGCCTATGCCCTCTAGTTTTGGACTCCCTTATCTTGGGGAAAAGACCTTGGTTACTCACTTTGTCTATGCTCCTCATGATTTTATAAACCTCTACAAGGTCACCCCTCAGCCTCCAGAGACAAACGTCCCAGCCTATCCTGCCTCTCATTATGACTCAAACTCTCCAATTTGATAACATCCTTGTAAATCTTTTCTGCACCCTTTCCAGTTTAACAATATCCTTCCTATAGCAGGGCAACCAGAACTGTACATAGTACTCCAATGTGGCCTCATCAATGTTTTGTACAGCTGCAACATGCCATCCCAACTCCTGTACCAATGAAGACAAGTGTGCCAAATGCCTTCTTCACCACCCTAGGCAAAAGTGAGGACTGCAGATGCTGGAAACCAGAGTTTAGATCAGAGTGGTGCTGGAAAAGCACAGCAGGTCAGGCAGCATCTGACAAGCAGGAAAATCGACATTTTGGGCAAAAGCCCTTCATCAGGAATAGCCTTCTTCACCACCCTGTTTACCCATGATGTCACTTTCAAGGAACCACGTACCTACGCCCCTAGGTCACTCTTTTTGACAACACTCCCCAGGGCCCTACCATTAACTGTGTAAGTCCTGCCCTGGTTTGTCTTACCAAAGTACAATACTTTGTGTCTAATTAAATTAAATTCCATCTGCCATTCCATGGCTCACCGGCCCATTGTACTCTTAGGTAACCTTCACTGTCCACTGTACCACCAATTTTGGTGTCAGTCGCCAACTTATTAACCACGTCCTCCCAAAGCCAGAACATCCTTCCACGAGCTCTATGGTTCTATGATTTCTCCTATTGCTTGTCCAATGACCTGGACGATATACATTGCATACATCCGGACGAAGGAACTGAGTACATCTCTGCTGAGTTTGCAGATGACACAAAGATAGGTGGAAGGGTAGGTGGTGTTGAGAAGGCAGGGAGTAGCACAAGAACTTGGACAGGCTAGGAGAGTGGGCAAAGAGTGGCAGACAGAATGCAATGAGGGAAATTGTGAGGTTACGCACTATGTTAGGAAGAATAGGGAAGCAGACTATTTTCTAAATGGGAAAAGGCTTCAGAACTCTGAAGCACAAAGGGACTTGAAGTCCTAATTCAGGATTTGAAGTCCTTAATCTCTTAAGGTTAACATGCAGGTTCAGTTGGCAGTTAGGAAAGCAGATGCAATGTTAGCTTTCATTTCAAGAGGACTAGAATACAAGAGCAGAGATGTACTGCTGAGGCTGTATAAGGCCTCTGGTCAGATTTCATTTGGAAGATTGTGAATCTTTTTTATTAGATTTACATTTGAAGTCATAAATTCATAGAGTCATACAGCATGGAAACAGACCCTTTGGTCCAACCAGTCCATGCTGACCATAATCCCAAACAAAGCTAATCCCATCTACCTGCATTTGACCCATATCCCTCCAAACATTTCTTATTCATGTACTTATCTAAATGTATTTTAAAATGTTGTAACTGTACCCGCATCTACCACTTCCTCTGGAAGTTAATTCCACACACAAACCACTTTCTGTGTAAAAAAAAATCTCTTACATCTTTTGTAAATTTTCTCTCACCCTAAAAGTATGCACCCTAGTCGTGACATCCCCCACCCTAGGGAAAAGATACCTGCGAGTGACCTTATTTATACCCCTCATGATTTTATAAACCTCTATAAGGTCAGTCCTTAACCTCCTACACTCCAGTGAAAAATGTCCCGGCCTATCCAGCCTCTATTCATAACTCAAACCCTCCAGTCCTGGCAACATCCTGGTAAGTCCTTTCTGAACTCTCTCCAGTTTAATAATATCCTTTCTAAAACAAGGCAATCAGAACAGACACAGTGCCCCAGAACAGGCCTCATCAATGTCCTGTACAACCTCAACATGACATCCCAACTCCTAATACTCAAAGGTCTGAGCAATGAAGACAAGTGTTCCAAATGCCTTCTTACTCACTTGATATGATGCAAACTTCAAAGAATTATGTACCTGAACCCCTAGGTCTCTCTGTTCTACAACACTGCTCAAGGCCTTACTTTTAATTGTAAAAGTCCTGCCCTGTTTGTTTTTCAAAATGAAATACCTCACAATTATCCAAATTAAGCTCCATCTGCCACTCTTCAGCCCATTGACCAAATTGATCAAGATCTCTTTGTAATCTTAGATAACCTTCTTCACTGTCCAATCTTGGTGTCATCCACAAACTTACTAACCATGTCTTCTATTTTCTCATCTAAATCATTTATATAAATGACAAACAAAAGTGGATTCAGCACCGATCCCTGTGGAAGATCTCCAGGGCACAAGCCTTCAGAGCGAGAAACAACCCTCTGCCACCACTCTCTGTATCCTGCTGTTAAGCCAATTTTGTATCCAACTGGGAAGCTCACCCTGAATCCCTTGTGACCTAACTTTACTAATTAAGCTACCATATGGAACATTGTCAAAGGCTTTACTAAAATCCAAGTAAACGATGTCTACCGCTCTGCTCTCATCAATCTTCTCAGTCACTTCCTCCAAAAAAACTCAAAAAAGTTTGTGAGACAGGATTTCTCTCACACAAAACAATGCTGGCTATCACTAATGATTCGTTACCTCTCCAAATGCAAGCAAAACCTATTTCTTCAGAATCATTTCCAACAACTTAACCACCACCAAAGACAACCTCACAGGGCTATAGTCCTTCCCAGGCTTCTCTTATTCCTTTCTTAATCAAAGGCACAATATTAGCCACTCTCCAGTTATCTGGCACCTCACCCATTTTATAGATATATGTAAAAATACAGTGAAAGGTGTTTTTTTCATGTGTTATACACAAATGTCGCCATGTTCTAGCGCCATTTTGAAACACTAAGACTTCACTGCAATAAAGTTCATCTTTCTCTCTTCTTCTTGTTCCTCCTCGGCTGCTCCTCCAGTCATTGCTTGAAGTCTCTGAAACTATAAGACTATAAGACATAGGAGTAGAAATTAGGCTATTCTGCCCATCCGCCCCTTCAATCATGACTCGGAGGTCTCGGTTATGGGCCTCTGCCACTGCCTCTCCTGTCACCGCCATGTCCAAGCAAAGCCGTTGGCCTAGGGATGTTCATCCCGCCTGTTCCTCATCCAACACTCTTCCAGACGCTGTCACCGGTCCACCGTCTGTCCCTCTCACTGACGGTTCCGTTCCTCCAGGTGCCGAGCTATGGACTTGGAACCTTGTCCCTGCCTGCGGGTGCAGACCAGGGGGAGTCAGCCCTGGCCTGCTCCCCCCTCACGAGGAGACCCTGGGTTAGGGTGGTGCTGTGTCCAGCTCACCCTGGCCTTGTCGCCACTAGTGCTGGTGGCCTCCTCCTTCAGCCGCCATTCTCCAGCTGTTAAAGAACAGAAAACGAAGACATTTTTGGGCCCCATATCTAAGGAAGGGTGTGCTGGAGAGGCCTTGGAGAGGGTCCAGAGGAGATTCACAAAACTGATCTTAGGGATGAATGGATTACATCTCTGGGTCTATACTTGTTGGAGTTTAGAAGGATGAGGGGGCATCTCATTGAACCTTAGAAAATACTGACAGTCCTGAGTAGAGTGGATGTGGAGAAGATGTTGCCACTAATAGGAGACCCAAGGACCTGAGGGCACATGCTCAGAGTGAGGGGACAACCCTTTAGAACTGAAATGAGGAGGAATTTCTTCAGTCAGAGGGTGGGGAATCATTAATGCAGGAGGCAGTGAAGGCCAAGTCATTGAGTGTATTTAAGACAGACAGAGATAGATTCTTGATTGGTAAGGGGATAAAAGGTTACAGGGAGAAGGCAGGAGAATGAAGTTGAGAAACATATCAGTCATGATTAGATTCTCGACAGTATGGAAGCAGGCCCTTTGGCCCAATAAGTCCACACCGACCCTACGAAGAGTAATCCACCCAGACCCATTCCCCTATCCCCTTTTTACCTCTGACTAATGCACCTGACACTATGAGCAATTTAGCATGGCCAATTCACCTCACCTGCATATCATTGGACTGTAGGAGGAAACCAGAGCACCTGGAAGAAACCCATGCAGACTCGGAGAGAATGTGAAAACTCCACACAGTCACTGACGTGGGAATCAAACCCAGGTCCAAGGCGCTGTGAGGCAGCAGTGCTAACCACTGAGCCACTGTGTTGCCTGATGGTTAGCACTGCTGACTGAAATAGCAGAATGGCCTAATTCTTCTCCTATAGTTATAATGGTTTTATGACCAGGTTCTTTTTTCTTGTTAAATTTTGGGAACACAAAAGCCAATGTCTTCAGTCAACACCATCTGAGCCCCTCATTATGGGCTTGTTATCTAAGGAAAGGTATACTGACATTGGGGGCAGTCCAGAGAAGGTTCACTTGGCATGGAGGGACTGTGTTATGAGGGGAGGTTGAGTAAGTTGGGCACTTACTCATAGGAGTTCAGAAGAATAAGAGGTGGCTTTAGGGAAATGTAGGAGATTTTCAGGGGGTTTGCTGGGGGAGGTGTGGAGGGGTTGCTTCCCCATGTGGGAGAGTCTAGCACCAGAGGGGCATCATCTCAGAGTAAGGGGCATTTAAGACAGAGATGAGGAGGACTTTCTTGTCTTCGACAGGAGTGAATCTGTGGAATTATTTATTGCAGAGGGCTGTTGGGGCTGGGTCGTCGTGGTTGTGGGTATGTTCTGGGTCATTAATGCTGAGACAGGCAGATGTTTTAATCAATAAAGCAATAAAGGATTATGGGAATTAAGGCAGGAAAGTGGAGCCATGATCTCACTGAATAGCAGAGCAGAATGGATGGGCTGAATGGTCTCTTGTTGCTACTCTATCATACAGTCTTAAATAGGTTAAGCAAACAGCAAAAATTGCCTTTGGCGTTTCATGTGGGAAAATGTGAACTTGTCATCTTCGGTAAAAAGAATAGGAAAGTTGCATATTATTGAAATGGAGAAATGGTGTGGAACTCTGAGGTGCAGGGGATCTGGATGTCAGAATCATATAAAGTCAGAATAGGAAGTGATTGGGAAAGCAAATGGAACATTTCCGATTATTGCAGAGGGAATGAAATATAAACGTGGGACATTTTGTTGCAGTTGTACAGGCCATTGGCGAGACCATACCCTTGTGTACAGATCTGAATTTCTTATTTGAGAAAGGATTGCAATACATTCAAAATAGCTCAGAGAAGGTTCATTCCAGGGATGGGAGGACTATTATATGGAAAGGTTTGACCTGGTACTCATTGGCATATTCCAACTATGGTCTAACTAATGCCTTGTATAGTTTTAATAAGATTTCCAATATTTATAACAATTAAAAGATCTGTAGACGGTGTTAATCAGAAACAAATATAGAGATTGCTAGGACAGTTCAGCAGCATCTGTAGAGTGAAATCAAAGTTAATGTTTCGGATCTGGTGACTCTTCCTCAGAAAAATCATTCAACCTGAAACACTAACTCTGGTTTCTCTCCACAGATGTCGCCAGATCTTCCAATATTTATATTCCATTCCCTTTGAAATAAAGGCCAATATTCCATTGCCTTCCCTATTACCCACTGAATGTGGTGATTCATGGATGAGGTGTCTCAAATCCCTCTGTCCTGTAGCTGTCTGCAGTCTTTTTCCATTTGTATAATATTCAGCTCCTCTGTTCTTCTGTACATTTCTGTATATTTCATCTGCCAAGTTTTTGCCCACTCACTTACCCTGTCTATATCCCTCTGAAGACTCCTTGTATCATCCCCACTGCTTGCCTTCCCATCTATTTTTGTTATCACACAACACCAGGTTATAGCCCAACAAGTTTATTTGGAAGCACTAGCTTTCGGAGCTCTGCTCCTTCACTAGGTGGTTGTGGAGCAGGATCATAAAACACAGCAAGAGATCACAGTGTGATGCAACTGAAGTGATATACTGAACAAACTTGGATTGCTGCTAAGTCTTTCATCTTTTAGAATGGGTTGCAGGTTTCAGTTCATTAATGTGTAAATCCCAGAACTTCTTTCAAGTCACATTCTAAAGATTACTTCAGGTTTTATATAAAAAAAGGTGACATCTCAGCTCAGACAATGCATTAAAGGTTTGAGGTTAGAGTCTGTCTGTATCCCAAACTTGAGGCAAACTGATTCTATTTCCAAAGTAGGAATATATAAAATGTTACGTGGATTGACTGCTGGTGGATTGTGTGCTTTTTGAACAAAATAGATTGTATCTGCAAATAGAATTCTGCAATTGCAAATTCACCCCACAGACTTATATGTGTATGTGCATGTGTGTGAAGGAGAGCGAGAGAATGTGTGTGCATGTGTGTGTGTGGGAACAAGTGTGAATGTGTGCGTATGAGTGTGAGTGTGTGTTTGCATGTGTGCGTGCTTGGTAGAGTATGTGAGTGAGTGTGATGGAGTATAAGCCTGTGAGAGGGTATTAGTGTGTATGAGTGTGTGAGTTTGTAAGAGTGTGTGTGCGCGCGAGAGAGAGAGTGTATAGTGCAGTGTGGTCACCTGTAATATGACATGAACCCAAGATCTCGGTTGAGGCCATCCTCATGGGTACTGAACTTGACTATCAGCCCCTGCTCAGCCATTCTGCATTGATGCGTATCCTGAAATTTGTGTCATGCACAAACTTGGTGACGGTACAGTCACTTTCCTTAGCAAAGTCTTAAATATATATTGTGAATAATTGTGGTTCCAGCACTAATCCTTGTGACAGTCCGTCAGTTACAAACTGCCATCCTGAAATTGCCTCCATTATCTCAACTCTCTATTAGTTAGCCAATACTCTATCCATGCAAATACTTTAGTTCTAACGCTATTAGCTCTTACCTTATTAAGTAACCTAATGAGTGATATATTACTATTGTTTCTCCTTTATCCATCCTGCTTGTTACCTCTTCAAAGACTTCCAGTAAATTTATCAGGAATGATTTCCCCTTTATGAAGCCCTGCTGGCTCTGTCTGATTATATTAGGTATTTTGAAATGTGCTGCTATTATATTCTTTACAAAAGACTCTATATTATTTCCCTTTGCAAACTCCTTATCATAGAATCACTACAGTATGGAAGCGGGCCATTTGGCCCATTGAGTCCATACTAACCCTCTGAAGAGCATCCAGACCGACTCCCCTACCTGCATTTCTCATGGCTAATCCACCTAGCCTGTACATCTCTGGACACTGTGGCTAATCCACCTAACCTGCACATCTTTGGACTGTGGGAGGAAATCAGAGGACCTGGCAGAAATCCACATTGACACAGGGACAAACTCCATACAGTCACCCGAGAACGCAATCAAACACAGGTCCCTAGTGCTGTGACACAGCAGTGCTAACCACTGAACCACCACATGTTCTCTTATGCAATAATGTCTTTATTAACAGACTCTTGCATTTTCTCAATGACTGCTGTTAGCTTAACTGGCCTATAGTTCCCTGCTTTCCCGAATAATGGAGTTACGTTTTCCAATTGCCTGAATTCACTCTTGCCTCACCTCATCTGAGCAAATTATTTTTAGAGGCAGGCATGAAGGGTCAAATAACCTACTCTGCACAGTAGTAAATCTGTGGTTTTGGGATTATTTTTATGATACAGGAGGCTAACATTCTCATTCAGTAAACAGAAAGTGCTGCATTGTCAGGGATCAGTAATGATGAAGCACGCACAGTACTGAGGGAGAGCAGCACTGTCAGAGGGTCAGTACTGTAGGGGTGCTGTACTGTCGGAGGGTCAGTATTGAGGGAGTGCAGCACTGTTGGAGGGTCAGTGCTGAGGGAGTGCTGCACTGTCAGAGGGTCAATGCTGAGGGAGTGCTGTACTATTGGAGGGTCAATGCTGAGGCAGTGCCGCACTATCAGAGGGTCAGTGCTGAGGGAGTGCCACACTGTTAGAGGGTCAGTGTTGAGGAAATGCCACACTATTGGAGAGTCATTACTGAGGGAGTGCCGATCTGTCGGAGGGTCAGTACTGAAGGAGTGCAGCATTGTCAGAGGGTCAGTACTGAGGGAGTGCCACACTGTCAGAGGGTCAGTGCTGAGGGAGTGCCGCACTGTCAAAGGGTCAGTACTGAGGGACTGCCGCACTGTCAGAGGGTCAGTGCTGAGGGAGCGCCACTCTGTCAGAGGGTCAGTACTGAGGGACTGCCGCACTGTCAGAGGGTCAGTGCTGAGGGAGCGCCGCACTGTCGAAGGGTCAGTGCTGAGGGAGCGCCGCACTGTCGGAGGGTCAGTGCTGAGGGAGTGCTGCACTGTCACAGGGTCAATTCTGAACGTGTGCCTCACTGTCAGAGGATTAATTCTGAGGGAGTGCTGTATATTCAGAGATGCCATTTTTCGGATGGGACATGAAGTTTAAGATAAGCTTTGCCACCAGGTGGTGGTAATGAGCCCTTTCCTATAATGTCGAAGAAGAGCTGTGGCATTCTCTTCAATATTCTGGTCAAAATGTATCCCTCAACAAACATAAGTCAAATAGATTACCTCATCATTATTTTATTATTGTTTGTGGGAGCTTGCTTTGTACAAATTGGTTACCATGTTTCTGCTTTGACACTTTATAAATAAACGTATCTGAAAATGCCTGATCTCGGAAGCTAAGCAGACACAGGCCTGGTTTGTACTTGGATGGGAGACCACCTGGGAATACCAGGGACAATAGAAAGGGTTATTGTGGTGCAATGGCAGTGTCCTTACCTCTGAACCAGGAAAATGGGTTTAAGTCCCATCTACTTCAGGGTGTGTACATAGAACATAGAACAATACAGTGCAGAACAGGCCCTTCGGCCATCGATGTTGTGCCGACCTGTGAACTATTCTCAGCTCGTCCCCCTACACTATTCCATCATCATCCATGTGCTTATCTAAGGATTGTTTAAATCTCCCTAATGTGGCTGAGTTAACTACATTAGCAGGCAGGGCATTCCACACCCTTACCACTCTCTGTGTAAAGAACCTGACTCTGACATCTGTCTTAAATCTATCACCCCTCATTTTGTAGTTATGCCCCCTCATACAAGCTGACGTCATTATCCTGGGAAAACGACTCTCACTGTCTACCCTATCTAATCCTCTGATCATCTTGTATGTCTCTATCAAATCCCCTCTTATTCTTCTTCTTTCCAATGAGAATTGACCCAAGTCTCTCAGCCTTTCATTACATTACATTTTTTACATTACATTGCAGTGTGGAAACAGGCCCTTCGGCCCAACAAGTCCACACCGACCCGCCGAAGCGCAACCCACCCATACCCCTACATTTACCCCTTACCTAACACTAAGGGCAATTTAGCATGGCCAATTCACCTGACCTGCACATCTTTGGACTGTGGGAGGAAACCGGAGCACCCGGAGGAAACCCACGCAGACACGGGGAGCTCGTGCAAACTCCACACAGTCAGTCGCCTGAGGCGGGAAATGAACCCGGGTCTCAGGCGCTGCGAGGCAGCAGTGCTAACCACTGTGCCACCGTGCCGCCCACCTTTCCTCATAAGACCTTCCCTCCAGACCAGGCAACATCCTGGTCAATCTCCTCTGCACCTTTTCCAATGCTTCCACATCCTTCCTGTAATGGGGTGACCAGAGCTGTACACAATATTCCAAGTGTGGCTGCACAAGTGTTTTGTATAGTTGCAGCATCTCTGAATAGAAAATAGCTAAATAAATTGCTTTGTTTATGAAGTATATTGAAACATCTGGAGGTTTCTTTATTTAACACGTTGTAACATTGCCATTACTTGGTCTCTGAGTTCCTGACAGGCCAACAGTTGTGGAAAAGAGTAACAGGGTTTATATTCTGTTGCCTGTAAACCTGCCTCAAGGGCAGCATTATCTCTCCAGAGAAGACATTGTTTTTGTTGCTTGTTCACTAGCCTGTTTCTAAAGTTCAAACCGTATCTCAGTGACCTCCAGGAACATTCAAACAGTTAGCTTTTTAATCTCAGTACTTGTTACAATGAATGATCTATCTCGTGGTCAATTTATCCAACTGACATATCATCTCCTGCCGAATTACTTCTGCACCAAGAATCTGAAGAATGTGAGGTCAAATCACACTGTAGCATTTTCATCACTTTTGCTAATTTTCTTTTCACAAAGCTGGTGTAACTTGAAGTGTCCATAAAGCAGTTAAACTTTTATTAAAAGTCATCCTTAGGTGAGATGGTGGTGGAATGGTAATGTCACTGAACTAGTAATCTGAAATCCCTCGGCCAGCGTTTCAGATTTGAATCCCGCCATGCAGATGGTAAAAATCTGAATTCAATAAAAGTATGGAATTTTTAAAAAATGCTATTCCACTAGTAACTGTAAATTCTTGTACAAACCTGTCTGGTTCATTAATGCCCTTTAGGAAAATATATCTGCCCAACTTAGCAAAACAATTCACTGCCCTCCTAGTAATTAGGGATGAGGAGTCAATGCTGGTTCAATCAGCAGTGCCCACATCCCTTGAAAGAATAAAATAAAATTTGGGTGGCACAGTGGCTCAGTGGTTAGCACTGCTGCCTCACAGCGCCAGGGACCTGGGTTCGATTCCAGCCTCGGGTGACTGTCTGTGTGGAGTTTGCACATTCTCCCCGTGTCTGCATGGGTTTCCTCTGGGTGCTCCAGTTTCCTCCCACAATCCAAAGCTGTGCAGGTCAAGTGAATTGGCCACGCTAAATTGCCCATAGTGTTAGGTGCATTAGTTCAGAGGGAAATGAGTCTGGGTGGGTTTGTTCGGCCGAAGGGCCTGTTTCCATACTGTAGGGAATCAAATGTAAAGTCGGAGGTGTTGAGTGGGTGATCCATCTGTGCCATCCTAAGATGGGCAGTCTTCAGATGACAGTCTTCAGCAAATCCAATTCATGTGAAACCAAGAAACAGCAGAAGGTACAGGATACTGCAAAGGGTAAAGGCTGTGGATCATGACAACATGCAGCAATAGCATTGAAGACTTATGCTCCAGAATTAGCTGTGTCTCCTAGCCAAGCTGTTCCAACACCAGCATCTACCCAATAATTAGGGTGGCACAGTGACTCAGTGGTTAGCACTGCTGCCTCACAACACCAGGGACCTGGGTTCGATTCCAGCCTCGGGTGACTGTCTGTGTGGAGTTTGCACATTCTCCCCGTGTCTGTGTGGGTTTCCTCCAGGCGCTCCGGTTTCCTCCCATAGTCCAAAAGTGTGTAGGTCAGGTGGATTAGCCATGCTAAATTGCCCACGGTGTTCAGGGATGTGTAGGTTAGGTGCATTAGTCAGAGGAGGTGTAGGGGAATGGGAATTGCCCATAGTGTCAGATGTATTAGTCAGAGGGAAATGGGTCTGGGTGGGATACTCTTTGGTGGGTCATTGTGGACTTGGTTGGCCAAATGGCCTGTTTCCATACTGTAGGGATTCTATGAAGACTGGGAAAAATTGCCCAAATATATCCTGTTTATAAAACACAGGATAAATCCAATCTGGCCAATTTCACCCTGTCAGCCTACACTCCAGCATCAGGAAAGATATTCACAGCATAGAGCAAGGCCATTCAACCCATCAGGGCAAAAGTGTGGACTGCAGATGCTGGAGGTTAGAGTCAAGAGTGTGGCACTGGAAAAGCACAGCAGGTCAGGCAGCATCCAAGGAGCAGGAAAATAAACGTTTTGGGCAAAAGCCCTTCATCAGGAATGAGGCTGGGAGGGGAGGGGAGGGAGCTGACAGTGCAATAGGCGGATGGAGATGGGGGTAAAGGTGATAGGTCAGAGGAGAGGGTGGAGCGGATAGGTGGGAAGGAAGAATGACAGGTAGGAAGATCATGAGGGCTGTGCTGAGCTGGTAGATTGGAACTGGGGTAAGGTGGGGGAAGGGGAAATGAGGAAACTGGTGAAATCCACATTGGTGCCTTGGGGTTGAAGGGTCCCGAGGTGGAAGATGAGGCGTTCTTCCTCCAGGTACGTGGTGAGAGAGCGGCGGTGGAGGAGGCCCAGGACCTCCATGTTCTCAGCAGAGTGGGAGGGGGAGTTGAAATGTTGGGCCACAGGGCGCTGTGGTTGATTGGTGCGGGTGTCCTGGAGATGTTGCCTAAAGCGCTCTGCTAGGAGGTGTCTAGTCTCCCCAATGTAGAGGAGACCGCATCGAGAGCAATGGATACAATAAATGACATTTAGTGGATGTGCAGATGAAACTTTGATGAATGTGGAAGGCTCCTTTGGGGTCTTGGATGGAGGTGAAGGGGGTGGTGTGGGTGCAGGTTTGTAATTCCTGTGGTAACAGGGGAAGGTGCCAGGAGGGGAGATAGGGTTGTTGGGGGGGAAGTGTGGACCTGACCAGGTAGACGTGGAGGGAACAATCTTTACGGAAAGCGGATGGAGTGGGGAGGGAAATATATCCCTGGTGGTGGGGTCAGTTTGTAGATGGCGGAAATGGCGGCGGATGAGGCGATGTATCCAGAGTTTGGTGGGGTGGAAGGTGAGGGCCAGGGGTGTTTCTGTCCTTGTTGTGGTTGGAGGGGTGGGGGTTGAGGGTGGAGGGGCAGGACGTGCATGAGATGTGCTGGAGGGCATCATCAACCACATGGGAGGGGACGCCATCTGGTGTGTTCTGTGGTGAAACTGGTCCTCCTGGGAGTAGATGCACCAGAGTTGGAGGAATTGGGAATACGGGATGGCATTTTTGCAGGAGGCAGGGTGGGAGGAGGTGTAATCCAGGCAGCTCTGGGAGTTGGTGGGTTTGTAGAAAATGTCTGTGTTGAGTCTGTCACCGTTGATGGAGATGGAGAGGTCTAGGAAGGGGAGAGAGGTGTCAGAGATGGTCCAGGTGAATTTAAGGTCAGGGTGGAATGTGTTGGTGAACTTCATGAACTGTTCAACCTCCTCGTGGGAGCACGAGGTGGCATCAATGTAGCCGAGGAAAAGGTAGGGAGTGGTGCCGATGTAACTCCGGAAGATGGACAGTAGCCAACAAAAAGACAGGCAGAGCTGGGGCCCATGCGGGTGCCCATGGCGACCCCTTTCATCTGGAGGAAGTGGGAGGATTCGAAGGAGAAATTGTTGAGGGTGAGGACCAGTTCAGCCAAACGAATGAGAGAGTCAATGGGAGGCTTTCAAAGATAGGTTGAAGATAGTGCAGGATAGGCATGTCCCGTTAAAGATAAAGGTTAGGAAAGGCAAGATTCGTGAACCATGGTATACAGGAGAAATCATACGACTAGCCTGGAGGAAAATGGAAGCATACATAAGGTCTAGGCAGCTAAGAACAGAACAGGACCTGGACGAATATCGGAAAAGTAGGACCAGTCTTAAATGAGGAATCAAGCAGGCTAAAAGGGGTCATGAAATAGCTTTAGCAAGCAGAATCCCAAAGCATTTTATTCTTATATAAGAAGCAAGCAGGTAACTAGAGAAAGGATTGGTCCACTAAAGGATAATGAAGGAAGGCTGTGTGTCGAATTTGAGAGAATGGGTGAGATTCTGAATGATTACTTTGCATCAGTGTTCACTGAGGAGAGCGATGTGATGAATGTTGAGATTAGAGATAGAAGTTTGATTAGTCTGGATCACGTTGACGTAACTAGGGAAGATGTGTTGGGTAGGCTAGAGGTTATTAAGGTGGAGAAATCCCAAGGACCAGATGGAATCTATCCCAGGTTGCTGAGGGAGGTGAGAGAGAAAATAGCTGGGGCCCTGACAGATATCTTTGTGGCATCCTTAAATACAAGTGAGGTGCCGGAGGACTGGAAGGTACTCATGTTGTCCCCCTGTACAAGAGGGGCAGTAGGGATATTCCGGGTAACTACAGACCAGTGAGTCAGTGGTGAGAATGTTGCTGGAGAAGGTACTGAGGGATAAAACCTATTTATATTTAGAAAAGAATGGGCTTATCAGTGATAGACAACATGGTTTTGTGTGTGGGAGATCGTGCCTTACCAACTTAATAGAGTTCTTTGAGGAAGTGACCAAGTTGTTAGATGAAGGAAGGGCTGTTGATGTCATATACATGGACTTTAGTAAGGCGTTTGATAAGGTTCCCCATTGTAGACTAATAGAGAAAGTGAAGTCACATGGTATGCAGGGTGTTCTCGCTAGGTGGATTAAGAACTGGTTGAGCAACAGGAGACAGAGAGTAGTAGTTGAAGGGAGTTTCTCGAAATGGAGAAAGGTGACCAGTGGTGTTCCACAGGGGTCAGTGCTGGGGCCACTGTTGTTTGTGATATACATAAATGATCTGGAAGAGGGCACTGTTGGTATGATCAGCAAGTTTGCAGATGACATGAAGATTGGCGGAGTAGCAGAAAGAATACAGGAGGATATAGATAGACTGGAGAGTTGGGTGGAAAAGTGGCAGATGGAGTTCAATTCAGGCAAATGTGAGGTGATGCATTTAGGCAAATCTAATTCTAGAGCGAATTATACAGTGAACAGAAGAGCCTTGGGAAAAGTTGATGAGCAGAGAGATCCGGGAGTGCGGGTCCATTGTACCCTGAAGGTTGCTGCACAGGTGGATAGAGTGGTCAAGAAAGAATATAGTATGCTTGCCTTCATCGGACGGGATATTGAGTATAAGAGCTGGCAGGTCATGTTAAAATTGTACAAGACATTGGTTCGGCCGCATTTAGAATAGTGTGTACAGTTCTGGTCGCCACATTACCAAAAGGATGTGGACGCTTTGGAGAGAGTGCAGAGAAGGTTTACAAGGATGTTGCCTGGTATGGAAGGTGCTAGCTATGAAGAGAGGTTGAGTAGGTTAGGATTGTTTTCATTAGAAAAAAGGAGTTTGAGGGGGGACCTGATTAAGGTTTATAAAATCATGAAGGGTATAGACAGGGTGGATAGAGACAAGCTTTTTCCCAGGGTGAAGGATTCAATAACGAGAGGTCACACTTTCAAGGTGAGAGGTGGAAAGTTTAAGGGGGATACACGCGGCAAGTACTTCACACAGAGGGTGGTAGGTGTCTGGAGCACATTGCCAGCAGAGGTAGCAGAGGCAGGCACGGTAGATTCATTTAAGGTGCGTCTGGTTGAGACAGGTTGAGACAGTAGATTTGGATCGGCTCAGGCTTGGAGGGCTGAAGGGCCTGTTCCTAAGCTGTAAATCTTCTTTGTTCTTCATTCAGTGGAAGGGTACTGGTGGGGACCCGGGAGAGGAAGAGATGCACTGCCCGGTTCTACCTTCTACCCAAGGTCCACAAACCTGATTACCCCGTCCAAGCTATCATCTCAGCCTGCTCCTGCTCCACTGAATTCATTTCCATATATCTTGATACTGTCCAATCTCCCTGGTCCAGGAACTCCCCAGGCCACCACCCACGCCCTCCACCTCTTCCAAGACTTCCGTTTCCCCAGCCCCCAATGCCTCATCTTCACCATGGATATCCAGTCCCCTTACACCTCCATCCACCATGATCAGGGCCTCCAAGTACTCCGTTTCTTCCTCTCCCTACGTCCCCAACAGTACCCTTCCACTGACTCTCTCATTCATTTTGAAGAGGTTAGAAGAGATTATAGCCATGAGGGAGGTGTCCTGAGGCAGCATGTAGATGTGGAAGCATTGGAAAAGGTGCAGAGAAGATTTACCAGGATGCTGTCTGGTCTGGAGGGAAGGTCTTATGAGGAAAGGCTGAGAGACAGCTTTGGAAAGAAGGCAGCTAAAAGGGGATTTGATAGAGACATAGAAGATGATCAGAGGATTAGATAGGGTAGACAGAGAAAGACTTTTTCCTAGGATGATGATGTCAGCTTGTACGAGGGGGCATAACTACAAATTGAGGGGTGATAGATTTAAGACAGATGTCAGAGGCAGATTCTTTACTCAGAGAGTGGTAAGGGTATGGAATGCCCTGCCTGCTAATGTAGTTAACTCAGCCACATTAGGGAGATTTAAACAATCCTTGCATAAACACATAGATAATGATAGGATAGTGTAGGGGGACGAGCTTAGATGAGTTCACAGGTCGGTGGAACATTGAGGGCCGAAGGGCCTGTTCAGTGCTGTATTGTTCTATGTTTGGTTGAATTGGTCCTCGCACTCAACCAACAGGGACATATTTCCCTCCCCACCCCCTTCCGCTTTCCGTAACTACCTGGTCAGGTCCACGCCCCCAACAACCCACCCTCCCATCCTGGCACCCTCCCCTGCTACCGCAGGAATTGTGAAACCTGCGCCCACACCTCCTTCTCACCTCCATCCAAGGCCCCAAAGGAGCCTTCCACATCCTTCAAAGTTTCACCTGCACATCCACAAATGTCATTTATTGTATCCGTTGCTCCCAATGCGGTCTCCTCTACATTGGAGAGACTGGACGCCTCCTAGCAGAGCGCTTTAGGGAACATCTCCGGGACGCCCACACCAACAAACCCCACTGCCCTGTGGCCAAACACTTCAACTCCCCCTCCCACTCTGCCGAGGACATGCAACTCCTGGGCCTCCTCCATCACCACCCAATGCCTGGAGGAAGAACGCCTCATCTTCCACCTTGGAACACTTCAACCCCAGGGCATCAATGTGGACTTAACCAGTTTCCTCATTTCCCCTCCCTTTACCTTACCCCAGTTCCAACTCAGCACCACCCTCATGACCTGTCCCATCTGTCCATCTTCCCTCCCACCCTCCTCTCTGACCTATCACCTTCATCCCCACCTCCATCCACCTATTGTACTCTCAGCTACCTTCTCCCCAGCCCCCACCCCCTCCCATTTATCTCTTCACCCCCGAGGCTCCCAGCCTTCCTGAAGAAGGGCCTTTGCCCGAAACGTCGATTTTCCTGCTCCTCGGATGCTGTCTGACCTGCTGTGCTTTTTCAGCACCATACTCTTGACATTCGACCCATCATGCCCATACCAGTCAGCAAAGATCTGACTAAATCAATCCCATTTTCCAGCTCTTGGCCCATATCCTTGGAGGCTATGGCAATGCAGGTGAATATCTAAATACTGCTTATCTACTGCGAGTGTTTCTGGCTCAACTAACCTTTCAGGCAGTGAGTTCCAGACTCTAACCACCCTCTGAGTGAAAACGTTTCTCCTCAACTCTCCTTTTAGCCTTCCATCTCTTACCTTAAATCCACACCCACTGGTTATTGACCCATTTACTAATGGAAAATGGGCCCCTTCCTATCCACCTAATCTATACCACTCAGAATCTAAGACACCTCTATCAGGTCCCTTCTCACCCCTGGGGCTGAGGTGGAGAGGGTCGAGAACATCAAGTTTGTGGGAGTGACGATCACCAGCAAGCTGTCCTGGTCCACCCACGTTGATGTGACAATCAAGAAAGCACAACAACACTGCTACTTCCTTCAGAGGCTAAGTAAATTCAGCATGTCCGTGAAGCCAATGACCATGGAAAGTGTTCTATCCGAATGCACCGTGGCTCAGTATGGCAAATGCTCTGCCCAGGACCATAAGAAACTACAGAGAGTTGCGAACACAGCCCAGTCCATCACACAAGGCAGCCTTCCATCCACTAACTCCATCTATCCCTCTTGCTGCCTCAGGACCCCTCCCTCATGGTTATAATCTCTTCCAACCTCTAACATTGGACAGAAGATTCAAAAGCTTAAACACACGCACTAACAGGTTTGAGAACTGCTTCCTCCAAGCTGTTGTTAAGCTTCTGAATGGGGCCTCTCAAATTTTAAATTTAATGTTGATCTCACTCACTGTGCACCTTCTGTGCAGCTGTAACATTGTATTCCTTGATCTGTTCTATTAACCTACTGCATGTTGTATGGTATGATATGCCTGTGCTGCATGCAAAACAAAACTTTTCACTGTATCTAGGTATATGTGAAAATAATTACTTAAATCAAATCAAATCCTTTCGCATTCAAGTAAGTGAATGGGGCAGCATGGTGGTACAGATGTTAGCACTGTTGCCTCACTGTCCCAGGGACCTGGGTTTGATTCTGGCCTTGAGTCACTGTCTATATGGAGTTTGCATATTCTCCCCGTGTCTGCTGAGTGCTCCGGTTTCCTCCCACAGCCCAAAGATGAGCAGGTTCCGTCGATTGGCCATGTTAAATTGTCCAAGGATGTACAGACTTGGTAGGTTAGCCATGGGAAATGTGGGGTTATTGGGATGGGGGTGGGTGTAAGTGGGATGCTGTTTGGAGAGTCTTTGTGGACTCAATAGGCCAAATGGCCTCTTTCTGTACTGTACGGATTCTATGATTCAGCTCAGTTGTTTATGCAGACTGACCTATGTTTTCCTAACTCTATGCCTTCCCATGGCAAAACCTCATTCACTCCCCCAAACTTGGTTGATGTGTAACCTGTCCATTTTCCTTCCCACCTATCTGTTCCACCTTCCTCTCCATCCTATCACCATTACCCCCACCTTCATCTACCTATCACACTGTCAGCTACCTTCCTCCCACGCCTGCCTCTCTCCCATTTATCTCTCCATCCTCTCAGCCTACAAGCGTCATTCCTGATGAAGGGCTTTTGTTCGAAATGTCGACTCCCCCGCTCCTCGGATATTTCCTGACTTGCTGTGCATTTCCAGCACCACACTCTCGACTCTGAGCCCCAGCGTCTGCAGTTCTCACTTTCTCCATCCTGATGTGTAACCACCCCAGGCTCCTCACCTGCAGCAGTAACATCCCTGCCTTCAGCTACATCGCCCCCATATTCTGAAAAGCTCTCTCTGAGACGTCCACTTCTTTAATAGCCCTGGCTGCTTTAGCAGAGAAGGTGATGGTCAATAAAGACCAATATCCACTCAGCTCACTTTCAACCATCCTGGAAGTCACACGTTGACACAATTATGCTTGATGGACTGAGCTTGAATTTACCTTCCCAGAATAAGAGGAGTGGAGATGGTCAGGAAGTTAGGCCTGGATCATCCGGCTGGAATTCCAACCCGGCCATGACAGCCTCAAGATGGGTCCTGTGGCTGACCTCAATCCACACCCCTCCTGGCAACCCTAACCAGTAATTCCTGTCCTGGGATAGTGAGAAACAGGGAGAGGGAGAGAGCGAGAGAGAGTTGTGTGTGTGTGTGCGCGCGTGCATGTGGAGAGGGCTGAGATAGAAGGGTAGGTTGGATGGTGATAGATGGATGCAGGTAGGAGATCATCGTGATTGGTCAGTGGGCAGGGCTACTGCGGATAGGTGAATAGGAAGGTGGACAAGTCAAGGCTGGTCAGGAAGGCGGGGATGGGGAGATTTTGAAGCTGGTGAACTCTATGTTGAGGCCAGTGGGTTGTGGGCTCCCAAGACAGATTATAGGATGTTGTTCGTCCAGTTTGCGTATGGTTTCATTTTTATGGTGAAGGAGGTCCAGGATGGGCAATGTTGCCAGGGGAGTGGGAGGGGGAGTTGAAATGGCTGGCAACCAGGTGGTAGTGTTGGTTGAAGCATGAGAACCTGTCCCAGAGTCTGCGCTTGGTCGCTCCGATGTAAAAGAGACCACATTAGGAGTAACAGATACAAAAGACTAAGTTAGAAGAGGTGCAGGTGAATCTTTGTCAGATTTGGAATGATTGTTTGGGGCCTTGGACGGAGGTGAGATGGAAGGTGCAGGGACCTGTTGGGCTAAGTGGCCTGTTTTCACACTGTAGCGATTCTAAGATCTGCTGTGATCTCCAGCAGGAGAGAAAGAGAGGGAGGGGGGAGAGGGAGAGAGATAGAGACAGAGAAAAAAGGAGTGAGAAAAGGGAGAGAGAGAGAGAAAAGGGAGAGAGAGAAAAAAGGAGAGAGAGGAAGAATAGGAGGGGAGGGAGAGAGAGAGAGGAGGGATGAGAGAGAAAAAGGGGGGAAGAGAAAGAGAAAAGGGAGACAGAGAATGAGAGAGAGAAAGGAGGGAGAGGGGGAGAGTGATAGAAAAGGAGAAGGGGGAGAGAGAGAGAGAAAATGACGGGGGGGAGAGAGAGAGAGAGAAAATGACGGGGGGGAAAGACAGGAAAGGAAAGAAAGGGGAGGCAGATGGGGGGTAGGTGTGGGGGGGGAGGAGGGGGAGAGAGGGGGGAGAGGCGGGGAGTGGGGGGGAAAGGGAGAGGGGGAGGGGGAGGGGGTGGTTTTGTCTTCAGATCCCCGGGTGAGCAGCTGGTGGGGATGGAGAAGCCCCCACCCCCTGCTCTGGCTTCCCCCAATCCGGTGGAGCGTTTGTGTATGCAGCGATATGCAAATGAAGGATCCAAAGCTGTTCCAATGAGAGAGCTCGGTAAGCAGGGTCTGACCAATGGCTACGGGGCGTGTGACGTGAGGGTGGGTGACGCGAAGGGGGGCGGGGTCCATGCGGGTTCTAGAAGCTCAGCATCTTATTTGCTACATTGTCGCTGAAACTGACGAGCAGTGACTGACCGTCTCGGGCGGTTACATTGTTTCCAGTCGCTAGCACGTTCTTTCCTTCGCGGTTACATTGTTACCGAGTACAGTTACATTGTTACCGGGTACAGTTACATTGTAGCAGCGCGGCCCTCTCTGTTCTATCCCGATGTCTGGGCGAGGTAAGACCGGCGGCAAAGCACGGGCTAAGGCCAAGTCCCGATCTTCTCGGGCCGGCTTGCAGTTCCCAGTCGGCCGCGTCCACCGCCTGCTGCGGAAAGGCAACTACGCCGAGAGGGTCGGAGCCGGGGCGCCGGTCTACCTGGCCGCCGTCCTCGAGTACCTGTCGGCTGAGATCCTGGAGTTGGCCGGTAATGCGGCCCGGGACAACAAGAAGACCAGGATCATTCCCCGTCACTTGCAGCTGGCCATCAGGAACGATGAGGAGCTCAACAAGCTGCTGGGAGGGGTGACCATCGCTCAGGGAGGCGTCCTCCCCAACATCCAGGCCGTGCTGTTACCGAAAAAGACTCAGACTTCTAAAAAATGAGGCAATGCGCACTTGCTTTGCGAATGGTTTTTGAGCAATTTCTGATTTTTGTTTCGGCTGGGGGTATTATTGGGGGATGTAAAAATTGCAATCAATTCGTCATGGATCCAGTCTTTGGTCTCCTTTTTATTTCACTGTCACACTGTAGCCGATCGCAAGAGTTTGGGATCGAGGAACTGTCCGGCCGTAAACCGTCGTTAAAAAGACTGATAGTCAGGAAATTCCGCTCTCGCTTGACGGACTCCGCTTGTTGGATAGCCACTTCGTCTGTGTTTGCTTGTATGTTCAGTTTCTGACTGTGTGTAATTTTGGGGATTCCGCGGGAAATAGCTCGGGTCTGTTGTTTAGGTTTTAACAAGGCGCCGTGTCGTCTCCGGAGAGCTGGGATTTTGCATTTTGGATTGTAACTGTGTTGTGATTTTTGTTTTGCTTTGTTTCCATTCTCCTGAAACCCTCCCGAAGCCGTGAGCCAGCTAGTGTTTTTTTTCAGTGATTATGTATTATTGAGATTTTTTTCCCCTCTTTATTGATTTTATTTTAATTCGCAATCCGGCCGAGGAAATAACTTCGCTTTCTGGCTGAAATGTTGAATGGATCCTCATCCTGTGGGGTCGGAGATGTTTGTTGTATCTGTAGTTTTTAGCACTTTAAACGCATCCAGTGTTTTTGAACTTTTATTTGTTGGGGGGGGAAGGGGCTAATGGAAATAAAATTTGTAAAATGCGATGCCTTTGATTTATTGTTTCATTTGTGGTGGGGATTGACGGGGGAAACAGGCGGATCGCTCAGCGAAGGCCACAGGGCTGAACCGAGAAACAACGGTAAAGATGTGCATTTTCTTAATATCTCAGGGCGTCCTAAAGCGTTCCCGAGCCAATGGTGTGGTTTTTTTGTGTAAGAAACGTGCTCTAAGAACCCACGGCCTTGATTAAGGGATGCTCAGTCTTAGCCGAGACTTCCTTCCCCCCCCCCCCCCCTCCCCAATCGCCATGAATAGTGCCTGTTTATCCGAGAGTCCCTTTGTTTAATAGTCCCACTGACCGGGAGGGCACTTGTACGACTAAACACCTCTCAGGGTAATTAATGCCTTTTACTCTTCTCCCCCACCCTCGGAGCACCAGAGTTTGGGTTGGGGTGAGAACCCCCTAGTTCCTGCTGATACAATGGCGGCATTTGGGAGTTTGAGCTGAATGGTAAATATTATAAAGCAAATACCTTAAGTGGGAAATTGCGTTGATTTTTTTTTAAGAAACGCGGATGGGAACTGCCCAACAAACGACCCCGTGATCTAGTTCCATCTCTTGTTCAATATTCCAAGGCCCATTAAGAGTTCCAGCCACCTACACTGCCCCTCTTTGTCGGGCAGGAACACCCTACCAAGCTTTTGTTTGCAAAGGCTGGTCGCGTGTAGTTTTTTTAAAATTATTCTTGTCATTTTTCTCATTACCCTTCAGTTGCATCATGTCAGAAGACAAGTCAAAAGGTTGGGTAGTTAAATATATTCAAGGCTGACATAGGCAGACAGGTTTTTAATCGGTGAGGGAGTCCAAGGTTTACAGAATAACGGTGATCTCGTTTAAATGATGTGGCAGAATCATTGGGCTGAATGGTCTACATCCCTGTGTCTTCTGGCATCGTAGTCAACACATTTAAGGAGCTACGTCTCTCAGCCCAGACCAGGTAAGTGCTTGAGATTTTCTTCCTTTTTAAAGGACATCGTGAACCAAGTGGGTTTGTAAAACAAACTAATTTTCTGCATGTGCACCACTAGTTCGTAAGCTATAGGAGCAGAATTAGGCCATTTAGCCATCGAGCCTGCTGCACCATTTGATCATGGCTGATACGCTCCTCACCCCCATTTTCCTGCCTCCTTTCCATATCCCTTCAACCCCTTATCAATTAAAAATCTGTCAAATTTCTCAAATTTACCATCCACCACACATAGGGAATTCCACAGATTCACACCCCTTTTTGGGAGAAGCCGTTTCTGCTCAACTCTGTTTTAAATTTGTTCCTCCTTATTCCTAAGACTATAACCTCAGCCTAGAAAGCCCCACATGAGGAAACATTTGTTCCCCCATCTATTTTATCCACACCTTTTTTATCATCCAGAATGCTTCAATTTGATATCTCTTCCTAAAATCCTGAATTCATCAAATAGTGGGATTTAAACTGATAGTCCACAGTCCCAAGCTAACGTGAACATCACTAACATTAGCATTGCCTTATCTCTGTATCCAAGGTGCAGCGAGTGGGCTGAGCTGTGATTGGTTATGCTGTGGGTTGGAGTCAGGTTAATGTCCTGCAGGGTTTGCAAAGCTGCTGTTTTCTCTCTCTCCCTGCCTCCTCAGTGGGGTGGGGTGGGGTGGGGGGGGGGAATTCTGCTCTGCAGTGCTTCCCCTGTTCCCTTGTCAGTTTCGCTGTTCCAGTTGGGCGAAGAGGAGGAGTCTGAAGAACGCAAAGCATAAACCAGTGATATCCCAGTAGAATAGCTGACTCAATCTCTAACTCAGCTTTTTCTGTATTACTACATTGTTTGGCATCTGGAGCACGTGGAATGGATAAACAAAAGTTTATTGGTGATGTCAAAAGGGTTACCCAGGGGTCAGCATTAGGCCCAATGTTTGCTTGTGCGAAGATCAGGACCTGGCTGCGCACAACACAATTTCAAGTGTTTGCAGGTGACGCAGGTTGCAGTATTGTGAGTGGGGGCGGTTGCTGGGATAGATTAAAATGAGCATGATGTGGGTACATTCGGAGCAAGGCAGGGCAATACAAAATAAGGGATATGGTTCAAATGAGGTGTGTAAGGGTCAATGTGCACAAATCATCGAAGGTGGCAAGACTGGTTCAGAAAGTGGCTAACATGGTATCCCTATGATTCAGTTTGGCAGAGCTCACCACCATCAGGGTCCTGATCAATCTGTGTAAACTGGTTTAGCCTCAGATGGAGGACAGTGGCCAGGTCAAGAAAACAGTGTGTGTGTGTGTGTGTGTGTGTGTGTATGTGTATATATATACACCTTGCTATTGTATTTAGAGATGAGTAAGTTTGACTGAAATGTGCAAAATAAATGTTGAGAGAAATTTCCCTTTGATGGAAGGATTGAGAATCCAAGAATGCAGAGTTAAGGTGATTCAGCAAGGGTGAAAGATGTTTGATGCGATAAGTGGTTAGGATCTGGAATGTACTGCCAGAGAGTGTGGTGCTGGAGGCAGGGTAAATCAAGGCTTTCAAAAGGGATTTGGATCCTTATCTGAAAGAAGAATCTCTGGGAGAGTGGAACTAGGGGGATACATGCAGCAAGTACTTTACACAGAGGGTGGTAGGTGTCTGGAATGCGTTGCCAGCAGAGGTGGTAGAGGCAGGCACAGTAGATTCATTTAAGATGCATCTGAACAGATGCATGAGCAGATGGGGAGCAGAGGGATACAGATGCTTAGGAATTGGGTAACAGGTTTAGACAGGATCGGCTCAGGCTTGGAGGACCGAAGGGCCTGTTCCTGGGCTATAAATTTTCTTTGTTCTAGCCAAGTAGCTATTGTGAACAGCTGGCATTGATACAAAGGGTTGAATGGCCTCATGCACTGTAAACATTTGTGAATTCATTCTATAATTCAATTAATTAGTCTCCAAACTTATTTCACCAAGATTTTGGTCAGTAAGGTCATTTTTATTGATCAGAGTGCTGGGGTTTGTTTTTGTAGAATGAAATCGAGATTTGTGAAATATCTATCTGACCATGGGAAAACCATGGTTTGAGCACAACTCTAATTGCCGTATGGTAAAACCTGGTAGAGATCCTGAAGCAGTGGCAGGGCGGCTTACTCAGGTGGAGGAAGAAGTTGGAGGTTGTACTAATTGATGACCAGACTCTGTTTCTCTCAAGAGAGAAGCCAGGGGGAGTGACCTTGGTGGGGTCAGGGTTATTAGAGGTGCTGCTGAAAAGCCAAATCAAGTTTCAGTGCTATTAGTTTATCACCAGGGATTTCAGAAAAAGCCACTTTACCCAAAGTTTGATGTGAATGTGGTTGAGGGGATGATATAGAGGCATTTAAGGGGAGGCTAGACATGGATAGGAAGGTTATGCGGATGGGTGAATGAGGAAGGGCCAGTGCACTCTAAGGAAGTATAAATGTGGGTGTGGATTGCCTGAACCAAATGACCCGTTTATTTCTCATGTTTCCAGCGAGTTGGACCGAAGGGTCTGTTTCTGTGCTGTATGATTCTATGATTTGATCGTGGCACTGAAGTCTGGCCCAGGATGGCAGAGCTGAAAATGTGTTGCTGGAAAAGCGCAGCAGGTCAGGCAGCATCCAGGGAACAGGAGAATCGACGTTTCGGGCATAAGCCCTTCTTCAGGAATGAGGAAAGTTTGTCCAGCAGGCTAAGATAAAAGGTAGGGAGGAGGGACTTGGGAGAGGGGCGTCGGAAATGTGATAGGTGGAAGGAGGTCAAGGTGAGGGTGATAGGTCAGACTGGGGTGAGGGCGGCGAGGTCGGGAAGAAGATTGCAGGTTAGGAAGGCGGTGCTGAATTCGATGGATTAGACTGAGACAAGGTGGGGGGAGGGGAAATGAAACTGGTGAAATCCGAGTTCATCCCTTGTGGTTGGAGGATTCCTATGCGGAAGATGAGGCGCTCTTCCTCCAACTGTCGTTTTGTTGTGGTCTGGCGATGGAGGAGTCCAAAGACCTGCATATCCTTGGTGGAGTGGGAGGGGGAATTGAAATGTTGAGCCACAGGGTGGTTGGGTTGGTTGGTCCGGGTGTCCCAGAGGTGTTCTCTGAAACGCTCCGCAAGTAGCCGGCCTGTCTCCCCAATATAGAGGAGGCCACATCGGGTGCAGAGGATGCAATAGATGATGTGTGTGGAGGTGCAGGTGAATCTGTCGCGGATATGGAAGTTTCCTTTGGGGCCTTGGAGGGAGGTGAGGGGGGAGGTGTGGGCGCAAGTCTTGCACCTCCTGCGGTTGCAGGGGAAGGTGCCGGGAGTTGGGTTGGTGGGGGGTGTGGACCTGATGAGGGAGTCACGGAGGGAGTGGTCTTTACGGAATGCTGATAGGGGAGGGGAGGGAAATATATCCCTGGTGGTGGGGTCCGTTTGGAGGTGGCGGAAATGACGGCGGATGATGCGCTGTACATGGAGATTGGTGGAGTGGTAGGTGAGGACCAGTGGGGTTCTGTCCTGGTGGCGGTTGGAGGGGTGGGGCTCAAGGGCGGAGGAGCGGGAAGTGGAAGAGATGCGGTGGAGGGCATCGTCGACCACGTCGGGGGGGAAATTGCGGTCCTTGAAGAAGGAGGCCATCTGGGTTGTGCGTTTTTGGAACTGGTCCTCCTGGGAGCAGATGCGGCGGAGTCGAAGGAATTGGGAGAATGGGATGGCGTTTTTACAGGGGGCAGGATGGGAGGAGGTGTAGTCCAGGTAGCTGTGGGAGTCGGTCGGTTTGTAGTAGATGTCCGTGTTGATTCGGTCGCCTGAGATAGAAATAGAAAGGTCGAGGAAGGGGAGGGAGGAGTCTGAGACGGTCCAGGTAAATTTGAGGTCGGGGTGGAAGGTGTTGGTAAAGTGGATGAACTGTTCAACCTCCTCGTGGGAGCACGAGGCGGCGCCGATACAGTCATCGATGTAGCGGAGGAAAAGGTGGGGGGTGGGGCCAGTGTAGCTGCGGAAGATGGACTGTTCCACATATCCTACGAAGAGACAGGCATAGCTGGGGCCCATGCGGGTGCCCATGGCTACTCCTTTCGTTTGGAGGAAGTGGGAGGATTGGAAAGAGAAGTTGTTCAGGGTGAGGACCAGTTCAGTCAGTCGAAGGAGGGTGTCAGTGGAAGGGTACTGGTTGGTACGGCGGGAAAGGAAGGAGCGGAGGGCTTTGAGGTGTACCTGGACTACACCTCCTCCCATCCTGCCCCCTGTAAAAACACCATCCCATTCTCCCAATTCCTTCGACTCCGCCACATCTGCTCCCAGGAGGACCAGTTCCAAAAACGCACAACCCAGATGGCCTCCTTCTTCAAGGACCACAATTTCCCCCCCAACGTGTTCGACGATGCCCTCCACCGCATCTCTTCCACTTCCCGCTCCTCCGCCCTTGAGCCCCGCCCCTCCAACCGCCACCAGGACAGAACCCCACTGGTCCTCACCTACCACCCCACCAATCTCCATGTACAGCGCATCATCCGCCGTCATTTCTGCCACCTCCAAACGGACCCCACCACCAAGGATATATTTCCCTCCCCTCCCCTATCAGCATTCCGTAAAGACCACTCCCTCCGTGACTCCCTCGTCAGATCCACACCCCCCACCAACCCAACCTCCACTCCCGGCACCTTCCCCTGCAACCGCAGGAGGTGCAAGACTTGCGCCCACACCTCCCCCCTCACCTCCCTCCAAGGCCCCAAGGGACACTTCCATATCCGCCACAGATTCACCTGCACCTCCACACACATCATCTATTGCATCCTCTGCACCCGATGTGGCCTCCTCTATATTGGGGAGACAGGCCGGCTACTTGCGGAGCGTTTCAGAGAACACCTCTGGGACACCCGCACCAACCAACCCAACCACCCTGTGGCTCAACATTTCAATTCCCCCTCCCACTCCACCAAGGATATGCAGGTCCTTGGACTCCTCCATCGCCAGACCACAACAAAACGACGGTTGGAGGAAGAGCGCCTCATCTTCCGCATAGGAATCCTCCAACCACAAGGGATGAACTCGGATTTCACCAGTTTCCTCATTTCCCCTCCCCCCACCTTGTCTCAGTCTAATCCATCGAATTCAGCACCGCCTTCCTAACCTGCAATCTTCTTCCCGACCTCTCCGCCCCCACCCCAGTCTGACCTATCACCCTCATCTTGACCTCCTTCCACCTATCACATTTCCGACGTCCCTCCTCCCTACCTTTTATCTTAGCTTGCTGGACAAACTTTCCTCATTCCTGAAGAAGGGCATATGCCCGAAACGTCGATTCTCCTGTTCCCTGGATGCTGCCTGACCTGCTGCGCTTTTCCAGCAACACATTTTCAGTTCTGATCTCCAGCATCTGCAGACCTCACTTTCTCCCAGGATGGCAGAGGCCAGCAGCAGCGTTAGAGGTATGATCTGTGCTAACCACACATAGTCATCTTAAACTCATCTAGTCCTGTTTGTCAGCATTTGGTCCATATCCCTTGCAACCCTTCCTATCCATATACCCATCCGGATGCCTTTCAAATTCTGTAATTGTACCAGCCTCCACTACTTCATCTGGCAGCTCATTCCATACACGTACCACCCTCTATGAGAAAAAGTTGCCCACAGGTCCTTTGAAATCTTTCTCTTGTCACCATAAACCTATGCCCCCTAGTTTTGGACTCCCCTAACCTAAGAAAAATACCTTGTCTATTTATCCTATCCATGCCCCTTATGATTTTATAAACCTCTATAAGGTCACCCCTCAGCCTCCGACGCTCCAGGGAAAACAGCCCCGGCCTGTTCAGCCTCTCCCTATAGCTCAAACCCTCCAACCCTGGCAACATCCTTGTAAATCTTTTTTGAATCCTTTCAAGTTTCACAGCATCTTTACTATAGCAGGGAGACCAGAATTGAACGCAGTGTTCTAAAAGTGGCCTAACCAATGTCCTGTACAGCTGCAATATGGCCTCCCAACTCCTGTACTCAATGCCTTGACCAATAAAGGCAAGCATACCAAATTCCTTCTTCACTATCCTATCTACCTGTGACTCCACTTTCAAGGGTGTATGAACCTAGGTCTCTTTGTTCAGCAACACTTCCCAGGACCTTGCCATTAAGCATATAAGTCCTGCTAAGATTTGCCTTTCCAAAATGCAGCACCTCGCATTTATCTAAATTAAACTCCATTTGCTACTATTCGGTACTTTGGTCCACCTGATCAAGATCACGTTGTGATCTGAGGTAACCTTCTTCAATGTCCACTATACCTCCAATTTTGGTGTCATCTGCAAACTTACTAACCATACTTCCTATATTCCTGTCTGTAAGCATTTAATGTTTAAAAGCCATTAACTTTTTTTTCTGCAAGGCATCCTTCCTGCAGCCAATACCTGCAATTTTAACAGCGAAAAGCATAGTGATGATACCATCCAAACAAACACTCCCAGACAAGGACAGCACTGGGTTAGATACAGAATAAAGCTCCCTCTACACTGTCCCCATCAAACGCTCCCAGAATAAGGACAGCACGGGGTTAGATGCAGAATAGAACATAGAAAAGTACAGCACAGAACAGCCCCTTTGGCCCACGATGTTGTGCTGTGGTTTAATCCTAATGTAAAATATAATAACTTAACCTACACATCCCTCAACTCACTGCTCTCCATGTGCCGGTCCAGCAGTCGCTTAAATGTCCCTAATGACTCTGTTTCCACCACCACCACTGGCAACACATTCCATGCATTCACCACTCTCTGCGTAAAGAACCCATCTCTGACATCTCCTTTATACCTTCCTCCTATTATCTTAAAGCTATGACCCCTCGTACCCGTCAATCCTGCCCTGGGGAAAAGTCTCTGGCTATTGACTCTATCCATTCCTCTCATTACCTTGTATACCTCGATCAGGTCATCTCTCTTCCTCCTTCTCTCCAGAGAGAAAAGTCCATGCTTAGTCAACTTCTCTTCATAAGGCAAGCCCTCCAGTCCAGGCAGCATCCTGGTAAACCTTCTTTGCACCCTCTCCAAAGCCTCTGTATCTTTCCTATAGTAGGGGAACCAGAACTGGACACAATATTCCAAGTGTGGACTCACCAGGGTCTTGTAAAGCTGCAGCAAAACCTCGCGGCTCTTAAACTCAATCCCCCTTTTAATGAAAACTAAAACACCATATGCTTTCTTAACAATCCTATCCACTTGGGTGGCAACTTTGAGGGATCTATGTATTTGTACACCCAGATCCCTCTGTTCCTCCACTCTGCCAAGAATCCTGTCTTTAATCCTATATTCAGTATTCGAGTTCGACTTTCCAAAATGCATCACTTTGCATTTATCCAGATTGAACTCCATCTGCCATTTCTCAGCCCAGCTCTGCATCCTGTCTATGTCGCGCTGCAGCCTGCAATAGCCCTCGATATTATCAACGGCACGTCCAACCTTTGTGTCATCTGCAAATTTACTAACCCACTCCTCAACCTCCTTGTCCAAGTCACTTATAAAAACTACAAAGCGCAGAGGCCCAAGAACAGAACCCTGTGGGACGCCACCCAACACTGACCTCCAGGCAGAATAATTTCCATCTACAACCACTCTCTGCCTTCTGTCAGCTAACCAATTCTGAATCCAGATAGCCAAATCTTCCTGTATCCCATACTTCCTGACTTTATGAATGAGCCTACCATGGCGAACCTTATCAAATGCCTTGCTGAAGTCCATATACACCACATCCCCTGCTCGACCTTGGTCGACCTGTCTTGTCACCTCCTCAAGAACTCAATAAGATTTGTGAGGCATGACCTGCCCCTCACAAAGCCATGTTGACTGCCTTTAATCACGCTATGCTTTGCCAAATAGTCATAAATTCTATCCCTCAGAATTCCTTCCAAACTTTGCTGACCACAGATGAGGACTGACTGGTCTGTAATTGCCAGGGATTTCCCTTTTACCCTTCTTGAAAAGAGGAACAACATTTGCCTCCTTCCAATCCTCCGGTACGATTCCCGTGGAGAGTGAGGTAGCAAAGATCTTCGCCAGCAGCTTAGCAACCTCCTTTCTTGCTTCCTGGAGCAGTCCAGGAAAAATCTGGTCTGGCCCTGGGGACTTAAGAATAAAGCTCCCTCGACACTGTCCACATCAAACACTCCGAGAGCAGGGACAGCACGGGTTGGTTACAGAATAAAGTTCCCTCTACACTGTCCCCCATCAAACACTCCCAGGACAGGGACGGCACGGGGTTAGATACAGAATAAAGCTCCCTCTACACTCTCCCCATCAAACACTCCCAGGTCTGTGAGAGCATGGGGTTAGATACAGAGTAAAGCTCCCTCTACACTGTCCCCATCAAACACTCCCAGGACAGGGACAGCATGGGGTTAGATACAGAGTAAAGCTCACTCTACACTGTCCCCCATCAAACACTCCCAGGGACAGGAACAGCACGGGGTTAGATACAGAGTAAAGCTAACTCTACATTGTCCCCCATCAAACACTCCCAGGGACAGGGACAGCACGGGGTTAGATACAGAGTAAAGCTCCCTCTACACTGTCCCCTATCAAACACTCCCAGGACAGGAACAGCACGGGGTTAGATACAGAGTAAAGATTCCTCTACACTGTCCCCCATCAAACCCTCCCAGGGACAGGGACAGCACAGCATTAGATATAGAGTAAAGCTCCCTCTACACTGTCCCCCATCAAACACCCCCAGGACAGGAACAGCACGGTGTTAGATACAGAGTAAAGCTCCCTCTACACTGTCTCCCCCCATCAAACACTCCCAGGGCAGGGACAGCACGGGGTTAGATACAAAGTAAAGCTCTCTCTACACTGTCCCACATCAAACACTCCCAGGACAGGGACAGCACGTGGTTAGATTCAGAGTAAAGCTCCCTCTACACTGTCCCTCATCAAACACTCCCAGGGACAGGGACAGCATGGGGTTAGATACAGAGTAAAGCTCTCTCTACACTGTCCCACATCAAACACTCCCAGGACAGGGACAGCACGTGGTTAGATTCAGAGTAAAGCTCCCTCTACACTGTCCCTCATCAAACACTCCCAGGGACAGGGACAGCATGGGGTTAGATACAGAATAAAGCTCTCTCTACACTGTCCCACCATCAAACACTCCCAGGGACAGCATGGGGTTAGATACAGAGTAAAGCTCTCTCTACATTGTTGTCACACCATTTGCTGCAGTTCCACTGATTGAACAGCGCCCCCTCCAGACATTTTTCCAATGCCTCCCTGGTGACCATCCACACAGACTAACCCCAGCCCCCTGTACACCAGAGATAACCGGATGGTGAACAAAAACCAGAACCTTGGGATGATTCTTCCCACAATAACCTGTGGCAATTCTGAAACTGTTGTCACAGCAACACAAGAACAGACCTAATTCAGCCAGATATTTACTGATGGAAAACATAAAGTACAAACTGGAAGCAAAGAGCAGCTGATCCTGAAAATCCAACATAAAGGTAGCATGCTGGAAGAGCTCAGCAGGTCTGGCAGCATTTTGGAAGAGAGAGTTACTCTTTCATGTTCAATATGACTGCTCCAGAACTGAAGGTTGTGGCGGAAGGATATAGATTCACTTACACCTGGGAGAATTCAGAACTGGATATCCGAGTTAAAATAAAAACAGAAACCACCAGAGAAACTCAGTATCAATCCAAGTACAGGCTGTTGTGATGCAACAGTGGTGTCCTTGCCTCTGAGCAGAAGATCTGAGTGCACATCCCACCTGCTCCAGAGGTGTGCTTAACTTGTACAAAGATATTAGGTGCAGAGTAAATCCCTATAGAGAGCAGCCTGCTCAGCTCTGCAGTCAATCTTTTAAAAATTAAAACACTATAGAGGGAGGCTGAATCTGGCTAATCTGGCTGGTCGATAGATAGTGAAGAAGGCGTTTGGTATGCTTGCCTTTATTGGTCAGTATATTGAGTATAGGAGCTGGGAGGTCATGTTGCGGCTGTTCTTCACACACTGACTCTCAGTGGGATACATAGCCCTCACACACACAGTGACTCTCATTGGGGTACAGGTCAAACACACACAAACACACACTCACACTCTCACTCTCACTCTCTCCCTCTCTCACTGGGGTACAGGGTCCCACACTGACTCTCACTGGGTACAGAGTTCCACACACACACACTGACTCTCACTGGGGTACGTACTCCTCACACACACAGTGACTCTCATTCGGGTACAGGTCAAACACACACACAAACACAGATACACTCTCTCTCTCTCTCTCTCTTCCTCTCACTGGGGTACAGGGTCCCACACTGACTCTCACTGGGTCCAGAATTCCATACACAGACTGACTTTCACTGGGATATGGCTCCTGCACACACTGACTCTCTAAGGCAGAATACTATGCTGTGTTTTAAGACTAGTATTTTCAATTTTATAAAGTATGCCAAGTATGTTGGCATTATAGCTGAGCAAGCTGTCATAAACAGCTGGGAGATCGATGAGTCAGGAGATATTTAAAGAGTTATATTTCAGAATACCCAGAATAAATACATTCCTTCAATAAAGAGAAAATCCAAAGGGAGGACCCACCAGCCACACTTCAGTGAAGAAGCTAAGTAGAGCATCAGACTTGAGGAAAAGGCATTTAATTGTACAAAGGTGCACGTCAGACCAGAGAGTTAATCAAAATACATCAAATAATCAAATGCTTAATCAGGATTAATAAATCACAGCTTGAGAGGAAGCTAGAAATGTAAAAACAGAGAATGAGTAATTTACTTAGACAGCTAAAAAGGAAAAGGATAAGTATAGTGAGAGTTGGTCCTCTAGAGGGTGAGAATAGGGAACTAACAGTAGATTTTAAAAAACTGGTAAATCATGAATAAATATTTTGCTTCTAGTTTAACAATAGAAGTTACAAAAATATTCCAGTAAAATCTGAAAAGAGGTTATTCATGGGGTAACACTGTGATGTCATTAATTTTCCAAAATTTGTTAGAGTCCCAGAAAGTTCCATTTGACTGGAATATCAAAAATAGAACCTCTCTCGTAAAAACAGAAAACAGGAACCATAGATCAGATAGCTTGATATCTGACCTGGAAAAGCTGCTAGAGTTGATCATTAAGGGGGTTATAACCGGCCACTACAAAAAAAATTAATATAATTGTGAAGGATCAACATGGTTTTGTGAAAGGGAAATTGTGTTTAGTTAATTTATTGGAATGTGTGGTATATGTAAACGATATAGTTGAGAATGAACAATATGTAAGTTTGCAGATGACATGACAATAATTTGACAGTGAGGAGGAAGGTGTTAGGAGGATAGAAACAGAATGGACAGATGAGCCAATCAGTTGACAGATGAAATTTAACCCTTATAAATATGAAGTGGTGAACTTTGGAAAAGGAACAAGAAAAAAGAGTATTCAATGAATGGCAGGACATGAGGAAGCTCAGAGAATGCTTGTCCACAGACCCCTAAGGGCAGCTTTGCAGGTTAATAGGATAGTTAAGAAGACATGTGGGATGCTTGCCTTTATCAGTCAAGGTATAGGTTATAAGAGCAGGGAGGTTATGTTAGAGCCGTATAGCACTTTGCTTAGACAATAGCTGTGTGCAGTTCCAGTCTCTGCACCACAGGAAGGGTGTGATTGCACTGGAGGGGGTGATGGTTTTTGTTGGGCAGAGAATTTGGGTGGGGGGGGGGGTGGAGGGAAACATGATGGAGGTGTGTAAAATTAGAAGGGACAGATAGAAAGCAGCTGTACTCCTTATTTGAAGGGTCACCAGCAATGGGATATAATTTTAAAGTGAAAGGCTGGAGGATTGTAGGGGATTTAAGGAAACACAATTTCACTCAGAGGGTGGTGGGGGCCTGGAATGTGCTGCCTGGGAGGGGAGTTGAGGTGGGAAACCCCAAAACCTTTAAAAAGTATGTGAATGAGCACTTGAAATGTCATAACCATTCAAGGCTATGGGCCAAGTGCAGGAAAGTGGGACTAGTGGAGTTTAATGTAGCTTTGGCAGTACAGATTCGATGGGTTGAAGGGTCTTTCCCAAACTGTATAATTCTGAGTATGTGCTGTGGTTAAAGCCAAACCTGTTGATGTACTGTACTTGGATTTTCAGAAAGCATTTTACAAGGTGCCACATAAAAGGTCATTGTGCAGGGTAAGATGTCCTGGCACTGGAGTGGGTACAGAGGAGGTTGACTAGGGTTGATCCCAGAGTGGAGAGGGTTAGCTTATGAAGGAGAGACTGAGTGGACTGGGACTATACTGATTGGAATTTAGAAGAATGAGGGGAGATCTGATAGAAACATCTAAAACTATGAAGGGAATGGTTACGTTAGAAGCAGGGAGGTTGTTTCTACTGGTGGGTGAAACTCGGGGCATAACCTCACAATATGGGGGAGCAGATTTCGGACTGAGCTGGGAGGAACTTCACCCAAAGGGCTGTGAATCTGTGGAATTCCCTGCCCAGTGAAGCAGTTGAATGTATTTAAGGCAAAGATAGACTTTTGAACAGTAAATGAATTAAGGGTTATGGTGCGAGGGGGGGTAGTTGGAGCTGAGTCCATGAAAAAGTCAGCCATGATCTTATTGAATGGCGGGGCAGGCTAGATGGGCCGGATGGCCTACTCCAGCTCCTAGTTCTGATGTTCATATGTTCTTATGTAAAGAGCTCATGGTATGGGGGATAATATGCTAGCATGGTTAGAGGATTGGTTAATGACAAAAATATTCATTAAGCGCCTCTCCTATCTCCTTGGACTCCATGCACAACTTCCCACTACTGTCCTTGATTGGCCCTAATCTTACTCTAGTCATTCTTTTATTCCTGATATACCTATAGAAAGCTTTAGGGTTTCCTTGATCCTATCTGCCAAAGACTTCTCATGTCCCCTCCTGGCTCTTCTTAGCTCTCTCTTTAGGTCTTTCCTGGCTAACTTGTAACACTCAAGTGTCGTAACTGAGCCTTCACATCTCATCCTAACATAAGCCTCCTTTCCCTTGACAAGAGATTCAACTTCTTTAGTCAACCATGGTTCCATCGTTCAAGCACTTCCTCCCTGCCTGACAAGGATTCAAAGTAGCTGTTCCTTGAACAAGCTCCATATTTCAATTGTGCCCATCCCCTGCAGTTTCCTTCCCCATCCTATGCATCCTAAATCTTGCCTAATTGCATCATAATTGCATTTCCCCCAGCAATAATTCTTTCCCTGTGATATATACCTAGCCCTTTCCATCGCTAAAGTAAACATAACCAAATTGTGGTCACTATCACCAAAGTGCTCACCTACCTCCAAATCTAATACCTGGCCTGGTTCATTACCCAGAACCAAATCCAATGTGGCCTCGCCTCTTGTTGACCTGTCTACATACTGTGGCAGGAAACCCTCCTCCACACATCGGACAACAACATTTATCTATGTTATAAACAACAGGGGTCCGAGCACTGCAGAACACCACTGGACACAGATCTCCAGTCAGAAAAACATCCTTCCACGGCTACTCTCTGTCTTCTATGACTAAGCCAGTTCTCTATCCACGGACTCTCCCTGAGGTACAGCTCCCTCTCACCCTGATTCTCTCTAGGCTCACCCGCACATTGACTCTCACTGGGTTAGGGATCCCACAGACACACTGACATTCCCTGGGGTAAGGGCCCCTCACACACACACGGACTCGCCCTAGGGTATAGGTCCCACATACACTGAATGTCACTGACAAAACAGAACTACAGACGGGTTACACTTACAGCAGTAGTTAAAAACTGCTAGCATTTATTGTAAAGTATGTGATAAATGGCTGTTTGTATGATAATGATCTGATTGGTCATAGTCTGCACAGAGTTGCGAATGGGAAATTATATCTGATGGAGTTCTTGGAATATTTTCAGAATGTTACTAACAGAAATGATTGAGGATCGGGGCTGATATATTTGGGTTTCAGAAGGTGTTTGCTTATGGGGAGATGGTGGCATAGTGCTAATCTAGAATCTAATAATTTAGAATCCCAGGTTACCAGGTTAATGTTCTGGGGCCAGGGATAGGTATAAATCCTACCACAACAAATGGTGAAATTTGAATTCAATAAAAATCTGGAATTAGGGATCTGTAATAACCCAAAGTGTGATGCTCACGTTCCATGAATGAGCTAAAAAGACAAAAATGAAGGGTGACTCGCAAAATTCAAGGACATAGAGTAGGAATTAATGTACAGATTAAGGATGAGCTAACATGCAGAAAACAGAGAGTTGAAATTGCAGGGCCAACCTCTCATTGCCAGGCAGTGACCATTGGGGTACCACAAGGATCAGGATATAGCTTTTCACATTATATATAGGGAGCTGATAGAATATTTCCAAGTTCACAAGTAACACATGCTGGGTGCTGTGAGGAAGACGCAATTAGCTTAAAGAGGAGTTGGATAAATGTGGCCAAGTGACAATCATAGCAGCCAGAATATAATGTGGAAAAATATAGTTATCCGCTTTGGTAAGTGGAACAGTTGGACAAAGCATTTTTTTAAACAGAAGGAGATTGGAAAGTGTACAAAGGGAACCACATGTCCTTGAAAGCTAACATGCACTTATTAGGAAGGCAAACGGAATGTTAGCCTTCATTGAGCAAGGGGTAGCTATGTCTTGGACAAAAATAGAAAGTATTGGAAAAGCTCAGCAGGTCTGGCAACATCTGTGGAGAGAAATCAGAGTTAACGTTTCAGGTCAAGTGATCCTTCCTCAGAAGCCTATTAAAATAAGAGAGTTCTCTCTACATCTTCAACAATATCTAGTGATATGTGTTAGAAAAATCTACAATCAGGATATAGTGTTATGTGAACAGGAGGCACATACCTATCAAGTGTTTTTAATAATGACTGGATAACTATAAAAGATATAAATGAATGAGTTAGATACCAAACAACCAGAGAGGAAGTGCAAGAAAGGTTCACCAGAATTGTTCTTGGGTGACAAGAGAGATTGGGCAAACTGAGCCTGTATTCTTAGAGTTTCAAAGAATGAGAGGTGACCTCATTGAAACTTACAAAATACTCAAAGGAAAATACAGGGTAGATGCAGGGTTCCCCCTGGTTGCAGAGTCTAGAACTAGAGCACAATTTCAAACAACAGTGAAGGCGCTTGGGTGTGACATGAGGAGACATGTTTTTAATCAGAGGGATGTGTACCTTTGGAATTCTGTAGCACAGAGGGCTGTGGAAGCTGAGTATTTGAGTATGCTCAAGGTAGAGATTGAGATTTCTAAATATCAGTGTCATAAAGGTTCCAAATTTAGCAGGAACTGGACAATATATGGGTCTTGGTTGAAAAGGGAAAATAACATTTGCACCACACTAATGCCAGGCAATGACCATCTGCAACAAGAAACATTGCCCCTTGACATTCAATAGTGTTACCAGCATTGAATTCCCCCACTATCAACATCCTGGGGGCTACCATTGACCTGCAACTGACCTAGATTTACCATGTATATACAATGGCTACAATTGCAGGTCAGAGGCTAGGAATCTTGTGTCAAGTAACTCCTCTCCTGACTCCCCAAAGCCTGACCACCATCAATGTCCACTCAATGGGACTTGCCACATAAACACAGTGGCTACAAGAGCAGGTCAGGCGCTATGAATTCTGCAGTGAGTAACTCACCTCCTGACTCCCCAAAGCCTGTTTACTGTCTAAAAGGCACAAGTCAGGAGTGTGATGGAATACTCCCTGGGTTGGGCAGCTCCAAAAACACTCAAGAAGCTCAACACCATCCAGGACAAAGCAGCCACTTGATTGGCACCACATCCACAAACATCCAATCCATTCACCACCGACGCTCAGTAGCAGCTGTGTGTACTATGTCCAAGATGCACTGCAGAAATTCACCAAAGATCCTCGGACAGCACCTTCCAAACCCACAACCCCTTCCATCTAGAAGGACAAGGGCAGCAGATACATGGGAACACCACCCCCTGCAAGTTCCCCTCCAAGCCACTCCCCATCCTGACTTGGAAATATATCACCGTTCCTTCAGTGTTGCTGGGTCAGAAACCTGGAATTCCCTCCCTAGGGGCATTGGGGATCTACCTGCAGCACATGGACTGCAGCGGTTCAAGAAAATAGCTCACCCCCACCTTCTCAAAGGGGCAACTAGGGACGGGCAGTAAATACTGGCCCAGTCAGTGACACCCATGTCCTGTGAATAAACAAAATAAAAAAGGGGAAGCAGAAGCTTTCTCTGCCAGACCCACTGAGTTTCTCCAGCAATTTGTGTTTTTATTTTATATTTTCAGTACCTGCAGTTCTTTGTTTTACATAAAAATAGAAAGGGGGTTGTGTTGTAAAAAGACACTGATGTGGAGGATTTGCCATGGTCATTTCGAATGATGAAGCAGGCTTGATGGGATGAATGGCCGACTCCTATCTCTATACTCCTGTGTTCTACGTGCATTAATTCTCATTGGAGTAGCGACTCTAAAACCACTGACTCACAGAGTTACCATCCCACACACACTGACTCTCACAGGGTTACCATTCCACACTGAATCTCACTGGGGTATGGCTCCCACACACACTGACTCTCACTGGGGTACAATCCCACACACACACTGAGTCTCATTGGGGTAAGGGTCCCACACACACTGACTCTCACTGGGGTAAGGGACCCACACACACTGACTCTCATTGGGGTATGGGGTCTCCCACACACTGACTCTCACTGGGTTACAGTCCCACACACACTGACTTTCACTGGGGTATGAGGTCCCTCACACAGTGACTCTCACTGGGTTACAGTCCCACACACACTGACTTTCACTGGGGTATGAGGTCCGTCACACACTGACTCTCACTGGGGTATGGGGTCTCACACATACACTGACTCTTATTAGGGAACAGTCCCACACACACAGACTCTCACTGGGGTTCACTCACTCAGTCACTCACACTCACTCACTCACTCACTCACTCACTCACTCACTCACTCACTCACTCACACAGTGGTTAGCACTGCTGCCTCACAGCGCCAGAGACCCGGGTTCAATTCCCGCCTCCGGCGACTGTCAGTGTGGAGTTTGCACATTCTCCCCGTGTCTGTGTGGGTTTCCTCCGGGTGCTCTGGTTTCCTCCCACAGTCCAAAGATGTGCAGGTCAGGTGAATTGGCCATGCTAAATTGCCTGTAGTGTTAGGTAAGGGGTAAATGTAGGGGTATGGGTGGGTTGCACTTCGGCGGGTCGGTGTGGACTTGTTGGGCCGAAGGGCCTGTTTCCACACGGTAAATAATCTAATCTACACAGACTTTCCCTGGGGTATGAGGTCCCACACACAGTGACTCTCACTGGGGTACTGTCCCACACACACTGACTCTCACTGGGGTACAGTCCCACACAGACAGACTCTCACTGGGGTATGAGGTCCCCCACATGCTGACTCTCACTGGGGTACGGCTCCGACACACACTGACTCTCACTGGGGTAAGGGTCCCACACACACTGACTCTCACTGGGGTGTGGGGTCCCCCACACACTGACTCTCACTGGGGTACTGTCCCACACACACTGACTCTCACTGGGGTAAGGGTCCCACACACACTGATTCTCACTGGGGTGTGGGGTCCCCCACACACTGACTTTCACTGGGGTATGAGGGCCCCCACACACACATTGATTCTCACTGGGGTATGGGGTCTCACAAATACACTGACTCTTATTGGAGTACACTGACTCTCACTGGGATACAGTCACACACACACTGACTTTCACTGGGGTATGAGGTCCCTCACACAGTGACTCTCACTGGGATAAGGGTCCCACACAAACTGACTCTCACTGGGGTACAATCCCACACACACTGACTCTCACTGGGGTACAATCCCACACACACTGACACTCACTGGGATACAGTCCCCCACACACTGACTCTCACTGGGGTACAATCCCACACACACTGACACTCACTGGGATACAGTCCCACACACACTGACTCTCACTGGGGTACAGTCCCACAGACACTGATTCTCAATGGGGTACAGTCCCACACATACTGACTTCACTGGGGTACAGTCCTAGAAACACACTGATTCTCACTGGTGTACAGTCCCACACACATGCACGCTGACTCTCACAGGGGTACAGTCTCACACACACTGACTTTCACTGGGGTATGAGGTCCCACACACAGTGACTCTCCCTGGGCTACGGCTCTCGCACAAACTGACTCTCACTGGGTACCGTCCCACACACACTGACACTCACTAGGGTACAGTCCCACACATACAGACTCTGACTGGAGTACAGTCGCACACTGACTTTCACTGGGGTACAGTCCCACACACACGCACACTGACTCTCACTGGGGTACAGTCCCACACACATTGACTCTCACTGGGGTACAGTCCCACACACACAGACTCTGACTGGAGTACAGTCGCACACTGACTTTCACTGGGGTACAGTCCCACACACACTGACTCTCACGGGGGTAAGGGTCCCACACACACTGTCTCTCACTGGGTTATGAGGTCCCACACACACTGACTCTCACTGGGGTACAGTCCCACACACACTGACTCTCACTGGGGTACAGTCCCACATACACTGACTCTCACTGGGGTATGGCTCTCGCACACACTGACTCTCACTGGGGTATGGCTCTCGCACACACAGACTCTCACTGGGATAAGGGTCCCACACACTCTGACTCTCACTGGGATATGGGGTCCCCCACACACAGACTCTCACTGGGATAAGGGTCCCACACACACTGACTCTCACTGGGGTATGGGGTCCCCCACATACAGACTCTCACTGGGGTAAGGGTCCCACACACACTGACTCTCACTGGGGTATGGGGTCCCCCACACACAGACTCTCACTGGGGTAAGGGTCACACACACTGACTCTCACTGGGGTTTGGGGTCCCCTGCACATGCATTGACTGTCACTGGGGTATGGGGTCTCACACATACACTGACTCTTATTGGGTTACAGTCCCACACACACACTGGGATACAGTCCCACATACACACACACATTGACTTTCACTGGGGTACAGTCCCACATACACTGACTTTCACTGGGGTATGAAGTCCCACTCACAGTAACTCTCACTGGGATATGGGGTCCCCCACACACACAAACTGACTCTCACTGGGGTATGTGGTCTCATACATACACTGACTCTTATTGGGGTACAGTCCCACACACACTGACTCTCACTGGGGCACAGTCCCGCACACACTGACTCTCACGGGGGTAAGGGTCCCACACACACTGTCTCTCACTGGGGTACAGACCCACACACACTGACTCTCACTGGGGTATGAGGTCCCACACACACATTGACTGTAACTGAGGTATGGGGTCTCACACATTCACTGACTCTTATTGGGGTATGGCTCACACACACACTGACTCTCACGGGGGTAAGGGACCCATACACAGTGATTCTCACTGGGGTATGGGGTCCCCCACACACTGACACTCAGTGGGGTACAGTTACACAAACACTGAATTTCACTGGGTTATGAGGTCCCACACACACTGACTCTCACTGGGGTACAGACCCACACACACACTGACTCTCACTGGGATACAGTCCCACACACACTGACTCTTACTGGGGTATGGGGTACCCCACACACACAGTGACTCTCACTGGGGAACGGCGTCACACACATACACTGACTCTCACTGGGGTACAGTCCCACACACACACTGATTCTCACTGTGGTACACTCCCACACACACTGACCCTCACTGGGGTACAGTCCCACACACACTGACTCTCACTGGGGTACAGTCGCACACACACTGACTTTCACTGGGGTATGAGGTCCCACACACACTGACCCTCACTGGGGTACAGTCCCACACACAGTGACTCTCACTGGGATAAGGGTCCCACACACACTGACTCTCACTGGGGTTTGGGGACCCCGCACACGCATTGACTCTCACTGGGGTATGGGTTCTCACACATACACTAACTCTTATTGGGGTCCAGTCCCACACACATACTGACTCTCACTGGGATACAGTCCCACATACACACACACACACATTGACTCTCACTGGGGTACAGTCCCACATACACTGACTTTCACTGGGGTAAGTGTCCCACACACACATTGACTCTCACTGGGGTACAGTCCCGCACACATTGACTTTCACTGGGGTAAGTGTCCGACACACACATTGACTCTCACTGGGTATGGGGTCTCATACATACACTGACATACATTGGGGTAGAGTTCCCACACACACAGTGTGTGTGGGACCTCATAACCCAGTGAAATTCAGTGTTTGTGTAACTGTACCCCACTGAGTGTCAGTGTGTGGGGGACCCCATACCCCAGTGAGAGTCACTGTGTATGGGTCCCTTACCCCCGTGAGAGTCAGTGTGTGCGGGACTTCATATCCCAATGAAAGTCAGTGTGTGTGGGACTGTACCCCAGTGAAAGTCAGCGTGCGTGTGTGTGGGACTGTACCCCCGTGAGAGTCAGTGTGTGTGTGAGCCATACCCCAATAAGAGTCAGTGAATGTGTGAGACCCCATACCTCAGTTAGAGTCAATGTGTGTGTGGGACCTCATACCCCAGTGAAAGTCAGAGTGTGTGGGACTGTACCCCAGTGAGAGTCAGTGTGTGTGGGACTGTACCCCAGTGAAAGTCAATGTGTGTGTATGTCTCACACATTCACTGACTCTTATTGGGGTATGGCTCACACACACACTGACTCTCACGGGGGTAAGGGACCCATACACAGTGATTCTCACTGGGGAATGGGGTCCCCCACACACTGACACTCAGTGGGGTACAGTTACACAAACACTGAATTTCACTGGGTTATGTGAGACCCCAGTGACTCTCACTGGGGTACAGACCCACACACACACTGACTCTCACTGGGATACAGTCCCACACACACTGACTCTTACTGGGGTATGGGGTACCCCACACACACATTGACTCTCACTGGGGTACGGCGTCACACACATACACTGACTCTTATTGGGGTACAGTCCAACACACTCATTGACTCTCACTGGGGTACAGTCCCACACACACACTGATTCTCACTGTGGTACACTCCCACACACACTGACTCTCACTGGGGTACAGTCCCACACACACTGACTCTCACTGGGGTACAGTCGCACACACACTGACTTTCACTGGGGTATGAGGTCCCACACACACTGACTCTCACTGTGGTTTGGGGACCCTGCACACGCATTGACTCACACTGGGGCATGGGTTCTCACACATACACTAACTCTTATTGGGGTCCAGTCCCACACACATACTGACTCTCACTGGGATACAGTCCCACACACACACACACACACACATTGACTCTCACTGGGGTACAGTCCCACATACACTGACTTTCACTGGGGTAAGTGTCCCACACACACATTGACTCTCACTGGGGTACAGTCCCGCACACACTGACTCTCACTGGGATATGGGGTCCCCCACACACAGACTCTCACTGGGATAAGGGTCCCACACACACTGACTCTCACTGGGGTATGGGGTCCCCCGCACACGCATTGACTATCACTGGGGTATGGGGTCTCACACATACACTGACTCTTATTGGGGTACAGTCCCACACACACACTGGGATACAGTCCCACATACACACACACATTGACTTTCACTGGGGTATGAGGTCCCACACACAGTGACTCTCACTGGGGTTTGGGGACACCGCACACACATTGACTCTCACTGGGGTATGTGGTCTCATACATACACTGACTCTTATTGGGGTACCGTCCCACACACACATTGACTCTCACTGGGGCACAGTCCCGCACACACTGACTCTCACGGGGGTAAGGGTCCCACACACACTGTCTCTCACTGGGGTATAGTCCCACACACACAGACTCTCACTGGGGTACTATCCCACACGCAATGACTTTCACCGTGGTATGAGTTCCCACACAGTGACTCTCACTTGGGTAAGAGTCCCTCACACACTGGCTCACACTGGGGTATGGGGTCCCCCACACACACATTGACTCTAACTGAGGTATGGGGTCTCACACATTCACTGACTCTTATTGGGGTATGGCTCACACACACACTGACTCTCACGGGGGTACAGTCCCACACACACGCACGCTGACTTTCACTGGGGTACAGTCCCACACACACTGACTTTCACTGGGATATGAAGTCCCGCACACACTGACTCTCACGGGGGTAAGGGACCCATACACAGTGACTCTCACTGGGGTATGGGGTCCCCCACACACTGACACTCAGTGGGGTACAGTTACACAAACACTGAATTTCACTGGGTTATGAGGTCCCACACACACTGACTCTCACTGGGATACAGTCCCACACACACTGACTCTTACTGGGGTATGGGGTACCCCACACACACATTGACTCTCACTGGGGTATGGCGTCACACACATACACTGACTCTTATTGGGGTACAGTCCAACACACTCATTGACTCTCACTGGGGTACAGTCCCACACACACACTGATTCTCACTGTGATACACTCCCACACACACTGACTCTCACTGGGGTACAGTCCCACACACACTGACTCTCACTGGGGAACTATCCCACACACACTGGCTTTCAACGTGGTATGGGTTCCCACACACAGTGACTCTCACTTGGGTCAGGGTCCCTCACACACTGGCTCTCACTGGGGTATGGTGTCCCCCACACACACACTGACTCTAACTGAGGTATGTGGTCTCATACATACACTGACTCTTATTGGGGTACAGTCCCACACATACACTGACTCTCACTGGGGTACAGTCCCACACACACTGACTTTCACTGGGGTATGAGGTCCCACACACACATTGACTGTAACTGAGGTATGGGGTCTCACACATATACTGACTCTTATTGGGGTACGGCTCACACACACACTGACTCTCACTGGGGCAAGGGTCCCATACACAATGACTCTCTCTGGGGTATGGGGTCCCCCACACACTGACACTCAGTGGGGTATAGTTACACAAACACTGAATTTCACTGGGTTATGAGGTCCCAAACACACTGACTCTCACTGGGGTACAGATCCACACACACATTGACTCTCACTGTGGTACAGTCCCACACACACTGACTCTTACTGGGGTACAGTCCCACACACACTGACTCTCACTGGGGTATGAAGTCCCACACACACTGACTCTCACTGGGATAAGGATCCCAACACACACTGACTCTCACTGGGTTACAGTCCCACACACACTGACTCTCACTGGGGTACAGTCGCACACACACTGACGTTCACTGGGGTATGAGGTCCCACACACACAGTGACTCTCACTGGGGTAAGGGTCACACACACATTGACTCTCACTGGGGTTTGGGGTCTCAAACATACACTGACTCTTATTGGGGTCCAGTCCCCCACACACACTGAAACTCACTGGGATACAATCCCACAGACACACACACACACTGACTCTCACTGGGGTATGAGGTCCTACACATCGTGACTCTCACTAGGGTACGGCACTCACACAAACTGACTATCACTGGGGTATGGCTCCCCCACACACTGACTCTTACTGGGGTATGGGGTACCCCACACATACATTGACTCTCACTGGGGTACGGCGTCTCACACATACACTGACTCTTATTGGGGTACAGTCCCACACACACACTGACTCTCACTGGGTACCGTCCCACACACACTGACACTCACTAGGGTACAGTCCCACACACACACACAGACTCTGACTGGGGTACAGTCGCACACTGACTTTCACTGGGGTACAGTCCCACACACATCACATAGACTCTCACTGGAGTACAGTCGCACACTGACTTTCACTGGGGTACAGTCCCACACACATGCACATAGACTCTCACTGGAGTACAGTCGCTCACTGACTTTTACTGGGGTACAGTCCCACACACACACTGACTCTCACTGGGTTATGAGGTCCCACACACACTGACTCTCACTGGGGTACAGTCCCACGCACAGTGACTCTCACTGGGGTGCAGTCCAAACACACACGCACACTGACTCTCACTGGGGTACAGTCCCACATACACTGACTCTCACTGGGGTACAGTCCCACATACACTGACTCTCACTGGGGTATGGCTCTCGCACACACTGACTCTCACTGGGATATGGGGTCCCCCACACACAGACTCTCACTGGGATAAGGGTCCCACACACACTGACTCTCACTGGGGTATGGGGTCCCCCACATACAGACTCTCACTGGGGTAAGGGTCACGCACACTGACTCTCACTGGGGTTTGGGGTCCCCCGCACACGCATTGACTGTCACTGGGGTATGGGGTCTCACACATACACTGACTCTTATTGGCGTACAGTCCCACACACACACTGGGATACAGTCCCACATACATACACATTGACTTTCACTGGGGTACAGTCCCACATACATTGACTTTCACTGGGGTATGAAGTCCCACACACAGTGACTCTCACTGGGGTAAGGGTCACACACACACTGACTCTCACTGGGGTTTGGGGACACCGCACACGCATTGACTCTCACTGGGGTATGTGGTCTCATACATACACTGACTCTTATTGGGGTACAGTCCCACACACACATTGACTCTCACTGGGGCACAGTCCCGCACACACTGACTCTCACGGGGGTAAGGGTCCCAAACACACTGTCTCTCACTGGGGTATAGTCCCACACACACAGACTCTCACTGGGGTCCTATCCCACACACAATGACTTTCACCGTAGTATGAGTTCCCACACAGTGACTCTCACTTGGGTCAGGGTCCCTCACACACACATTGACTCTAACTGAGGTATGGGGTCTCACACATACACTGACTCTTATTGGGGATATTGTCCCACACACACACTGATTCTCACTGGGGTACAGTCCCACACACACTGACTCTCACTGGGGTACAGTCCCACACACACTGACTTTCACTGGGGTATGAGGTCCCACACACACATTGACTGTAACTGAGGTATGGGGTCTCACACATTCACTGACTCTTATTGGGGTATGGCTCACACACACACTGACTCTCACAGGGGTAAGGGACTCATACACAGTGACTCTCACTGGGGTATGGGGTCCCCCACACACTGACACTCAGTGGGGTACAGTTACACAAACACTGAATTTCACTGGGTTATGAGGTCCCACACACACTGACTCTCACTGGGGTACAGACCCACACACACACTGACTCTCACTGGGATACAGTCCCACACACACTAACTCTTACTGGGGCATGGGGTACCCCCCACACACATTGACTCTCACTGGGGTACGGCGTCACACACATACACTGACTCTCACTGGGATACAGTCCCACACACACTAACTCTTACTGGGGTATGGGGTACCCCACACACACATTGACTCTCACTGGGGTACGGCGTCACACACATACACTGATTCTTATTGGGCTACAGTCCAACACACTCATTGACTCTCACTGGGGTACAGTCCCACACACACACTGATTCTCACTGTGGTACACTCCCACACACACTGACTCTCACTGGGGTACAGTCCCACACACACTGACTCTCACTGGGGTACAGTCGCACACACACTGACTTTCACTGGGGTATGAGGTCCCACACACACTGACTCTCACTGTGGTTTGGGGACCCTGCACACGCATTGCCTCTCACTGGGGTATGGGTTCTCACACATACACTAACTCTTATTGGGGTCCAGTCCCACACACATACTGACTCTCACTGGGATACAGTCCCACATACACACACACACACATTGACTCTCACTGGGGTACAGTCCCACATACACTGACTTTCACTGGGGTAAGTGTCCCACACACACATTGACTCTCACTGGGGTACAGTCCCGCACACATTGACTTTCACTGGGGTAAGTGTCCGACACACACATTGACTCTCACTGGGTATGGGGTCTCATACATACACTGACTCTTATTGGGGTAGAGTCCCACACACACATTGACTCTCACTGGGGTACAGTCCCACACACACGCACGCTGACTTTCACTGGGGTACAGTCCCACACACACTGACTTTCACTGCGATATGAAGTCCCGCACACACTGACTCTCACGGGGGTAAGGGACCCATACACAGTGACTCTCACTGGGGTATGGGGTCCCCCACACACTGACACTCAGTGGGGTACAGTTACACAAACACTGAATTTCACTGGGTTATGAGGTCCCACACACACTGACTCTCACTGGGGTACAGACCCACACACACACTGACTCTCACTGGGATACAGTCCCACACACACTAACTCTTACTGGGGTATGGGGTACCCCACACACACATTGACTCTCACTGGGGTACGGCGTCACACACATTCACTGACTCTTATTGGGGTACAGTCCAACACACTCATTGACTCTCACTGGGGTACAGTCCCACACACACACTGATTCTCACTGTGGTACACTCCCACACACACTGACTCTCACTGGGGTACAGTCCCACACACACTGACTCTCACTGGGGTACAGTCCCACACACACTGACTCTCACTGGGGTACAGTCGCACACACACTGACTTTCACTGGGGTATGAGGTCCCACACACACTGACTCTCACTGGGGTTTGGGGACCCCGCACACGCATTGACTCACACTGGGGCATGGGTTCTCACACATACACTAACTCTTATTGGGGTCCAGTCCCACACACATACTGACTCTCACTGGGATACAGTCCCACATACACACACACACACACACACACATTGACTCTCACTGGGGTACAGTCCCACATACACTGACTTTCACTGGGGTAAGTGTCCCACACACACATTGACTCTCACTGGGGTACAGTCCCGCACACATTGACTTTCACTGGGGTAAGTGTCCCACACACACATTGACTCTCACTGGGTATGGGGTCTCATACATACACTGACTCTTATTGGGGGAGTGTCCCACACACACATTGACTCTCACTGGGGTACAGTCCCACACACACGCACGCTGACTCTCACTGGGGTACAGTCCCACACACACGCACGCTGACTCTCACTGGGGTACAGTCCCACACACACAGACTCTCACTGGGGTACTATCCCACACACAGTGACTCTCACTTGGGTCAGGGTCCCTCACACACTGGCTCTCACTGGGGTATGGGGTCCCCCACACACACACTGACTCTAACTGTGGTATGGGGTCTCACACATACATTGACTCTTATTGGGGTACAGTCCCACACACACACTGATTCTCACTGGGGTACAGTTCCACACACACTGACTATCACTGGGGTACAGTCCCACACACACTGATTCTCACTGCGGTACAGTCCCACACACACTGACTATCACTGGGGTACAGTCCCACACACACTGACTCTCACTGGGGTACAGACCCACACACACTGACTTTCACTGGGGTATGAGGTCCCACACACACATTGACTGTAACTGAGGTATGGGGTCTCACACATACACTGACTCTCACTGGGGTATGGCTCACACACACACTGACTCTCACGGGGGTACAGTCCCACAGACACATTGACTCTCACTGGGGTACAGTCCCACACACACTGACTTTCACTGCGGTATGAGGTCCCACACACACTGACTCTCACTGGGGTACTAGGTCCCACACACAGTGACTCTCACTGGGGTACTAGGTCCCACACACAGTGACTCTCACTGGGGTACGGCTCTCGCACAAACTGACTCTTACTGGGGTACGGCTCCCACACACACTGACTCTCACTAGGGTATAGGGTCCCCCACACATACATTGACTCTCACTGGGGTATGGGGTCTCACACATACACTGACTCTTATTGGGGTACAGTCCAACACACACACTGACACTCACTGGGGTACTAGGTCCCACACACAGTGACTCTCACTGGGGTACAGCCCCATACACACTGACTCTTACTGGGGTATGGGGTCCCCCACACACACATTGACTCTCACTGGGGTATGGGGTCTCACACATACACTGACTCTTATTGGGGTACAGTCCCACACACACTGACACTCACTGGGGTACAGTCCCACACACACTTTCACTGGAGTATAAGTCCCACACACAGTGACTCTCACTGGGGTACAGTCCCACACACACACTGAATTTCACTGGGGTATAAGGTCCCACACACATTGACTCTCCTGGGGTTAGGTCCCCCACACACTGACTCTTACTGGGGTATGGGATCCCCCTCACACACATTGACTCTCACTTGGGTATGGGGTCTCACTCTTATTGGGGTACAGTCCCACACACACACTGACTCTCACTGGGTACAGTCCCACACACACTGACACTCACTAGGGTACAGTCCCACACACACTGACTCTCACTGGGATTCAGTCCCACATACACACACACACACACACACACACATTGACTCTCACTGGGGTACAGTCCCACATGCACTGACTTTCACTGGGGTATGAGGTCCCACTCATAGTAACTCTCACTGGGATACAGTCCCGCACACATTGACTTTCACTGGGTATGGGGTCTCATACATACACTGACTCTTATTGGGGTACAGTCCCACACAGAAGCACGCTGACTCTCACTGGGGTACAGTCCCACACACACATTGACTCTCACTGGGGTACAGTCCCACAAACACTCTGATTCTCACTGGGGTACAGTCCCACAGACCCGCACACTGACTCTCACTGCGATACAGTCCCACACACACTGACTTTCACTGTGGTGTGAGGTCCCACACACACTGACTCTCACTGTGGTACAGTCCCACACACACGGACTCTCACTGTGGTACAGTCCCACACACACGGACTCTCACTGTGGTACAGTCCCACACACACGGACTCTCACTGGGGTACAGTCCCACACACACGGACTCTCACTGTGGTACAGTCCCACACACACATTGACTCTCACTGGGGTATAGGGACTCACACATACACTGACTCTTATTGTGGTACAGTCCCACACTCACTGGGGTACAGTCCCACACACACTGACTCTCACTGGGATTCAGTCCCACACACACTGACACTCACTAGGGTACAGTCCCACACACACAGACTCTGACTGGGGTACAGTCGCACACTGACTTTTACTGGGGTACAGTCCCACAGACCCGCACAATGACTCTCACTGGGGTACAGTCCCACACACACAGACTCTCACTGTGGTACAGTCCCACACACACATTGACTCTCACTGGGGTTTGGGGACACCGCACACGCATTGACTCTCACTGGGGTATGTGGTCTCATACATACACTGACTCTTATTGTGGTACAGTCCCACACACACATTGACTCTCACTGGGGTACAGTCCCACATGCACTGACTTTCACTGGGGTATGAGGTCCCACTCATAGTAACTCTCACTGGGATACAGTCCCGCACACATTGACTTTCACTGGGTATGGGGTCTCATACATACACTGACTCTTATTGGGGTACAGTCCCACACACAAGCACGCTGACTCTCAATGGGGTACAGTCCCACACACACATTGACTCTCACTGGGGTACAGTCCCACAAACACACTGATTCTCACTGGTGTACAGTCCCACACACACGCACGCTGACTCTCACTGGGGTACAGTCCCACACACACTGACTCTCACGGGGGTAAGGGTCCCCCACACACTGACTCTCACCGTGGTATGGGTTCCCACACACAGTGACTCTCACTTGGGTCTGGGTCCCTCACACACTGGCTCTCACTGGGGTATGGGGTCTCACACATACACTGACTCTCACTGGGGTACAGTCCCACACACACATTGACTCTCACTGGGGTACAGTCCCACAAACACACTGATTCTCACTGGTGTACAGTCCCACACACACGCACGCTGACTCTCACTGGGGTACAGTCCCACACACACTGACTCTCACTGGGGTACAGTCCCACACACACTGGCTTTTACCGTGGTATGGGTTCCCACACACAGTGACTCTCACTTGGGTCTGGGTCCCTCACACACTGGCTCTCACTGGGGTATGGGGTCCCCCACACACACACTGACTCTAACTGAGGTATGGGGTCTCACATATACACTGACTCTTATTGGGGTACAATCCTACACACGCACTGATTCTCACTGGGGTACAGTCCCACACACACTGACTCTCACTGGGGTACAGTCCCACACACACTGACTTTCACTGGGGTATGAGGTCCCACACACACTGACATTCAGTGGGGTACAGTTACACAAACACTGAATTTCACTGGGTTATGAGGTCCCACACACACTGACTATCACTGGGGTACAGTCCCACACACACTGACTCTCACTGGGGTATGGGGTCCCCCACACACTGACACTCAGTGGGGTACAGTTACACAAACACTGAATTTCACTGGGTTATGAGGTCCCACACACACTGACTATCACTGGGGTACAGTCCCACACACACTGACTCTCACTGGGGTACAGACCCACACACACTGACTTTCACTGGGGTATGAGGTCCCACACATACATTGACTGTAACTGAGGTATGGGGTCTCACACATACACTGACTCTTATTGGGGTACGGCTCACACACACACTGACTCTCACTGGGGCAAGGGTCCCATACACAGTGACTCTCACTGGGGTATGGGGTCCCCCACACACTGACACTCAGTGGGGTACAGTTACACAAACACTGAATTTCACTGGGTTATGAGGTCCCACACACACTGACTCTCACTGGGGTACAGTCCCACACACACTGACTCTCACTGGGGTACAGTCCCATACACACGGACTCTCACTGTGGTACAGTCCCACACACACATTGACTCTCACTGGGGTATGGGGTCTCATACATACACTGACTCTTATTGGGGTACAGTCCCACAGACACATTGACTCTCACTGGGGTACAGTCCCACACACACTGACTTTCATTGGGATACAGTCCCACACACACTGATTCTCACTGGGGTACAGTCCCACACACACGGACTTTCATTGGGATACAGTCCCACACACACTGATTCTCACTGGGGTACAGTCCCACACACACTGAGTCTCACTGGGGTACTGCTCCCCCACACACTGACTTTCACTGGGGCACAGTGCCACACACACACACACACTGACTCTCATTGGGGTATCAGGTCCCACACACACTGACTCTTATTGGGGTACAGTCCCACAGACACATTGACTCTCACTGAGGTACAGTCCCACACACACATTGACTCTCACTGGGTTACAGTCCCACACACACTGACTGTCACTGCGGTACTAGGTCCCACACACAGTGACTCTCACTGGGGTACAGTCCCACACACACTGACTCTCACTGGGGTATGGGGTCCCCCACACACACATTGACTCTCACTGGGGTACGGCTCCCACACACACTGACTCTCACTGGCATACTGCTCCCCAGCACACTGACTCTCACTGGGGCACAGTCCCACACACACACTGACTCTCATTGGGGTATCAGGTACCACACACATTGACTCTCACTGGGGTATGGGGTCTCACACATGCACTGACTCTTATTGGGGTACAGTCCCACACACATCTTAACTCTCACTGGGGTACAGTCCCACATACACACTGACTCTCACCGGGGTACAGTAGCACACATACTGATTCTCACTTGGGTACAGGTCTCACACACACTGACTAGCTTGGGTACAGTCCCACACACAAACACACACTGACTCTCACTGCGGTACAGTCCCACACACACACACACACAACCATACACTGACTCTCACCTCCCACAGTGGTAGTGTCCCACACACACACTGACTCTCATTGGGGTATCAGGTACCACACACACTGACTCTCACTGGGGTATGGGGTCTCACACATGCACTGACTCTTATTGGGGTACAGTCCCACACACACCTTAACTCTCACTGGGGTACAGTCCCACATACACACTGACTCTCACCGGGGTACAGTAGCACACATACTGATTCTCACTTGGGTACAGGTCTCACACACACTGACTAGCTTGGGTACAGTCCCACACACAAACACACACTGACTCTCACTGCGGTACAGTCCCACACACACACACACACAACCATACACTGACTCTCACCTCCCACAGTGGTAGTGTCCCACACACACACTGACTCTCATTGGGGTATCAGGTACCACACACACTGACTCTCACTGGGGTATGGGGTCTCACACATGCACTGACTCTTATTGGGGTACAGTCCCACACACACCTTAACTCTCACTGGGGTACAGTCCCACATACACACTGACTCTCACCGGGGTACAGTAGCACACATACTGATTCTCACTTGGGTACAGGTCTCACACACACTGACTAGCTTGGGTACAGTCCCACACACAAACACACACTGACTCTCACTGCGGTACAGTCCCACACACACACACACACAACCATACACTGACTCTCACCTCCCACAGTGGTAGTGTCCCACACACACACTGACTCTCACTGTGGTACAGTTCCCCCCCCCCCCCCCCCACCCCACACACACAAACATATACACTGACTCTCACCTCTCACTGTGGTACCGTCCCATACACACACTGACTCTCTCTGTGGTACAGCCCCACACAAACATACACACTGACTCTCACCTCTCACTGGGGTACAGTCCCACACACTCGCTGACCCTCACTGGGGTACAGTCCCACACACTCGCTGACCCTCACTGTGGTACAGTCCCACACACTCGCTGACTCTCACTGGGGTACAGTCCCACACACTCGCTGACTCTCACTGGGGTACAGTCCCACACATACACTGACTCTCACTGGGGTATGGGTCTATTTGTGGTTTTCTTTCCATTCCTTTGTTGATTCTATTATATTACATTTTTCTGATACATTGATTACTCAGAAATATCCACTCAGCAACTTTGACGTGGCTTTCAAGCCAGGGAACTATAGACCAGAGAGCCTGACATTGGTGGTGGGCTAGTTGTTGGAGGGAATCCTGAGGGACAGTATGTACATGTATTTGAAAAGGCAAGGACTGATTCGGGACAGTCAACATGGCTTTGTCAATGTGAGAAATCATGTCTCACAAACTTGATTGAGTTTTCTGAAGAAGTAACAAAGAAGATTGATGAGGGCAGAGCAGTAGATGTGATCTATATGGACTTCAGTAAGGCGTTCGATAAAGTTCCCCATGGGAGACTGATTAGCAAGGTTAGATCTCACGGAATACAGGGAGAACTAGCCATTTGGATACAGAACTGACTCAAAGGTAGAAGACAGAGGGTGGTGGTAGAAGGTTGTTTTTCAGAATGGAGGCCTGTGACCAGTGGAGTGCCACAAGGATCGGTGCGGGGTCCACTACTTTTTGTCATTTACATAAAGGATTTGGATGTGAGCATAAGAGGTACAAGTTAGTAAATTTGCAGATGACACCAAAATTGGAGGTGCAGTGGACAGCGAAGAGGGTTACCTCAGATTACAACAGGATCTTGATCAGATGGGCCAATGGGCTGAGAAGTGGCAGATGGAGTTTAATTTAGATAAATGCGAGGTGCTTCATTTTGGGAAAGAATATCTTAGCAGGACTTATACACTTAATGGTAAGGTCCTAGGGAGTGTTGCTGAACAAAGAGACCTTGGAGTGCAGGTTCATAGCTCCTTGAAAGTGGAGTCGCAGGTAGATAGGATAGTGAAGAAGGCATTTGGTATGCTTTCCTTTATTGGTCAGAGTATTGAGTACAGGAGTTGGGAGGTCATGTTGCAGCTGTACAGGACATTGATTAGGCCATTTTTTTGGAATATTGCGTGCAATTCTGGTCTCCTTCCTATTGGAAGGATGTTGCGAAACTTGAAAGGGTTCAGAAAAGATTTACAAGGATGTTGCCAGGGTTAGAGGATTTGAGCTACAGGGAGAGGTTAAATAGGCTGGGGCTGTTTTTCCTGGAGCGTCGGAGGCTGAGGGGTTACCTTATAGAGGTTTATAAAATCATGAGGGGCACGGATAGGATAAATTGACAAGGTCTTTTCCCTGGGGTGAGGCAGTCCGGAACTCAAGGACACAGGTTTAGGGTGAGGGGAAAGATATAAAAGAGAACTAAAGGGCAATCTTTTCCACAGTGTATGGAATGAGCTGCCAGAGGAAGTGGTGGAAGCTGGTAAAATACAACATTTAAAAGGCATCTGGATGGGTATATGAATAGGAAGGGTTTAGAGGGCTATGAGCCAGGTGCTGGCAGGTTGGGTTGGGATATCTGGTCGACATGGACGGGTTGGACCGGAGTCTGTTTCCATGTTGTCCGTCTCTATGACTATGACTCTATGTGTATTAGCATGGATAGAGGATTGGCTAATACTAAGGAGGGCATTTTTTCAGAATGGCTGTTTGTAACTAGTGGTGTGCCACAGGGATTGGATGCTGAGATCACAATTATTTACAATATATATTTAATGACTTGGATAAGAAAAATGAATTTACTATTGCCTAGTTTGCAGATGACAAAGCAGATGGGAAGGCTTGTGATCACACTGACACATACACCCTGCAGAGGAATATCGTTTCATTAAATCAGTGGGCAAAAACATGGAGGATGAAAAATGTGAGGCTGTATTGTTTGGCAGGAATAGGGGGGTGAGTATTAAATGGAGGACAGCAGACATCTCCAGAACAGTAGGACTGGGGAGTCCTTGTCCACAGTTCACAAAACCACCAAGCTAGCAAGTAATAGGGAAGGTAAATGGAATGGTGGCCTTTATTTCAAAGGAAATGATGTATAAACATTGGGAGGTTTTGCTAAAACGATACAAGACACGGGTTAGACCACAGCTGGTATACTGTGAATAATTTTGGGCCACTTGCCTCAGGAAAGATACACTGGCACTGAAGGCAGTCCAGAGGTTCACCCAGCTGATTGTGGGCATACAGGGACTGATTTATGAAGTGCTGAGCAGGTGAGGCCTGTATTCATTGGGAGTTCCACATGAGACTACCTTATTGATTCTTAGGGGACTTGACAGGGTAGATTGATTCTGAGAGTGTCTAGGACTATTACAGATAATCTTTGAATAATGTGTGGCACAGTTAAGACTGATATGAGGAGGGATGTCTTCTGTCAGTCATACAGCACAGAAACAAACCCTTCAGTCCAAGCTGATCGTATTCCCAAATTAAAACTAGCCCCACCTGCCTGTTTTTGGCCAATATCCCTCCAAACCTTTCCTTTTTAGAAAAAGTACAGAACAGAACAGGCCCTTTGGCCCACGATGTTGTGCCGAGATTTAATCCTAATGTAATATATAGTAATTTAACCTAAGCACCCCTCAACTCACTGCTATCATGTACATGTCCAGCAGTCGCTAAAATATCCCGTGACTCTGCTTCCACCACCACAGCTGGCAACGCATACCATTTATGAACTTATTTAAATGTTGTAACTGTATCCACCACTTCCTCTGGCAGTTCATCCCACACATGAACCATTGTTATAAAGCTGCGCCTCAATATTCAAGGCTAAAACTGACAGATTTTTAATCAGTAAGGAAATTAGGAGCTCTTGGGCAAAGGCAGGATAGTGGAGTTGGAGGGTCAGATCAGCCACGATCTCAATGAATGGCAGGACAGGTTCGGTGCATTGAATGGCATACATCTGCTCTTACCTCTTGCTTTTAGCGCACCACTCTTACAATGAAGGAAAAGCGGCCACCAAATGATGCACGGCAGGATCCCACAAACCAGCTCCTTTCGTGATGCTGAGGTGAGGAAATAATTGGCTGTAGCGATGGTCAGCCCGGCAACTGATGTTAAGACGGACGGACGGAGCGAGCCAGGCTTTGGGTCTACAACCAGAAAGCTGCCTGCTTACTCTGCCCAGAATCACCCAGGGGGCAAAATGAAAGCACGGGTGGGGTGGATGGTTCTGGAGTGTGAGAAGCGATGGAGACCAGTACTGACTTTTTAAAAACATTTATTCATTTTTGCTTGTAGACTACACCGTTATGTTTACAGAAGTACAGCCATTAAACATCTCCACAGTTTTCACATGTTTATAGCAACCTCTCGATAAAGGAAACATCAACAATCTGAAACCAGCAGGAACGCCGCTTTCCCTGGGATGGGCAAGGGGGGGGTCGGCGGTATCCCACATTACTGTCAAATTGATCTGAACCCGAAATAAGAGAAGGCACATGACGAGTCTTGCAATGCATGACACACACACACACACACTTTGCAGACCCAACAGAGCCAAGCCGGGCCAGGGGTGAAAACACCCACTTCACATTCTGCAAACGGGAGGCAGGACCCTTCAAACAACAAATACTGACTCATTTTCCACAACAATTTTGAAACAAACAAATCCAGAGGTTGGAAAAGCAAACATAATTCTCAACTTTGGTCCTTTCGTTTTCAATATCTCAAATACAGACTCGCTTTACCCCACCATTTGCAAATTGGCTTTCGGTTAAACCAAAAGGATGCTTGAACAAAAAAAAATAATCAAAGTATAATTCTGCAGTTCGGAGGACTTCCGGGTTTCAGAAGTAACCAATCATCACGCAAGCCACGCTCCCGCCAAAATGAAACAATTCGTTTCGGCGACCTGTGATTGGTTGAGCGTCACCACGGCAAGTTGCCAGGGCATCAGCAAATCAGTGAGCTCCCCCTCCAAGATTTTAAAAAATGAATTGAAAAAGGAGCTTCAACCGAAACTGCATCAGAACAAAAAAAAACAAAAATGAGAATATCAATGAAAACTCGATGTACGAACTAATTATTCGAATTGCGATTTTTTTTAAAAATGGAGAAAAATAAAAGTATACTTGAACTAAACAAATTGCTATCCTTTCCAAATTTGTTCGCATTTCTCAACCTACACTCGCCCCCCTCCAAATAAAACGTGACAAAGAACAAATTCCAATCCACAGGAAATCATAAAACAGTTCGACATCACCCCAAAGTTCTGAGTCTCATGATTCTTTTGAACCCAACCAGTTGCAAGCTGAGCCAATGATAACAAAACAAACTGTTCCAAAAAAAAACAAACTACAGGCGCTACAATTCAGCGGAAATGTCAGTTAAACTTTGGAAAAAAAAACCCAGCATCAACCAAAACAATGTCGAGGAAAATCTTAAATAAAAACCAAAAGGCTTACGCTGCAAATCAGAAATAAAACAGACGATGCTGGAGAAGCTCAGCTCAGCTCATCCGTGGAGCTGCCCAGACCCGCTGAGCTTTTCCAGCAACTTGTTTTATTGTCCAGGAACATCTTCCCGCCTTCTCGACAGACTCATGATGGGGCTACAAACTACACAAAAAAATTACCCTCAAAATGAGGTAATACAACGACTGGGGGGAGGGGGGTACACGTTAATATAAAAAGTCAGTTGCATTTTTTAAAAAAACTCCCCCTTTTTTTTCCGTTTTTGCAAAACAGAAACAGCGGTTTCTAAGCTTTCTTGGACTTGGATTTTTTAGTTGCTTTGCCTTTCTTGCTCTTGCTCCTGTCTTTGCTGGAGGAACCCGGGCGGCTCTTCTTGCTGCTGTCTCCATTCTTGGAGGCGCCTTTCTTGTGAGATTTCTTCACGCTGCTGCCGGCTGAGATTGGAGCTTTCTTCTTCTTGGCCGCCTGCCCAGCATCGCTTTTCTTGGTGACCTTGAAGGAGCCGTTGGCCCCTCGGCCCTTCACCTGGTTGAGGGTCCCATTCAGGACCAGGGCGCGCAGGGCATAGCGCAGGTAAGTGCGACCCTGGTGCTCATTGAACCAGGGCACAGTCTTGGCTTCTTTGTAAATGGTGGCCAGCGAGGAACCATTGCGGGCTCCCAGTCTCTGCACGATCTCCACCAACAGGGCGCTGTACCTCCCCTGCTGGTTTTTGCCCTTCCCAGACTTCTTCTTCTTGGAGCCCGCCTTCTTGGCCGGGCTCTTCTGCCCCTCTTCCTCGGCGGCAGCAACAGGCAGCGTTTCCACATCGGCGGACATGGCGCAGCCGAGATTGCGGAGAGCTGGTGGGTTGGGGGGAAACGCCAAAATCCAACAGCAATGCAACCAGACCTCAATTGCAGAGGGGAGAATCGAATGCAAACGGTGGGGTTTGGATTGCACGGGGTGGGTGGGAGTAGGGTAGAGCTGGGGAAAGCCTATTGCAATGCTGCTCGGTCCTCTCCGCTCTGGCTCTGGCTGCGGAGTTTGCTCTGCGCAGCTGCATATTTATCCGCTCTGAGCGAACGTCAATGGGAACATCAACAGCCCGGTCCAGGAGCTGCCTTAACTTGTGCTTCTTGCACCGCCTTTCCAGCGGCTTCTGGGCCGTACCCCGGGCTGGTGGAGCCCGGCTCCGGGCCAGGGGGTGACCCCAGGCTCTTGCCTACCGGGTGCACGGTGCCGGGAGCGGGTCCGAGGCCGTCAAACGCCAAATATCCCGCAACACACACCGGCTCCCCATGCACACCGTGCACCCAGAGATGGGGGTAGTCACTTCCAGGGGGGATTTAGCAGCCACCCGGGGCTTGCATCCTCACAAATGCAGCCCCTCGACATAAAAGAGAGGGTGCACCGTCCAACCCGCCCCGGTTTGGCACCCTGGGGTGCCTCGGATGCCAAAATATTGCACTTTCATTTGTTGCAACTAACACAGTGCGCGCCCCCGAGCGGCCGCGCACGAAAAGGCGGCGCTGATTTTTTTTTTCTGGTGAATTGTGATTTTTCTGCAATCCGCTTCCAAAAGATGCATTAAAGAAAACCCCACATCAAACTGGTTAAACAAATGTTCACCTGCAAGCCCGGCTTCACTCTGAAACATGTCCTATCCCCCACCCCCTCTTCCCCTGCCTTGATTAAAATCATTTTCAGAAAGTGATGTTTTTGGTCATTGTCAAATATTTCCAGTCGAGGCGTTCCCCGCGCAAATCTTTAAACCCACCCCCCGCTGGGAATCCGCAATCTACCCCCAAAAAATGCAAATACAATATCACAAGCTGTGCGTTTCATTGCATCTGGAGAGAGAATGTGTTCTATCAAATTGCTATTGAAGCCACGCTGGGAATGTGGGTTTAAACTTGTTTTTGATGTTCTCTGCGTGGGCAAGAAACCAAGTCGGTGGGATTTTACAAACTGAAACAAGTGGGGGATGCCATTTATTCCAATTAATGAGATTGAGTTCCGCTGTCTCGTCAGATAAAGTTCTCATTTTTTAAAAAAATACGAAATTGCTTTGTGTGAGATGACAGCGCATATTCCTCATTTAGATTCCATTGATGCCAGGGACGGAGAAAAATAGAAAATTGGGACAATGAGTATGCCATCGAGCCTGTTCCGTGATCATCCCCTGATCCTTTATGTGTTTATGTGAAGATATGCATTTGCTTAGCAGGAATCAACCTGACGGTGATTCCAAAATAGTGCGGGGATCTGGCTGGTCTTGTGCCTGAAACATAAAAAGATAGTATGCAGGTGCTGCAAATAATTAAGGAGAAAGTGAGGACTGCAGAGGCTGGAGATCAGAGCTGAAAATGTGTTGCTGGAAAAGCGCAGCAGGTCAGGCAGCATCCAGGGAACAGGAGAATCGACGTTTCGGGCATCCATGACTACCTGGTCAGGTCCACGCCCCCCCTACAACCCACCCTCCCATCCTGGCACTTTCCCCTGCCACCGCAGGAAATGTAAAACCTGTGCCCACACCACCTCCCTCACCTCCATCCAAGGCCCTAAAGGAGCCTTCCACATCCATCAAAGTTTTACCTGCACATCCACTAATATCATTTATTGTATCCGTTGCTCCCGATGCGGTCTCCTCTACATTGGGGAGACTGGACGCCTCCTAGCAGGGCACTTTAGGGAACATCTCCGGGACACCCGCACCAATCAACCTAACCGCCCTAGGGCCCAACATTTCAACTCCCCCTCCCACTCTGCCGAGGATATGGAGGTGTTGGGCCTCCTTCACCGCCGCTCCCTCACCACCAGACGCCTGGAGGAAGAACGCCTCATCTTCCGCCTTGGAACACTTCAACCCCAGGGCATCAATATGGACTTCAACAGTTTCCTCATTTCCCCTTCCCCCACGTCCCCCTAGTTCTAAACTTCCAGCTCAGCACTGTCCACATAACTTGTCCGGATTTGTCCTACCTGCCTATCTCCTTTTCCACCTATCCACTCCACTCTCTCCTCCCTGACCTATCACCTTCATCCCCTCCCCCACTCACCCATTGTACTCTATGCTACTTTCTCCCCACCCCCACCCTCCTCTAGCTTATCTCTCCACGCTTCAGGCTCACTGCCTTTATTCCTGATGAAGGGCTTTTGCCCGAAACGTCGATTTCGAAGCTCCTTGGATGCTGCCTGAACTGCTGTGCTCTTCCAGCAACACATTTTTCAGCTCTGCAAATAATTAAGAATTTTGGCCTTTATTGCTGGAGGGGCGGAGTTGGCATTTAAAAGCCGGGAGGTTTTGGGACATTGTGTTGCTGGGGCTGAACCTGGATTATTATGTATCGCTTTGGCCTGTGAGTTTAAGAAAGGATATACTCGGATTGGAGGCTGTTCACATGAGAGACACAAGGCTGCTTCCTGGGATGAAAGGATTGAAGAGCGAATTTATTTGAAATGTACCTCGTTCTGAGGGGGCTGGACTGGGAAAATTTGAGAGATATGGGGACGTAGTAACAAAGTAAGGGAACAGTCATTTAAAACTGAGATGTGAAGGAATTTCTTCTCCCAGGAAGTAACACGTCCAGAATTCTCTAGCTCAGAGAGTTGTGGAGGCTAGATCAATGAAAGTATTTGAAGAGGGTTTTTGGAATATCAGGGGTTTGAGGGCTATTTTGAGCTGGCATGAAAGAAGAGTTAAAGCTGGGGCTGATCAGCCATAATCTTATGGAATGGCAGGGTAGGCTTGAGGGGCTGAATGGCCTTCTCCTGCTCCTGTTTCTTACATTCTATCTGATCGCCATTTTCCAGCTCTTGCCCAATACCTCTTGACATCTTTAACGTCTGGAAATTACTTATTTCTTTCTGAAATTTATTCAGTGACATAGTTTTTACTGCTGTCTGGGGTAGAGAATTCCACAGGATTGCCACCCCTGAGTGAAAACGTTTCTCCACATCTCAGTCTGAAATGGCTTGAGATTGTGATCCCTTGTTCCAGGTCCTCGGCCAGGGGAATCAAACTCCCTGCAACCTGCCTGTCCAACACTTCTGGAATTTTACACATTTCAATGAGACCCCGCTCTCATTCTCCTAAATTGCAGTGAGTAAAATCCCCAACTGTTTAGACTCTGTTTATAAGAGAATCCCTTTATACCAGGGATCATCCTCATGAATCCTCTCTCAATTGGGACTCTGTTGACTGGAGTTTAGCAGAATGCGAGGTGATCTCACTCAAACATGTTGGATTCTTAAGGACCTTGACAGGGTCAATGCTGAGAGGATGGTTCCCCTCATGGGAGGGTCTGGGACCAGAGGGCACAGTCTCAGAGTACAGGGGCACCAGTTTCAGACTGAGATGTGAGGAATTTCCTCTCTCAGAGAGTTGACAGTCTTTGGAACTCCTTACCACAGAGAGCTGTGGGGACAGGGTCCTTGTGGATATTTAAGGCTGAGAGAGGTTGGGGAATCAAGGGTTATGGGGAAAGGGCAGGGAAATTGGACATGAGGAAAGCTAGATCAGCCAGGATCCTGTTGAATAGTGGAGCAGGCTTGAGGGTCCTCTGCTATTTCTTATGGACTATTGCTCACAATCGACCCAATCTCTCCCAATAAACCTGCCATCCCAGGAATCAATCTGGCCAATCATCACTGCACTCCCCTTATGGCAAGTATATCTTTTCTTAGGTAGGAAAATCAAAACTACATACAACATTCCATGTGAGGTCTCTGTATAACTGCAGTAAAATATCCCTGCACCGGTACTCTTGGAGAACATACGACAATACAGCACAGGAACAGGCCCTTTGGCCCACTATATTTATACCAACCCTGATGCTATTCTAAACTAATCCCACCTGCCTGCATATCAACCATCTCCCTGTATTCCCTGCCTGTTCATTTGCCTGTATAAATACTTCTTAAACATTGGTATAGCTTCTCCCACCTATCCCGGCAGTGTGTTCCAGGTACCTACCAACTTCTGTTCAAAAAACCTGTATCACCCATCTCATAGAGTCATAGAGATGTACGGCACGGAAACAGACCCTTCGGTCCAACCCGTCCATGCTGACCAGATATCCCAACCCAATCTAGTCCCACCTGCCAGCACCCGGCCCATATCCCTCCAAACCCTTCCTATTCATATACCCATCCAAATGCCTTTTAAATGTTGTAATTGTACCAGCCTCCACCACATCCTCTGGCAGCTCATTCCATACACGTACCACCCTCTGTGTGAAAATGTTGCCCCTTAGGTCTCTTTTATATCTTTCCCTTCTCAGCCTATCCATACCCCTCATAATTTTGTAAACCTCTTTAAGGTCACCCCTCAGCCTCCGACACTCCAGGGAAAACAGCCCCAGCCTGTTCAGCCTCTCTCTGTAGCTCAATCCGCCAACCCTGGCGACATCCTTGTAAATCTTTTCTGAACCCTTTCAAGTTTCACAACATCTTTCCAATAGGAAGGAGACCAGAATTGCACACAATATTCCAACAGTGGCCTAACCAATGTCCCGTACAGCCACAACATGACCTCCCAACTCCTGTACTCAATACTCTGACCAATAAAGGAAAGCATACCAAACACCTTCTTCACTATCCTATCAACCTGCGACTCCACTTTCAAGGATCTATGAACCTGCACTCCAAGGTCTCTTTGTTCAGCAACACTCCCTAGGACCTTACCATTAAGTGTATAAGGTAAAGACAACGAGGTAAAAACAATGTCTGCAGATGCTGGAAACCAGATTCTGGATTAGTGGTGCTGGAAGAGCACAGCAGTTCAGGCAGCATCCAAGGAGTGTATAAATCCTGCTAATATTTGCTTTCCCAAAATGCAGCACCTCGCATTTATCTGAATTAAACTCCATCCTCCACTTCTCAGCCCATTGGTGCATCTGGACCAGATCCTGTTGTAATCTGAGGTAACCCTCTTCACTGTCCACTACACCTCCAATTTTGGTGTCATCTGCAAACTTACGCACCCAGATCCTCCCCAACCATATGACAGCAGGGTGCCTATTTGGTATATCTTCAGATCTGGGAGGTCCACACACACAGCGAATATCCTACAGAAGGTGCAGCTTGGTAAATTTAATTAGGGGGTGCCTGTGGCACATAATAAAGGATCCAAGCCAACCGATAAACCTCTGCAACACCTGTCCGAGTAACCACAATGGGAGCATCCTCATGGGATATAACAACCGAGGAAGAACATTCCAAAAGAGAAAATGCTGCAAAATCTCAGAAGGTCTGGCAGCGTCTGTAAGGAGAGAAAAGAGCTGACGTTTCGAGTCTAACTGACCCTTTGTCAAAGCTAAAAAAAAGGGAGAAATAGGGAGGTATTTATACTGGGCTGAGAGAAGGTGAGTCATGGATCCAGAAGCAAAGGTAGCAATAAAGAGGTGATAATGACAGTGCATAGAGAGATTATAGGGAGACTAGGAGCTGTGAATGACCAAGGCTGAAGCCACTGCTATGTGACAAAATATGGGGGGGATGGGTGAAGCAGAGGCAAAATGGGAAATGGGGAGAAGGGTAACACATGGGGGAAGAGGAGAGGAAAAAGGTGATGAGAGAGTGGGGAGCGAGTGAAAGAGAGACAATCAAGAAATAAGAGGTACAGAACAGTGAAAAAATATTTAAAAAGATAAATAAAATAAATGGAATAAAATTACGGAGCAGAATGAAACCAGAGGGGTCGAGATGGGATAATCATCTGAAGTTGTTGAATTCAGTGTTGAGACCGGCAGGCTGTAATGGGCCTAGTCGGAAGATGAGATGCTGTTCCTCCAGTTTGCGTTGAGCTTCACTGGAACATTGCAGCATGCCAAGGCCAGACATGTGGGCATGGGAGCAGGATTGGGTGTTGAAGTGGCAAGCCACGGGAAGGTCCAGGACCTGATTGTGTACAGACCGAAGGTGCTCAGCAAAGCACTCCACGAAGGACATGCAGGTCCTTGGACTCCTCCATCGCCAGACCATAGCAACACGACGGTTGGAGGAAGAGCGCCTGATCTTCCGCCTAGGAACCCTCCAACCACAAGGGATGAACTCAGATTTCTCCAGTTTCCTCATTTCCCCTCCCCCCACCTTGTCTCAGTCAAATCCCTCGAAATCAGCACCACCTTCCTAACCTGCAATCTTTTCCTGACCTCTCCGCCCCCACCCCCACTCTGGCCTGTCACCCTCACCTTGACCTCCTTCCACCTATCGCATTTCCAACGCCCCTCCGCCAAGTCCCACCTCCCTACCTTTTATCTTAGCCTGCTGGACACACTTTCCTCATTCCTGAAGAAGGGCTTATGCCCGAAACGTCGATTCTCCTGTTCCCTGGATGCTGCCTGACCTGCTGCGCTTTTCCAGCAACACATTTTCAGCTCACCTTCTCTCAGCCTAGTATAAGTACCTCCCTAGTTCTCCCTTTTTTTAGCTTTGACAAAGGGTCAGTTAGACTCGAAATGTCAGCTCTTTTCTCTCCTTACAGATTCTGCCAGACCTGCTGAGATTTTCCAGCATTTTCTCTTTTGGAGGAAGAACATTCATTTTAATCAAGGCTATATGGCCTAGCCCAGATAAGGGTAGTTCTTCCCATTGCTGCAAGTCCTGCTTTACCCTCTCAAACAATTGTACAAAGTTAGCTCTGTACAGCTGACGGAAGGTAGGGGTAATAAAAATGCCCAGGTAGAGAAAACCTTTCTGCAACCACCAAAAAGAAAACTGTGTTCCGTCCTCCAGCTCCAGCACTTCCACCATACCCCACCACGGGCATGACTTCCAACTTTGCAAAATTTATCCTGTATCCCGAAAAACTGCAGAATAATTAAATATTTTGTATTCGCTGGGGTATGGACTTTTCTGGGTTAGCCAGAAACGGAAGGACATCATCCACATAAAGAGTAATTTTGTGTTCCCCAATTCCCACTATTTCAGGTTCCTTCTAGATGGCATCCATCAACGGTTCAATTACCAAGGTAGATAGCAGCGGCGGGAGAGGACATCCCTGTCGGCTGCCTCTCCCCACAATAAATTTATTTGATTTGACTCCATTCGTGATAACCATAGCCTCGGGGTCTCTATACAACACTACCACCTACCTGGCGAAGGACCCCCAATCTAGAACAGCAAACAGATACAGCCGTTCCACCCTATCAAAAGCCTTGTCTACATCCAGGAGTTGACCAAGCCCGGGACCAATCTCTGCTGACCTACTTGAACTGTGCTCGATACCCTCCTGATATTGGAGGAAGCGCTGTGGCCCTTGATAAAACCCATCTGGTCCTCTTTTATAATAACAGGCAACACCTTTTCCAACCTCAGACCCAGCACCTTTGATAAAATTTTGAAGTCTACACTCAACAACGAGATGGGTCTGTATGACACGCAATCTTTGGCGTCTTTGTCTTTCTTTCAAATAAGGGAGAGATTGGCCTCCCTAAGAGAGGACGGAAGGCAGCCTTGGCGATATGAATGAATATACATCTCCAGAAGTGGTTCAGCTAACGTGTGTAAACTCTTTGTAAAACTCACTTGGGAACCCGTCTGGACTGGGTGCCTTGCCACCACTTGCACCTCCTGTATTGCCAGAGGTGCATTTAAAAGGGAGGCCTAATGTGCATTTATATTGGGGAAGTCCAGGTTTTCAAAACAGAATTCCATTCCCACAACTCCATCCCTACAGCCCTCTGACATAGAATTCCCAAAATCTGTCATTAATCTTTTTCAGCTGGCGAGTGATGCTGCCAGTTCACTCCCTAATAGACACAATGGACTGTGAAGCATTTTTCTTCCTAGCCAGGTATCTACCTGGTTTTTCCCCATATTCAAACAGCCTTTGCTTTGCAAAGAAGACCCTGCCCTTTGCCTCTTGTGTGAGCACTGAGTCCAGAGCAGCCCGGAGAGCCGTGACCCATTGCAGTTTGACCATATACCAACTCGGCTGCCTTCAGCTAGACCTCAAGCATCTGCTGGTGCTCCACTCTCTGCCTCTTTCTCATTGTTGAATATGAAATAATCAGACCCCTTAAATACACCTTGGTGGTCTCCCAAAGCACTGATGGATTTCTGGCCATACCCCAAATGGTGTCCCAAAAAGCCCTGAACTCCCTTGTGACGTACTGTACAAAGTTGCCATCCCTCAACAGAAACAGATCCATGCACCGGTGCAGTGTATCTGCTCCACTACCCTTGGTCATAACAATCTAGTATACTGCTGTATAGTCCGAAATAGTTATGTTCCCAATCCTGCCGGCCCCAACACCAAGTCCAGGTTCTAGATTACAGTGGTGCTGGAAAAGCACAGTAGTTCAGGCAGCATCTGAGGCGCAGTAAAATCGATGTTTCGGGCAAAAACCCTTCATTAGGAATACAGACAGAGTGCCTGAAGGGTGGAGAGATAAATGAGAGGAGGGTGGGGGTGGGAGAAAGTAGCATAGAGTACAATAGGTGAGTGGGGGAGGGGATGAAGGTGATAGGTCGGAGGTGGGGGGAGGGTGGAGTGGATAGGTGGAAAAGAAGATAGGCAGGTAGGACAAGTCATGGGGACAGTGCTGAGCTGGAAGTTTGGAACTGGGGTGAGGTGGGGGAAGGGGAAATGAGGAAACTGGTGAAGTCCACATTGATGCCCTGGAGTTGAAGTGTTCCGAGGTGGAAGATGAGGCGTTCTTCCTCCAGGCGTCTGGTAGTGAGGGAGTGGCGGTGTAGGAGGCCCAACACCTCCATGTCCTCGGCAGAGTGGGAGGGGGAGTTGAAATGTTGGGCCACAGGGCGGTGTGGTTAATTGGTGTGGGTGTCCCAGAGATGTTCCCTAAAGCACTCTGCTAGGAGGCGTCCAGTCTCCCCAATGTAGAGGAGACCGTATTGGGAGCAACGGATACAATAAATGATATTAGTGGATGTGCAGGTAAAACTTTGATGGATGTGGAAGGCTCCTTTAGGGCCTTGGATGGAGGTGAGGGAGGAGGTGTGGGCGCAGGTTTTACAGTTCCTGCGGTGGCAGGGGAAGATGCCAGGATGGGAGGGTGAGTTGTAGGGGGGTTGTGGACCTGACCAGGTAGTCATGGAGGGAACTGTCTTTGTGGAAGGCAGAAAGGGGTGGGGAGGGAAATATATCCCTGGTGGTGGGGTCTGTTTGGAGGTGGCGGAAATGTCGGCGGATGATTTGGTTTATGCGAAGGTTGGTAGGGTGGAAGGTGAGCACCAGGGGCGTTCTGTCCTTGTTACGGTTGGAGGGGTGGGGTCTGAGGGCGGAGGTGCGGGATGTGCACGAGATGCGTTGGAGGGCATCTTTAACCACGTGGGAAGGGAAATTGCGGTCTCTAAAGAAGGAGGCCATTTGGTGTGTTCTGTGGTGGAACTGATCTTCCTGGGAGCAGATACGGTGGAGGCAGAGGAATTGGGAATACGGGATGGCATTTTTGCAAGAGGTAGTGTGGGAAGAGGTGTAATCCAGGTAGCTGTGGGAGTCGGTGGGTTTGTAAAAAATGTTGGTGTCAAGTCGGTCGTCATTAATGGAGATGGAGAGGTCCAGGAAGGGGAGGGAGGTGTCAGAGACGGTCCAGGTAAATTTAAGGTCAGGGTGGAATGTGTTGGTAAAGTTGATGAATTGCTCAACCTCCTCGCGGGAGCACGAGGTGGCGCCAATGCAGTCATCAATGTAGCGGAGGAGTGGTGCCGGTGTAATTACGGAAGATCGACTGCTCTATGTAGCCAACAAAGAGACAGGCATAGCTGGGGCCCATATGGTGCCCATGGCTACCCCTTTGGTCTGGAGGAAGTGGGAGGATTTGAAGGAGAAATTGTTAAGGGTGAGGACCAGTTCAGCCAAACGAATTAGAGTGTTGGTGGAGGGGTACTGTTGGGGACATCGGGAGAGGAAGAAACAGAGGGCTTGGAGGCCCTGGTCATGGCTGATGGAGGTGTAGAGGGACTGGATATCCATGGTGAAGATGATTGGGGGCCGGGGAAACGGGAGTCTTGGAGGAAGTAGAGGGCGTGGGTGGTGTCTCTAACGTAAATGGGGAGTTCCTGGACTAGGAGGGATAGGACATTGTTGAGGTAGGTAGAAATGAGTTCAGTGGGGCAGGAGCATGCTGAGACAATGGGTCAGCCAGGGTGGTCAGGCTTGTGGATCTTGGGAAGGAGGTAGAACCGGGCAGTGCGGGGTTCCCGGACTATGAGGTTGGAAGCTGTGGGTGGGAGATCTCCTGAGCTGATGAGGTTCTGTATGGTCTGGGAGATGATGGTTTGGTGGGGTCATGGTCGAGGGGGCGGTAGGAAGAGGTGTCCTCGAGTTAGCGTTTGGCTTCAGCGGTGTAGAGGTCACACCCAAGTCCAAACAAACCAATGGAACAAAGAACATATCGATTCTTGTGTGACACTTATGCGGGTTGGAGTAAAAGTAAAATCCCTCCCATTTGGATGGAGACACCTCCACACATCCACCAGTTCCAACTCCCTACACAAGTCCACTAACTGTCTAGACTGCAGAGGTGTACCTGTCGGACCCCTCGGCATCCTTTCTACTCCAGGGTCCATGAGACAATTAAAGTCTCCTCCTATAATTGTGCGGCACACCTCGAGAGTCACTAATTTAGAGACTAAAAATTTGAGAAGGTGCGCCAGGGACAGTAAATGTTCAGGATGCCGTACTCTCCTCTGTGTAACAGAGCCTTGAGAATAATGAACCGTCCATACGCATCCTTGGTTTGATCCATCACCTGAAATGGGAGGTTCCTTCATACTAGTATGGCCACTCCTCTGCTTTTGGAGTTACAGAAGGAGAAGAACACCCTATTGTATCCCCCCGCTATACCTTCAGACATTCCCTATCGGTTAAATATGTCTCTTGCAACAGATTGATGTCAACCCTTTCTTTCCTAAGATTTGAGAGCAGATCTAACCTTGTTAACCAGTCTACTATGCGAAAACTTGTCGAACACCTTACTGAAAGTCCTTGTAGACCGCGTCCACTGCTCTGACTTCACTAAATCCTCTTCGTCACTTCCGGTTTTCAGTTAATATTTTTCCCAATCCAATCTTTTGAAATATTTATTGAACTTTTCCTCGTTCCACACATCTTCCTATTAAAGCAAGGTATACCTGGTTGGCATGGATGAGTTGGACTGAAGGGTCTATTTCTGTGCTGTACATCTCTATGATATAGTAAGTTGGCATCTGAGAATTTCAGATTTCTTACCACACAAAAGGAGACTTTTCAGCTCTTTAACCATTCAGGAGATAAAAGCATCATTGGTTGGGCCATTACTTTACTCCCCATCCCTATTGTCCCTGCAAAGGTGGTGGTGAGCTGCCTTCTTGAACTGCTGCAGTCCTTGGGAATGTAGGGACAACCAAAATGCTGTTAGGGAGAGACTTCCAGATCTTTTTGCATTTGGACATGGACCGCTGCAGTATCTGAGAAATCATGATTGGTGCTGAATATTGTACAATCATCGGCAAACATGCCTATTTCTGACCTTGTGATGGAGGGAAGGTCATTGATGAAGCAGCTGAAGATGATTGGGCCTAGGACACTACCCTGCAGGACTCCTGCAGCGATGTCCCAAAGCTGAGGTGACTGACGTCCACCAACCACAACCATCTTCCTTTGTGCCAGGTATGGCTCCAACCAGTGGGGGGGGTGTTTTGCTTGACCCCCACTGACTCCAGTTTTGCTGGGGTTCCTTGATGCCCCACCTGGTCAAACGTCAAGAGCAGTTACTCTCAGCTCTGAAGTTCAGCTCTTTTGTCCATGTTCAATCACATCTTTATTTCTGCTTTTTCCCCTGAGCATTGCAAAATCTTCCTCTGCCAATATTTATCTAAATCCCTGTGGTTCGTTTTTATCGTGTAATGGTTACAATATTTGCTTAACATTGGAAGGATCCTCTAAATCCCTTTTGCAAGTTATTATTGGATCCGCTTCCTTCACCCTGGGGGCAGTGCATTCCGAATCACAGCAAGCTGCCATGGGGGAAAACCCATCTTTTATTTGCAATTATCTTAATCGGTATCATTTGACATTCTTGCCAGAGAACACAACTTTATATCTACTCCCTAGGACTCCACATAAGTTTAGGGCACTGAATTAAATCTGCCCTTAATTTTCTCTATTCAGCACCATAATGTCATTAAAGGAAATGACCCTAGTCAACGATTACAACATCAAATTTGACCCTGAGCCACACATGATGGTATTAGGTCAGATGAGGTAGGCTTTAAGAAGGATTGTAAAGCAGAGGGACAGACAGCTTTAGCGAGGACTTCCAGAGCTTGGTGCTGAGGTAGATTAGATTTTTTTTAGATTACATTACAGTGTGGAAACAGGCCCTTCGGCCCAACATGTCCACACCGGCCCGCCGAAGCGCAACCCACCCATACCCCTACATTTACCCCTTACCTAACACTACGGGCAATTTAGCATGGCCAATTCACCTGACCTGCACATCTTTGGACTGTGGGAGGAAACCGGAGCACCCGGAGGAAACCCACACAGACACGGGGAGAACGTGCAAACTCCACACAGTCACCTGAGGCGGGAATTGAACCCGGGTCTCCGGCGCTGTGAGGCAGCAGTGCTAACCGCTGTGCCACCGTGACACCCACTAAGTTGGTTGGATGCACAGCTGTCAAGGGAAGGGAAAAGGATGAGATTCTGGAGGGAAAAGGTAGAGTTAATGGCAGGCATTTAAAAAGGAGATCCTCCAGGGTAGTAATACTCCCGGTGCTATGAGCTAGTGAGGGTAGGAATAGGATAGAGCAAACGAATGCATGGCCTAAGGAGCTGGTGTATGGGAGAAGGATTCACATTTTTGGATCATTAGAATCGCTTCTGGGGTAGAAGTGACCTGCACAAGAAGGACAGATTGTACCTGAATTAGAAGGGGGCTAGTATACTGGCAGGGAGCTAGAGCTGCTCGAGAGGATTTAAACTAGTAGGGGAGTGGGACCCAGGGAAATAGTAAGGAACGAGATCAAGTGGAGACTGGTACAGTTGGGAAAGGGAGTGAGTCAAACAGTCAGGGCAGGCAGGGAAAAAAAGCAGAGAACAAGGTAGGACTGATAAATTAAACTGCATTTATTTCAATGCAAGAGGCCTAACAGGGAAGGCAGATGAACTCAGGGCATGGTTAGGAACATGGGACTGGGATATCATAGCAATTACAGAAACATGGCTCAGGAATGGGCAGGACTGGCAGCTTAATGTTCCAGGATACAAATGCTACAGGAAGGATAGAAAGTGAGGCAAGAGAGGGGGGGGAGTGGCATTTTTTGATAAGGGATAGCATTACAGCTGTGCTGAGGGAGGATATTCCTGGAAATACATCCAGGGAAGTTATTTGGGTGGAACTGAGAAATAAGAAAGGGATGATCACCTTACTGGGATTATATTATAGACCCCCTAATGATCCATGGGAAATTGAGAAACAAATTCATAAGAAGATATCAATTATCTGTAAGAATTATAGGGTGGTTATGGTAGGGGATTTTAACTTTCCAAACATAGACTGAGATTGCCATAATGTTAGGGTTTAGATTCAGAGAAGAATTTGTTAAGTGTGTACAAGACAATTTTCTGATTCAGTATGTGGATGTACCTACTAGAGAAGATGCAAAATCTGACCTACTCTTGGGAAATAAGGCAGGGCAGGTGAGGTGTCAGAGGGGGAGCACTTTGGGGCCAGCGACCATAATTCCATTAGATTTAAAATAATGATGGAAAAGGATAGACCAGATCTAAAAGTTGAAGTTCTAAATTGGAGAAAGGCCAATTTTGATGGTATTAGGCAAGAACTTTCAAAAGCTCATTGGGGGTAGATGTTCACAGATAAAGGGATGGCTGGAAAATGGGAAGCCTTCAGAAATGCGATAATGAGAGTCAGAAAAAGTATATTCCTGTCAGGGTGAAAGGAAAGGCTGGTAGGTATAGGGAAAGCTGGATGACTAAAGAAATTGAGGGTTTGGTTAAGAAAAAGAAGGAAGCATATGTCAGGTATAGACAGGATAGATCGAGTGAATCCTTAGAAGAGTATAAAGTAGTAGGAGTATACTTGAGGGAAATCAGGAGGGCAAAAAGGGAACATGAGATAGCTTTGGCAAATAGAATTAAGGAGAATCCAAAAGGGATTTTATGAATACATTAAGGACAAAAGGGTAACTAGGGAGAGAATAGGGCTCCTCAAAGATCAGCAAGGCGGCCTTTGTGTGGAGCCACAGGAGCTGGGGGAGATACTAAATGAGTATTTTGTATCAGTATTTACTGTGGAAAAGGACATGGAACATATAGAATGTAGGGAAATAGATGGTGACACCTTGAAAAATATCCATATTACAGAGGAGGAAGTACTGGATGTTTTGAAACACATAAAGATGGATAAATCCTCAGGACCTGAGCAGGTGTACCCTAGAACTCTGTGGGAAGCTAAAGAAGTGATTGCTGGGCCTCTTGCTGAGATATTTGTATCATCGATAGTCACAGGTGAGGTGCCGGAAGACTGGAGGTTGGCAAATGTGGTGCCACTGTTTAAGAAAGGTGGTAAGGACAAGCCAGGGAACTATAGACCAGTGAGCCTGACCTCAGTGGTGGGAAGTTGTTGGAGGGAATCCTGAGGGGAAGGTTTTTACATGTATTTGGAAAGGCAAGGACTGATTAGGGATAGTCAACACGGCTTGTCTCATGTCTCACAAACCTGATTGAACTTTTTGAAGTAATGAAGAGGGTTGATGAAGGCAGAGTGGTAGACGTTATCTATATGATCTTCAGTAAGGCATTCAACAAGGCTCCTCATGGTAGATTGGTCAGCAAGGTTAGATCTCATGGAAAACAAGGAGAACTAGCCATTTGGATATAGACTGGCTCAAAGGTAGAAGACAGAGGGTGGTGATGGAGGGTTGTTTTTCAGACTGGAGGCCTGTGACCAGTGGAGTGCCACAAGGATCGGTGCTGGGTGCACTGCTTTTCATCATTTATATAAATGACTTGGATGTGAACAGAGGAGGTATAGTAAGTTTGCAGATGACACCAAAATTGGAGGTGTAGTGGACAACGAAGAAGGTAACTTGAGTGTATAACAGTATCTTGATCACATGGGCCAATGGGCTGAGGGGTGACAAATAGAATTTAATTTTGATAAATGTGAGATGCTGAATTTGGAAAAAGCAAATCAGAGCAGACTTTTCCACTTAATGGTATGGTCCTAGGGAGTGTTGCTGAACAAAGAGACCTTGGAGTGCAGGTTCATAGCTCCTCAAAAGTGGAGTCACAAATAGATAAGATAGTGAAGGCAGCAATTGGTGTGCATTCATTTATTGGTCACTGCATTGAATACAGGAGTTGGGAGGTCATATTGCAGCTGTATAGGACATTGGTTAGGCCACTGTTGGCATATTACATGCAATTCTGGTCTTCTTCCTATCGGAAGGATGTTGTAAAAGTTGCAAATGTTCAGAAAAGATTTACAAGGATGTTGCCAGGGTTGGAGGATTTGAGCTATAGGAAGAGGTTGAATAGGCTGTGGCTGTTTTCCCTGGAGCATCAGAGACTGAGGGGTGACCTTATAAAGGTTTATAAAATCATCAGGGGCATGGATAGGATAAGTAGACAAAGTCTTTTCCCTGGGGTCTGGAGTCCAGAACTAGAGGGTATAGGTTTAGGGTGAGAGGGGAAAGATATAAAAAGGGACCAATGGACAACTTTTTCCACACAGAGGGTGGTGCCAGAGGAAATGGTGGAGGCTGGTACAATTACAGCATTTAAAAGGCATCTGGATGGGTATATGAATAGGAAAGGTTTAGAGGGATATGGGCCAAATGGGAATAGGATATCTGGTCAACATGGATGAGTTGGACTGAAGGGTCTATTTCTGTGCTGTACGTCTCTATGACTAAGCTCTGCCCATCAAGATATGAACGACTCAGACTTAAAGTGATGTGCAAAAGAATCAAGAATGACATGAGAAAAAAATCCCATTTCACTTAGCAAGCAGTTAGGGTGTGGAATGCATTGTCTGGAAGTGTAGAGGAGGCAGGTTCAGAAGGGTATTAGAGGGTTATTTGGATAGAAAGAGAGTGTGCAGGGATATGGGGAGAAAGCAGGAGATTGGCACCTTGTTGGAACAGCTAATGTAAGCACATTGGACTGAATGGCTTCCTCCTGTACTGTAACAATTGTGATTTTGATTGTGACTGTTCTTTGGAGCTAATTTGTGTTGTGACTAGCCTTGTCTTGTGTACCAGAATATTTTAGTAGCATAAATATCTCCTTCCTTACACTAAAGTTGAGCCTACTGTCTGAAAAGAGACAGTTATACATTTTAGACAACTGGATATTTAATCAGTAATAAATAGAGCCACTCCTCTGAAAACTTCACACGGACATCCTTCCCCACTTGGAATCAATAATGTAGACTGATAAAAAGTGGTGTTAGTGAATCAACATGGAATCACAGAAGGTTCCAGTGAGTGACCACAATACAAGTCTAAAGAAAGTTGTTCAGGATTGCATAGTTTACAAGAATTTTAAAGTCAAAGACTTGTCCATCAAGCTGGTCAGAAAATTAAAAAAATTTATGGCAAGTTGGATCTGAAGTTGGCTCAGTGTGGGAAATGAATAATCAATAGGTGTTTTGAGATAGAAATGCTGCATCAAGTGGGGTTCCTTAGGTTCAGTAATGTGTCAGTTCCTTCACAGATGTCAATGGTTCAAGGGCCATAACAAATGGAGGTTGTTAGTGATAACAATTGGTCGCAAGGCTTGGAGTGAGGAAGGAATAGTGGAATAGTGTATGGATAAACGGAAAGGACAAATGGAACTTAATCTGGAGAAGTGCATGGTAACGCATTTGGAGAGAGCAAGCAAAACAAAGGCATTATCAAACGGAAGGATACTGAGAAACGTGCCTGATTAGGACCACTGTAGGGTGACCACAGTTCCCTGAGGGAGCCAGGCAGGCAGTTAAGATTAGATTACATTACAGTGTGGAAACAGGCCCTTCGGCCCAAGTCCACACCGACCCGCCGAAGCGCAACCCACCCATACCCCTACATTTACCCCTTACCTAACAGGCCAATTCACCTGACCTGGACGGTGGGAGGAAACCCACGCAGACACAGGGGAGAACGTGCAAACTCCACACAGTCAGTCGCCTGAGGCGGGAATTGAACCCGGGTCTCAGGTGCTGTGAGGCAGCAGTGCTAACCACTGTGCCACCCACAAGAGAGCATAAAACATTAATTCCTCTAACTTTTAATCTTCCAACATAAATGTGGTGTGGTTAAAGCTCCCAATGATTTGACATCTAGAGAATTGGAGAATGACACTAATGACCCCACATCACTTAGTTCCAAGGAGATAAAGGTGTAGAGTGTACTGTACTTAATTGATAGTGTTATTGTTTCTTGGTTACTGAATCATCGTGTTTGTTTAAGATTCACTGAAAATATTTACCTGGATAATCTAGAAGGCAACCTGTCTTCATAACTGCAGCTCAGATGAGTCAGCAATTTATTGGAAAACGGGTTTAGATTTTAAAATCACCCAGAGAATACAAATAAAATTGGCTTGGTTCAGACTTACCCTGAGAAGTCGGGGTGAAAATTTGAAGATGTTGTCAGCACATACAAGAGAACACCATCACCTGCAAATCCTCCAAGCTACCCATCATTCCAATTTGAAATAATATCTCTATTTCTTCACTATTGTTGGGTCAAATCCCTTCATAACTGTACTATGGGTGTATCCATGAATTAACTGAAGAAAGCAATTCACCATTAGATTCATGTTAATTAGGGATGGCAATAAATGTTGGCTTCGATAGTAACCTCTTCATCCTGTACATGAACACATCTTGAACCACTACAAAGGCGGTTGGACCTTTAAATCAACTTCCACTTCAACTGAGCAATTTACACCAAAAAGGACTGTAACACTGAAGGACTTCAACAGCTAAATTTAGCATCAGAATTGAACTTGCCATAACCTAAGACTGAACTTTCATGCAACAATAGGAAGATTATGGAGGGCACTGAAGTCACAGATATATGATCCTGAATGGCAGATTAGGGTGCTGGGGAATTTGGTTTGGGCCATGGTGCAACAGAAACAGGATATGCAGGAGCAATGGTCCTCCATTGGAGGTGGCACAAGGTTTGCTCATCAGGCAAGACATGTGGTTGCTGCATGTAGTGCAGCTCTGGCCCATTTCTCACTCTGGTAATCACTCAAGTCATCATCTTCTGCTTTAGCTGGGTCAATAGTAGTAACTGCAGGGTCCTCAAGCAGTTATAAGCATGTAACCCAAGGTCCTACAGCAAAGGAAGAGATTTTAAGGAGAAATGGTGGCATAGTCGTGACGGTACTAAGCAGAATTCCAAGTTCATGCTCTGTATGTGCATTCAAGTTCTGCCATAATAGATGGTGAAATTTGAATTCAATATCTGGAATAAAAGGGACTACTGGGTGAAACTTTTCACCATCTTTCCTTCTTCTCTCCCCCCCCCCCCCCAAAAATGGATTCATTAAACTTGGCAAGGACATCTGGAGTCTTTGCCTGGCCTAGCTTACATATGGCCCAAGACCCACATCACTGCAATTGACTTAACTTGCAGATGGGCCATTAGGAACGGGAAGGAGATACTGGCCTAGCCAAAAACATCCACACAAAAGTCTCATTTCCAAGAGCTGACATTTGGCAGAATACTCATTACCAAATCTCAAGCACCAAGACGACACTTGGTGAAAGAAAGGTTCTGTTCAATTTGTTCCTACATGACCAGATTCTTGCTGTCTGCATTACCCTCAAGGTATGCGAGGAGGGATTGTGTTGAGAATATTGGAAACAGACTGATGCGGCAGAGAACAGTATGGTGTTTTTGTAGAATAGTAGTGTCCTTACCTCAAATAGGATGCCTAGGTTCAGGTCCCACCTGCTCCAGCCATCAATATTGAGGACAGGCTCCGTAAAGATGTAAATGATTGTACAGAGGACTTCAATTGCATTACCTTTCAATTTGGAATACTTTGCTTGTGCTTGATATTTCATCTGTGCTGTCAATAAGGTTACATTAGTTTGAACACAAGTTCAAGTTAGCAAAAAGTGTCTAAGTTAATGAAGAAATGGGGAATCAATGAGAGAGAAAAAATCAAGGGCTTGTTGATGGATTACAGGGGACGAGGAGAAGAGAAAGCTCTGCCATTTGCTGTCTTAAGCCATTTCCACTTAATTGGTGGAGGATGAGAACAGGGAAGCGGTTGGGAGATGGGATTGATCTAAAAGGAAGGGGGCCTTCAGTAGTCTCCCTACCACTAAGCAGGGCAGCCTAGGTTCCAGTCCCACTTGCTCTAAAAGTAGAACAGCATCTCAGCAAATCGATTTGAAATAGGTTGAATTAAAAAGCAAACAAGTTTAACTGAAAGATTAAAAGGTAGATAGCCAGGAGCATAAGGAGGGAATGATTGCAGCAGAATAGACTACAAATCCAGTGAATAATCAACCCAACTTTGAGACACAAAATGCAGGGGTGGAGGGGGAAGAGGAGAGAAAAACAACTCACCACAATATTGCCTGATTTGCATATTTGTCATTGAGTAGATGTACTTCAGGGAAATAGACCCTTCAATCCAATTTGTGCCATTGATCCTAAACTCTATGGGCAGCACGATGGCTCAGTGGTTAGCACTGCTGCCTCACAACACCAGGGTCCCAGGTCCAATTCCAGCCTTGGGTGACTGTGTGGAGTTTGCACATTCTCCCAGTGTCTGCGTGGGTTTCCTCCCACAGTCCAAAGATGTGCAGGTCAGGTAAATTGGCCATACTAAGTTACCCATCGCGCTAGGTGCATTAATCAGGGGGAAATGGGTGGGGGTGGGTTACTCTGAGGGTTGGTGTGGACTTGTTGGGCCAAAGGGCCTGTTTTCACAATGTAGGAAATCAAATCTAGTTAGTTGCCATCATTTGGCCCATATCCTTCTAAACCCTTCCTATTTACTGAGCCAGATGCTTTTTAAAATGGCATCATAACCAACCTCCACCACTTCCTCTAGCAGCTTCTCATACATACACCACCCTGCAAAAAAAAAAGTGGCCCCCCAGAAATCTTGCCCCTCACCTTAAACCTATGCCCTTTAGTTCTGAGCTCTTATCCTGCAGAAGAGGCATGACTATTTACCATATCAGTGCTCATTTTATAAACCTGTAAAAGGTCATTCCATCTCAAGTGCTGGGAGAAAAAAAGCCCCAGTCTATTCAGTCTCCTGTAACTCAAACTCTGGCAACACCCTTGAAAAGATGATGATTTTAAAAGTTTAACATAGGAAAGACTAGCAGCAAGACCAGAATTGTATGCAATGTGCTAAAAGCAGCCTCACTAATACCTTGTGCAGCTGCAGCATAACACCCCAACTCCTATATTCAATATACTGACCAATGAAAGTCAGGGTGCCTGCATTCAAAAGCAGGTATGAACCTACACCCTTTGGCCTTCATTGAGCCCTGGGGAGTATTGCTGAGCTGTCCTTCCCTGGTTTGCCTTACCAAAATGCAACACCTAGTTTTTGAAAAACTCCACCTGCCTCTCCAATCCATTTGATTGCCATTTGAACATTCCATTGTAATGGCAATTTTCACTGTCCACAGCACCAATTTTGGTCTTGTCTGCAAACTTAATTTGGATGTGAATATAGGAGATATGTTGAAAAGCAGCAGACCCAGCACTGATCTGGGTGACACACTGGTCACAAGCCTCAACTGAAAAGCCCCTACCAACACAGCCTCGTACAGTTAAACAAAATTTGTGTCCTATTGGCTAGCTCCCCTTAGATTCCATGTGATGAGGAGTCTACTATGTAGAATCTTATCTATATGCATTTGACAGCATGACATCTACCCCTGTCTTTATCTACTTTGTCACTTCAAGAACTCAGACATATGCACAAATCCACATAGAAAGATTGTAATCAGTCCTCGCCTAAAAGAACTAATCCTGTAACTCCAATCCCTCCAATTCACCCAACATTGATGGATTGCTGAGCCTATAGTCCCTTGGACTTTCCTTATCACCTTTAAACACCACCATCCTCCAGTCTTCTGGCACCTCACCCATTACTCACCCAGCAACCTCTTCCTTAGCTTTCCACAAAAACCAGATACATCTGATCTGGCCCAAGGGAAGCTGGAAAGACTTCTAGCACCTCTGGTGTGGACACTAAGGTATTCCTCCCCCCCCCCTTCCCCAAGTTCTCTAGCTAATCACATCCTTTGCTACAGTAAAACTGACATGACACATTTTAGTCTGTTAAATGCACACCAGAAGCAAACCCTTCAGTCCAACTCATCTATGCCAACCAGATCCTATAAATCAATCTAGCCCCATTTGCCAGCACTACTGTATTCTAAACCCATTTGGATGGCTATATAAGGGTTAAGTGTTGTAATTGTACCAGCCTCAAATTCTGGGAGCTCACTCCATACACTGCCCTCTGCAGGAAGTTGCCCCTTAGGTCCCTGAAATCTTTCCCCTCACCCTAAACCATCTAGTTAGAGACTCCCCACACTAGGAAAAAGACTCGTGTATTGACCCTATCCACGCCTCTTGTGATTTTACAAACCTCCATAAAAAAGGTCACTCAGCCTCCAACACTCCAGGAAAACCCCCCAGCCTTTAGGCTCTCCTACATCTCAAGCCCTGGCAATATCCTAGTTAATCTCTTCTGGACCTTTAAATTTCAGAACATCCTTGTATAGAAAGGAGACCAGAATTGCACAATATTTCAGGAGTGGCCTAAAAAACTCTTGTATAGCCATAAAATACCTCCCAACTCCTATACTCCATTCTGACCAATAAAGCAAATGCCTTCACTATCCTATCTGCAACTCCACTTTCAAGCAACTATGAACCTGCACTCCAAGGTCTGTAGCAACACTCCCCAGGACCTTACCATTAGAGGTAATAAGTCCTACTAATTTGTCTTTCCAAAATGCAGCTCCTCACATTAAATCTAAATTAAACTCAATTTGCCACTCCAGTCCATTGAGCCATCTGATCAAGATCCTGTTGAGGTAACCTTCACTGTCTACTACAACCTCAATTCTGGTCCTACCCATCTGTGGTTTCACAGGTGGCGATGTTGGCCTTTTGGATCTTTGGGAGTCTATGCTTTCCCTTATTTACCCTGAAATGTAATGTATTTATAAAATTCATTTGATTCTCCTTAACCCTTTTACCCAGATTTCCCTCATATCCTTACCGCTTGAGAGATTCACTTAACCCCAGCTGTCTAACATAGCTCAGGTTTTTTGGAGCTGCAATTTCTATCATCCAACACCTACCAGCCTTGCCTTTGCCCTAACAGGAACAAACGGTCTCTGGACAAGTAGCTTCTCCCCAGTGAGCACGGTGGCTCAGTGGTTAGCCCTGTTGCCTCAGCACCAGGGAGCTGGGTTCAATCCCTGCACCGGGTAACTGTTTTCCTCCGACAATCTGAAGATTTAGAGGTCAGGTGAATTGGCCATGAGAAATTACCTAGTGTTCAGGGATGGGCATTAGTCCAGGGTAAATGTAGAGCATAGGGGAATGGGTCTGGGTGCGTTACTCTGAAGGTCAGTGTACTTTCAAGGGTCTGCTTAAAAGGGTCAGGTACATTTTGGCACCACCCTTTTGGCACTGATCATTTGGTCCCACTGTTTTGGCACTCATTACTTTGGCACTAATTCAGAATAAAAGAATCATTTGGTTGAGAGGATAACTAATGACCTGATTTAATTCTCAACTAGCACGAGTTGATAGTCAAAGCTGTAATGACCTGCTGTAGATTCAAATCTCATTTTGCAATCACCCATTGAACAATGGTCAGTCATCTACTGCCTTGATAATACTTAAGCCCTTCTGTCTTCACATTGGAAAGCTGTAATACAGGCTCTACAAGAAAGTAGAAAAATTGTACCAAGTGGCTGAAAACATTCCAAGAAAGACAAACCAAAATTCACACTATGGTTATCTATACACATTTGATAAGTGTAGAAATTCATTTTTATGAAAAATTAGATTCTTCCAGTGCAATAAAAGTGAATTTCTTACAGGCTACACATTGAATTGGTGCTGAGCTGTTTTGGCACCAAAGTAGAGTGCGAAAATGGTGGAGCCAAATGATTGGTGCTAAATAATCCCATTTCACTGTTTAAACACTCTAGGAATTTGTCACCTTGACCATTCCTGTCTAAACTTTGGAAGTTAGAATAAGGCCAATTTTGACCTTCACGCTGATCAGTTCTATTTTCCATAGTTTGGAAAATAGACTTTTCCAAGGTGTTCTTCCATTGACCATGGTCACTTGCCCTGCTTTATTTCTGAGATGGTTTTTCTCCTCTACTACAGGCATCCAGACAATATTCTTGTCCACTTAATTGCTCTCTATCCAGTCCATTTATATTATGACAACCCCAGCCCTCATATCCTTCAGTTCCACCCACAACTTAATTGGGCATACTCCCTGAAATTATCCTCCAAAGTACCACTAGATTAGATTACTTAGGGCCTGTTTCCACACTTCGGCCCAAGTCTACACCGCCCTGCCGGAGCGCAACCCACCCATGCCCCTAACATTTACCCCTTACCTAACACTATGGACAATTTAGCCTGGCCAATTCACCTGACCTGCACATCTTTGTACTGTGGGAGGAAACCAGAGCACCTGGAGGAGACCCATGCAGACATGGGGAGAACATGCAAACTCCACAGTCAGTTGCCTGAGGTGGGAATTGAACCTGGGTCTCTGGCACTGAGGCAACAGTGCTAACCACTGCGCCACCCACAAACTTAATGTTATCCTTAACCAAAACCACTTGTCCCTTAAAACATCTATACCCCAGAACAGATCAGCCAGTCATGCCCCTCCCTGAACCACATTTTGTAATAGCTATGATATCCCATTCCCAACCATGACCCAAGTTCATCACCATACCCCTTGCATTATTAAGGCAGTTAAAATCAGACCTCATTCTCTGCTCTTGCAACTTGCTCCCCATATCTACTTTACCAGCCTCTTTTCACACCATCTTTATGTCCCACATATCCCTTTAGTGGAAAGCCTCAGTACTGGTGAGTCTCTCCACCAGGATATTGGTTCCCTTCCATGTCACTTCTTCCCCCTGAAGTCCCAATGGTCCAAGATGTGAGTGCTTGCTCCTTAGCTGGGCATTTGTTTGCCCTGTGAAGAGAAAATGAGGTCTGCAGATGCTGGTGATCAGATGGAAATGTGTTGCTGGAGAAGCGCAGCAGGTCAGGCAGCATCTAGGGAACAGGAGAATCAACGTTTTGGGCATATGCCCTTCTTCAGGAATCAAGCTGTTTCCTGAAGAAGGGCTAATGCCTGAAACGTCGATTCTCCTGTTCTCGATGCTGCCTGACCTGCTGCGCTTCTCCAGCAACACATTTCCATCTCAATTGTTTGCCCTATCTTATTCCTAACAACTAGCCCATGGCACTGGTGTAATCTAGATATTACTAGCCTTGAGGACCTCCTGCCTAATTTCCTATTCTCTGCAGAACCTGTCATTGGTACCAAGGGACAAGTGTATAGCCACCTTCTGCTGGTCCACTCCCTTTTCAGATGAGGAAGAAAAAAGTTAAGCGCACAAATAGTCTACAGCAAGTTCCATGCTGTAGACTATTTGTGGATAGCAAATTGGTCATTAACTTGGAATGTACACAGATCTGGCTCAAGTTGTACCTAGTAATACAAGGTTCATTAACTGGAGTGGCCTGGAACATAAACTGCACCAATGAGTCAATGCTTCCCCCTACACTTGTCACAGGTATGGATCCCCATGACCAACTGACTCTGAACCAATGTTAACTAGATAAGATGGAAAACAGAAGCAAGGTAGTTGAGAATTCAAGATAGGCAAAACCTGGGTTGAGTTAGGGATTTGGGAGAAGGGGGAAATTGTCTGGATGAAGTAAAAATAGACCAAAACCATACATTTGAAGAGACAAAAATGAAAGAAACAAAGTCACTCCTGTTCTATTTATTGGCAATATCCTCATGATTACAGAAATTTATCCCATTTACTATAATGTGAACCTTTGCAGGAAGTAGATGGAAGTGTAATTTAAAGCTAAGAAGCAAGACTAGCAACTTTGGCAAAGAGTCACTAGTACCAGACGAAGTCTGTTCAGCAGTAACTTCATGTTACTAATCTTTTCTGTGGGTAGCTGCAGGCAAAACAAGTTGACTTTAATACTGATTTTTGCATACAGTACTTCAAAGCATAAGTAAATCAATTTAAGAACACTTATAAACTGAAAACCCAGATGCAAAGATTAAGCAATTGATGTATTTTTTGGAATATTGGACCAAAGTCATTTACGTTTAATTGCCAATAAAGTATGGCCTGGTCATACCATCTCCCAAGAATTGCTGGTGCTCATTGAGCATTTTATTCCTTGTCCCAAAAATCAGTTCGAAGTAAATGGTGTTTCAAATGAGGTCACCATGAACTGGGGAGGCAATGTGCAACACTAAATAGATAAGGAACAGGATGAACATAATCCACAGCAAGATGACTTTCCCTCAATTATCTCCAAGAACAGTTTAAAAAAAAAAAAGGGCTTTGAAGATTGGGAGAAAGAGCACTGGTCATCTCCAGTTCTCACCTTTTAGACAGAACAGATTTTAAAAATCATTTAATCATTCATTTTACAGTACAATTGTAAAACATGGGTCTTCAAACAATAAACTTTGTTCAGTATACATTAGTTTCCTTCCAATGTTACTACCAGTTATACAACAGCTCTGCTAATGAGATGCAACTCTTCCTTGTGCACAGAGGGCACTACGCAGTGTGCACAAAGGAATCTTGGCTTGTGGTTGAGGGAAGGGGAAAGGGCAGGGGTGAGGACTGGTGTCAAAGGCCTAATTTGAGGAAACTTTCCCACCCACTCAGCAGCTGCAGCTCTCTGGAGTCTTTGCCCGGTCATTCTTGTCTAGTTTGATTGGTTCTGGAAATTCATTGTAGAGTTCCACTTCAGTTTCCTAGGAAAAATTAAATTATGGTTTAGACTACAAGCTTTTGTTTGAACAACTTAAAAGCCTAAATCTAGAGTCACTTAACATGCATAGGAACATTCATTACAGTTTTGAATTCTGAAGTACCTACACACTTCTGTCCCTGGAATTTAAGGGAAACCAGCCTGTTGCAAACTTGCTTAACAAAGCAGTCTTGTATAGGGAATGTTGATGCATTATCAAACTTATCAAGTCTGATCAGTTATTGGGGTCAGATAAAGTACACCAGGTGGTAAGTGATATATACTCAGCTCATGCCTTTGGTGATACAAATTGGAATTTAAAGTAGGGTTGCCTAATCAAAGTCAAAGGCATCAAATAGCAATTTTACAGTAAAGACTCTCTGGGAATTTTCTCCCCTTGGAGCTATTTACTGCCTGGATTTGAGTACAAGGGGCAGCCGTTGAGGCACAGCAGAAGCTCCTTGAATGGTTGACAGAAGTGGTACTTGAAAGGTGCAGTGGTGAATGACAGTACAGGTAGACAATCCTACCCAAAATCCCAAAAGCTCCAGAGGCTGAAGATTTTTTGTAAAGTTAAATCATTAAAAAGGTTGTTCTGCAAAGTTAACCCAAGTCCCACTCAGACTGGGGGGGGGGGGGGGGGGGGGGGGAGGAGGAAAGAGGAGAAAAAAGGGAAGAGACCCTATCACCATAGGCTTTGATTTTGTTACAAGGCCTATTTGACTTAGAGAGTCTGCTGTTCAGCAAGATTAAAATTTCAATCTGTCACTTTGAATTCTGAATTTCTCAAATGTCAAAACAGCTGGCTGTGCACTTTTACTGGGATTAAATGCTAAGTCTCCATTCAGTGTAGCTCCAAAAGATACAGGTGTCTTCAAATTATCATGCCACTTGCTTCTTCCCCCACCCCTCAAAGTGGGGTTCAACAGTTCTTTTCCATGCTACTTAAAATAGGGAAACAGTAGGAACAGGTTGGGGAGCACTGGATAAGGCAACTAGTAGAATAATTCACTAAGTGAGAAAGATGCTGGAGATTAGAGTCACAAGTGTGGTGCTAGAAGAGCACAGATCAGGCAATATCTGAGATTAGACTTCAGGCACAAGCCCTTCAATCAGGAATGATCTCATCCCTAAATGAGAACTTTCCTGCTCCTGGGATGCTGTTTGACCTGCTGCGCTTGTCCAGCATCACTAATTCACTGTAGTCAACTCCCAAATTGGTGTTCAGACAAGCAGATGCTGTGATAGGACTCTTGAGGACTGGCTACTTGTACCAGAGAACAGGGAATGGTTTTGTTTTGGAAAAGTGGACAGAGGAGAGAACAGTTTAAGCAGATTGCAAGTAGGAGAGAGCATGTGACTTTTTGCCTGAAGTTATCTACAAAAGGTTACTCTGATAGATGCTGAACAAATTGAAAGGAAAAGCAGTAGAGGTTACACCTTTCCCCAATGTTTGCTCAAAGCAGAAAGTTGGAAGACAAGTATCACAAGATTAAAACAAGAGGGAGGGGATGAATGTGTGGGGTGGTGTTGCAGGTAGGGAAATGTGCCACTAGAGACCAAAGATTTCACTAATTAAAAAGACAAATGAAACCAAGAGTCAACGTCATGGCCCACTGAAGGGTGACTTCATCAGGAAGTACAAATAGCATTCAATTCAAGCTTTAGACTTCCTTCCTACAAAAGGGTGGATCTTTTACCTCTTGTAAAATGCAATCTATTGATATGCCGTTTTAAAAAAAAGTAGGCAAAGCAAGATAGCGGAAATTGTTTGAGGAAAACAAAGTCAAGTGAATGTACAGTCCAATTTTTACCCTTCTGCAGTATTTCAGGGTGACCAGTGTCCAATTAGTCTCAAGGGAATTAGCTGCTTAACCGATTTCTCCAAAGTGATTCTTGGCTTTTTGTCTAAGAATGTCAGGGGAGGAGGATAAGCCAATATGTAACATTCATTCCTTCAGAAGGAAGTGGTCACAAGACCAAGTGAACAGAGTTGAGATCACCTCACCTCAAAAACAAATAAACTGTGCCTCTAAATTGATCATGTTTGAAAACTGGTGCGGACCAGGTGACTGATCATATAGTATGCAGCTGGTTTTAAAATACAAGTCATACCTGTTTAAGTGCATTCCGTGCAATTGTTTGAAAAGCCTGTTCCACATTTATTGCCTCTTTTGCACTGGTTTCAAAATAAGGGATATTATTTTTGCTCTGACACCATGCTTGTGCTCTTTTTGCAGTGACCTGAAAGAGAAAAGGGAGACAATCAAAAAGTTCATGTAGTATCACTTTCATGCAGATCTATCTGGACAGCTATAATCTCAGTCTCCACTCTGGGAGACAGTTTAACTTTTGGATGAAGTTTCTGTATTCATCACCTTCAAATAGGTGGTTCATACTTAGTTTTAGATTCCAGGATTCAGAGTTAAGAAAAGGCTTTCATTCCCAATGCACTGAGGGAACACCAACCTATTGGGAATTTAATATATCCCATGGCACAATTAAATTTAGTGTCAAGATTATTATTTATCCATCACGAATCAGATTAAACCACTAGAGTTTGAAACAACTGTCAATTTTCCTACAACTGGTGGCTAAACTTTAAAAATAGTTCATTGGTCAAGAAATCATAAAAGCCACTACACCAAATGCAAGTCTTTCAAGTGACCTATTTGGTTCATAAGGCTAGAGGGAGGGTGGGCTCAAAGAAGACAAGATAATGAGGACTCTAGAGTGAACAAAGATTAAAAAACTGGCTGGACACCAAGTTATTAAAAAAGAAAGAAATCTGGTTTCTAGTTAAGTGCTGTCCATTAGTGTTCAACTGCTTTTAAACATTGTTCAGAGGCTCATGGAAGCAGATCCAACACCTGGTTTGTCCTGCAGCAGGACAAACCGAGTGTTTGTACATCTAGTCTAGAATATAAACCTCAATTAGGTAAAAGTAGGCAAAGCATCTGAACACATTATCCAGAGAATGGAAATCCAAATCCTGTCAAGGCAGTTTGTTTAATAGGATTTAAAATTCTCAAAGTGGTAATTAAGCTCCCAGTCTGAGCAAGATTCAACTATTAGACCCACATGCTTTTCAGGTAGGAAAGCTATGATTAAGCCAGTTTGGCTGAGACTCTAGTTTCACACCATTTCCTACTCCCATGTGAATTGGCTTGATGAGCAATAAACAGCCCTAACAATTAACCACTTGCTGCCCACAAATGAATGGTGTAAAAAGAAAATTCTCAGACTGCAGATGCTGGAGTTCAGAAACAAAAATCAAACTGGAGAAACTGTAGGTCTAGCAGTATCTGAGTAGATAGAGTTCAGTGACAAAGAAATCAGAACCTGACACTAAACATTAGCTTTTTTCCCCCCCAGATGCTGCCAGACCTGCTGAATTTCTCCAGGTTGCTGAACTGGAGAGCCCAGCTTGTAGTCTAGTGTTTGGAATAATAGGATTTAGTAGGTTAAGCACCAGGCTGACATGGGAAACCAAGCCAAGCAATTTAGGATTGTAACACCTTAATCGGTTATACAAAAATGCATCAAAGTTATACATACTTGTCGGTTTTCCAAATCAATCTTGTTTCCAAGGACAACAAATGGAAAGTTTTCTGGATCTCGCGGACTAGCTTGAATGAGAAACTCATCCCTCCAGCTATCAAGAGTTTTGAACGTATTAGGTGCCGTTACATCAAAGACCAGCACACAGCAGTCAGCTCCTCTGTAGAACGCTACACCCAATGACTGAAACCGCTCTTGTCCAGCTGTATCCCAGATCTAAAGGGGAAAGTTTAAAATTCCACAGCTTCAATATTAGATCTCTAGGAAAGCATGCCTAGACCCACCACACATACAAGCTTTCATTGCCTGGCAAATATTTAAGACATTTATTCATCCACTGTGGTTGATTTTTCAACAACCAGAGGCTTATGCAACTCAAAAATGGAGAGTTTAAATACTTGCATTAAAATTTAGACTTAATTCAACTTTAGATTGAAAGCCAGAAAAATTCTTGAATCCACTGTCCGGTCATGGTTAAGACTACTGGTATGATGGAATGGCATTCAAAGCCCAGGAAAATACTGTGGAGAGTTTAAACACCATGACAGTGGATTTAGATTTAAATTTAAATCAAATTAGTTTGTAAAGTGAGTTTCAATAATGATTGGGTAGACCCTATCTGGTTCATGCTATTGTAGAGCAAGGAAGATGACCATTTTCACTTAGCTTGACAGGACACCAGATCCACTAAAGTGGTACAGCAAGCCAGTTATATAGTTAACAAGTGCTGGCCTTGCCAGTGACTTGAAAGTATAGTGTTGGCCAACACTAAAAACCTGCAGGGACAATTGGTATACAGACATTTTAGGCAGTAGAATGCATGTCTGGAAGGCACTATTGAAAGGCTTGGCAAGTCTCTACTCTATAGGATGCACTATATTCTGCCAATAGAAGAGGGTGAATGTTGAAGGTAATGGATGGATGGATGCCAAAAGGGATGCTTTGCCCTGGCTGGTAACATTAAGCTGCACATGCTACTGGAACAGCATCCATCCAGACAAGAGTATACCATTACTCAAACAGCATTTTGCAAGGAAGGCTAAGAATTGAGACAAAGGAGGTTCTGGCAAGAATTCCAAGCTTGCCTAGTAGCATTTATACAGCTGATCCTGGCAGTTTGAGATTGTCAACCCTAGGATGTTGATTGTGGACTATGAAGTGTGGTAGCACCATTGAAATTACATGGCATTTTACCATGTAAAGTGGCAAGTGTCTGGCTGGCAAAAGATGGAGTTTAATTCAGATAAATGAGAGGTGCTGCATTTTGGGAAATCAAATCTTAGCAGGACTTATACGGTAAGTTCCTAGGGAGTGTTGCTGAACAAAGACCTTGGAGTGCAGGTTCATAGCTTGTTGAAAGTGGAGTCACAGGTATATAGGATAGTGAAGGTGGTGCTGGTATGCTTTCCTTTATTGGTCAGAGTATGGAGTACAGGAGTTGGGAGGTCATGTTTTGGCTGTACAGGACTTGGTTAGGCCATTGTTGGAATATTGTGCACAATTCTAGTCTCCTGCCTGATAGGAAGTTGTGAAACCTGAAAGGGTTCAGAAAAGATGTATGTTGCCAGGGTTGGAGGATTTGAGCTATATGGAGATTCAATAGGCTGAGGTGGTTTTCTCTAGAGTGTCAGAGGCTGAGGGGTGACCTTAGAGGTTTACAAAATTTGAGGCACAGATAAGATAAATAGACAAGTCTTCTTTGGGGTCAGGGAGTCCACACCTAGACAGCATAGGTTTAGGATGAAGAGGAAAAGATATAAAAGAGACCCAAGGGGCAACTTCTTCCAGACAGGGTGGAATGTATGGAATGAGCTGCCAGAGGAAGTGGTGGAGGCTGGTACAATTGCAACATTTAAAAGGCATCTGGATGGGTATATGAATAGAAAGGGTGGAGGGATATGGGCCAAGTGCTGACAGGTGGGACTAGATTGGGTTGGGATATCTGGTCAGCATGGACGGGTTGGACCAAAGGGGTCTGTTTCCATGCTGTACATTTGACTCTACAGAACCCAAGCCTAAATGTTGATCTTGCTGCACGTGGGCTGCTAGTGCAATAGACCTCAGATCGATGAAGCAGTTGAAGATAGTTGAAGACAACTGTCCTGAGCCATGGTGGTGACCATTAACTACAGTTATCTTCCTTCAGAGATAGCTGAGCAGTTTTACCTTTGCATTCCCACTGACTAAATTTGATTAACATGGCAGAAAGGAGCTACCGAATGTTGCCATTTAGATCAATCACCCTCACCTTGAATTCAACTACACTGCCCACATTTTGACCAATGTCAGGAACCAAGTGGCTCCAATGATCAAGTTGTTCCTTTCCAAGTATTGCTTAGTAGCAGAATCAACAGGGCAATTACAGAAAAGCAATAAATGCTGGCCAGCTGGTAGTGCTTAGGTCACAACTAAAAGTATTATCCACCACTGGACAGCAGTATCATGTGTTAGTTGACCAGGCTGAATTAGTCCTGCTTGGTTTCACACTGTCAGATGCCAGTATTGTAGCTGTACTGGAAAACTTGGCTTTGGGTGCAACTATTTCTGGGACACAGTTCAGTACTATAGCCAGAATGTGGGCTTTATCATATTAGCATCCATGTAACCCGAGTGTTCTTAAAATATCCAAGTTCAACACTTAATCCTAACTATGGAAATTCCATGCATGGAATGGCAGTAGGGAAGTAGGTTATTCACATTCAATAAAAGTCAGCGATTTGACAGCAGGCCTTTTGTCTGCCTTTTTATAGGAAACTTGAAAAAATTCTCCAGCAGTTTGGAGAAATAAAGTTCAACACAAGTCAAATTCAAACTTGACAAACTCAAACTTGCCTCCATCTTAACAGTTTACCCTGCAATCTGTTTTCCTACTCCAGGAGTTTACTGACCATTTCACCAGAGTCCTTAAAGGCAAAATATTGGTTTTAGCAATTGGTGGCCCTCAGTCAACCAAAAGGAGACTTGGCTGCAAGCTGACCAATTATTCATGTTATTTTTCCCCAATGAGGGTAGCTTTATCTCTGCCCTTTAGAAAGGGGTCTATTGGCTCGTGCCTAGCTTGTAACAAGATTAGTTCACAAAAGTTATACATCTGTTTAGTTAAATCAGTGGCCTGCTACTATCTCAGTGGATTTTCTTTAAAAAAAGTTAGCTGGCTGTCAGTCTTATTTTTCTGGTGGCAAAATAGATGCACTCAAATCTTCTGCGGCAACTTCACAGTATGCAGGTGATCAGTTCCAAGACACTGGTCAGCTTCCAGTCCCAGTTCTCTCAGTGCACTTTTCCTGACTTGAATCTCAGCTATTTAGTAACAGCACCCAACAGCAACTGTCTTATTTCTTGGAGTGGATGAGACCAATTGAGAAAGCTTACAGGATTTAAGTGGATTTTGGCTTATGGAAAAACTAGAGTATTTTACCATTCCTAGCTTTCTCCCTCATGTCACTACTAGCTTCTAAAAAGTAGCTTTTCCTGGTTTTGCCATTAATTTTAGTATCATACAGGCTTTCAGTTGAGGTCCTCAGTTAGCCAGAGATTTTAGAACTGGAGGAAAATTCAAAGGATGTATCACTGAACTTGCTGCAAGGAGCCAAGCTTAGTATTCAGCTTACTGAGCCCTGAGAAAACATGCAGCATTTATATAAGGAGCTGGGATACCTTGTGAATATTATTGCTAAATAAACCAAGCAGGCAAAGTAAATTTGATTTGGCATTACCTGCATAGTCACCAATCGATCATCCACCATCACTTCTTTGGTGAGAAAGTCTGCACCTATAGTTGCCTTGTACTGGTTACTGAATTTTTTGTTCACATACTGGTTCATCAAGGAGGTTTTCCCTACCCTAGAGAAGAAAAAAAAAGTTAAGGATATTATTCAGTTTGCTTCAAATTAAAAATTCAGCTCCTGCTAATCAACATGGCAGCTGATAGCAACTGTTTCACAGCAAAGTTTACAGTAAGTGATTCAGTGATAGTTAACTGGAACTTTGGACACAGTGATCAGATGCTGGGAAAAAAGGTGACTTAAATGCTACCCATTGTGAAGACAGTTTCAACTTGAAACAAGTGATAGGGCAAGACTGCATTTGTGGCCTCTGCCATGTGGTTGCCACTTGAGGGAATGATGTGGAGTGGAGCAGTGTTCTGAAAGGGTGACAATGAGGCATTAAAGCCAAGGACAAAAAAGTGGGAAGAGTCAGATTGGTAAGAGATAATGAAGATTTAGGGTAATCTTAGAACAGATTGGGAGATAATAGAAAAAGCCATACCAGACCTGGTTGTGTTAAGGAAATAGGATTGTGATCTCAAAGACCATGAGGTAGCAGTGACCACTTCCTATTTGGAAGAGGGAGGGGTTAGTGGATCAAGATTAAGCACAAGTGTGATATTGGACTGGGGTGGACAAGGTTATGCGACAAGGTTTAGTCTAATAGGTTTGAACTCCAGCTTGGAGCACTGTCCCTTCATCAGGTGACTTTACCTGAAGAAGCAGCACCCAACTTTATTTCAAGTTATTAGACTACCTGTGGTCATTCAACTTCCATATTAAAATTAGGAAACAAAGGAATGAATAACTGACTAAAATGAAACAGCAAATCATTAATGATTGTCAATTGAGATGCAGTGGCAGACTAAAATCAGCCATTTCAGAACAGGGGAGGCAAGGCAGAGTAGCACTTAGGCAATCCAGTCACCTGCTAAAGTTCAAAGAGAAGATTTGTAGCTCAGGTGCTTGTTGCGATTCTGTTTGCCAAGCTGGGAATGTGTGTTGCAGACGTTTTATCCCATCTAGGTGACATCCTGATTGGGAGCCTCCTGTGAAGCGCTTCTGTTGTTTCCTCCGGCATTTAGAGTGTTTGGTCTCTGCCGCTTCCAGTTGTCCATTCCAGCTGTCCGCTGGAGTGGCCAGTATATTGGGTCCAGGTCGATGTGTTTGTTGATTGTTGTTAGAATCTGAGGAGGAGCTGCAAACATATCAACCTGGACCCAATATACCAGCCACTGCAGCAGACAACTGGAAGTGGCAGAGACAAACCACTAAACGCTGGAGGAAACATGGAAGCGCTTCACAGGAGGCTCCATCACTGAGGATGTCACCTAGACAGGGGAAGAAACATCTGCACCACAAATTCCCAACTCGGTGAACAGAGCCACAACAACCTGCTAAAGTCCAAGACCCACAGTACTAGTTGCCTGAAGAGGGGTTTGGAATGAAACTAGACTGACCACCAGGCAAATACTGGAAACAGGTTGATCCCACAGTCTCCATACTGAGTGGGAACAGTCTCAGCCTAGTCAAAAACTAGTCATTATACAGATCCACTTGTTTAGTGGGACAACCTGGGTGATGTCTGGTCCACTTATGAATGGAACCAAGAGTAGGATTAGGCAGTTTAGCCCTTCAAGTCCACTCTGCCATTTAAGACCAAGCTCAGCTATACTTTCCTGCTGGCTTCCTAGAAAGCTCAATTTTTCTTGAACATTGATTCTACCTCCACTGCATTGACAAGTTTGAGCCTACCTCACTAGTTATGGCCTCAAGACAGTCCTATAAAAAAAAAAAAAAGGACATTTGTTCAAGATCCACCTTAATCATTTCAGCTCCAGGATAAGGACTCAACCTAGCCTATTGTTTCAGTGAGCTTCTCTTATGGAGGAGAGAGATGAGGATGTTTGATGACTGCAAAATGTCCAGGACCATTCACAACTTGGTACCAAGTCGAATGCAATACGATCAGAACATCCAGGACTTGGGTTGACAAGTGGCAGTGAACATTCATGCCACAAATGCCAGGAACCTGCATCTAACTACACATTCAATTACTATCAGAATCCCCTATTGATGCCTTTCAGGTTCTGGCCAGAAAGTCAGCTGGACTCCATTGGAAGTAACTACAGTAGGTCAGGCTAGGAATACTACAGCCAGTACACATCCGACTCCTAAAGCCAGTCCACCATCTAGACTAATCAGTAACCGAAATGCAAAGTACTGGGCTAAAAATGGTAAGATTCTTGGTAGTGTAGATGAGCAGAGAAATTTGTGTCCAGGTACACAGATCCTTGAAAGGTTGCCACCCAGGTTGACAGGGTTAAGGCATAGTGTTTTAGCTTTTATTGATAGAGGGATTGAGTTCCAGAACCATGAGGTTATGCTGCAGATGTACTGAACTGGTGCAGCCACACTTGGAGTATTGTGTACAGTTCTGATCACCACATTACAAGGAGAATGTGGAAGCTTTGGAAATGGTGCAGAGGAGATTCACTAGGATGTTGCCTGGTATGGAGGGAAGGTCTTATGAGGAAAGGCTGAGGGACTGGAGGCTGTTAAGGTTGAGAGGTGATAGAGACATATGATCAGAGGGTTAGATAGAGTGGACAGGGAGAGCTTTTTCCCCAGTAGGGCGACAGTGTGCACAAGGGGACAGAACTTTAAATTGAGGGGTGATAGATATAGGACAGATGCCAGAGGTAGTTTCTTTACTCAGTCGAAAGGGTGTGGAATGCTTTGCAACGATGGTAGATTAGTCAACTTTAAGTACATTTTAGTCAGTGGACAAGCACATGGATGTACATGGAATAGTGTAGATGTGCTTCAGATTGGCATGACTGGTCAGTACAACATCAAGGGTGGAAGGGCCTGTACTGTGCTATGTTTTGTGCTCAGAAGGAAGTGTAATGAAATACTCCTGACTAGTCAGGATAAGTGCAACACCATCTAGTACAGTAGCTTGATTGGCACCACAAATTTCTAGTTCTGATTATAGCAGAAGTGTTTACTACAGAAATTCAAGGATCTTGACTGCACCTTCCCCACCTCAAGGGGATAGCAGACTGGAAACACTACCAGCAAGTCCCCCTCCAAGCCATCCACAATTTGGATTTGGAAATATTCCTTCAGTGACTGGATCAAAATTCTCAAATTCCTTCCCTAAAGGCATTTGGATCAACCCACAACATAGGGATTGCACTGGTGTAAGTTAAGGGCAACTGAGCCTTCATAGGGTGCTTTTATTCCAACATTAACCTTGTGGTATATGGCATTACTATTGCTGCTAATGCATGGAACTTCTAAAGAGGGTTAAGATGTTGACAATTAACTCACTTGAGGCAGATCCAGGAATATCCTTAACCCAGTGTATTTTTGGGCTGAGCTCCTAAAGCATTCAACATCCCATTTGAGTTTCTGGCTGGATATTCCATTCTTGGTCTCCAGAGAATGGAAGACCACAGATTCAAGTTCAGTTAGCTGAACTAACTAAAGAAACTAGAGGCACTGGATACTACAGAGGTTATGCTTCCAGTCCACATTTTGGCAATAGTATATATAGATGTGCTCCAGAACTTGTTGGATCTAGTGCAGCTGTTCTACTACAGCTAGATTAGCATCAGTTGATCAGGAAGTCTGTACACAAACAAAACTTCAAACTGTATGTTGGAAAACAAAAACAATTAGAAACTCTAGACTGGCAGGTCCAGTGACCCTTCAGAACTTTCCTAGCTACCATTAGTTTCTTTGAAGAGTCAGAAGGCAAAGATAATGTGGAGATAAGAGCCCCAAAAAGGGAAAACAAAGCACCCAAACTTAACAGATAGTAGTGGTCAAGGATCAGTTTGAAGGAGACAATGAATAACTGCTACCGGAACTATTAGTCACTGAATGGGTAGTGTAAAGACAAGGCCTAGTATATGGGGAAAAGCACAAGGAGAAAAAGGCACTCAGCTTTAAAGTTGAACTCAAAGTCCAGAGCACTTCAGGGTTCCCATTGGAAGGGGAGGTGCTTTTAGTTTGCATAGTGTTTTGCTGGAACAATGCAGCGAGCTTGGAGGTTGGCCAGACAGAACTGATATATTGAAGTGACAAGGAAGATAGTGTGTTTGCACTATACATCTCTAGTCCAACTTCTCCATACTGAAGAGATTTCCAAACCTTGTGAGCCAGCATTTAGTCCATATCCCTCAACCCTTCCTGTTCATGTGCCCATCCACATGCCTTTGAAGTGCTATAATTTTACTAGCCTCTACCTCCTCTGCACCACCTTCTGAAAATGTTGCCCCTTCAGTTTAAGATGAGGGAAAGCTAAAGACCCATGTCCTCTAGTTTTTGAATCCCCTACCCTGAACACCGACTTTGGCTATTTACCTTATCCATGCCCTAATTTATAGGGCCTTTTAAAAAGGTCACCCTCATCCTCCAACATAAAATGGAGAGTCAATTCAGCCTCTCCCTTAGCTCAAACCAGCAATCCAGGCAACATGTCAAATCTTTTCTGATCAAAGTTCAACATTCTCCTGTAGGAGGCTGGCTAGAATTGAATGCAGTATTTCAAGCAGCCACTGTCACAACATCACCCAATTTGTAGACAACACACTGACCAAGGCAAGCATACCAAATGCATTCATGATCCTGTGTCTTCACTTAAGGAAGTATGAACCTACATGCCAAAGTCTCAGCAACACCCCAGGGCCTCACCATTTATGTACAAAAATCCTGTCCTGATTGGCCCTTCCAATGGGCAGTGCCTCATTTATCCAAAAACCAGGAACTACCATTACTTAGCCCATTGGATCAAAGTCCTGTCAGCTTAGAGTCCAAAAAGCAACCTGGTCTACTTGAGTTCTGCAGACAACTGGCTAGTTCTTAGTCCATTGTCACTTCAAGAAATCCAAGTCAGAGATCCAGGATTTACCAAAGCCATGCCAACTACTCCTAAAATCAGTCATTGCCTTTTAAAGAGTTTTTACAAATACATTAAGGACAAAAGGGTAATGAGAATAGGGCCCCTCAAAAGATCAGCAAGGTGGCCTTTGAGTAGAACTGCAGAAAGTGGGGGAATACCGACTGTGGAAAAGGATATGGAAGATAGACTGTAGGGAAATAGATGGTGACATCTTAAGATGCCCAAATTACAAAAGGAGGAAGTGCTGGATGTCTTAAATGCACGAAAGTGCATAAATCCCCAGGACCTGATCAAGTGTACCCTAGAACTGTGGGAAGCTAGAGAAGTGATTGCTGGGCCTCTTGCTGAGATTTATCAATACTCAGGTGAGGTGCTGGAAGACTGGAAGTTGACAAATGTGGTGCTACTGTTTAAGAAAGGTTGTAAGGACAAGCCAGGGAACTATAGACCAGTGAGCCTAACAGTGGTGGGCAAGTTGGAGGGAATCCTGAGGGACAGGATGCATATGTATTTGGAAAGGCAAGGACTGATTAGGGATTGTCAACATGGCTTTGTGGGAAATGTCTCAAACTTGATTGTTACTCTTCAAAAAGAGGATTGAAGAGGGCAGAGCAGTTGGTGTGATCTATGGACTTCAATGATTTGGATAAGAGCACAAGAGGTACAGTAAGTTAGCAGATGACGCCAAAATTGGAGGTGCAGTGGACAGCGAAGAGAGTTCCGTCAGATTACAACAGGATCTTGACCAGATGGACCAATGGGCTGAGAAGTGGTAGATGGAGTTTCAGATAAGTGAGGTGCTGCATTTCAGGAAATCAAATCTTAGTGGACTTATACACCTTAATGGCAAGGTCCTAGGGAGTGTTGCTGAACAAAGACCTTGGAGTGCAGGTTCATAGCTCCTTGAAAGGAGAGTCACAGGTAGATAGTGAAGGCATTTGGTATGCTTTCCTTTATTGGTCAGAGTATGGAGGACTGGAGTTGGGTCATGTGGCTGTATAGGACAGTGATTAGGCCACTGTTAGAATATCCTGTGCAATTCTAGTCTCCTTCCTATTGGAAGGATGTTGAGAAACTTGAAGTGGTTCAGAAAAGATTTAAAGGATGTTGCCAGGGTTGGAGGAATGGAGGGGTTGAATAGGCTGGGGCTCTTTTCCCTGGAGTCTAGGTCAAGGAGTGACCTTAGAGGTTTACAAAGTCATGGGGAGCATGGTAGGATAAATAGACAGTCTTTTCCCTGGGTCAGGGAGTCAAGAACTAGGGGGCATAGATTTAAGGTGAGGGGGAAGATAGAGACTGTGGAAAAGTTGCCCCTTAGAGGGTGGTACATGTATGGGATGAACTGCTGGAGGAAGTAGTGGAGGCTGGTACAATTGCAACATTTAAAAAAGGCATCTGGATGGGTATATGCATAGGAAGGGTTGGGAGGGATATGGGCCAGGAGCTGGCAGGTGGGACTAGATTGAGATCTCTGGTTGGCATGGACACATTGGATCAAAGGGTCTGTTTCCATGCTGTGCATCTGGTGAAAGATGTAAATCTACTTGTCACCACTGATGTCAAGCTCACTGGTCTATAGTTCCTAACTTTTCCTTAACACCTTAAACATTGCATTCATTAGCCAGCCTCCAGTCTTTTGGCACCTCACCTGTCAGCATTGATTGTACAAACATCAGTGAGGGACCAAGTAGTCAGTTTCCTAGCTGGCTGGGAAATTTAGGGTATACCCAGTAAGGTCAGGTTTAAAGATATACAGCTCCTGGTCTGAAAAGATATGGATTCTCACTCCCTCTTTTTCCCCCCCTTTCCACATTAAGGAGTTTCAAAATACTCGAGTATGGCACCTGTCTCTGGCAGTTCCAGTCAACCCGGTGATCTTTAATGGGGCCTATTCTCTCCATTCCTCTGTTCATGTATTATTGAATCCCTTTGATGCTCCTTAATCCCATGCCAATGTCCCATTGTGCCCTGATTTCCCCTCAATAATACTCCTACTGCCCATGTACTTCCAGAGATTCACTTGATACTATCTATACCTGACATTTTTCCTGTAAAGCCTCAATTTCTCTAGTCATCCAGCATTCCCCATGCCTACCATAGAAGAACAAGGCAAACAGGAACCTAGGGGAATCATTTTGTCTAGTATGCAGTGTTCAGTATGCTTGCCTTCATTGTTCAGATCACTGAGTACAAGAGGGAGGTCATGGAGGTTTTAACAGGATGTTGGTGTGACTTCTAGAAGACTGTGCAGTCATGTGCTTCAATTATATAGGCACTGGTCAACATCTGGAGTATTAGTTACCTTAAGGATGCAACTGCATCAGGTAATTTTAACTTTTGATTTACTGCAGTTTTAACAGTCCACTTAGTCTTTGCTATGGGGTAAAGCTATAGATTATAGTTTTAGAATTTAAATTGTGGATGATGAGAAATTTTACCTGGAGGGCTGAACAGTAGCAACTGATTTCTAAAGGGGACATTGCAGTTCAGTGAAAGTGTTGCTTTATGATTGTATTTAATGTCAAAATGATTATGGAGAATCAGACACTTGAAAGATATGACATTAGATTAAGTGAACACTGGTTTTGTAAAGAAAACTGGTTTCTGACAAATTAGTGTAGGAGTCAAGATACCAACAGAATTATACTTCAACTGTTTCACACCTTACATTTTAATTGTAGAAGCAACCCAGGGGTTTAAAAAAGCTAAGCTTTTTGCAGTTAGTGGACCAAATAAATTCATTTTCTGGCTGGATATTTTGGGATCACCAAGCTTGGATAGTAAAAAAGTTGCACTAAATTTCATAAGTTACATGAGGAGTGTTTACCATCACTGGTGGCAGTTAGTTATAACACTGACTTTCTGCCAAGCCAAATAGTTTTAGTGTTCTATTCCACTGTTTGAAATTGCAGTTTTACACATTCCCACCCACTTGGAGAGAACAAGTCAGCTGTTGATTAGCCACCAATTGACAACACAGAAGCAGGTAAATTGTTAGGTTTTACCCATTAAAAATGAAGTTTTTAAAAACAGTTATGGCACATGATTACGCTGGAGTTTACAACAGACACTTGAAATGGGAACAATTCATTATGGCACTAATAAGATTCAATCCATTTTATTATGCACCACTTGTTTCACTGGGCTTGAAGGCATGACGTCAGATTTATTTGTGCAAGCTGCAGCTCTAGTTACAGCTGAAGTACAGGACACAGCAAAAGCTTTCTTTCAATCTGTAGCTTTCCACAGAAGATATCAAGTCAGCTCCACTCAGTTGTGCAGAGAATGCCAGTTCTTACTGAACTTTGAACATTTACATAACACCACAGCCAAATTCTGAAAGTACACTAAAATATTTCACCTAGTAAATTGTATGATTAAATGCCTAAAATCTTTTGTATGATCACTGAGGTTCCAAACAAAGTTGAGTTGGAATATCACTAATATTGCTTTGAGTACCAGATCAGACCAGTCACATCTGATGTCTATAGAGGTCACTGCATTTGAAGATACAACAAGCTCACTGCTACCACCTAGGAGGGCAGATGTATGGGTACATATGCAAGTTTGTCCACAAGTCACAGCAGCCTGATTGGAAACCTCTGGTGTTCTTTCCACTGTTGCTGGGGTCAAAATCTGACAACCTGAAGTGGGTGTATCTACTCCCATGGATTGGGCTGGTTCAAGGTGGCAGTTCATGGACACCTTTCCAGGCAAGTCAGGCACATGTCAGACACCTACATTCAAGTACTAGCTCTTTCAAATAAAGACAGGGCAATTGGCTCAGTTACTGAAAGGAGGGCTGTTTATCACATTGAATAACTTCCTGCTGATATGCAATTTTAAGCTTAGTTTGTTGCCATGACAGCATCTCTACTTGAGCCAGGAGGTCTGGGTGTAAGCCTCACTTCAGTTGGCGAGATACCATGCCAGGACAGTTGAGCACAGGCCAGCTGTTGGTCTCAGGTTACAGCACTCCCATTTTTGATGAGTGGCTTCTAATCAGGTGTTGCTCTAGAGATTGTGACTTCAGCCACAAGTGGCATTCAATTTGACCAAGGCTCAAACAGTGAAGCCTCCTTACACCAGCACTTTCAGCTCAGATGGAGAGCATCCTGAACTCTTGATTCTTCCTCATGTCCATCTCTTAGTCATCATTATGTACTTCAATGTTTCTTGCATTGAACTACATAGCTTGGTGTACACAATCTATGCTCTTCATATTACTGATTCTGTACCCACATGCCAGAGTGGAGACTAGAAATTTGTAAACTAAGTTTTAGATTCTTGGGAAATTTGGATCTGCATTATGCTGGAAAGTGGGGGTAATTATTCTAGAACATGGTAGCTAGATTCTCAATTATTCAAGGTGGTCAGGAAAGAGAATTAGATCATTACCAGATTTCAACTTTCATTTTAAAAAGTAGGCTCAGGGAATGAGGCAGCTTCTTATTCCTAAATTGTATGGTATTGCCAACATTGCTCACACCTGGAATAGCTTTCCAAAAATTAAAGAGGTCAAGCAATTAGTATGCTCAGCCCAAATAGCAATGTAGAAAATAGTTTTATTTTGCTGACGACTTTTGTCCATGATCAAACCCAAACAGGAATCTAAGAGTTTAAACTATAGAAAAACTTGCCACCAAACAGCAGTTAACCTGTAGCCAGTTGTGGTAAACCCAAAATACCTGGTTACATTAATCTACATCAGTAATATCTAGAAATGACCTGCAAGAGTTATTTGCCTATTTAAGTTGATAGGTTCAGTGAACATTGATTTATGCACATGGTGAAACTGGTTAGAAGGACAAATAGATTTTGCTTAGAGAGACTACTTATAGCAATTTAGAGCATGGCAAGAAAACTGGTAAATATGGTAAAATGGGGGAAAACCCAAGAATGTATTCAACAAAAAATCCTTGGATCTATCAGTGAAGCTACAAGATACTAAGCGGTGTAAAAAATCTCAATAGGATGGTCTGGCTAGTTTTTGGTGCCCTATCCATTTTTGAAAGGGCACAAAAGTGGAACTGGATGATACCAAACATGAAATTCATTAGTTTAAGATTTAGAAAGGAAATTGAGATTACAACTCTTCAGCCTTGTCTGCAGTGTAATGACAGGTGAGGGCTTTTCTATAGTTTGAGGGCAATTAGAAATCTATTTGTGGTCATAGAAAGTGTATAATGGGGGTGCAGTTGAAGTACCTCTGCCAAGATTAAAAAGGACAAAGGGTCAGAGGGAAAACAGTAATGGGGGCAAGAGTATGTAGTTGAATTGTTTCTGGAAAACAGCCACAAATACTGCTACAGTTCTAAGTGGAGGTGCCCACTGCAAACTGAAGTCAGATTGCTGATATGTTTACACATTTAGACACTAGGAGATTGAAGGGCTGGCTACAATCTAGCCAAACTAAAATTAAGTCCAACTGACATCTTACCAATGTCTTAAAATTTGCTTTGCCAAGCATCTTTAATCATTCCCAGCTTGCCCCTTTTGGACTAGTTTGTCTTTTGGGATCTGTTTCCTTGTGTAGCTTTTTCATACTTAATCTCAGCATAAACTACACATGGGAACAGGTGCCAAAAAGACTATTCCAAAGGGGGCAAGCTGGGGAGAATGATAACATCTGCTTTACCAAACATCTAAAACTGGTGAAAATAATCTTCAGTTGAAAAGCAACAGGGGAACAAGCTAAAATGAAGCTATACAAGATTGCTTTGCAGTCAAAGGTGAGCAAAGTCTTAGGGAACCCCAAAAGCAAACCAATTTATCCTTTGTTAAATGAGAAACTAGAGAAGCAAGCTTTAGCTAAAAATGGCTAGGGCATCTCCTATGCAGATTTAAAGTGGTAACTTGCTCTAAAGCAAGCCAAAGTTGGACTGCAGAGACAAAAAGGAGACAGGTCTGCAGATCAGAATTGAGTGCACGTTGCTGTGAAAGCTCAACAGGTCAGAGAGTCCGAGGAGCAGGAAAAACTGAAGTTTGGGGCTGGAGCTCATCAGGAATGAGCCTGGGAGCCAGGGGGGGGGGGGGGGGGGGGGGTGGAAGAGAAAGAGGGTAACTGAGGCTTCAGAGACAAACCCAAGTCATGACATTAGCTCTAACTGGGAATATTCCCAATTAAAGCACCAAAGTGTATTAATGATTACACAAAACACGAAGCTTACATTTGAAAGTTAGTTCCTTAAAATTTAACTATTCAGGATGGCCATTCATTTCATGCTCAGTTGAGATAATTCACTGAATCCTACTCAACCCAAAGATTTAAAAACTTCATATTTTGGCAAAGAATGAAATAATCTACTTTGAAGACAATACATTGCAGATGGGAAAAATCTGTCAGTAATTGCTAATCCTTCTACCCCTTTGGCTATTTGAGTAAATGGCTGTGGCTGAATGTTAATGCTCAATATTGTACAAGTTAGTAATGCTAATTAATGTTCAAATAAAATCTACAAGTTCCTCTGGTTACTCACCCTGTATTTAGGATGCTATAAAGTGAGAGCCCCCATGGATGAAAGGCCATTCATACAATTTGATGAATCTAACTCATTGATACAGCAATCTGATTATCCTACAATTGGAAAGCATCTTTTCTATTAGTCTTGCAAACTTCAGTTTCCTTTACAATCTAAATTGGATGATAGTAACTGAGTCTAAGCCATAATGTTAAATATACAGCATGGAAATAGGCCCTTCAGTCCAACTTATCCATGCTGACCAATGTGGTCAATTAATCCAGCCCCATGTGCCTGCATTTGGCCCATATCCCTCTCTACCCTTCGATTCATTAGTCATCCAGATTACTTTTAAAAAAGTTGCAATTGTACAAGTGTCCACTAGTAGCTCATTCCATGCAGAGTGGTGCGTGTGGAATGTCTCAAGTCCCTTTTAAAATCTCCTTTACCTTAAGGTATGCCTTAAGTTTTAGACAACCACCTGGTGAAAGACTTTATTATTCATCCTATCTATGCCACTTTCATCAACCTCAAAAGGTCACCCTCAACCTCCAACACTAGGGAAGACACCAGCCTATTTGGCCTCTTTCAATAAGGAGTTTGATTTAAAAAAGGTTCCTCACAGCTATTGCACAAAGAGAAAGGATTAAGGGAGATTTAGCAATTGATCAGATTGGCTAGCTGGCTGATAGGAAGTGTTCATCATGGAGTTCAGTTACTAGTGATACAGAAATCTTTTGGGCCACTGCTGTTTGTCATAAGTGATTTAAAGGACATAGAAGGATGTGCTAGTAAATTTGCAAATGACAAGGTCAGTAGAGTGTGGATAGTACTGAAAGGTTATAAGTTAGAGGGACAGAAACTGCAGAGCTGGGCTGTGGTGGCAAATGGAGTTTAGTGTGGAAAAAAGTGATTCACTTTGGAAGGTGAAACAGGAATACACTGCACTGGGCCAAGTTGTAGAGTCTCAGCAGTGTAGATGAGCAGAGATCTGTGTCCATGTATGTAGATTCCTGAAAGTTGCTGCCCAGGTTGATAGTTAAGGCATATGGGGTGTTAGCTTTCCATTGGAAGAGGGATTGAGTTGACCCCATGAGGTAATGCTATAGCTGTACAAAAAAAACTGGTGCAGCCACATGGAGGTGCAGTCCTAGTCAGTGCATCTAGGAGGGATATGAAAGCTTGGGAAGAGGGTTGGAGATTTACTAGGATCCTGCCTGGTATGGAAGGAAGGTTGAGGAAAAGGGAGGGACTGGAGGCTGTTAGGGAAGGTTAGAGGTGACTTGAGACATGAGGGTTAGATAGGGTAGACAGTGAGCCTTTCCTCAGATGGTGATGGCTAGCACAAGGGGACAGATAGGATGGATGTCAGAGGGAGTTTCTTTACTTAGGGGTGTGGAATACCCTGCCTACAATAGTAGACTTGCCAACTTAAATGCCCTTAAAGCAATTGTTGGATAAGCAGTGAACATTGGATGAAAGTGTAGATTAGATAAGCTTCAGTTTGGCACCACAGATCAGAGCAACATGGAGAGCTGAAGGGCCTGTACTGTGCTGTAATGTTCTGTTCTATAAACACCCATTTACCTGCAATTCATTTTAACTATAAACCTGTACTCAAGCTTTTGTTCAGAACACTCTCCAGGACTATACCATTAAGGTGTACAAGCTTGGCCCTGACTGGCCTTTACTAAAATCCACTACCTCATCCAAATTAAGCTTCATCTATCATTCCTCAGCACACTAGCCCATCTGATCAAGACTGTTGCACCCAGGTAATTTTTGCTATGCACTAGATCTGATTTTGGTGCCATCTGCAAAGTTAACCATAATTCCTTTTACATAGTGATTTGGATATGATTAGTGACAAGAATAGTGGACTCACCTCCAGTCCTTTTACAGCCAGTCACTTCAGACTGGAAGCCTGTCTACCATCTACCTTTGAGCTCGTTCTCTACCCAAAGAGAGAGCTCTCCCTGTATTTGGGTGATCTAATATGCTAACTAGTCTATCATGAACTTTGTTAAATGCCTTACTGACATCCAGAGAGATCACTATTGATCAGTCCTCAATACTTCTACAAAAACCCACAAGTGGAGACATTTCCCATACAAAAAGCCATGTTGACTATTCCTAATCAGTCCTCACTTTTCCAAATCATAATCCTCAATTTCTTCCAACTTCCCTAGTAAGTTGGACACTGGTCTATAGTTACCTGGCTTTTCCTGATCACCTTAAGTTTTTATTGAAAATTGTATTTTGAATTGTTGCAAGTACACAAGTAAACCCAACACCCTCATGTACATGTATATTTTTATATAAAACCATTATTAATAACTCCACTTAGACAAGACACCCATGTTTGCAGTTCCTCCTCCCTGGAAATTGGGCTTGTAAAAAAAACAAACTTAAAACCATTACTTGGGCACATTTATCTGCCACACTATCCCCAAAAAGGGCTGCCATATCTTAAAATTCAGTTTTGTGGTGTACCATACTTGAGAAAGTCCAAGGGATATGCTCCATGACAATCTTGTCAACCTGAGGAGTTTTGGATATCCAAACCGAGATAAACTTACTTTCTGCACAATGGATATGTGTGCATCTGCAGGGAACATACTGGGCAGGCCAAAAGATTAGGTCCTTCTCCACCAACATCCTCTATTGCACCCACTCCAGTATGTTTGAAGCCTACCACAGGCCCAGGGACAACAGGTAAGGAGTGCCTGTACAGACCCTACACTAGTGGTACCTTCAAGTTCCTAGTTTAAATTTTGACAAATGGTCTAGAGGCAGTGGACCCTGTGGAGAATCTTTCAACTGTAAGCCTGGGTCCTATTGCAAATTGAGGAGTTTTTGCAAATATCTTCCCATACCGGAGAGAACTGAACTGAGCGGGCACCTTCCAATTGGTGATATAGTGCTGACAGAACATGTACTTGCACCAAGTACCCTCCTGTCAGATTTAGGCAGTCAAAAGTGTAGTCTTTGAATGAATCCCAAACTTTAGGTTGGGTAGATAGCTTGTCCTTTGATCAGTCAGCATGGAAATACATGCTTGCATCTCCCTCAAGTCACCCATGGAAGACATGCCTAGCTGCCCAATGTTTAAATCCTGAGTTCATCTCTAGTTGAAAACCAGACATACCTACTATAGATGTAAGAGAAGATGTTTTGCCAATATTGCCTTCCCTCTGCCAAATTGCACTCCATGCTTGAGCAGTATTGATAACTACTGGGTTATGGCAATATTCTTCAGTCCTCATTTTGTCCAAAAACAGCAAGCTAATAAGGGCACACCTTGCTTGGGAAGTTGCAAGATATAAACCATAAAGACTGTTGGGGAGGAGTCATGCCCAGGAGCTCCAGATCCTTAACTACTTTGGCTTGCACCTCCTCAAGCCTTAGATTGTTATACCAGGGTAGGATCTCTGAAGTGCCTAATCTTTTTGGAGTCAGATGTTAGGTTCCCAGACCCTTCCCCAATTGCTGTAATGGCTTGAGGTACACTTTCTGGCAAGATGCCAGTATTTGCCTGACCTGTCACCATGCTTGTGTAACCCTTGCTTTGCAAGAGTCTGTTGTCTGTGTGAACACAATTCAATGCAGACTGCAGCACCATAATCCCTGTAGTTTGACCAAGGGCTGGTCAAAGCCAGCCTTCTCAGCTGCCTTCAGCCATGCTTTGAGATGTTGCTGCTCCTACTGGAGGGGGAAGTAGTAACCCTGGCATAGGCTTTGACAGTCTCCCAAAGGACAGATGGGCTACTAACAGAGACTGAGTTATGTCTAGGAATTCCTGAAATTCCCTAGATAATTACTCCAGAGTCATCCTCTAAAGTAAAGGGATGATTTGCCAGTGCCTCAGATCCACTAGCATCCATCTCAAGAGGTAGAGGTACACTGGAACATCAGTGATGGTAATATTACCAATTGTACAAGATGCCACTAAGTCCAGTGTTAACATGGGGTCAAAAACCCAAAATTTGCACAGATGTCACACCAGAGTTGCAACAACAAAATCCCTTCCTAGAGTTGTATATTCCTCAACAGAGATCCATTAATTGTTTAATTTGTAGAGGGGTCTTTGGGCAACCTGTCCATGAGACACAGTCTCCCCTATAAATGACATGTCAGGATTCAAGACTGATTAACTTAGAAAGCACATCTGCCAAAAGTTTGATGGTATGGGCCAGAGGGCAATAAATATTTCAAACCATACCCTTCCATTTGTCAATGCTTTGATCATTACAAAACCTCCTGTCTGAACTAACTTAAATAGAAGATTCCTAACCAATATAATCACTTTCTATAAATGAAAAGTAAATCTGACCAAGCCATTCTGCTGTAGATTCAAGTGCTCTATCATCCAAGGGAGTCTCCTGCAAAGTACTTCTTTCTAGTCATTGAAGAGCAACTCCCTTGATATTCCAGGTACACCATCTAATCAAGTCTTAGCCATAACCTTCTGTAATAGCATTTAGATTAGAGAAGGAACTGGAGCCACAACAATCACTGATCCTTAGTGTCACAAGATCTACGAAGCCAAAAGTCAAAATTATATACACAACCAAAATGCTAATAGGGGAACTCATCCCTCTGCCTAAAGGGCAACCACCTAGCCCCAAAACCCAGCCCATCCTGCTGGGAAAACTGCAACCTGGGTATTTAAGTACTGAACTGGGTATAAATTGCCTGTCAGTAGGCATCTAGCCATTTTCTCCTCCTAGCTAGAGCCACACTGCAAACAAGCAAAAAACTATGGAACAATGAATAAAGTTTTTTTTAAAAAAAGTGGTGAATATCCCACACATCCTTTGTTAGAATTTGAAGGTATACATCAACTGCCAAACATTGGTTTAAACCAGATTACCAATAAAATAGAAAAAAGTCCTAGACTTACTGTTTAAGAACAAAGTGAAGACTGCAGATGCTGAGAGCGAGTCTAGATTAGAGGGGTGCTGGAAAAACAGCAAGTCAGGCAGCACCCAAGGAGCAGGAAAAAGCAGATGTTAAGCCAAAGCCCTTAATCAGGAATGATGTGAAGGGCTTTTGCCCACACAATGTTGATTTTCCTGCTCCTTGGATATTCCTTTTAAAAACCACACACCTAAACACTTTGTATATACTGAAAATTGTACAGATTAGGTTACTTTGTCCACTCTTGCCTTCTCCAAGGTGTCAAAGCAATCCATCTCCATCACAGGTGATCCTAAGCCCTGGCTGATACTTTCATTTGGATCCCAAGCTCCTTCAGTCTTGGATCACCATTTGCTAAGAACTGGAAAAACTCATTAATTAGGGCTTTTGGAATCTTCCCCAGACTCTGGAAGCTTCCAGAATTCTCTCCTTACCTCTATAAAGGAAACTAGAGTGAGGAGGACATTGACCCAAACCTGATCTGTGATGTGACCCAGTGAGCCTTCTTGATCCTCAAGTCTCATTTTAGCCTCAAATCAAGGCATTTCAAGCAACCAGTCCTCATTCTGCCAGCTGCTCACCTTCCTTACCCTCCAGCAGACTGACCCTAGTATTTCTCTCCTGCCCAAGATCATCCACTTGGTAATGCAAATTTTGACTCTACATTTGGATCCCATCCTTGGAGGAACTGGGATCAACTTCCAGCACTGACTGTTCAACCTCATCTGTCCTCTTTCCAGGTCTCCTTGCTGTTCATGCTTCTACAGCATGTTAGAAGAGAGACCAGCTTCTCTGCCTACCAGGCCCTGGTGAAGGAGTTCTGTTGGGTAAGCAATCTAGTCAATCTTGCAAGCTGGGCCATGGGCCAGACATTGGATCTCCATCTCTGGATGGCAAAAATTCTGGTAATTTTTCAGTTTAGAGACTCAGCTTTCAGGAGTCCCAGGATATTGCAATAGTCCAGGTTGGGTGGGTTAGAAATTCATCCCACTTGTGCTGTGGCATGGAGCTCAGCAACATCATCCTTCTCCTAGATGAGGCACCAAGATGGTGGCTCCTTAAGGGTGGTGGGGGGAATCCATGTTAGCCAAATGCCAGTCTTCTCTCACCTTGCCTGTCACTATCAATAATACAAGTGTCAGCAAGGGGCCCAGCAGACTCTTCCCTTGCTTCCTGGAATTTGGGTATATTGGTTCAGGTCCTAGGGATTTATCCACTTAAATGAATCATTGTCTAGCACTACCATAAGTAACATTGAAGAATGCCATTTCCCCACATTAGTCTTCCATATCCTTCTCCACGGTAAGGAGATGTGAAATACTCATTTAGTATTGCCCCATCTGTGGTTCCACATTTGGCCTTGATCTTTAAGAGGCCCTATTCCCTCCTAGTTACCCTGGTCTTTAAGGGTTAAAATCCCTTTGATCCCTCCAAAACCCTATTTGCCATGCTCTTGCCCTTTTTGCCCTGATTTCCAAGTATACCCTTGCTTTTATACTCTTCAGGAAGTCAAAGGGTGCAAATACATTACAACCTTTACTCTTGACCAAAACCTCAGTTTTTTTAGTCTGCATTTGCAAATTACCAGCCTTTCCCTTCATTGAAAGGGATCTACTCAGTCTGGAAGGCTTCCCAATGAGTTAAGATTTGTAGCTCAGGTGGAGATTCTGGATGTAGGTTTGCTCACAGATGGAAGATTTCCAAACATGGTCACCTGACTAGGTAACATCTTCAGTGGGCCTCAGGCAAAGCACTGTTAATAAGTCCTGCTTTCCATATATAAAGATTTCTATTCAAACAGAGAAAGCAGGACTTGTGTTTCATCTGAGGCCCACTGAAGGTGTTATCTAGTAGGGTGACAGTGTCTTGAAGGCTTCCCATTTCCTAGCTGTCCCTGAACTGCAAGGTTCAACTTCTGAATGTTTTTACGATATGGTCAAACCTAGCTTTCTTCCAATTTAGAACTTCAGCTTTTAGATCCAGTCTATCCTTCTGGCTATTTTAAAACTAAGAATTATGCTCACTACTCAATGCTCCCCTTAAAACTCAGTCACCTGCTCTTTAATTCCCACAAGGTAATGTTTTATACTCCAGTGGGTACATCCACATATTGAATCTGAAAACCTTGCACACATTCCTCTTCATCCACACCCTTAACACTATAGCAGTCCCAGTCCATTAAGGGTCCAACAACCCTATTTGTAAGAATAGTGATATGGTTAAGATATTGCTTCTCCATTTCCTGCTAATAGGGTCTATTGTACAATCCCAATACAGTGGTGATGTTTCTGAGATACAAACAACCTGAACCAATTCCTAGGAATAGGCTCCTAGACACAGCTGTAATGTTATCCACTAAAACACCACCCCCTCTTACAAGCTCCATAATAAAACCTTGAAGTTCAACTACTCCATAACTCCTTTGTTTCCAAGTTGGAAACAAGTTTGGGAGAGATAGGTTAACATGTGAATTTCTTAACACTTATGCTCAGATCAACTTGCAGAACGATTATCCAACTACCTTTAAGCCTCAAGTCATGCAGCACAGAAACAGACCCTTCAGTCTAAGTCAAACAATCCTAAACTCAATTAAATGCACTTGCCCACTGCCCATATGCTCTGTCCAAATGGGTAAGTGTTAGTTGTACCCACATCCACCACCCTTAATCTTAGAAAGGTGTTCCTAGTCTTTACCCCTGGATGGGGAATAACTACCATAAGCACTACAACAAAAAAAAAATGGTCAGAGGGGTAGAGTAAACCAGTCAGCCAGCCATATCAAAACGTATAAATAAGGTTTTGATGAGGTTCCACAAGCAAGGTGCCTTAAACTAAGTGACCCAAATACTTAAACTAGTTTATCACCATAAGACGACCAGAACAATTCTCATTAGAGATTTGAAATGCTCATTAACTATAGACTTTGACAGATGATCCAACATAGCAGCCAAGACCCAAAGGAAGGTCAAGGGATGAAAACTTGGTCATGAGCTGTACTCATGTAGATATGGAATGTAGTTTAGATCTTGCAATGTAAGAGAATTGCCAGCAATCTGCTATTTCCCTTCTAGGCTAGAAGCTTTGATAGAGCTTCTATGGAGTGACAGCATTGTAACCCTTTTCTTGATTAAAAAAGTGATTAAGTTGTCCCATATATATCCAAAGTTTGCAGATGACAAGTGAGCAGACAAGTGATAGAGGAACTTCAGTGCAAAGTGAGGGGTGAACATTTGGTAGTAAGACCACCAAAACAAGAGGGTCAATTCTAAGTAGGAGTGGAGGGATACATGGATCATTGAAGATAACAGGACAGGTAGAGAGCAAAAGCCAGCCATGCCTAACTCTTCTTGGATATCTGCCCTCATCTTCCCAAAAGAGTTGTCTTCATCAGGTTGCAATATTGAAAAAGTCTAACAGCAGGTGTTTTAGCTCCAGGAGGCAGCCAGGAAACATCCTGTCAGCAAGCCAGAGAAACTGCTCCTTCCATGACACTGCCCACTTCAATTACTCCATGGCACCATCCACGCCACTGCTAAAATTGCAAAATCAACCCATTCATCTTCACTGTCCAAGGTCTAAAAATCAGACTTCACTTGCATTTTTTTAAATCTAGTCTATTTGCCTTTCAATGGTCTCCTTTACATTAAGAGCAATGCCAACAGGGTGACTGCTTTAGAGAACACCTGCTTGGTTTATAGCAATGATCTGGATTGGTCATTTCAATAAATCATTCAGACTGCAGCTTGTGCCAGGAACACCATTTAGGAATATTATAGTCCAAATCTTAATTCAACAGCTTCTGAACAGTGGCTGTGGTTACCACTATTGCTTCAGTGCCAGTGACCCAGGTTTGACACCAGCCTTGGTGACTGGAGAGTTTGCACAATCTCTCCATGTCTGTGGTTTCCTCCAGGAACTCTGGTTATCACCTGCAATCCAAAGTGGTGGATTTAGGTGAATTGGCCATGTTAAGTTGCCCAGTGTTCAAGGGTGTGTAGGTTAGGTGGATTAGTCAGGGTAAAGTGTACAGTATGGGAAGGGAATGGGTTTGGGTGGGTTACTCAGAGGGTCAGTGTGGGACCAAAAATGGCTTGTTTCCACACTGCATACACTTGTTATTACAGCTTTCCTTCCCCATCTTATTTGCTCAGTAAGAGGAACTGTTTTACACTTTCATACTTAAACATTCCAAGCCCTTTCAGTTCTGAAGAGTCATTGGACTTTAGTTTCTTTCCAGGTCTGGCAAGATCTGAAATTTCTCTTGTATTTGTAAGTTTGAGGGAGCAAGTTCGTGGGCGGCACGGTGGCACAGTGGTTAGCACTGCTGCCTCACAGCGCCAGAGACCCGGGTTCAGTTCCCGCCTCAGTCGACTGACTGTGTGGAGTTTGCACATTCTCCCCGTGTCTGCGTGGGTTTCCTCCGGGTGCTCCGGTTTCCTCCCACAGTCACAAAGATGTGCAGGTCAGGTGAATTGGCCATGCTAAATTGTCCATAGTGTTAGGTAAGGGGTAAATGTAGGGGTATGGGTGGTTTGCGCTTCGGCGGGTCGGTGTGGACTTGTTGGGCCGAAGGGCCTGTTTCCACACTGTAAAGTAATCTAATCTAATCAAGTTTGGAAGCAAACCTTAACTAGGATTTCATACAAGTCATTTGTTAATAAAAAAAGGTAGCTCATCCACAAAGATCTTTTAAAAAAAAGTGATAAAATAACTTACCCTGAATCTCCCAAGATAATGACTTTCAGCAAAACTTTCTTCCTAGATGTCATTTTTGTGGCTGGAAGAGAAAGATTTTGTTAAACATTTGTACAAATTTGCTGTTGACATTAGTTGGTACTTGAGTAATGAGAATGAAACAATATTTACAACTGAAGTGACACTGAATCATCTTTAGTATTTAGCATTAGTAAATGGTTGGAAAAACAAGTCTAAGTACTGGAGACTTGAACACTTTTGGTGCAGAGGTAGGACACTATCTCTGCACTACAGGAGCCACGTTAACTTGTCATTTGACTAAGAGTCTACTGTTATTTTGAAAGACTTAAGATATTCACATTAAGATGCACTTTTCTAGCAGGCAGGACCTGAACCCAGGGTTGTTTCTATTCCACAAAATCCCAAAAGTGATATTTCACAAGGTCATCCTTGTGCAGGAGTGATGACAAATCTGAAGGGCGGCTAATGCCCGAAACGTCGATTCTCCTGTTGCCTAGATGCTGCCTGACCTGCTGCGCTTTTGCAGCAACACATTTCCATCTCTGATCTCCAGCATCTGCAGACCTCACTTTCTCCTGATGAAAAATCTTGTCCTGTTCTAGTTTTAGTACTTGTTTAGTGATTTGACAAATTTACACTAATGGTAAAATATTTTAGTTAGTTTATATGCATATCTAGGACTATGATTCAGAGGCAGGCTTACTATCACTATAAGAGCCCCTTGCTTCCCAAGTTCTTACTTTTTGATAAAGGCAACTGCATTTGCACTATTTTAATGAACACCAAAAAGTGAACGATAAACATTCCAGGAATAACCCAGTTTAATTTACTGAGAAAAGTCAATATGGCATGTGATTCCAGTTGAAGCCCAAATTCTGATTCAATGCTTGGGTGCCAAGAACATGCTTATTACAGGATCCTTCATACCCTGACTTGAGAATATTTTCCAAGTATAACTCCATTTAGACAATTCCTTCGTGTCTTAAATTTGTTTTTCAAAAACCACTCAATGGATAGCCATTTAAAATGCACAATGACTGCTGTGAAGTCAGAACAGTGTTGGACAAAAGCTGAGCAATAGCTTTAAATGGGCTTTCAGTTTGGATTAGTGTATTTGTAGTCTAAATTTTAAGTGATTAGAACTCATTGTGGGATGTGGCCAGCATTTATTGCCCATACCTAATTGGGATGGTGAGCTGCTTTATACCATTGCAGTACACCTGTAGTGCCATTGGAGAGAATTAGCCCACACGGAAGGCCAATTTGCTGCAGGCCAAGCAGGGAGAGTTGAAATGCTCAAAAGAACAATCTGTTAGTACTATGTTTTAATGGTTTAATTGTAAGCACTAGCTTTTGGAGCACTGCTCCTTCATCAGGTGGTTGAAGGAGCGGTGTTCCAAAAGCTATGCTTCAGATTAAACCTGTTGACTATAACCTGGTAGTCTGATTTTTAAACATTGTACACCCCACTCCAACAGTGGCATCTCCAAATCATGTTTTAATGGCTGAGTCAGAAGTCATGACACTAGGTTTAAACTCAGCTTTGAGAACACTGCTTCATTAGAAGCAGTGGAAGAAAGTGCACAATATATAGGTGGAGGCATTAAGATAATTCCAGGTAGTTAAGTGTCAGACAAATAGAGTGCAATAGTTTTGCCATTAAGAATGTTTGCATTACCTGTAAGTTGCAGGACTTAGTCAATTATAGAAACTGCATGATTGCTTTATTCTGAATAAGAGAATTAACCTTGAAGGTGGCAACCCACATTTGAGTGCTCAAGGGGGACAGGATAATCCTTCAAGTTTTTTTTTAAAAACATTGCCATTAGACCTTGTCAAAAAGTGAGCTCATGGTGTCCAAAGCAATTTGGATAACTGGGTCCAGGTGGGCTTAATCTCTAGCCAACTGCACCAAGCCCATAACTAACTCACTCAATGTGCAATATTGCAAAGTTACTCAAATAGTCAGTGAACATTTAATTATTCAGCCCAGCTTCAGACAACTGAACTTGTTAAAGAACAAAAAAGGAGCTAAAAGGGAGCCAATTTCATTAAGTAGCTTTGTATGACCAATAAGCTCTAGACTATGCTCATTTCCCCTCAAAAGGAATGGATGTTCATAAAATGATAAGAGCAAAGGAGGCCATTTGCTAATTTGGCCACACCAAATACTGTTGTCTATTAGTCAGGAATGTGACTAGGCCTGTGCTGACATCTTGCCTTTGTGATTAGTGACATACCTTCATGCAACTTGTTCTAAAGATCTGAATCTATTAGTCTTATTATATCAGGTGCCATCTTGATGTTTACATGTAAATCAGACAAGTTTCCAGATGTTCTCAATCAATTCCCATTACAAAATTAAGTGACAGGTATTTTAAGACACTAGACTAAAACATTGAAAGGTGAAGTTTAGACTTCAGCTTGCCTCAGCTGTATAGGCTTACAGGTTATGAAAAGTAGAACCAATGGGAAATTCTCTTCCCAAGGGGGTGAATATTCTATTTTCAAACTATAGAGTGTATTGAGGAGAAAGTGAGGTCTGCAGATGCTGGAGATCAGAGCTGGAAATGTGTTGCTGGAAAAGCACAGGTGGTCAGGCAGCATCCAGGGAACAGGAGAATTGACATTGACTTCTTCAGGAATGAGGAAAGTTTGTCCAGCAGGCTAAGATAATAGGTAGGGAGGAGGGACTTGGGGGAGAGGTGTTGGAAATGAGATAGGTGGAAAGAGGTCAAGGTGAGGGTGATAGGTCAGACTGGGGTGGGGGCGGAGGTCAGGAAGAAGATTGCAGGTTAGGAAGGCAGTGCTGAATTCGATAGAGTGTATTAAACAGGAATGCATTATGAAATAATTAGGGAAACTCAGTACTGCCAGGATTAGTAAGGATATCCAAGGAACCTTAAATTTGGTGCCCTGAACAAGACAACTTGCACCAAGTTAAACTGGTTAGACAAGTTCATTTGAAATGTAGAAGTAGATTAATGTGCTCTGCTGACCTGCAGGATATTGGATATCCTGCAGCTTGTGTGGGATGCCTTTGCCTTACAGGTAGATTGGCAAGGGATGGTAATGTAGATTCCTTACATTGAGCCATCTGCATGACCAACTATTATTCAGATATAATGGGCAGCAGTGGTTAGCACAGCTGCCTCACAGCAGAGACCCAGGTTAAATTCCCACCTCAGGCAACTGCCTGAGTTTGCACATTCTCCATGTCTGCGTGGGTTTCCTCCCAGTCTGAAGTGGGCAGGTTAGGTGTGAATTGACCATGCTAAATTGCCTGTAATGTTAAGTGTAGGGGAATGGGTTGCTCTTTGGAGGGTCAGTGTAGACTTGGGCTGAAGGGCCTGCTTCCACACTAATCTACACACTTGCATCATCTGGAGACATTGCAGTTGGAATGTTGACTACTACTGTAGTTAAAAACAATTCAGATTTTGCCATGGAGATTTATATTATATTGTTTCTGGAAATGTGGTCACAGTATTGTCTTGAGGGGTAAGTGACTAAGGGCTAAGATTGTATAAAAGGGCCTGTTCCCTTGTTCAGAGACCTCTTTACATGCTTCAAGCATGAAGAGCCTAAACAGTTTCTCCAAAGTTTATACTGTATTTGCTTAGAAATTTGGCTGTTCATAGAACTGGTGTATTGCAGTTAGATCATGTAAGCACCTCTAGAAGACCTTAGAGGTTACAAAATCTGAAGGGCATGGATAGGATAAATACAGTCTTTTGCAGGGGGAAAAAAAAAAATGGAGGCTAGAACTAGAAGTCATAGGTTTAGGTTGAGGGCAAAGATATAAACAAAGACCTAAGCAGCACCTCAGAGGGTGGCACATGTATGGAATGAACTGCCAGAGGAAGTGGGGGAGGCAAGTACAATTGCAACATTTAAAAAGGCATCTGGTTGGGTATAGGAATAAGAAATATTTAGGAGGGATATGGGCCAAGTGCTGGCAGGTGGGATTAGATGGTCAGCATGGACAAGTTGGACTGAAGGGTCTGTTTCTATGCTAGACATTACTGAAAACCACCCCCATAAAAACTTTACTGCCTCAGCACCAGGAATGAGGTTGGATTCCAGCTTTGGGTGACTAGAGTTTAAAATATTGCTGTCTGCATTGCTTTCCCCAATCTGGGCAAGTGTACTGGCCTTGCTAAAAATTGTGTTGTAGTGTCCAGTTAGGAGGGCTAGCCATGGTAAGTGGGGGTTGGATCAGAGACTTGATTGGCCAAACAGCCTCTCTCTGCATTATACAAATTCAATGGCGTCAAGCGATAAAGAGAACAAAAAGACTTACTGCCCAGGAACAGGCCCTTTCAGCCCTCCAAGCTGGAGCCGATTCAAATGTACTGTCTAAACCCAGTCAGTTCCTATGTGCTTGTATCTCTGCTCCCCACCTACTCCTGAATTTATCCAGACATCTTAAAATGAATCTATTGTGCCTGCCACTACCACCTCTGCTGACAGTGCTCCAAGCACCCACCACCCTCTGAAGTACTTGCTGCATGTATCCCCCTTAAACTTTCCACCTCTCCTTGAAAGAACTTGTTATTGAATCCTTCACCCCAGGAAAAGGATGTCTCTATCCACCTTGTCTATACCCTTCATGATTTTGTAAACCTCCATTAGGTTCCCCCCCCCCCCCCCAATCTTTTTTCTAAGGAAAATAAGCCTAATCTACTCAACCTTTCATAGATAGCACCCTCCATACCAGGCAACATTCTTGTAACCTTGTGGCCCAAAGTGTCCACATCCTTTTGGTAATATGGTGACCAGAAGCATACACAGTACTCTAAATGCAGCCAAACCAATGTCTTGTACAAGTGTTATGGAGATGCTGGTGTTGGACTGGGCTTTGTACAATGTTAAAATGACTTGCCAGCTCATATTCCATACCTCATCCAAAGGCAAGCATACCATATGTCTTCTTGACCACTATCCACCTGTGCAGGAACCTTCAGGGTACAGTGGACCTGCACTCCCAGATCTCTGCCCAACTTTTCCCCAAGGCTCTTCTGTTCACTGTATAATTTGCTCTAGAATTAGTCTTGCCTAAATGCATCACCTCACATTTGTCTGGATTGAAAACCATCTGCCACTTCTCTGCCCAACTCTCCAGTCTATCTATATTCTCCTGTACTGACAATCCATTGTTTTCTGCTACTCCAATCTTACTGTCATCTGCAAACTTGATCACAAGTGATCTGGAAGGCACTTATGCATATCACAACTTTCTCCATTGAAAAACTCCCAACTACTTCTGTCTCCTGTTGCTCAGGCAGTTCTTTATCCACCTAGCTAGAACACCCTGCACACCATGTGACTTCACTTTCTCCATTAGTCTATCACAGGGAACCTTACCAAACACCTTACTAAAGTCCATGTATAGAACAGCCCTTCAACTTGGTCACTTCCTCAAACTATTAAGTTGGTAAGGCATGATCTCCCCCACACAAAACTTTGTTTATCACTGATCAGCCCATTCTTTTCTAAAGAAGAGTGATTTTATCACTCAACTTATCCAGCAACTTTCCTACCAATAACATCATGCTCACTGGTCTGTAGTTACCCAGAATATCCCTACCACAGGGGGACAACATGAGCAACCCTCCAGTCCTCTGGCACCTCATCTGTGTTTAAGGATGCCACAATCAGAGCCTCAGCTATTCCCTAACCTCCCTCAGCAACCTGGGATAGATCCCATCCAGTCCTGGGGATTTGTTCACCTTAACCTCTAGCCTACCCAACATATCTTCCCTACTTACACCAAGTGTGATCCAGACTAAACATTCATGTTCCTCTCAGTGAGCATTGATGCAGAATCTCATTCTCAGGTTTGACAGCCTTCCTGAAGGAATCCTTTAATGGACCAACCCATTGTCTAGTTACCCATTTTATTAAGCAAGTGCTTTGCTATTCTCCTTAATTCTGCTTGCTAAAAGCTATTTCATGACCCCTTTAGCCCACTTGATCCCTCATTTAAGACTGCCTACTCTTAAATGAGTAGGGCTTGTTTGGTTCTTAGCTGCAGATCTGGCTCAGTTTTCAATTTTAAAAATTTGTCAGTTCTGTAAAGCAATTCAGCCAACCCTAACCTGCACTGGCCTTGCAAGGCTATTTCCTTCAGGTTTGTCTTTGCTCTTTACTTCCACAATACCCTACACATTCAAGTCTTACCTTTAGTACATAAAGCCATCCTTACTGTCTTGTCCAAAGACTAGCTCAATTAGGCAACAGTTGGTCAACCTTAAGCTCAATCATATATATCTTGCAGGGATTTACTCAGTGTAAATGAGCAGAAATCTTGGTGTCTAAGAACCTTACCATTAGCCCAGTACTGCATTCCTCCTTCCAAAAAAGGAGAAAACAACTCACTTTTCTGCATTAAGCTCCATTTGCCACCTCAGACCAGCTCTGCAGCTTATGTCCCTCTAACATGCAACATCCTTCAGCACTATCCACAACTGAGTGTCATCAGCAAATTTACTAATCATCCTGCTATACCCTCTAGGTGAGTCATTTATGACATTAAGTAACAGTGGCCCCAAAACAGAGCCTTGTGGTACAATAGTAACTGAACTCTACGGCAAACATTTCCAACTCATTTTTGATGCAAACTAAAATCTGTGCAATAGTCTACTGTGGGAACCTTCACTGCTTTAAGGAAATTTTGGACCCTAAACTCAGGAAGGACATACTGACACCAGAGCATGTCTAGCAGAGATTCATATGGATGATCCCTGGAATGTTAGGCCTAACATACAATGAATGGCCAATGATCCTGGAATTATATTCAATAGCGTTTAGAAGGTTGAAGGGAGATCTAAGAAACTTGGAAAATGCATGGCTTAGAAAGGGTGGCTGCTGGGAATGTTAGTCAAAGAGACTAGAGCCAGTGACAGGCTTAGGATTAGAGGGGTCAATTTAGAACAGCAAGGAGACATTTCTTCAGCCAGAGTGAAGGGCCTGTGGAATTTGTTGCCACAGTGCAGTAGCAGCTGGGACTTTAAGTGTCTTCAAGACAGATTGATAAATTCTTGACCAAGGATCTAAGGGCTATGGGGAGAGGGTGGGTAAGGGGTTAAAATACCCAGCCATGATTGAATGTTAAAGTGGGCTCAATGGCCTTATGGAAATTTATACCCCACAACTGCTTTACCCTCATCCACCTGTTTGGTCACCTTCTCAAAAAAAAAAACCAAGGTTGAGGCATGACCTACCCTTCACAAAATGGTTGACTATTCCTAATCAACTTATTCCTCTAGATGGAAATAAATCCTCAAAAAGCTTTTCAACACTGCTCAATTGAAAGCAGGCTCACTGGGTCTATGATTACCAGGGTTGTCTCTACTCCCTTTGAGATAATATTTACTATCCTCTAGTCTTCTGGCAATATTCCTGCCACCAACAAAGATTAAAGCCAAACTCTACAATCTCCTCACTGGCTTCTGAGAGAATCCTAGGATAAATCCCATCCAGCCCAGGGAACTTAGCAATTCTGTAAAGTGTGATAACATCTCCATGCCCTCAACTCTAGTCATTTCCTGGTGAACCTTAATGCTGTCTAGTCTAGTCAACTCAGTATTCAACATTACTTTGTCAGTATTCACACTGGAGATATTTAGTACTTTCCCTGACTCCACAACTTTCCACTGGTCATAACCTTGAGATTTATTCCTGACAAATATAGAAAGCCTTAGGATCAGGAATAAACCTATCTGCCAACTTCTCATGGCCCTTCCTGGTTTAATGTTAAAGATTAAATTGGGCCATCTCCCTGTAATATTAAAGAAGGAGAAACGGTCTTTGGGAAGAGTGATATTCATGCAGGAATGTGGATGACTCACTTCATTTGGCCAGCCATTTATCACTACTCCTGCCATGAAATTAAACTCAATCCAATAGTTTGGATGACAATTCCCCAGGATTAGGTATTTATATTGAAGTGACCTCATCCTACTACTACCTGGGATAACATGTTATGGGGGAGTGGCCAGAGTATCTGAGCATTACCAACTGACCTGAAAGATGTGTTTCCTTTGTTCAGGATATCATTTGACTTGATGTTGCCCACCTGCAAGGAGGGTCAAAGAGGGAAGTCACCCTGCTTGCACCAGCTTTAATAAACCTTAACTGTTAGTAGAAATTGGTGTGTGAATTGCATTGTGAGAAACCTTAGAAAAACCTAACTGGCTCTTAAGGTCCTTCCTGGCTAGCCTATATGGCAAGCAGGTAAAAATAATGACTGCAGATGCTGGAAACCAGATTCTGGAGTAGAGCGGTGCTGAAAAAGCACAGCAGTTCAGACATATCTGAGGAACAGTGAAATAGATGTTTCAGGCAAAAGTCCTTCATCAGGAATACCTCAATCAACCTAGTGAGCCTTCACATCTCATCCTAACAAGCCTTCAGCTTAGAAAAGCTGCTTTAAACCACATCCTCCTTGCCTAAAAAAAGGACATACTTAAGGACATGTAGTTCCTTGAACAATACCCATATTTCAATTGTGCCCATCCCCTGCAGTTTTTCCCCCATCCTACACAGTCTTGCCTAATTGTTTCATTTCCCTAGCATTATATATCTATCCACTGCTAGAGGAAACAATGGAATTATGGCCACTATTAAAGTGACCACCTACCTTCAAATTTAACACTTGATCAGGTTCATTACCCAGTACCAAATCAGTGGCCTCTCCCCTTGTTGATTTGTCTACATACTGTCAGGAATCGATCCTGCACATGGGGCAGTTTTGTCCTATCTAAAAACACGAATATTTCTAGTCAACTTGGAAAGTTAGTCCTGTAACTACTGTTAGCCTTGCTCCTATCCAGAATTTGCAACCCTTTTCTCTGCATTTCTGGAACTATTTGGAGGCCTATAGAAAACCCCAACAGGGTAACCTCTCCTTTCCTGTTTCTAACCTCAAGTCTTCAAAATGTCCCTATGGTAATTCAGTCCTTGACTAAATGCCACACCTCCATTACCATCTTCTGTTCTTACAGAAGCTAAATCCCAGAACCTGCAACCACCATTCCTGTCCATGTCTCTGAAAGGGAGACAGAGTCCCAGGTACCCATGCTGCAAGCTGACCCACTTATTCCAGGTGCTCCTGGTTGAAGTAGACACTTCAAACCACATTCTGCTTGCCAGTGAACTCCTGCATCCTTGACCTCACTACTGAACCTCCTGGACATGACCTACAATTTGGGTTGCCATGCCAAATTAGTTTAGACCCTCTTGAAGAGCCTCAGCAAGTTTCCCTGTCAGGATATGGAGATCCCTCTGGTTCAGCTGTACAGCATTTGGTTTATAAAAAGTCCACATACCCCAGAATGAGCCCCAATTATCTGAAGCCCTCCCTCCTGCACCATCCTGTAGCCAGGTGTTCAACTCTTCTCCCTATTCCTTGCCTCACTAGCAAGTGGGGATTAGAGTGGTGCTGGAAAAGCACAGGTCAGGCAACATCTGAAGAGCAGGAAAAAACCTCAACATTTGGGCAAAAGCCACTAGCACAGGCAAAGCAGAGATAACTGTTCCAACACTAAGCTGCAACCAGAGCTCTGAATTTCTGCCTTTAGTCCCCATCCCTTTTCCTACCTAGGAAATTAGTACCTAGGTGGACCATGACTGGGGGCTGCTCCCCCTCAAGGATCCTAAACATAGGCCATGAGCCCTGGCACCTGGGAGGCAACACCAACATAAATCTTGTTCCCACAGAACCTAACTATGGAGGACCTAATGAGTGCTCTACTCACCTCCCCTTTGAGGAACTGGGACAGACTATACTAGGGTAAGCCTTGGGGTACAGTTCTGTAAAGTCATTCTCCCAGTATCCAAAACTGGATAGAGGGGACTAGACAATTGTTCCCTGCACTGCCAGTTGCCTCTGTCCCCCCGACTGTAACCCATCTGCCTTCTTGAAGCATGACCACCTCCCTGTAATTCCTCTCCACCTCCCAAAGGATCAGGAACTTCAGCTTCTGCTCCTATTCCCTAACATGGTTCAAGGAGCTGCAGTTGGGTACACTTTCTGTAGATACAGTCACAGACACTAGTGGTGACCCTTACCTCCCCACATTCTGCAGGAGGAACATTCAATTGCACTATTCTAAAATCATTGGTGATGGACTGGGAGAACTAGTGAATCAGTTCACTTGATTTTTTAAAACAGCCAGATAAAGTGAGGACTAGATGCTGGAGATCAGAGCTTAAAAAAAATGTTGCTGGAAAAACACATCAGGTCAGGCAGCAAAGGAACAGGAGAATTGGCATTTCAGGCATAAGCCCTTCAGGAAATGTTGATTCTCCTGATTCTGAAGGGCTTATGCCTGAAATGTCAGTTCTCCTGTTCCTTTGATGCTGCCTGACCTGTGCTTTTCCAACAACACTAAGCTTTTTACACTACTGCCCTGGCAGCCTGAACAGGCCAACTCATGCAGAAGGAAACTACCATGTAGTTAGGGTGTGCCATCAGGCTGTCACTAGAGACTAGATTCTAAACTTCTAAAAGTTTAGAGTCAGGTATACAGCACAAACAGACCCTTTGGTTCAACTTAACCATATTGGTCACATTTGCCAGCACTTGGCCCATATCCCCCTCAACCCATCCTATTCATTACCCATCCAGATGCTTTTTAAAGGAGGTGCAATTGTACCAGCCTCCACCATTTCCTCTGGCAGCTCAGTCCATACACCCTGAAAATGTTGCCCCTTGGTCCCTTTTCTCTTTCCCCTCTCACCCTAAACCTATGCCCTCTGGTTCTGTACTCCCACCCTAGGGAAAAGACCTGGGTATTTACCCTATCCATGCCCCTCATGATTTTACAAATTTCTAAGGTCACCCCTCAGCCTCCAACACTTCAGGAAAAACAGTCCCACTCTTCAGCCTCTTTATAGCTCAAGCCCTCCAACCTTGGCAACATCCTTAGAAATCTGAACTTTCAAGTTTGACAACATCTTTCTGAAAGGCAGGTCAGAATTGCATGCAATATTCTAGAAGTGGCCTATCCACTGTCCTATATAGTCACATGACCTCAACTCTATACTCCATGCTGTTCAACAAAAGCATAAACATGCCTTCATTAGATTTACCCCACTACTTTCAAGCAACTATGAACCGGCACTCCAAGGCCTTTGTTAAGCAATGGATTAGGAGATGCCAGTGTTGGACTGGGGTGTACCAAGTTAAAAACCAGGTTTAGTCCAACAAACTTATTTGGAAGCACTAGCATCAGGACAACCACCTGATGAAGCACTCCAAGCAGGTACTTCAAATAAGCTCAGACTGTAACCTGGTGTTGTGATTTAAGTTTTGTTCAACAACACTCCATAGGACCTTACTATGAAGGTGTCCAAGTCCTGCTCTGATTTGCTTTTCCAAAATGCAGCACCTCAAATGCCATTTATCACTCTGCCCAGTGGCTTATCAAGATCCCACTGTACTGAGGTAATCTTCACTGTCTACTATTCTTGTGTCACCTGCAAACTTCAGCTATACTTCTGTTCACATCCAAGTGACAATAGTGGACCACCACTGTTCCTTGTGGTATACCAGTGGTCACAGGCCTCCAGTCTGAAAAGCAACCCATTGCTACCTTTGAGCCAATTGTATCCAAATTGCTAGTTCTCCCTGTACTCCTTACTAACCAGTCTCCCATAAGGAAACTGGTCAAACACTTTACTGAAGTCTAGATTGATCACATCTACTGCTCTGCCCTCAATCCTGTTACTTCAAAATAGTTTGGAGATGATTTCCCCACACAAAGCCACACTGACATCCCTAGTCAGTCCTTGCTTTTCCAAGCAAAAGCAATCTTGCCCTTCAGGATTCCCTCCAACAACTTGCTGACCAATGTCAGGCTCACCAGTCTATAGTTCCTGGCTTTTCTTAAATAGTTAAAATCTTGATTTATAAGGTTTACATGGATCAAAGAGTTGTGTTGACAAATGGGGCCATGTTAATCTGGAGGTAGTCATTGAAAAATTGGGACAAATTGCTAACTGGATTTTTCCTAGGTGGTGAAGTAGTGAAAGTTACTTCATGGTAGCTTAGGCTGCAGATGGAATTTCAATTTGATTAAATGCCAGAATCTTTCCCTCCCAACCAGGAGGGAAACTAAAGATGAATCAAAAAGTTCAGCCGGCCCTCAAACTGGTGCTAATGTAGTCACCACCAGCCTAGAATGTGGTCATTCCTCAGGCCTGAGAAACAACTTTACATGGTTGCTCCCCAATGCCTTAAACTACTGGGTGGGTTGATTCAACTGTATGCATTTTTCATTGGTCTTTATGGGCCTAAACTCAGATTATGGCTACAGTTCTTGAAGTATGAGCACCTAACCTCAAGAGGAATGGCATTGCCAAATACCTCTGGCATTCCATCTCCAGCCTCAGCTACCATGAAGCAGCAATAAACTGGCAAGTGTCAAGGTACTGAAGTCTAAGGCAGGGCATCTGCATTAGCCAGTCCTTAAGTTCAAGCCACCCAAAGCATGGTGTGTATTACAGCAGTAAACTGCAGCCTCAGGTCAGTATTTATGCAAGAAAAATTAGTCCAACTAAACGATGTTGGAAATTTGAAAACCAGTTGCTCAAGAAACTTCAGGTCTGGCAGCATCTGGGGAAAAGAATGGAGTCAGAATATAATCCAGTGACCACCTTCAGAACAATGCAGAAAGAATTGTTCAGACCACTGGATCAACACTAACTCCACATTCTTTCCCCAGATTATCTACTCAACTGGTAGATAAAAATATTCATCAGCAACCTGGGCAGTACAGTGGCTAGCCCTGCTTCCTTAGCAGCAGGGACCTGGGTTCAATTCCCATCTTGGCAACTGTGTGACAGTTTGCACATTCTCCATGTCTGTGTGGGTTTCCTCCCACTATCTAGGGATGGGCAGGTCAGGTGAATTGGCCATGCTAAATTGCCTTCTGCCAGGTACATTACTTAGGGGTAAATATAGGGTAGGGGAATGGGTCTGGGTGGGTTACTCAGGGTCAGTGTGGCCAAAGAGCCTGTTTCCACACTGTCGGTAATTTAAAAAGTAGTATTGATACAGCTGAATGAACTTGCCATAGTTTCTTTGGCAGACCCCACAAACTGCATCCTTCACTATTCAAGTAGTGAAAATGCTGCTAAAACCACCAACTCATTTCAAGGATTAGTTGTGGGGGGGGGGGGGGGGAATAAAAGCTCTATGTGAGTGGGCAGAAAAAGAATTAAGACAGGATAAGATCAGCCATGTTAAAGAGAGGTTTGAAGGGCTGAATTGCCTTCTCCCACTCAAGTAGGATGTTCCTATTAGGAAGGCAGCATATTTGGACATGAGAAATACTAAACAAGCTCACTACTTGCTTGACAAGGTGTACTAAGAGATTAGTTTGGTGCCACTATGCAGATTAGAAGTTGAAAAACAAGCCAATTGCCATCTAACCACCTTGTTCTAAAATCAGAATTAGAACTATTCTCCAAATGGAAGACTGCAGAAAGTGCTTAAGGATGTTTTTCCCTTATCAATAGGATGAAAACAGGAACAAATTCAGTCCAAAGTTGATTAAGAACCCAACCACAGGGAGGCAGCAATGCAAGAACTTCTGATCAGAGGTTACTGGAACAGAAAATCCAGCTTGCTCTGAAACTTGTGACCCAGTTCAGTTTCAGGTTTACAAAACTAAAAACAAAGTAACTCAGGTGCTACTATTGGGGGTGGGGAGAGAAGAGACTTTGACTTTACTCCAGACAACCTCAGTTAACTGTTACAATGCAATACAGGCACATCAGCCCTTGCTGTGCCAATGTGTGAAATTAATCTGATGCCCATCTAACCTGCACCATTCCACTATGGATGTGTCCAAAGGACATGGAAGAGCCATTAATGTCAGCAAGTCTACTACTGTTGCAGGCAGGTTACATGTCCTATTTGAAGAAACTACCCTGATCTGTCCCAAGTCTCTCATTAGGCTTCACCATCCAAGGATGGAGGCTCACATTCCACCCTAACCCTCTGATTATCTTGTGTCTCAAGTCACCTCAACCTGGTCTCCAGCAAAAACAGCCTCAGTTCCCTCAATGCCTTCCTTTCATACCTGGAAGCATCCTAGTAAATCTGAACCCTTTCCAAAACTTCCACATCCTTTCTATATTGCAGTGACCAGAACTGCACAGTACTCCAAGTGTACAGTTAGTGTCTCGTACACCTGAAGCATGATCTAGCGGCTCTGAAACTCAAGCCCCTACCAATAATCGTTACTTAATCATGCCATCAACCTGGGTACCAACCTTCAGCTATTATGCACCTGGACTGATCTTGGTAATGTACATGAACAGAATATCAGCATTAACCCAGTACTGTTCCTGTTAGTTCACTTCAGAAGTATCACTTTTCTGCATTACTCTAGAGCTATTCCTGATGAAGGGCTTTTGCCAAAAACATGTATTTTCCTGCTCCGCTTTTCCAGCACCACTCTAATCTAGAGTCTAGTTTCCAGCATCTGCAGTGCTCACTTCTGCATCTTATGCCCCTTGTAATCCACAATATCCTTTGGCACTATACTCAACTGCCTACTTGTGTCATCTGCAAGTTTACTAACCAGCCTTCTACACCCACATCCAGATCATTGAGTGGTAAACAGCAGTGGCTCCAAAACAGATCCCTACAGCACACCACTGTTAGTGGAGCTGCAGGACAAATATTCATCTCAACTACCCTGCCTTTTCAGCTGGACAATTTCTGATGCAAATCACCTTCTGACCAAAACTTTGGACAATAGCCTGTATGGAACCTTAATGCCCAAGGAAATCCATGTACACCACATCAGCTACTTTACTTTCATGCACCTGTTTGGTCACATTAGTTAGTTATAACCTAACCCTCAACTTACTAGCCCTAATCAAATTCCTTTTGAAGATTAGAAATCCTTAACTTTCAAGACCTTACCCACAAGGGAAGTAAGGCTCACTAGCCTACAGTTACCAGGGTTGTCCCAACTCCTTGAAAGATTGGTTATCCTCCCATCTTCTGGCACGACTCCTGTTGACAATGACGACAAAGATCAAAGCCAAAGGCTCTGCAATCTCCTCCCTAGCTTCCCAAAGATTCAAAGAATAAATCCATCGGGCCCAGGGTCCTATTTTCAAGTCTTCCAAAATGCTAAAACTTCTTGTCAACCACAATCCCTCTAATCTAGTAGCCTGTATGTCTGCCTTTTTCCAAGGTTAGTGGGAATAATGTGAAAAGAAAAATATTAAGCATGTTTTGTGTCCTCAGATTCCAAACAACTTCCTACTGTCCTTAATTGACCCTAATCTTAGTCTAGTCATTCTTTTATTCCTGATTAAATAAAGGCCTTAGAATTTTCCTGGCTCTTATCTAGCAACTCATGTCCCCACCTGGCTCTCAGCTCTAGATCTTTTCTGGCTAACATAACTCAAGCCCCCTAATGAGCCTTCATGCCAGCAGCCCCAGAAATGTTAACCATAGATGTTGTGAAACTTGGAAGGGTTCAGAAAAGATATACAAGGATGATGCTAGGGTTGGAGGATTTGAGCTATAGGGAGAGGTTGAATAGACTCAAGCTGTTTTCCCTGGAGCAGAGGCCGAGGGGTGATCTTCTAGAGGTTTACAAAATCATGAGGGAGCATGGATATGGTAAATAGACAGTCTTTTCCCTGGGGTGGGAGAGTCTAGAACTAGAGGGCATAGGTTTAGGGTGAGGGGAAAAAGTTGAGACCCAAGGGGTAACTTTTTCCAGAGGGTGGTACATGCATGGAATGAGCTGCCAGAGGAAGTAGAGGGTGGGACAATTGCCACATTTAAAAAGGCATCTGGATGGGTATATGAATAGGAGGAAGTGAGGACTGCAGATGCTGGAGATCAGAGCTAAAATGTGTGTTGCTGGAAAAGCACAGGTCAGGCAGCATCCAAGGAGCAGGAGAATTGACATTTCGGGCATGAGCCCTTCAAGAAGAAATGGCTCATGCCTGAAATGTCAATTCTCCTGCTCCTTGGGATGTGAATAGGAAGGGTTGAGGGATGAGCCAGTTGGGACTAGATTGGGATATCTGGTTGGCATGGATGAGTTGGACCAAAGGGGCTGTTTATTTTGGAGAGCTTTGCTATTAAATTGGAGGTCTTCATCCTTCAGACTGTAGGCATTCAAGGCCAAGAAGGGTTGTACACATCAGGTGATGGCCCCTTGGTCATTTCCAGACTGCAGTTAAGAGGCAATAAATCCTTTTGATTTACTCAAATCTTTACTTGCTAAAGTCTTATACAATAAGATGGACCAATGCACATTAAATGGTCGACTTAATTTTCCAAGAAAGTTCCCTTTGGTTAAGGCAACCATTAATCCAGGGGAGGGAACTTGCAGGTCTTTGATCCAGCCCCAGTTTAGAGCAAGCTTTCAGGTCAGGTTTCTCTTTTCCATGGAAATTTTAAAGCTAGTTGTGGTCCCAGATCCCAGTGCTGCCCATTAACACCAGTCACTTGCTGTGCCTCATTTCTCAAGAGGTCATATTGTGCACAATGAGAACAGGCATTTACAAGATTTTTTGAACTAAATTCCCCCCCAGCCAAGCTCTTACCCACACTAAGGTCAGTCTGTTCAGAAAGCAAGTCTCCCTATATTTGCTCAATTTCTCACCAACTATGGGATTGTACTGCATCCCCAAAGTGATCACCCTCTTTCTAGTTGGAAAGATATCTTCCAAAGATATCCCTTAATACCAAGTATTACTGGGACATTTTCACCAAAAACACCATGATTTTACCTCCTGTTCTATTCTTCCTTTAGGATCTATACCTGGAACACAACTGCCAACCCTGTACCTTTTCAGGTAGGTCTTGTTTAGAAGTGATATCCCAGTTCCATATTCCATCCATGCTACAGTTCATCTGTTTTACTTGTCAGGCCTCTTGCTGACAGAAACTGCCTTTAAGTATTCCCTCATTCTCTGCCATGCGCATCTTTGTCCATTTAAGATGCAGACCCAACACCAGTCTCAACCATCTTTACTGGATTTAACTCATTAGTTTGAGGAAAGTCTCCCACCAGGATGTGATCCCTTTCCAATTTAGGTGCAATCTGATCCTCCTGGAGGGGAAGTGACTGTACAAAGAGATCCAGTGATCAAAACCAAATCCCTGCCCTAGCTCTTCAGCCACATTCATTGTCATACACCTATTCCTCCTCACTAAAACATGCACCAGAAGTAGTCTTGTGACCAATGACCTCTGGCTGCTCATGCTTCCCTTGGAGAGAGTGCTGAAACTGCTCCAAGACATCCTTGACCCTGGCACCAGGTAATCAACACCACTTCAATCTTTCATGGCCACAAAGACCTGTACCTATGACAACAGGCCTCCTTTACACAGCCAATGCCAACAGTTGGGCTGCTACTTTGAGGTTATCCATAGTATCCAAAATGGAGATGGAGGGATAATGTAATCCAATTTTAAAGCTATTTGACTGGAAACAATATGACCCAAGTATATTAGCCTCTATTGTGGCCATCAATTTATGGTCAATCAAGCCAGATTCCACTTTGGGATCACAGACCTATCTAGTTCAGCTAGAATCACAGAACTTCAAGCTGGATTCCAGACAGCCCAGTGAACCAGATTCAGTGCAGACAGCAATAAAGAGATTATGAGTAGGTGCCCTTTACTAGCTGCTTGCAAGAATAGTGTAATCATCAAGTACTGAACAGATCATGCATAGCAGCTGCAATGATTCTTTCAGCAAACAACTGGCTAAAGAGTGTGTCATTAGTAAACAAAGCCAGTGGCTCAAGAGACAAACTGATCTTCAGCAGTTTATGTTTTGACTTTAGCCACAATGCCCAATTTCATGCTTTAATTAGGTGCAGCTTCACCAATTTAACCAGATGTTAAGGCAACCTGGTGAAGGGCTTTTGCCTGAAATGTCAATTTTACTGCTCCTTGGATGCTGCCTGAACCACTGTGCTCTTCCAGCAACACTAATCCAGAATCTGCAGTCTTTTTTTTAAAAAAATATTTTCTTTTGCAACCTAGTTTTATTTCCATCAAAAATTTAGGCCAACTAGCAACACCATAACAGATGAGATTCCTCCAATGAAGAGACTACAACTGCAGGATAGACTAGTGGAGATCTTGCCCCAATTAAAATCCAAGCATCCAACTCATCTGGATCTTAGTTTGCATAGGACTGGACACCTGATCAACCATTCAAAGCAATATCACCCAGGGAAGTGCCATTTTATCTGGCTCTTTTAGGACGTGCTATTCTGAAATCTCCACTCCAAGTTGGTGCAAACTGACATCTGATCCCATGCCATTTGTTTCAGGAAACAATGGCCACCTTCCTGTGCTCCCTCACAGGAGTGGAAAGATCAAGTTTCATCTCATGTGCATGTACTCACAGGAACATTACTCTGCAACAACCTCCATTTCAACATGTTGAAGTTTCCCTTCAGTCTTTCAGAGTAGAGTGAAATTCTGTATGACCAAGTCCCCAATGCCATGTGGGATCCTAGTCACACCTTATGGATGCTTAAAGACTGGACAGTGCCCCGAGTGGGACAGTACCTGGAGGGCAAACTTGCCATTTAAATTGTTCAAACTTATTGTGCAACTAAATCCCAGCAAGAAAGATTTAGCCACCTACTCAAAACACCATGTCTATTCCTGCATCCATTGACCATGAATTTTGGCAATTCCAGAGGGCATTTTTAAATACACTGGGGTTTTAAACTAGATGATCACTGCAATAACATGCCAGCTACACAAGTCTAAATCACTCATTCTGTGGTGACATTCCAGCACTATAAAGCCTTTAAGTTTTAAATGAAACTACAAAATGTTGTAGTGAACTTAGCTGAAGTTTCTCAAACCCAAGCCTCATAGGTGGAGTCAGATAAGAGGGATAATTACAGTTAACTTAAAGGTGTACATATATGGGGGTAGCCATGATTGGATATTGCAAAGGACCAATCTATAGTTGCAAGTTAAAAATAGGATGTCTGTCAAAGTTTGAGCTCTAAAACAGGAAATCAGACTGAGCATTTAAAATCAGCAACTTAACACAATAGACAGGAATGTCTGTACTTGTTCAGAAACTCATGTCTTTGATACAGGCTTTTCAACCCCTAACAAGTTTGATCACTGTTCTAATGCAGAAGCAGTGTTTAAGAGAAAGTCTGAATTTAAGGTGGTGAAACTATGACTGTCAAAAAGACAGTTTGCAAGAGACTTAAGATTAACAATTGCTTCAGTTAATTACTATTGACAGAACAAATCTTCCATTTAGATGGTGCAAAGTTTTACATAATCCCAGCAGCTGTTACTGAACAGCATATCCTGGGAAAAAGCATGGTCAGAGGGGCAAGAGTAGACATCTCTGGTCAGGACCTTTAGAGAGGTCAGACTAGAAATCTCACTTGCTCCTGCTGCTTTTTCCAGCTCCACACTGACTTCAGTATCTGCAGTCCTCACTATCTCCAATATCTTGTTCATTCAATGCATGGCAGGTAATGGCTAGCCTATCACCATTGATGGAAATTCAACAGGAAGCACAGGCAAGGTTAATGCAAGTGAATGGTAGAGATTGTCTGCTTTCAGTATGGTATCCATCGAGGATATGAAATGGTGAATGGTCACTGAGGCCTTTTAAAGTACTCCAATGGCCAGATTCTGCTTTTTAAAGCAGCAGAAGCATGCTTTTAAAACACCATGATACTATGTTGAAGAGTGGTAGACACCCATGTTCAAACATGGACCCAACAAGCATGAACATCTTTCAGGAATTACACTAAACTATTTTAGTAGTTGTGTGAGGGAATGAAGTCAACTTTTCAAACAATTTAAATTTTTTCCACTCAGTTAACTCAATACCTCAGCCAAAAGTTTGATCAGTGTTACGGAATGTTGTATTGTAACAGGTAGTATGGAACATTTACTCTAGTCTCAGAAGGATGCTTCACAACCTTGAACTAGAGTAGACACCAGCCTAAAGGCTGGTAGGAGAATCCGCTCAGATTTTAGTTTGGATAAAAAAAGTGAGGAAATTAACTGAAGAAACCCATGGACTACTACAATAGTAGTGGTAAAAACAATGACTGCAGATGCTGGAAACCAGATTCTGGATCTGTGGTGCTGGAAGAGCACAGCAATTCAGGCAGCATTTGAGGACAGGCAAAATCGACGTTTCGGGCAAAAGCCCTTCATCAGGAATAAAGGCAGAGAGCCTGAAGCATGGAGAGATAAGCTAGAGGAGGGTGGGAGTGGGGAGAGAGTAGCATAGAGTACAATAGGTCAGTGGGGGAGGAGATGAAGGTGATAGGTCAGGGAGGAGAGGGTGGAGTGGGTAGGTGGAAAAGAGCTGGGCAGGTTGGACAAGTCCGGACAAGTCAAGGGGAGGTTAGAAACCAGGATGAGGTGGGGGAAGGGGAAATGAGGAAGCTGTTGAAGTCCACATTGATGCCCTGGGGTTGAAGTGTTCCGAGGCAGAAGATGAGGCGTTCTTCTTCCATGCATCTGGTGGTGAGGGAGCGGCGGTGAAGGAGGCCCAGCACCTCCATATCCTTGGAAGAGTGGGAGGGAGAGTTGAAATGTTGGGCCATGGGGCGGTTTGGTTGATTGGTGCGGGTGTCTCAGAGATGTTCCCTAAAGCGCTCTGCTAGGAGGCACCCAGTCTCCCCAATGTAGAGGAGACCGCATCGGGAGCAACGGATACAATAAATGATATTAGTGGATTTGCAGGTAAAGCTTTGATGGATGTGGAAGGCTCCATTAGGGCCTTGGATGGAGGTGAGGGAGGTGGTGTGGGCACAGGTTTTACAGTTCCTGCAGTGGCAGGGGAAAGTGCCAGGATGGGAGGGTGGGTCGTAGGGGGCATGGACCTGACCAGGTAGTCACAGAGGGAACGGTCTTTGCGGAAGGCAGAGAGGGAAATATATCCCTGGTGGTGGGGTCTGTTTGGAGGTGGTGGAAATGTCGGCAGATGATTTGGTTTATGCGAAGGTTGGTAGGGTGGAAGGTGAGCACCAGGGGCGTTCTGTCCTTGTTGCAGTTGGAGGAGTTGGGTCTGAGGGCAGAGGTGCAGGATGTGGACGAGATGCGTTGGAGGGCATCTTTAACCACGTGGGAAGGGAAATTGCGGTCTCTAAAGAAGGAGGCCATCTGGTGTGTTCTGTGGTGGAACTGGTCCTCCTGGGAGCAGATACGGCGGAGGCAGAGGAATTGGGAATATGGGATGGCATTTTTGCAAGAGGTAGGGTGGGAAGAGGTGTAATCCAGGTAGCTGTGGGAGTCGGTGGGTTTGTAGAAAATGTCAGTCAGTGTCAAGTCGGTCGTCATTAATGGAGATGGAGAGGTCCAGGAAGGGGAGGGAGGGGTCAGAGACAGTCCAGGTAAATTTAAGGTCAGGGTGAAATGTGTTGGTGAAGTTGATGAATTGCTCAACCTCCTCGCAGGAGCACGAGGTGGCGCCAATGCAGTCATCAATGTAGCGGAGGAAGAGGTGGGGAGTGGTGCCGGTGTAATTACGGGAAGATCAACTGCTCTACGTAGCCAATAAAGGGACAGGCATAGCTGGGGCCCATACGTGTGCCCATGGCTACCCCTTTGGTCTGGAGGAAGTGGGAGGATTCATAGGAGAAATTGTTCACTACAATAGTAGTGTCCACAAGCCATTGCCTAGAGTTATAATTGTAGGTGGAAAGAGTTAAGCATTTGAATGAAGTTGTATTAATGAATTACTACATCAAGTATACACCATTGAACAGTTCAGCCCAGGAACAGGCCTTTCAGCCCAATGCTTGTACAAGCAAAACTCCATTTAAAACAAATCCTATCTGCCTGCATATGGCATGTATTCTTCAAGTCCCTTTCTGCTCTTTGTATAAAGGCCTCTTAAAAATGTTGCTCTTGTTTCTAGCACCCCAGACCACATGTTCCAGACACCAAGTAAAAATCTTGTATATTCTTGCAAAAAAAAACTCATCTTGAACCTCCACCCCTCATTGGAGGTATCTAACCTAGCAGGGAAAACTAAACTACCCCCTTATCCATATCTCTTGCACATCAGTCACCCCTAGCCTCTGGTGAAGTCATCCATACTTTCAGAAGCAATTGTCCCCTCCGAATGAGTGTTCCAGCTATCTTAGCCATGTCTCAAGTTGCTCTCATTCGCCATACTCCTGGGGGCAGGTAGTGAAGGACAAATACCAAAAACACTACACCCAGCTGGAAAATGTCTACAAGACAACAGGATGAAATCAGTTCCACGATAATAGCTCAAAGCAAGGTAAATCACATTTGGGTACCCAAGTGATGAACTATTGAGATCTGCACAGTACTTAATTCCACTAATTCTCACCTGCACTCATGCAGAGTTGATGAGATAAGCAACTGCATTCCAACTTTAGTCATTTAATTCCACAAGTATACCAAGCAAACCAGAAGTTTAAGCTAGCATCTAATCTACCACTCAAACTGATCTGGTAGTGTTCCACCTCTGGGCAAGATGAGGTATGACCAGTGATCATGTCTGACTAGTCCTAACAAGATCCTAACATGGTTGAACAGGTTGGCTCACTAAAGCTGAGCTCTATATTGCATTCACTTTGTGAAAAGTGATACTTAAATGTTATGGCTAACCACATTTCACTTTGCTCCCAAAAAGACAATTCAAAACAAATACATTACTGTTCAGGGACAAAATCCAATTGGCTCCTAACCTAACACTAGTACTAGATTACCCAACCTCAAATTGGAAGTAAACAAATCATACTTCAGACCTCAAGAAAACATGCACACAGCTGTCAGGGACAGCAGCAATGTGGTTACATTCTCCCACACCATACACCTAAACAAATTAGGATAATACTTTTATACAGGAGAAACAAGTATTTAAAAGTTAGTCAAGTTTGCTGTCAGGATCAACGAGGGCACTAAAGTCAGTTTATCATGTCAGTCTGTGGCACCATGAGCCACAAGGGGGACATTCTATTACAGGGAAACATCCTTGGCAACAAGATATACACAAATCCAGTGTTCAAGTCTGCTATTCAGAGTAATGACAAGTCATGTGTTTCATCAGCTGCAACAATCACGAGCAGGTTTCTTGGACTTCCAGAACGAAGCAACAATCTTATTTACGAAATCAACCATCCCCCAGTCTTGCCAACTGGGCAGAAGCCACAACGTGATACCCATCTCACAACAATGCAGTTCACAGATCGCTGTCCATCGCGCAAACAGAAATGAAGTCGCACATTCAGATGCAAAAAAAGTTGACAAACTAGCTAAGAGACTGAAGGGGTGCTGTGGTATTATGCACCATTTGCTCTGCTTAGAGAAGTATTACTAAAGAAAGAAGTGTCGGAAATACTGCTATTTTGACACGCGAACAAAATCAAATACCGCTTTCGATTTAGTACAAACCTTCGTGATCAACAAGCCTTGAAACTGGCGAACGCCACAACAGACAAGTGTTACCTCGATCACTAAAGACCTGGAAATCTTAGTGATATTAAAAGTGAAACCAACTCAAAGAGCTTAGTCACCCTGAAGACTAAAGACAAGTGAGGCAGGTTTAAAGTTTCCACAGGCTCCATACTTGCAATACAGCGTCGACGGTTCGAACAACAAACAGATATTGGTGTGGGAGGGGGAAGAGGAGCTCACACAGCTACATGGAAGCTGTCAAAGCAAGCCCAAGCTTCAGAGCTAAATAGACGTATACCACTGAAATATTAAAGAGTCGCCCAGACTGTATTTTTCCAGCTCCTTTACGTGCTAAATCAGGACTAAGAGTATATTGAAGAACTGAGCGCAAGTGATAACATGTACATCATGTCAGCCAGTAATCTTGTGTGTTTTGCACCGTGCGGATTATTAAAGCGGAAAGAGTGAGAAAAGGAAAGAGGAGACAACTCCCCAGCAGGACACTCATGTATATTTGATGCAGCAGATGCTAACGCGCTGGGGCTGCCAGGGCCTGCAGGGCTGAGAGCTCCTGTCAATCGCACGGGCCGTTGTTAAGGGGCCCCGGGGACAGTTACTAGGGCTCAGCCCCCCCTCACACTAGGGGGGGGACCGTTGCTAGGATGAGCCCGGGGACGGTTGCTAGGGAAGGAGGGGAGCACGCAGCACCGCGAGCGCGGCCGTTGGGCGGACCCTAGGCCCCCGTCTGACTCTCGTTGTCTCTCTCGAGGCCTCGGGCCGCCCCCCACCACCACCAGCAGCAGCAGCTGCTTACACCCGCGGGCTGAGCGGCCTACCACCCCGGTCCTCGAGTCCGACTCACCTGAAAGGGTAAGGGAGGTTGAAGAAAGAGAGCTGCCCCTGCCCGGCCTGTTGACGGTTTGGTTTCCGTGAGCCGCTCGCTGGGCTGGGCTGCTCCTGCTGTCGTAGCTGCTGCCTCCGACTCGCCGCTTATCATCCGCACCCTGCGTCTGACGTCACCGCGTACCACGTCGGCGCGTGTTGCGTCACCGCGCGGGACCGCCCACCGCGTGACTTGCGGGCGTTCGACTGCGGGCAGCCCTGACGGGTCCTAGCGCCCGCCCATGCAGGGAGAGGGGGGGGGGGGGGGGAACAGGGAAATTTGGGATGTGATCTCAGGGCAGAACATGGAGTCATGCAGCACGGAAACAGACCCCTCGGTCCAACCAGTACATGCTGAACATAATCCCAAACTAAACTGGTCCCAGCTGGCTCCAGTTGGCCCATATCCCTCCAAACCCTTCCCATTCACATACCCCTCCAGATGCCTCTTAAATGTTGTAATTGTACCAGCCTCATGCACCACTTCCTCTGAAGGTTCATTCCACATTTGAACCACAATCTGTGTAAAATCTCTGCCCTCTCGCCTTACAAATAGAGTCATAGAGATGTACAGCACGGAAACAGACCCTTCGGTCCATCCCGTCCATGCCGACCAGATATCCCAACCCAATCTAGTCCCACCTGCCAGCACCCGGCCCATATCCCTCCAAACCCTTCCTATTCATATACCCATCCAAATGCCTCTTAAATGTACCCTCATGCACCACTTCCTCTGAAGGTTCATTCCACATTAGAACCACAATCTGTGTAAAAACTTTGCCTCTTCTATCTTTTAAAAATCTCTGCCCTCTCACCTTACAAATGTAACCCCTAGTCTTGAAATACTTCCATCAGTTCACCTCTCAACCTACACTTCAATGAAAAAAAAGCCCCAGCCTATCCTGCCTTCCTTTACAACTTAAATCCTCATACCCGGCAACATCCTGGTATTTCTCTTCTGAAGGCCTTAAGGATTTAAACCATTGAATGACGAAGCAGACTGTGGGGCCTGTGCTGGCCTACTCCTGTAATAGTAAAACAAAGATCTGTGGATGCCAGATAGAAACAAAAACAGAAAGTGTTGGAGAAACTCAGCAGGTCTAGCAGCATTTGAACCCAGATAACCTTCAGAACTAAAGTTGCTGAGCTTCTCCAGCAATGCCTGTTGTTTCAGACTTTCATCATCCATGTTTCTTTGTTGTATTTTAGGACTTTGATGATCTTAGCCAGCATGGAAATTAAACTCAAGAGTGTGGTGCTGGAAAAGCACAGCAGGTCAGGCAGCATCCGAGGAGCAGGAGAATTTACGTTTCGGGCATAAGCCCTTTATCTGATCGCCAGCATCTGCAGTCCTTACTTTCTCCCTGGGAATTAAACTTGCACTGAATAGTGCCTCACAAAGCAGCTGTCCAGCCAACTGAGCTGATTGTTGGAGAACCTCAGCATCTTTGGAGAGAGTAACAGTGTTAATATTTCAAATGTGGTATGATGTCTTCAGAACTAAGATAGCATACAAGGTTACAGGCTAAGTGTCACTGAGTCCTACAACCTGTTGAAAGATGGGATGAGAATGGATGGATATTTCATAACCTGTGTGGACAAAATGGGCCGAAGAGCCTCTTTCTGTGCTGTCAAAACACTATTCTAGGTGCAACAAACAGGAAGGCAAGTTGTACATTGAACCTAATGAATGAGAATTTAGATTCAGAAAAAAGGATGTCTTACAGCAATTATACAGTGGCTTAGCGAGACCATATCTGGAGTATTGTGTGCAGTTACAGCTCATTCCTGATGAGAGATCGATTCTCCTGCTCCTTGGATGCTGCCTGACCTGCTGTGCTTTTCCAGCACCACACTCTCGACTCTGATCTCCAGCATCTGCAGTCCTCACTTTCTCCCTTGCAGTTACAGTCTTCCTACCTAATAATGAATATAATTGTCATTGAGGAAGTGCGGGAAAGATTCACTAGGCTTGATACCAGGGATGGCAAGACTGTCCTGTGAGGAGAGATTGGTTCAACTGGGCCTGTATTCACTAGTGTTTAGAAAAATGGGAAGGAATCTGATTGATAAAATTCTAACAGGGCTGGACAGACCAGATACAGGGAGGGTGTTTTCCCTGGTTGGGAAGTCTAGACCAATGGGGCATGGTTCAGGATGCATTTAGGAGTGAGATAAGGAAAAGTTTCTTCACTCAAAGAATGGTCACGTCAATGAGTCAGTATATTCAAGAAAGATTTTAAAGGCATCAAGGAATAGGGGGAGGAAATAGGAATATGGCATTGAGGATCAGCCATGATCATATTGAATGGTGGAGCAGGCTCAAAGGGCTGAATGGTCTACTGCTGCTCCTAGTGTCCACATTAGGATTGGTGTATGGAAAAGAGGTAGGAAGTGAGACTGGATAAGGGAAGGTAAGGAGAGGGAGGTTTAGAGGGAATTTGTGGAAAGTGTTTTTCACTCATAGGGTGGTAGATACCTGGAAGTCACTTATGGGTTTTAGCTGGCTGGCCCAGTTCCCACTTAGAAGGTATTTAATTGCCTGTAAAGTACTTAGAGTGATGTTGGTGGTTGTTAAAAGTGCTGTATGTTAGGATGCATACATTTATGGGATGAAAATTAGAATATGGACATATTTGGACATTACTGGGTTGTGGAGGATTTATGATGTGATTGCTTAGAACTGGAAAGTAAATACATTATGGGGGGGGAGGGCAAGACACAATAAAGAATTGTGGGTCCTAGTAATCTAAAACAAACACAGAAAGTGCTGGAGAAACTCAGCAGGTGTGACAGCATCTTTGTGGAGAGAAACAGAGTTAACATTTCAAATCCAGTGAACCTTCCTCATGGTACATTGGCGAGACTGAGCAGAGACTATAGCAACAGAAGAATGGGGACCGCCCAACAATCACCCAGCCAGGAGTGTTCCCTCCCAATCGGGAAACACTTCAGCGGTCCAGGACATTCAGCCTCAGACCGTCGGGTGACCACCCTCCAAGGCAGACTTTGGGACAGGCAATGACAAAGAGTGGCCGAGCAGAGGCTGATCGCCAAGTTCAGTGCCCATGGAGATGGTCTCAACCGGGACCTTGGGTTCATATCACACTACAGGTGACCCCACTGCATAATACAATCTATCACACACGCACACAAGCGTGGTGTGCAAACACACAGACACACACATATCTACAGATCCACACACACACACCCTCTCTCATACACAAGCTCTCTCTCGTAAGCTCGGACATACATCCCCCACACTCACACACACCCTCACACAGACTTATACTCCATTATACACACACACTCTCTCTCACACAGACACTCACATTCCCCCCCCCCCCTCCCCCCCCCCCCCCCACACACAAAACCATATGCACACACTCACTCTGTCTCCCCTGCATGCACACATGTATCATTTGTGGGGTGAATTTGTACTTGCAGCATTACATTTTATTTTGCTCAAAAACTACATAAATCCATGTAAGATTCTGTAAATCCCACTTTAGGAATAGAATCAGTCTGAACATTGGGACACAGACAGACTTTAACCTCACACCTTCAAAGCAGAATCTGAGCTGAGATGGCACCTATTGTCAAAGCTAACTTGACAATGTAACTTTAAAGAAGTTCTGGGATTTACATATGAAAGAACTGAAACTAACTTGGTCATTTAAAAGATGAAAGATTTAATAAACAATCCATTTTTATTTCAGCATATTATTTCGGTGGCATCACACTGAAATCCTAATCCATAAATTCTGTGTCGTATGGTCTTGCTCTCCACAACCACCTGATGAAGGAGCAGCGCTCCGAAAACTGTTGGACCAAAACCTGGTGTTGAGAGTGTGGTGCTGGAAAAGCACAGCAGGCCAGGCAGCATGTGAGGAGCAGGAGAGTTGACAGTTCAAGCAGAAACTCTTCATCATTCCTGATGAAAAGCTTATGCTCAAAACATTGACTCTCCTGCTCCTCAGATGCTGCCTGACTGGTTGTGCTTTTCCAGCACCACACTTTTTGGCTCAATTGGAAAGCAGTCAAGTTCACCATAGTGTCTTGCTCAATATTGAATCCTCGGCCTAGAATACATACACACAGATTCCATACTCATAAACTCTTCATCAAGAATCACACCTGCAATGGAGTTATTTTTCCCCTGCTAGCTGGCCACCTCTGTCACTGAGGATGGGGTGCCTGGGGAACCTCATCCTCTGTCCCTCAGTCATTGCTCAAATATGATGTTAAATGGACCCCCTGTCTTCCCTGTCAGGTGAAAGTAAAACAATCCCATAGCCACTGGTTCAAGAGAAAGCAGGGAGAAAGTGAGGACTGCAGATGCTGGACAGTCAGAGTCAAAACGTGTGGCGCTGAAAAAGCACAGCCGGTCAGGTAGCACCTGAGGAGCAGGAGAGTTGACGGTTCAAGCAGAAGCTCTTCATCATTCCTGATGAAAGGCTTAGGCTCGAAATGTTGACTCTTCTGCTCCTCGGATGCTGCCTGACCTGCTGTGCTTTTCCAGCACCACACTCTCAACTTAATCTCCAGCATCTGCAGTCCTCACTTTCGCCTAGTTGATTTTTAATTTTGTGCCCCCACCAGTCCAACAGCAGCACCTCCACATCAATTTTCAGAACTCAGAGCATCTCAGGAAAAGTTGTACTTATCTTGATGGCAGGGTCTGGGGGGGAGGAATCAGGGTGGGAGGAATGAACAGATAGGTGAAGACAGAGAGAGAGAGAGAAAGTTCGGCCAAAAACAGGATTGTTGATAGTAAACCAGAGAAGGAGAAAAGCTGCTAACGAGTAGGTGAAAATGGGTTGGCTGTGTTGAAAGCAGCCCATGTGATGTCAGGGCTGAGGGTTTTGGGGGTGGGTAAAGGACATTAGAGAAGGTGCTCAGACCCTACAATTGTGGAACTCAATATTGATTCCTGAAGGCTGCAGGGTCCCCAAGCCGAAAATGAGGTGCTGTTCTTCCAGCTTATGCTGAGCTTCACTGGAGTCCTGCAGTAGGCCTGAGACAGAGATCTCGGCCAGGGAATGGGTGGGGGGTTAAAGTGACAGGCAACTGGAAGCTCAGGGGCTTTTTTATGGGCAGAACGAAGGTGTTCTGCAAAGCAGTCACCCAGCCTGCATTTCATCGCCCCAGTGTAGAGGAGACCGCACTGTGAGCAGCAAATACAGCTCAGTATATTGAGAGAAGTGCAGGCAAATCATTGTTTCACTTGGAAGGTGTGTCTCAGTCCTTGGATAGCAAGGAAGGAGGAAGTAAATGGGCAGATATTACACCTTCTGCAGTTGCAGGGGAAGGTGCCATGGGGATGTGGGGAGGGTGTTGGGAATGGATGAGGAGTGGACTAGGGTGTTCTGGAGGGAATGGTCCCTGTGGAATAATGTCAAAGGAGGGGAGGAAATATGAGTCTGGTTGTAGCATCCTGCTGGAGAAATCAGCAGAAATGGCAGCTTACAATCCTTTGGATGTGGAGGGCTGGTCAGTGACCAGGGACACCTAAGCAGCGCTGTTGGAGGGAAGAGAAACAGGTGAGGCAGTTGTGTGGGAGATGGGTTGGACACGGCTGAGAGCCCTGTCAACTATGGTGGGGAGGAGTCTTAGGAACGTGAGAATTAGGAGCAGGAGTAGGCAATTCAACCCTTTGAGCCCACTCCACCCTCTGACCTGATCAGGGCTGATGTTATCCTGGTGTCAGCTCCACTCTCCTGTCTGCCCCCCATTGCCCTTTCCATCAGAAACATTTCATTCTTGAATCAGTTGATTGATTCTGCGCCCACTGTACTCTGGGGTACGGGGATCCACAACCCTCTGACAAAAGCCTTCTCTCCTCATCTCAGTTTTGAACCTACCACCTCTCAGTTTACCCCGTGTCCTCTTGTCCAAGACTGTGCCACGGGGGGGGGGGGGGGGGGGGTGGGGGGGGAACCTCTGTTCAACATCCACCTTATCAATCCCCTTGAACGTTGTATCTTCCCCAATCAGATCCCTCCCCCCCACCCCGGCTCCATGATGGAAAATGTATTTCAAGAGGAAGAAGTGTCAATATTTCCTCAGCATCTTTCACAACCTGAGATTGACACAAAGCATTTCACAGACCATGAAGTCTGGGCACTATTGTAGATAATGCAACTTTAAATTAGTGCACAGCATCCTCCCGTAAACAGCAATGAAACAACTGATTTTTTGGCCAGGTTCAGGTGTCACCTTTGAGTGTGGGTGAGGGGTGCTGCTGATTCGGTTACAGATGTACCGGGTTGCTTACTGTGTTAGCTCATACACTGCCAGATGGTCCCGTTCTGTACATCTTGTGAGACTGAGCAACTTCCCTCTGTGCACAGGGAATTACATCATTAGGTTTGTGGTTTCCTCATATTTTTCTGATTTGATTCTTTTTAGGTTTCCCTGCAATGGAGTTACTTTTCCCCTGCTTGCTCGCCTCGTCCGTTACTGAGGATGGGGTGCCTGGGGAACCTCATCCTCTGTCCCTCGGTCATTGCTCAAATATGATGTTAAATGGACCCCCTGTCTTCCCCGTCAGGTGAAAGTAAAACAATCCCATAGCCACTGGTTCAAGAGGAAAGCAGGGAGAAAGTGAGGACTGCAAATGCTGGACAGTCAGTCAAAACGTGTGGCGCTGAAAAAGCACAGCCGGTCAGGTAGCATGTGAGGAGCAGGAGAGTTGACGGTTCAAGCAGAAACTCTTCATCATTCCTGATGAAAAGCTTAGGCTCAAAAAGTCTACTCTCCTGCTCCTCGGGTGCTGCCTGACTGGCTGTGCTTTTCCAGCGCCACACATTTTGACTCAATTGGAAAGCAGTCATGTTCACCCTAGTTAAAATCAACTAGGTAAAAACAATGACTGCAGATGCTGGAAACCAGATTCTGGATTAGTGGTGCTGGAAGAGCACAGCAGTTCAGGCAGCATCCAAGGAGCAGTAAAGCAGATGCTGCCTGAACTGCTGTGCTCTTCCAACACCACTAATCCAGAATCCATGTTCACCCTAGTGTCATGCGCAATATTGAATCCTCGGCCTAGAATACATATATACAGATTCCATGCTCATTACCAGACTGGTGGCTGTGGGATCTTGCTGTATATTGGTTGGTGAATTTTCTAGAGTAATCCGAGATGGAGGACGGGAAACATTTCTGGCTGTAACAGGCTGCTCCTTTTTTGAGGTATTTTAGGTGCTGGAGGTGATTTCCTCGAATTCCAGGAGCAGCAATTACTGTTTTATATGCTGTTGCATTGTTTTGGAACTTTGGGGAAAAAAAGTCAAACAACAGCACTTTTAAAAGGGAGAGAAACAGACAAAGGCAGCACATGGTGAGGTCAGTGCGGGAGAGAGAGAGAGAAAGAAACCCACACTGCTAACTGACACAGCAGTGAACCTGCGCAGTTACCGCCTTTGCTGTTTGAATTCATGTGTCGCTGGACATCGGAGTGCATCTGGGAAAATTAACAAACAGTGAAATTCACAACTGATCTTGGAGGAACTGTTTGGGAGAGGTCACAGCACTGAGACAGATAACTGTATATTTTTAAGTACTTCCGCCTAGGAACCCTCCAACCACAAGGGATGAACTCAGATTTCTCCAGTTTCCTCATTTCCCCTCCCCCCACCTTGTCTCAGTCTCAACCCTCGGACTCAGCACCGCCTTCCTAACCTGCAATCTTCTTCCCGACCTCTCCGCCCCCACCCCCACTCCGGCCTATCACCCTCACCTTAACCTCCTTCCACCTATCGCATTTCCAACGCCCCTCCCCCAAGTCCCTCCTCCCTACCTTTTATCTTAGCCTGCTGGACACACTTTTCTCATTCCTGAAGAAGGGCTCATGCCCGAAACGTCGATTCTCCTGCTCCTTGGATGCTGCCTGACCTGCTGCGCTTTTCCAGCAACACATTTTCAGCTCTGATCTCCAGCATCTGCAGTCCTCACTTTCTCCTCCTATTTTTAAGTATGGCCTTACTGTAAGTGTGGATTAGTTAGTAGAGTGGTTTCTTTCTCGATTATATGTTTTATTGAGATATGTCTCTTGATTAAACTTAAAAATATAAGCCATAAGTACTGAGTTAGCCTGGAGTAGTGTTTTGTAGAGGAATAAGACGGTGTTATTCTCTGGGTCTGTAGATTGAAAGAAGCAAAAATGGCCTTCAGTAGAGTGATATGCTCTTGTTGGATGTGGGAGTTTAGGGAGAGTTTACATATTACTGAGGATTATATCTGCAATAAATGCTGTTGGTTGTGAATCCTATCAGAGCGAATGGATCAGTTGGACAGACGGTTAGAGACAATGAGGAATTTACAAGAGCAAGGGGATGTGGTGGATGGCAGTTATAGGAAGGGGGAAAAGTCACAGGTACAGTCACATAGATGGGTTAACTCCAGGAAGGGTAAGGGAGGTAGGCAGCTAGTGCAAGAGTCTTCTGTGGCTATATCCATTTCAAACAGGTATGCTGTTTTAGAAAATGTAGGGGGTGATGGATTCTCAGGGGAACGTAGCATGAACAGCCAAGTTTCTGGTATTGAGACTGGCTCTAATGCAATGAGGGGTACGTTGGGTTTCAAGAGATCAATTGTGTTAGGGGATTCTGTAGTCAGAGGTACAGACAGACGTTTCTGTGGCCAGCAGAGAAAAAGCAGAATGGTGTGTTGTTTCCCTGATTCTCCTGCTCCTTTGATGCTGCCCGACCTACTGTGCTTTTCCAGCAACACATTTTTCAGCTCTGATCTCCAGCATCTGCAGTCCTCACTTTCTCCTGCCAGAGGAAGTGGTAGAGGCTAATACAATTACAACATTTAAAAGGCATTTGGATGAGTGTATGAATAGGAAGGGTTTGGAGGGATATGGGCCGAGTGCTGGCAGGTGGGACTAGATTGGGTTGGGATATCTGGTCAGCATGGACAGGTTGGACCGAAGGGTCTGTTTCCGTGCTGTACATCTCTATGACTGTGCCAACAGTGACTGCACTGCTTCAAAAAGTACTGCATCTGCTCTGATGCTGCTATGAGACATGCAGCGCCCGTGGAAGGGCCCAGAAATATTAAGTCAAGTCTCGGGGCGCAGGGGTGCTCTTGGCGTAGAGGGGGTGGTTTCCCTGTATGTGGGTCAGATGGTCTGGGTTCGAGCCTCACTTCTGGGCTTGGTGCTCATGGAAGGGGTGTTTGTAACACAGCCAAACAGCCTGCCAGTCATCCAAAACACCAGGGGGCAGGAGGCAAGAGTGGGAGAGTCCTGTGGGGCCGCCAGTGCTTGATGTGGAGTGAGGCAGCCCTGAAAGCCCCTTTATGGGGATTTAGTTACAGAAACAGATGACATATTTGCCACTAGGCATCAGGTGGGAAAAGAACAACAAGTCTAATCAAACTAACGGGATGGAAGTAATGATGAAGCTTCACTCCATCTGTGTGGAGTCCATGCCTCAGCTCTCCTGATAGAAACAACATTCACCAGATTCAAAAGGAGGCTCTGTTACAAGAACTTGAACCATTAGAAGCTAAAATAAAACTAAAACAAAATCTCCAGGGTAATAATACCAGGATTAATACCTGAGTCACTGGTGATGTGTAATGAGGTAGGTTTAATAAATGATGTCAGTGTAAAAGATCTGTTAGGAAACAGTGACCATAACATGTGGAATTTGACATTCAATTTGAGAGTGAGAAACTTGGCTCAGAAATAACTGTGCTGGACTTAAGTAAGGGTAATTGCAAAGAAATGAGGGCAGAGTTGGTCAGTCGAGGACAGTCGAGGAAAAGATATTTGTGAACAATGGGAGACTCATAACAAAGATGTTTCCTAGTGAGGAAGAAGGATTCTAGGAAGGGATAAACCAACATGGCTAACCAAGGGAGTTAAAGGGTAGTATCAAATTTGGAATAAAACCATACAATGTGACAAAGATTAGTGGTGAGCCAGAAGACTCATGTGCATGAGGTCCCTGATTTACAAACATCTGACTTATGAACACGCATACTTATGAATGCAATCTCACACTAGGGTGTAATTTTAAAAATCTGACATACAAACATTTTCTGTACTTATAAACAGCGACTGGCTTTTAAAAACTGGTAATCCAGACACCAGTTCAAATCCCACTTTAGCAGCTGGTGGTATTTAAATTTAATGAATAAATTTGGAATTGAAAGCTGGTCTCCAATCTGGCTGGGAGAATGAATAGTTGTTATTGGTGACTGTTAGTGATTAACAATAGGTAGTGTATAATGGTACACTATCTGATAATAAGCCAGATCATTATCAACTCCTTTGTCTGTCCAACTGTTCTCTCTCTTTGAGCTCTATTCCCACCTATCCTTTACTCCACACTCCCTGCCCCCAGCCAATCTTCTGCATATAAACCGACATTTTCCTAATTGGAGATGCCGGTGTTGGACTGGGGTGTACAAAGTTAAAAATCACACAACACCAGGTTATTGTCCAACAGGTTTAATTGGAAGCACTAGCTTTCGGAGCGCTGCTCCTTCATCAGGTGGTTGTGGAAAACTAGTCCTTACAATTAAACCTGTTGGACTATAACCTGGTGTTGTGTGATTTGTGACATTTTCCTAGCTCCCATCAGCTCTGAGGAAGGGTCACCAGACCCAAAATGTTAACTTTGATTTCTCTTCACAGTCAAAAAGTGTGGTGCTGGAAAAGCACAACAAGTCAGGCAGCAAAGGAGGAGCAGGACAGTCAAAGCTTCAAGCATAAGTTCTTCATCAGGAACGTCCTGACTGGCTGTGCTTTGTCAGCACCACACTTTTTGACTCTGATCGCCAGCATCTGCAGTTCTCACTTTCTCTTCACAAATGCTGCCAGACCTGCTGAGCTTTTCCAGCTATTTCTGTTTCTGATTTACAGCATCCACAGTTGTTTTGGTTTTTATGAAACTCATCAATAGTTTTAAAAACTGATCCAGTTCAGTAATAACCTTCATGGAAGGAAATCTGCCGTCCTTACCTAGTCTGACCAACATGTGACTCTAGACTCATAGCAATGAGGGTGACTCAGAGCTATCCTCAGAAATGGCCCTAATGAGACAGTCAGTTTAGGGGCAATGCTGGTGACAAATGCTGGCCTTGTCAGCAAAGCCCACATCCCATGAAATAATTGTTAAGCATTCTTTATGAGTGGCTAAGTTCAGTTTTTTTTAAAAATACTCTCTGGTGAAGTGACTTAGGACTAATGATGCTACAATATTATATAAGGTGTTACATAAATCAAGTTGTTGTGCTGGACAATGAATCTGGAGACTGCTGGATTTTTTATTTAGAGTGAATCAGAAGGATAAGTATCTGCTGATTGATTTGACCTGGGGTGAGCAGATAGATGTTCAATGTCACCATCAAGGCTAAGGTTCTGTAGGGCTAACTATTCTTTGCCTGCTTTTTGTTAAATATTAACACTTTGGATGTAAATGTAGGGGGACCTGATCATTGCAAACAACACAAAAGTTGGTCGCACACTCAGTACTGAGAAGGATAACTGAGGACCGCAGGAGAATATCAATGAACTGGTCAGGTGGGACACCATTCAGTCCATTGGGTCTGATCCACCATTCAATTAGATCATAACTGATCCAATAAACCTCAACTCCACTCTTCTGTCTTTTCCCTGAAATCCTTGATTCCCCTCCTAACTAAAAATCTGCCTATCTCAGCCTGGATACACTTAACAGCCCAGACTCGATAGCCCTCAGTGTTAAAGAATTCCACAAATTTACTATCATCTGAGAGAAGAAATTCCATCCCATCTCTGTCTTAAATGGGTGACCCCTTATTCTGAGATGATGCTGACTGAGCCTAGGCTCTCCCACATGGCAAATAACCGTTCTGCATCTACCCGACCAAGTCTCCTAAGAATCTTGCATGCATCAGTAATGTTGGCTCTTCCATATTCCAATGGGTACACACCCAACCTACTCAACCTCTCCTTATAAATCAGGGACTCCATACCTGAGATCAGCTGAGTGAACCCTCACTTAAAGGGAATTTAACGTGAAGAAGTGTGAGATGATGCATTTGGGAAAGTCAAACAAGGAATAGACAATAAATGTGAGGAAACTGACAGGTGCATAGGAAGTGAGGGACCTTGGATGAATGTTGACAGATCCCCAGAAGGGACAATGAAGGATTGATTGGATACTCATGAAGGCAAATGGAATCCTGTCCTTTATCAATTGAGCAATAGAACTTATGAACATGGAGGTGATACTGGAATTGTACAAGTAATTGTTTATTTATCATTTTTCTGGAATGTGGGCATTACTGGCTGAAAGTGAGGACTGCAGATGCTGGAGATCAGAGCTGAAAAATGTGTTGCTGGAAAGCGCAGCAGGGCCAGCATTTATTGCCCGTCCCCAGTTGCCCCTTGAGAAGGAGGGGTGAGTTACTTTCTTGAACTGCTGCATTCCATGTTCTGCAGGTAGACCCACAATGCAAATTAATTGATCCACAACTTGTGTACTGTATGCAGTTCTGGTCGGATGGTCCTCACTGGTCCTCACCTACCACCCCACCAACCTCCATATACATCGTATCATCCGTCGTCATTTCCACCACCTCCAAACAGACCCCACCACCAGGGATATATTTCCTTCCCCTCCTCTATCAGCATTCCAAAAAGACCACTCCCTCTGTGACTCCCTCGTCAGGTCCACACCCCCCACCTCCTCCCTACCTTTTATCTTAGCCTGCTTGGCACACTTTCCTCATTCCTGAAGAAGAGCTTATGCCCGAAACGTCGATTCTCCTGTTCCTTTGATGTTGCCTGACCTGCTGCGCTTTTCCAGCAACACATTTTCAGCTCATGCAGTTCTGGTCACCTCATTACGAAAAGGATATAATTGTACTCGCGACGGAACAGAAAGGGTTTATGAAGGTGCTGCTAGGACTGGAAGATACATCATTGGCAGTGCCTCACAGACGAGAATAACTCTCTTCCACTCTCAGGGTGAGTCTGTGTAGACCGATGGGGCTGCCACAGACTGTGTTACACTTGGGGCAGGTGGTGGCCATAGGAAGGGGGTGGGTGGGGTGCTGTTGTAGCAGCACCCTCCTTACTCTGTTGTTGCCGGGTGTCCCCTTTTTCTCTTCAGCAATCCTCGAGGCACTCAACACCTTCCCAGATGCTCCTCCTCCAGTTTGGGCAGAGTTAAGCCAGTGATTAATACAGCAATGAGGAAAGATGGGACAGAGCAGGCTGGGGTTGGCTTCATTGAAGTGTACAAGCTGGTAAGAGACATCCGAATGAAGTGGACAGGAAAGGCTTATTTAGCTTAGCAGTTACTCAGGACAGTGATTGATCAAAAGATTAGAAGAAATTGTTTTCCCCCTTACGGTGGTTGGACTCTGGAACTCATTATAGGCATGAATCCTGAACTCATTTACAAAAGGTGTCTGGATGTGAACCTTAAGTCCCAGAAATTTATGGATCAAGTACTGGAAAGCAGGATTACACTCATTTCTTTGGACAGTGCAATCACAATGCTTCTGTCTGTGTGCTGTAAACACTCTATGATTCAATGCGCATTGCGTAACCTCACTTGTTATTCAGAGGAATTGCCTGTGACTTCTGCAATAGTTACGTTGGAAACCACGGTATTTATCCAAACACCTACTCCTGACTCATGTCTCATCAATCACGTGAAGATACTTTGATGACGATGCAGGTTATCACTGTTTGGTATCTGCATGTCAAGGTTGACTAAGCCCTTCCATCAATGTAAATATCAGTTTATCTGCTTCCTTTAATATCTATCCAGTCGTAGACAAGAAGAGTCTGAGGACCCGCAGGTATCAGTTTGTTGGTACCTATTTCTTCTCTTTATGAATCAGAAGGTCATGGGTTCATGCCCCATCTATATGACTTTGCTTATAGGTTCGATCTATCATTCAGCTGATTTGGTTTAGCTGTTAAACTGAGACCCTCTCTATCTCTTAAAGATGAAAATGAAATATCCTACATTACTCTTGTTCACAGAGTGTGGTAATGATGGGCAAGGTCAACATTTGTTGCCTCGCCCTAAGTGCTCTACGGTCTGTTCCCCAGGAGCCGAACATTAACTGTGCCTGGAGGATCATCAATTTGGTGAAAGACGCTCTTTGGTCTGCCCCGAAACCTGTTGGTCTTCCAGCTGAAGGAGTTGACCCCGACTGAGTGTTGCAGACTGGCACATTCCAAAGACCAGGACTACGTGCTGAGGGACACGCTGCAGCTTGGGGCAGCTGCTGCCAAGGCGCAGTGGGGAAAGACCACCGTGTAAGGTCTGCCTGCCTACGAAGAACAGGGTAAAAACAATGACTGCAGATGCTGGAAACCAGATTCTGGATTAGTGGTGCTGGAAAAGCACAGAAGTTCAGGCAGCATCTGAGGAGCCCAAAACGTCAATTTTACTGCTCCTCGGATGCTGCCTGAACTGCTGTGCTTTTCCAGCACCACTAATCCAGAAGACGAACAGGGGGCCCACCCAGTAATTGGGCTCTGCTGACGCCTCAGCAGAATATCTGGATGGTCAACACACAGACTTGCATATACAAATGATTCAGTCTGATCTCTGTATGTAAAGATGTGCAATGTATACATATGAATGGCATCACCAATTATACAGATATCAAAATATTTTTATGAATAAAGTATATTTTTGAAATGAAAAACTCTGCCCTTCAGAAGGTGGTGAGGAGCCCCACTTCTACAAACTAATTCTCTTTTAAAAAAAAGGTGGGTCTGGGTGGGAAGCTTTTTGGAGGGTTCGTGTGGAGCCGATGGGCCAAATGGCCTGCTTCTACATTGTAGGGATTCTATGATTCTGAACCATTGCAGTCTTTGTGATGTGACAGCTACAGTTCTGGTCGCCCTGCTACCAGAATAATGTTATTAAATTGTAAAGGGTGGATAGAAGTTTTACAAGGATGTTATGGAGACTGGAGGGTTTGAGTTATAAAGAGGGGCTGGATAGGCTGGGTTTTCTTTCCCTGGAGTGTAGTAGGCTGAGGGGTGACCATATACAGGTAAAGGTTTATAAAATCATAAGGGGCATAGATAAGGTGAATAGCCAAGGTCATTTCCCTACAGTGCAGCATTTTAAAACTAGGGAGCATATTGGAAAAGCATGGCCTAATTATGGACAGTCAGCATGGCTTAGTGTGGGGCAGGTCATGTTTTACTAATGATTGAATTTTTCAAAGAGGTGACGAAGGTGATCGATGTGGATAGAGCAGTGGATGTTTTCTATATGGTTTTTATTAAGGCTTTTGACAAGGTCCCTCATGGTAGGCTCATCCAGAAGATTAAGATGTATGGGATCCACAGTGACTTGGCCACATGGATTCAGAATTGGCTTACTCATAAAGGGTAGTAGTGGAAGGGTTTTTTTTAGACTGGAGGTCTGTGCCTAGTGGTGTTCCACAGGAATCCATGCTGTTTGTGCTATATATGTAAATAACTTGGATGAAAATGTAGATGGGTGGGTTAGTTAGTTTGCAGACAACTTAAAGATCAGTGGAGTTGTGGATAGTATAGAAGATTGTCACAGGATACAGTGGGATATAGATCAATTGCAGATATAGGCAGAGAAATGGCAGATGGAGTTGGGTAAGTAGGTGCTGCACTTTGGGAGATCAAATGTTAAGGAAATGTATACAGTTAATCAGGGATCTGGGGTTCAAGTCCATAGCTTCTGAAAGTGGCCACACACATAGATAGGGTTGTAAAGAAGGCATATAGCATGCTTGCCTTTATTGGTTAGGGAATTTAGTACAAGAGTCATAATGACATCTTGCAGCTTTATAAGACTTTGGTTAGGCCACACTTAGAATACTGCATCCAATTCTGGTCGCCACATTACAGGAAGGAGGTAGAGGCTTTGGAGAGGGTGCAGAAGAGATTTACCAGGAAGCTGCCTGGATTAGAGGGTATGAGCTATAAGGAGAAGCTAGAAAAAATCAGGTTGTTTTCTCTGGAGTGGTGGGGGTTGATGGGAGACTTGAAAGAAGTTTATAAAGTTATGAGATGCAGAGCTAGGGTTGACGGTCAGAATGTTTCTCCCCAGAGTTGAAATGTCTTATACTGTATTAGGGGTCATACATATAAAGGTGAGGGGGGAAAGTTCAAGGGAGATGTGAGGGACAAGTGTTTTACACAGAGAGTGGTAGGAGTCTGCAACATGCTGCCAGGGGTAGAGGTGGAGGCAGATATAATAGGGGCTTTTAAGAGGCTTTCAGATAAGCAAGGAATGGAGGGATATTGACAAAGGGCAGGAAGAAGGGATTAGCTTAATTTGGTGTCATGTTCAGCACAACATCATGGACCGGAGGGCCCATTCCTGTGCTGTACTGCTCAATGTTTTTAAGGTGAGAGGAGAAAGGTTTAAAAAAGACATGAGGGGCAACCTTTTTACGTAGAGAGTGGTTGGTGTGTGGAATGAACTGCCAGAGGAAGTGGTAGATGCTGCTACCAATTACAACATTTATAAGTACATGAATGGGAAAGGTGTGGAGGGATATGGGCCAAACGCAGACAGGTGTGACTAGTTTGGTTTGGGAACATGGTCAGCATGGACTGGTTGGACTGAAGGGTATGTTTCCATGCTACTTGAAAGTGCCAGTTTGTACGAGGGGGCATAGCTGCAAATTGAGGGGTGATAGATTCAAGACAGGTGTCAGAGGCAGGTTCTTTATTCAGAGAGGGGTAAGAGCGTGGAATACCCTGCCTGCCAATGTAGTTAAGTCAGCCACATTAGGGGCATTTAAACAGACCTTGGATAAGCATATGGATGATGATGGGATAGTGTAGGGGGCAGGCTTAGATGGGTTTACAGGTGAGCGCAACATCGAGGGCTGAAGGGCCTGTTCTGCGCTATATTGTTCTATAAAGTAGGGCTGAATCAGCATGACTTCATCAAGGAGAGGTGACAAATGCCTGACAAATCTGTTAAGACTTCTTTGTGGAAGTAATGAATAAATTAGATAAAGGAGGAGCCCGTAGATGTGATCTATTTGGATTTCCAGAAGCCCTTTGACAAGATTCACAGGAGGCTGCTAAATAAGAACACACAGTGTCAGGGGCAAAGTACTGGCATGGATAAGGATTGACTGACTGGCAGAAGGCAGAGAATGGGGATAAAGGCGTTTTTTTTCAGGATGGCACGTTCATGTTGGAACCACAACTACTCACATCATACATTGATGATCTGAACAAAGGAACTGGGACTTTGTTTCTAAGTTTGCAGATGACACAAAGATAGGTGGAGGGGCAGAGTGGCTGTTGGTGGATTTGAACAGGGTAGGAGAGTGGGCAAAGAAGTGGCAGGTGGAACACGATATGGGAAAGCGCGAGGTTATGCACGTTGGTAGGTTTAGGTGTAGACTATTTTCTAAATGGGAAAAAGCTTCAGAAATCTGAAGCACAAACGGACTCAGTTGTCCCAGTTCAGGATTCTCTTAAGGGCTGTCAGTTAAGAAAGCAAATGCAATATTAACATTTATTTTGAGAGGACATGAACAGGGATGGACTTCTGAGGCTGTATAAAGCTCTGGTCAGACTGCATTTAGAATATTGTCAGGGTTCTGAGCCCTGTATGTAAGTAAGGATATGCTGGCATGGAGGAAGTCCAGAGGAGATTTACAAGAATAATCCCATGGATGAAGGGGTTGTCACTTCAAAGACTTGAAACTTACAAAATACTGAAAGGCCTGGGTAGAGTCGGCATAGAAAAATCATTCCCACTAGTACAAGAGACGAGGACCCAAGGGCATAGCCTCTGAGTGAAGGCACAACCTTTTATGAGGATAAATTTCTTCTGCCAGAGGGGTTGGAACTCATGGGGGTCAGGGGTTGGAGAGGTCAAGTCATTGACTATATTTAAGACAAAGATAGATAGGTTCTTGATTGATAGGGGAGTTGAGGGTTATGGGGAGAAAGCAGCAGAATGGATTTGAGAAACATATCAGCCACGATCGAATGGCCTAATTCTACTCTTATATTTTATCGTCTTATAGGTTGGAAAATTGTTAATGTGACACCCTTATTCAAAAAGGGAGGCAAAAAAGCAGGTTAGTAGAGTCTAATATCTACTGTTAGGATTGGAATAAGTATTGGAATAAATTTTTAATGAATAGGTTAGGTCATCAAACGCATGTCTCCTATGACAGAACACATATGCCTCATGGAAACACACTTAAGCCTGGTTTTCATGGTTCCTTTGGATGGACAGCCTAGCATCAGAGTTAAAATGTCCATTTATTCCAACCTGAGAGAACAACCAATTTCCTTGAACTATACCACAACACAAGTCAACCGAATCCAAAGAGGTGCGGGTTCGGTGGATTGGCTAGGCTAAATTGCCCATAGTGTTCAGATTAGCTGGGTTAGTCAAAGGAAATGCAGGATTACAGGGACAAAGTAGAGGAGTGAGTCTGGGTGGGACACACTTCGGAGGGTAGGTGTGGACTCTACACCAAATGGCCTGCTTAAACAATGTAGGGATTCTACAATTCTATGATTCTAAGTAGCTTTGTGAAAAGCAAGTAGCAAACGAGAGAGAATTTAAAAGAAACATCAACCTGGATATTAACTCAAGGTTTGTCTGCACGCTGTTGTTTCCATACCAAACTCCTGTCTCAAAGTCAATTTCAGTGACAGACCATGCTTCCTGTCAGCATTGAGCATTGTGAAGCAGGTTCCAAGTCAAGTTAAGTTTGATGCATTCTGAAGAATCAAATCCTCATCCTGTAGAGCCCTTTATAGGTGAAGCCATTTTGATATTGTCAGCCTGCCATCTGGGAGTTAACTGTTTGGCTACACCTGGCCCGAGCTCCATAAACTCTGAAGTGGGTAGGTTTAAGATTCCCTAATTTTCACACTAAAATTAAGCTTATGAGTTTAGTTCCAATTATAGGCACAAACAAAGGTAGAGATGGAAATGTGTTGCTGGAAAAGCGCAGCAGGTCAGGCAGCATCTAGGGAACAGGAGAATCGACGTTTCGGGCATTAGCCCTTCTTCCTGCCCTCGATCTCTTCATAGCAGGCCTCCTACCTGCCCTCGACCTCTTCATAGCAGGCCTCCTACCTGCCCTCGACCTCTTCATAGCAGGCCTCCTACCTGCCCTCGACCTCTTCATAGCAGGCCTCCTACCTGCCCTCGACCTCTTCATAGCACGCCGCCTTCGCCTCCGTGCCTACTTCTTTAACCAAGACTCCCGCCCACCCTCTGACGACCCCTTCTCCCGCCTCCAACACACCCCATCCACTTGGACACCCCGTGCTGGCCTCCTACCTGCCTTCGACCTCTTCATAGCATTCTCAAACAAACAAAGGTACACCATTTTAAAGCTCACTAAATAATATTTGTCAATTTGGTCTTGGGTTCAAGTTTCAGTATTGAAGCAATGAGTATATTGTAATTAGTTGGCCACTATGATCCTTTGCTTTTCAAATACTACATTCTAGATATTTTCTAATCAACCTGTTGAAGGTTGCTATGACAAACATCTGGAGCAGGTGCTGCCTCACAGCACCAGGGACCCAGGCTTGATTCCAGTCTCAGACAACTGTTGCACATTCTCCCCGTGTCTGCGTGGGTTTCCTCTGGGTGCTCCAGTTTCCTCCGGGTGCTCCAGTTTCCTCCCACAGTCCAAAGATGTGCAGGTCAGGGTGAATTGGCTATGCTAAATTGCCCATAGTGTCAGGTGCATTAGTCAGAGGGAGATGGGTCTGGGTGGGTTACTCTTCGGAGGGTCGGTGTGGACTGGTTGGGTTGAAGGGCCTGTTTCCACACTGTAGGGAATCTAATCCAATCAAAAACTTGTGCCCTGGGCCATAGATTAGGACACTACCATTGTACCACAAGGTCCAAGCGCTACATTCTTTCGTCAGTATGTCTTAATAAATATTGCTAATTCAGCACACTTGCTGCAACTTCAATCATATCTTATGTTGTATTTGCAGACAGAACAGACTGAAAATAGTATCACATTTATTTGGTCTTTTGTAATACTGGTTTAATAAAAACATTTTGAGATCATATGAACATGAACAACATGACACTTCCATGAATCAAATAACATTCCAATACTTTATGAATATTACAAGGCATTCTAACTTTTTTTGAACTTTTGGGGCAGCTCAGTGGTTAGCAGTGCTGCCTCACAGCACCAGGGACCCGTGTTCAATTCCAGCCTCGGGCAACTGTCCGAGTGGAGTTTGCACATTCTCCCTGTGTCTGTGTAGATTTCCTCCCACAATCCAAAGATGTTCAGGTTAGGTGAATTGGCTATGCCAAACTGCCCATAGTGTTCAGGGATGCATAGGTTAGGTGCAATAGTCAGGAGTAAATATAAAGATAGGGTAATGAGTCTGGGTGGGTTGCCCTTCAGAGGGTTGGTGTGCACTTGTTGGGCTGTAGGGCCTGTTTCCACACGGTAGGGAATCTCATCTCGATCAAAGGTGCCTTTTTTATATGAAACTCCTTTGCAGCAAAAGACTGAACAGAAGGCAGGAAGATCTGCAGCTGAAAGAAGACAGACACCAATGATGACAGTTGCTAGTGGTTTTGAAATTTAGTTGATGTAATTTTAATAGGGGCTTTTATTGAATCAGTATATTGTTATAGCGTTGGAGGTAGATAACAGACCTTTAAGAGAAAGGAGGCTGTAAGTAATTGTTGTTTAACGTTCACTTTTCGTGTTAAAGAATAGTGAGTTTTTCTGTGTGTTTGGTTTAATTAGCAGAAGGGTTTGCCGCCGTGGCATAACAATATATTAATGAGTTGGAGGAAGAAAGTGAATATACTATTGCCAAATTTGCAGATGACACAAAAATAGCGGCACGGTGGCACAGTGGTTAGCACCGCTGCCTCACAGCACCAGAGACCTGGGTTCAAATCCTGCCTCAGGCAACTGACTGTGTGGAGTTTGCACATTCTCCCCGTGTCTGTGTGGGTTTCCTCCGGGTGCTCCGGTTTCCTCCCACAGTCCAAAGATGTGCAGGTCAGATGAATTGGCTATGCTAAATTACCCGTAGTGGTAGGTGAAGGGGCAAGTGTAGGGGTATAGGTGGGTTGCGCTTCAGCAGGTCGGTGTGGATTTGTTGGGCCGAAGGGCTTGTTTCCACACTGTAGGTAATCTAATCTAATCTATCTGGAAAGGCAGGTTGTGAGAGGGATACAAACAATCTACAGAGAAATATTGATAGGTTAAATAAGTAGAAAAAAAAGAGTTGGCAAATGGAGTATAGTGTGGGAAAATGTGAAGTTCATTTTGAAAGGAAGAACAACAAAAGAGCATTACTTAAATTGAGAAAAACACCAGAAAGTGGCAACACAGAGGGACTTGGGGGAATTTCTGCACAAAACCCAGAAATTAGTGCATAGGTAATCAGGAAGTCTAATGGAATGTTGTCCTTATTTCAAGGGGGTTGGACTATAAGAATCGGGAAGTCTTACTGCAACTGTACAAGGGGCTGGTGAGACCACATCCAGAGTACCGTGAACAGTTTTGGTCCTCTTATTAAAGGAGATATCATTTCATTGGGCAGTTCAGAGAAGGTTCACTAGGATAATCCCTAGTATGGAGAGACTGTCTTATGAGCAAAGGCTAAACAGGTTGAGACTCTTGCTCACTGAAGTTTACAAGAATGAGAGGCGATCTCATTGAGACATAGAGGATTCTTATGGGGCTTGACAGGGTCAACGCTGAGAGGGTGTTTCTCCTCACAGGAGAGTCTAGGGCCAGGGGGCACAGTCTCAGAATAAAAGGGGTGCCAGTTTCAGACTGAGATGAGAAGGAATTTTTTTTTCTCAGGTTGTTGAGTGCCTTTGAACTCCTTGCCACAGAGAGCTATGGGGCCAGAGACCTTGTGTATTCAGAGTATTTAAGGCTGAGAGATATTTTCTTGATCAGTCAAGGAATCAAGGGTTACAGGGAAAGGGCAGAAAGATGGACCTGAGGAACGTTGGATCAGCCAGGTTCCTATTGAACGGCAGAGCAGGCTTGAGAGGCCGATTGGCCTACTCCTGTTTCTATTTTTTTTCATGGTTTTAAAATGGGATAGGCTCAGGAGTTCAGATTATTTTTATCCCACTGACTAAGTCAGTGATGATCCCAGAAAGTTGATGAGGAAGGCTTTCAACTCTGATAATAATGCTGTTGAATTGTTAGAGGAAGGTTAGCTGTGCTGAATGGAAATACTGAAACATTATCCAAAATGCAGAATAAAGTGAAGGACAAGAATGGCTACACACTGCAAATTAGACACGGATTACTGACCTGGGGTGGGGGGGGGGGGGGGCAGAAGATTGAGATGACAGATAAAATGAAATTTATTATTTTTGACAGAGCCTTGATGGGTGTAGGCAGCCCATGTCACTGCTGACTCGATATTGCTTCTATAAGCACCATTTATTCACATTGAATTGAATTACTAAAGTATACTTTGTGTTTCTAAGTTTATGCAGCTAGGGTGATAAAAGATTGCAAAAATCAGGACTTCCTTTGAGTAGGAGTGAAGTTTTCATACAGGAAATTGTTCAGCCTTGCACACATGCCTGCAAGGGTTTAATTCAACTGTATGAAACGGGAACTGAAATTCACTTTCCTTTGGAACACGTTGCTTTGAATATTTATCATTTCAGGGAACTCCACCCCCCAGTCCAAGCCTGAAGGGTTTCATCAGAACTGGTCGACAGCCTCATTGTCAAATCCTATGCTGTGGAATAACTTTCAGGAAAATTTGAGACACAAAAGGAAACTCAACATTAGGCCGTCCTAGTCCAACCCAATGCATATCATCTCTGTAGGACGCAGTTATTGAGTCAATCAGAATCGAAATAGAGATGGTGAGCCAAAGTGCCTATTCCAATCAATGAACTAATCATACAGCATGAACACAGACCCTTCTAACTAGTCCATGGTGACCATGTCCCCAAACTAAACTAGTCCCACTTGCCTGTCCTGGATCTATATCCATCCAAACTTTTCCTATGAATCTTATTATCTAAATGTCTTTTAAACATACCAGCATCCACCACTGCCTCTGGCAGTTCATTCCGCACACTAACCACTGTCTCCCCCATGTTCTTTTTAAAATTTTCTCCTCTCACCTTAAAAATATGCCCCTTAGCTTTGAACTCCCCACCCTAGGGAAAAGATCTTTGCTACTTATCTTTGCCCCTCGTGATTTTATAAATCCTTCAACCTCCTCTGCTCCAGTGAAAAAAGTCCCAGCTTATTTCTATAGCTCAAACCCTCCATTCCCAGCAATATCCTGTTAAATCTTTCTGAACCTCTCCAAGTTAATAATATCCTTCCTGTAGCAGGGCAACCAGAACTGCGGAAGAGGCCTCACCAGCACCCTGTACAGGCTCAACATGACGTTCCAACTCCTGTACTCAATGGTCTGAGCAAAGAATGCAAGCATGCTAAATGCCTTCTTAACCACCCTGTCTCCATGTAATGTAAACTATACTAATCCTATTTACCTGCACTTGGTTCATAACTTAATATGGCCCAGCATTAAATGTTTATCCAGTTATTTCCCGTGTTTAGTTCCTGTCTCCTCTTTGAACATTAGGGATTTGGCTAAACATCATGCATGAACTTACAAACAATTCCTCTGTTTATCTGCCTATTTGTACATCTAAGTTTATTGCAAATAATATATATTAAAATAGAACGGTGCTGGTCTGTGATGCATTGGGGATTGCAGTATTTTGGATAATTTGTCTAGATTTGTCTCTATGGGATTAAACTGTGTGAAGAATTACCATCAGAAAGACTATGCTCTCTCAGGCACTAACATTTCCATGTTTCATGTTACTCTGCCTGAATTTTCTGTAAATTGGAGTCAACAGTGGCCAATTTAACAACTTACCTGGTTGAAATTAGTCTTCTTGAGACACAGAACAATTTGCATCAAGCTCCATTCACCAATCACCACCTTCTGGTGCAGATGGAATATATATTCCTTGATATCTCAAGGATTGGAGCGTAAGGATACAGAAGTTATGCTGCAGTTACATAAAAACCCTGGGTTACACCCCATTTGGAAAACTGTGAGCAGATCTGAGCTCCACACCTAGGGAAGGAAATGTTAGCCTTGGAGGGAGCATAATGTAAGTTTATAAGAATGATACCTGGATTTCAAAGGTTATCTTATGAAGAGAAGTTGTACAAATTAGTCTGGTTTTTGCTACAATTTAGAAGGTTGAGGGTGATTTGATGGAAATCTTCAAGTTATTAAGGAACAAATAACTTGACAGGGTAAATAAATTATTTGCAACAGTTGGAGATTCTTGAACCAGGGGGCATAGTTCAAGAATCTGGACTAGACCATTTGGGAGAAAAGTTAGGAAGCACTTCTCTACACAAGACGTGGAAACTCTACACAAGAAATGGTAGAGGTTTGGAACCCCTTTCTACAAATGGCACCCAGTGGCAGATCAGTTATTAATTTTAAATCTAAGATAGAAATTTTTGTTAAGCGAAAGGTATGAGGGTTATGGATCAAAAGCAGGTACGTGGAGTGAGTGACACAGAATAGCCACAGATCTCAGTGAATGGTGGAACAGGCTCAAGGGGCTGAACAGCCTGTTCCTATATTTGCTGCCTACATTTGCTCCCAATGTCTCAATTTTAAGTGTTAGCCTTGTGTTCAAATCCCTTCATGGCTGCATCTCTCCCTAGTAATGTCTTCTAGCCCTATGATCTCTGCCTCTTATTCTAGTCTCTCATGCACCCTGATATTAATCACACCACCATTGGTGATTAAGTCCCAAAGTCCCCAGCTCTTGAATCTTAAAGATACATCTTAAAACCTGCTTCTTCATCAAAGCTTTTGATCATCTAGAACATAGAACAATACAGCACAGAACAGGCCCTTCGGCCCACGATGTTGTGCCGAACATTTGTCCTAGCTTAAGCACCCATCCATGTACCTATCCAATTGCCGCTTAAAGGTCACCAATGATTCCGACTCCACCACTCCCACAGGCAGCGCATTCCATGCCCCCACCACTCTCTGGGTAAACAACCCACCCCTGACATCTCCCCTATACCTTCCACCCTTCACCTTAAATTTATGTCCCCTTCATCTGGCCCAATATTCTTCTTGTGTGCCTTCTTTGATTTATAGCATGGGGGGGGGGGGGGGGGGGGGGGGGGGTATAATTTGGGGTAGATTACAATATCAGAGTTGTTGCTGAAATGAACTTTAGACCTGAATGCCAACACAGTTCAGCTATACTTCAAAGCCTCAGGATACATTTCTCAACGTGGGCATTTGGAAGGGCTTTTGCCCGAAACGTTGATTTTCCTGCATTTGGTTGCTGTCTGAACTGGTGTACTTTTCCAGCACCGCTCTAATCTAGAATCTGGTTTCCAGCATCTGCAGACATTGTTTTCACCTAGGGCATTTGGACAACACTGGGGAGGGACAAACAAAGACATCAAACCAAGACAACTGAAAATATAGATTCAAGAAAAGAAAGAGGATTAAGTTAAGGGAAACAAAAAAATGTTTATTCAAAAAAGGTTTTATTCAAAAAAAAAGCACAAAAAGGTAGCAAAATGATTTATATTTTGACTTTTCTACAATGGACAATGTTTTTTTCCGCATTTTCCTTTAAATCCAAAAAAATATAAATTCATTACAACTGGTGAAAGCAGCAGAGAAGTACATATAAATGGTACCAACTTCACAGCATGGGGAAACATAGCTACATACAGAATTCAGGGCGGGAGAAAGAGGGAAATACCATCTTTTGGAGAGCGAATTCTAAACTACTTGCATTTCCCCCCACCTCCCTCCCTGCCCAGTTTAAACATGTAAAAACTATACAAAACCCTTTTCTTTAAAAAAAAAACACATTAGCACACTTCCTATCCAAGCTGTACACAATATTACAAAATGACTTGAGCCAAACTTGGGCCTTTTTTTTTTGCATCATTTAAAGACATACCCTGTACAGAGAGAACAGCTCTCTCAAGATAACCAAAACCCTTCCAATCTTACCAGTGGCCTACCTGTCAAAAGAAACAATAAACCATAGGATATCTTCCTGAAAGCTTAAGCAAAAGACTTCTAGCATATGACCAGTGGGAGGGGTATACCCTTTGAACATCAACATCTAGAAGAGATCCAGAAAATTAAAATGTACGGTTTCCAAAATTATGAAATTTAGATGGACACATTGAATATATTTTGTTTTGTAAAGAAATAAAAGATAGTGGGAGAAAACATCAGCATTTTTCCTTCTCCCAGACTGATATATAGGTTAAAATTGCAGATTAATTATTGTATATTTTTAAAAATCTTAGGTTTCCATGCACCGACAAACAAAACCCCGGCAATTATTATGCTGCATTGGAGATGTTGTTCGGAGTATCTTGCTGAACGAAATGAGTGGCTGTCCATAGCTGAGGACTGCAATGCTTCACACCATCCCCCAACCTTGTCCACACTTACCCTGATAGTTAAATAGAAATGATTATTTATAATAGAATAAGAAACAAAAATATTGAAATGGGGCTTGGCTCTTATTCCAGCAGTAACTTGGATGTTTCCAATATGCTGGATTCTTCTGTAGGAGCTTCATGAAAAAAAAGAGTAAAACATTATCAAGGTTTTGCCCAATGACAAGTATTTGCTTTCAGAACAGATGGGTCATATTTTCACAGGGAACAATCCTGGAGGGTATCGTTTTAAATCCATATAAATATATGTATACACTTTTTAAAAATTCCATTTTCATCAGAAGTCAAATGTAGCTTATGAATAAATTGCAAGATGCTCAGGATTTTGGTACAGAGTAACAATGGATAGGTGAAATTTTCATTCATTTGAAACTAAATATTCCTGATTCAAATCACACATAGTTCTTCCACATTGGTACCTGGACAGAATACCTGGATCTATAAAATGCCAGGGTACAGATCAGTTGCTTTCTAATACTGGGATATGGTAGTGGTGTGTATAGGTCTGTAATTATATCACATTGGAATACATTAATACAACAGTACAGACTCTAATGGGTATATGTTCAATGGAGGTGGAAGTTATTTGAGGGGATGAAGGTACATGTCAATGCAGGACAGATCTCGTTAGTGTAATGGCACCAAAATGTGAAAAAAATCTGAGAGACAAGAGTACAAGACATTGATCTGGAAAGAATCTACCCACCCAATACAAAAGTGAAAGGATTTGGAAAACAAAAGGTAGTGCTGCATGCTTACAGTATGAACAGAAAGTACATGTGAAGTTGAGCACATTTGGTTATTCAAAGTTGGAGCATGAAAGCTAAAAGAAAAAGTCCCTCCCACCTCAATTCTCCCTTATGATTCTCTGACATGGCTTTGGCTTCAGACATCTGCTGCCATTAATTTATGCTCTTCATGAGTCTAAGTAACAAATGTTACACTCTCATCAAGGCATGGTACTGAAGCCCAGAGTGGTCTGACCAGATCCAGCAGTTACTGTTGGGTGACCATCAAAGCCAGTCAAAATTCCTCGGAGCCCTTGTGGAACCACCTAGTACCTCAGGAGAGGTCTTGTAGTTGAATACTGGATCTATTGGTCCTCTTCCCTGACTCCTTGCCAAATGTAGGCTGTGTGAATACCCATCAATCCAACTGGCAAATCTTCCCAACCATGACCCGACTCATTGGAATGTGATACACGCACAAAGACCATTCTGAAAACAGGTGATGTGATCATGGGAATGTGCGTGCGGGTCACAGCCCTACATATCAAAGAAAAGGTTAGACACACCCATACAGTCATGCCACAGACTGCTTCAGTTGTATACACAGATCCAGTCACAATGTCATTTATTTCCTTGTGACATGGCTGCACAACAGTAAAGCAGGGAAGTTGGTTTTGCCTACCTAGCCACCCTTCAAACCTAATCTCAATCTCAAACCTTTTATATCACAATTAAGTTAGAACTGTGGGGCAAGTGCAGAAAACCAAGATTCTGAACAAGAGGGCATATTCAAGGGCTGAGAACAACATGAAGAATGGCGGGACCCATACACAAATACATGTTATGCTTCTCCCTGTCAGTCTGGGATGGTGCAAGTTATTTGAGTTAACATCAGAAATCATCTCAATAGCACACCGACCACAGACAAACAGAGGGATGCTACCTCAGACAATCTTAGAACTGTACATGTTATAAGGTTCAAAACTTCAGCATCCTCCATAAAAACCCACGCCTGAATTAATTTCATTTCTGGTCAGAGTTAAAACCGCTTTTCTCAACCCCAATTTAATATAAAACTTGAACTCACTCTAAAACATGGCCCAACGGTCCTGACAAGCAGCAAACACTGCAGTTTCCTTTTGTGTAAACCTATGACAGAATTGTCCAGTGGCAGTGTCAAACCAAACCATAACATTTTAGATATTCACAATTCCCTCTAATAAGTATAACGCAATAGCATATACACACACACACACACACATATTTAAGCAGGAGACAGCTGAAGCATTAAGTTGGGTTTGGGGATGGAGTGAAGATGCATAAATTGAAAAATGTTTGTTCAGGATTCAAAGGTTAAGAGTTTTGGGAATTGAGGGGGCAGTAAAAAGGAGAGAGGAAGGGAGAGACACTATGACAGAGAAAGAGACACAACAGTTCACTTACAAAGTTAAAAAGCTAGTAATCTTCTATCCTCATTAGGTCTACGAGAGAGAAATGGTCATTTGAAGTTCTAAATAACAATTCCTTTTAAAGACTGCAAGATCATTGATAATGCTGGATGTACACTCTGGTCTCAGGATTTTCAGGTTGTCAAAACAAAATGAGTTAGAGACAGTCACATGACATGCTGGAAGAAATTATTGCTGTTTTGAAAATGGCTGTGGGATGATGAGGAAGAACTAGACAGTTATAGATTTTGAAAATAGAGTACTCTGATGAGAAATCTCAATAAAATACGTTTGGCGATTTGGATCATTTGGCAGGTAAATACACTTCAATACAACAGGGTGTCTTTCCTTCAAATAATACCATCAGTTCACTGCAGGTACTTTCAAATGAGATTCTTGTCCTCTTAAAATGAGCAATAATAAAAGTAAGGACTTGGTTCTTCTGAAGCAAAATCCTCCTGCTGGGTGGTGTGCCGATATACCAAAGTAGGTTCTGAATCTAGTCAAGTTCTTAGTTATTTAAAATAAAAAGGCGCAAGTTCATAATGCACGTGGAATTTAGGACCCATCTCCTCTTGGCTTCTTATTCACGCTTATTAGCTTGCTGTTCCAGTGAAAGGAAGAGAAGAGAATGAGTGTTAATCTTACAAAAGGAATTCAAGTTTGTATTACCTTATAAACAAAAGTAAATGGGTTACTCAAAAGGTCAAGTTAAAACCCTCAAGAAAACAGGTCTTTGACTCCTTTGAAATGACCTTTCCAGAAAAAGAACTCAACAATTTTTTTTGGTAACAGTTCACCACCTTGATCAGAGAAATTTTGGTTCCTGTAATTCTTGCTGGTGACCTGTTGCAAGACCGATTTGGAGCACCTCTGAACTGTCAAGTTGAACAGATCACAAGTGCCCCTGGTGTGAACCACATTAGCTGATCTCAGGCTCAGCAATAACATGGACATTCCAACTGACCTCAGCACAGGAGGGAAAGAGGCAAAATAAATTCATTTTCCATTTCTGGTGGTGCAATAAGGGATTGCCTCTTCTGGATATGGTCAGGAAGGGCTGTGATTTTCAGCTATGTAGCCTGTTGATACTCAACATGAAGAATCAGACACAAAACACAGATCTAGAATGAAGTCAGCTTTTAATCATGTAAGAGGAGAAGTGGATGGTCTGCTTGTTATCCTTAAGTGCCATTGATTCTAGATTTGGCTCTGGCCTAAAAAAGGATGAAGACTTTCAGTCAATTTGTTAGCCAGGGCACACAGAAAGTAAAGCTCTGCTTGTACTGTCCCTAAACATTCCCAGGACATGTACTGCATGGGGTTAGAGACACACAGAAATGCTCCTTCCACATTACCTCAATTTGCATTAATCCCACTTTCAGAAGAGCCCTTGAATGTATTTGATACAATATGTATTTTCTTTAAGTCCAATATTTCAAATTATCTCCTAACTTTGCAACATAACTGATTCAATGGCTAACTGGGGAAACATGTAAACAACCCATTGTGTGAGGAGGCACATAATGAGCCTTAATTGAATTCTTAACAGGAGCAGTTTCCACAATACTCACTCATCAGAGGATGCAACAGATCGCTTAATTGCGGGTCTTGCTCCATCTTTGCTTGTATCTAAAAAATGAAACAGAAACTTGTTAAAATCAACTTTTCCCTTCTCCCCAAACTAATTTTAGGTACTGACCATAAATAGATAACACACATCTCAATATGAAGGTTGTGGGTTGAAATCAAACTATAGCAATTTGAAGACATAATCCAGGTGGTGCTGTACGGAGGGAGTGCTATCTTGTTGAAGGTGCTTTTTTGGATGAGATGTTAAATCAAGGCTTTATTATTTAACTCTTGGATGAGGGGGCAGAACAAAGCTTCCCATAGCACTATTTCGAAGAGGATACGGGGTCCCCTCTGGTGTCTTGGACAATATTTATCTTCAACAAATGTCATCAATAAAATATATTTTCTACTTATTTTCTCATTGATGTGTGAAAATTGGCTATCATTCTTCATTCATTACAACAATGCTACTGGTGTACAGTTCTCTGGGTATATCATGAAGTTGTGAAAGATACTGTTTAAATGCAATTTGACATCTTGAAAAATGCCCATATTACAGAGGAGGAAGTGCTGCTGTCTTGAAACGCATAAAAGTGGATATATCTCAAGGACCTGATCAGTTGCACTCTAGAACTCGTGGGAAGCTAGGGAAATAATTGCTGGGCCTCTTGCTGAGATATTTGTATCATCGATAGTCACAGGTGAGGTGCTGGAAGACTGGAGGTCGGCTAACGTGGTGCCACTGTTTAAGAAAGGTGGAAAGGACAAGCCAGGGAACTGTAGACCAGTGAGCCTGACCTCGGTGGGCAAGTTGTTGGAGGGAATCCTGAGAGACAGGATGTACATGTACTTGGAAAGGCAAGGACTGATTAGGGATAGTCAATACAGCTTTGTGCGTGGGAAATCAGGTCTCACAATCTTGAATGAGTTTTTTGAAGAAGTAACAAAGAGGATTGATGAGGGCAGAATGGTGGATATGGACTTCAGTAAGGTATTCAACAAGGTTCCCCATGGGAGACTGATTAGCAAGGTTAGATCACATGGAATTCAGGGAGAACAAGCCATTTGGATACAGAACTGGCTCAAAGATAGAAGGCAGAGGGTGGTGGTGGAGGTTTGTTTTTCAGACTGGAGGCCTGTGACCAGTGGAGTGCCACAAGGATTGGTGCTGGGTCCTCTACTTTTCATTGTTTATATAAATGACTTGGATGTGAGCATAAGAGGTATAGTTAGTAAATTTGCAGATGACATTAATACTGGAGGTATAGTGGACAGCGAAGAAGGTTATCTCAGATTACAACTGAATCTTGATCAGATGGGCCAATGGGCTGAAAAGTGGCAGATGGAGTTTAATTTAGATAAATGTGAGGTGCTACATTTTGGGAAAGCAAATCTTAGCAGAACTTGTACACTTAATGGTAAGGACCTCGGAAGTCATGCTGAACAAAGAGACCTTGGAGTGCAGGTTCATAGCTCCTTTATCGGTCAGAGTATTGAGTACGGGAGTTGGGAGGTCATGTTGCGGCTGTACAGGACATTGGTTAAGCTACTGTTGAAATATTGCGTGCGAATTCTGATCTCCTTCCTATTGGAAAGATGTTGTGAAACTTGAAAGGGTTCAGAAAAGATTGACAAGGATGTTGCCAGAGTTGGAGGATTTGAGCTATCGGGAGAGGTTGAACAGTCTAGGGCTGTTTTCCCTGGAGCGAAGGCTGAGGGGTGACCTTATAGAGATTTACAAAATTATGAGGGGCATGGATAGGATTAATAAACAAAGTCTTTTCCCTGGGGTCGGGGAGTCCAGAGCTAGAGGTCATAAGTTTAAGGTAAGAGGGGAAAGATATAAAAGAGACCTAAGGGGCAACTTTTTCATGCATGGTATGTGTACGTGTATGGAATGTGCTGCCAGATGAAGTGGAGGAGGCTGGTACAATTGCAATATTTAAAAGGCATCTGGATGGGTATATGAATGGGAAGGGTTTGGAGGGATATGAACCAGGTGCTGGCTAGTGGGACTAGATTAGGTTGGGATATCTAGTTGGCATGGACAAATTGGACCGAAAGGTCTGTTTCCGTGCTGTACATCTCTATGACTCTATGCTCTTTTATCAGCCAACTTAGATTTGGAATGAATCAGATGCCTCGCTCTATATATTTTGGTGTCAAACCAGTTGATGGATTTATCAACTCAGCCATTGAAAAACAGTCGACTTTGAAACTAGCTGTCTAAGTCAGCGAATAAAGCCTTCCTGTGGAGAACTGCCACAACGTGAACAACTTTGAACAGATACAAAATGCTGGAATATGGACAAACAATTCTTTACAAGTGAAATAAGGTGAGGTAGAGAATTCAGGCTCTCGAAATAAATGTCTTACATCGAGAGGTTGAGGAGTGACCTTATAGAAGTTTAGAAAATCACGAAGGGCATGAATAGGATAAATAGACATAGATCTTTTCCCTAGGGTGAGTGAGTCCAGAACTAGATAGCATAGGTTTGGGGTGTGAAGGCAAAGATATAAAAGGGACCTAAGGGGCAACTTTTTCAAACAGAGGGTGGTGCGAGTATGGAATGAGCTGCCAGAGGAAGTGGTGGAGGCTGGTACAATTATGGCATTTAAAAGACATTTGGATGGGTATATGAATAGGAAGTGTTTAGAGGGATATTGGCCAAGCGCTGGCAAATAGGACTAGATTAATTTAGAATATCTGATCAGTACGGATGAGTTGAACTGAAAGGTCTGTTTCCGTGCTGTATATCTTCATGACTCTATATTGCTTCAATGTATTTTCTTATTCAACTAGAAAAAAGCTACTTAACTTGATAATTGGAAAGGAGTTGAACTAAACAAAAGGGAAGCAGAGAACTGAATGGCAAATGGCAAGTACCATTTGCTGCTCTCTGAGTGTTTTGGTTTCATGGACGGGAGGAAGCAATAGGTGAAGGTAGACAATGGAACAGCAACCCACACAACTCTGCATTTTATGAAGGGAGGAGGGAAAGAAAAATAAACAGGAGCACACCATTCTGCTCAAGTCAGTTTGATTATCGTATTAGACAGTTGGTGATCTGTACCACAATTCCATTTAGCTACCCTTTCTGCATATCCCTGGAATCCCTTATCCAGCAAAGTTCTACCCAATTTGAACTTGGACTAAAAACATCCAACAAATCCCCTTATTGTTCTCCCTGCACAACAAGCTTTGAAGTTCCCTCCCTAAACTTCTTTGCTTCTTTTTTCTCATTGGATGCTTGTTAAGCCCTACCTCTCGTTCATCCTTTTGGTCTTGTATCCGATTACTGCATGTTTGTACAAGCTCCTGTGAAGTACCTTGCAACATTATGTTTAAAGCATTATTAAAAGAATAAATGTACAATGGAGCTATAGACTGCAGGTTTTTCATGCTTATACCTGATGCTCACTTCATGCACAATAATATGGAATCATCCCAGCTCACCTTGCAGCCACCTGACCTGGGTGGCTGGCCCATAGCCCTTCTCATTTTTGGCTGCTATCCTAAAGATTATAGCAGGTTTTGTGGTTGTATCGATGTGTGCATTTGCTAGGTTTGATGAAGACACAAGACAGCTGGGTACAGGTCCACAGTAAACACGGACGAAGAGCAGATGGGAAGTCCCTGCAGGTTTGGGATCTGCTGCCTGTGACCCTGGTAGTGCCAGATACACGGAGTATTCAATGATGGTGCCAGAAGTAACAGCAGGAGGTTCCCAGGAGAGCTGTGCACCTTCAGCAACCTATATAAAAAAAATTATCTGTAATTACCAATCTCGTTAAATGAAATTCTGAATTATTTTCAAAAATCCCCTATTATAAACATAAAACAATCAGGGATTGATCTGGCTCAGAGTCCAGATAACATTATCAACTGATACAAAACTGATCTGCACACATGATTTGCTAATCAAATACTTTAAACAGTAATTAATAACCTGCCTAATCTTTTGGCACTAATACTCTGCTTCGAATGCTGGTGTTCTTAACACTTTGTGGTACAAGCAGTGATCAAATGAAGTTAGCAGTGGATATTATTGGAATCAGATGCTTTGAATTAATTCACGCAACGTGCACAACACTGACTGATTAGATTAGATTATCCAGAGTCTGGAAACAGGCCATTCGACCCAACAGGCCAACACTGACTCTCCAAAGAGTAACTACCCCACCCTACACTTACCTCTGACTAATGCACCTAATACTATGGAACAGTTTAGCATGGCCAATTCGCTTGACCTGCACATCTCTGGATTGTGGGAGGAAACGGGAGCCCCCGGAGAAAACTCAAGCAGACACAGGGAGAATGTGCAAACTCCAGACAGACTGTCACCTAAGGCGGGAATTGAACCTGGGTCTCTGGCACTGTGGGCAGAGCCACTGTGCTGACTAGGCTCGCATTTTTAAAAAAATGTTTACCCATGGGATGTGGGCATTGCTGGCTGGCCAACATTTAGTGCCTGTCCATAGTTGCCCTTGAGAAGGTGGTACTGAGCAGCTTTCCTGAACTGTTGCAATTCATTAGCTGTAGGTAGTCCCACAATGCTATTAGGAAGGAAATTCCAGGATTTTGACTCAACAACACTGAAGGAACAACAATACGTTTCCAAGTCAGGATGGTGAGTGGCTTGGAGAGAAACTTGTCTTTGACGAATTGCTGCATTGCATCATGTAGATAGGAAACAATACTGCTACTGAGCATCAGTGATGGAGGGAGTGGATGGATGTTTGTGGATGTGGTGCTAAACAAGCGGCTGCTTTCTCCTGGATAGTGCCAAGCTTTTTGAGTGTTGTTGGAGCTGCCCCCATCCAGGCAAGTGGACAGTATTTCATCACACTCCTGACTGGTGCCTTGTGGATCGTGAACAGACTTTGGGGAGTTAGGAGCGTTCCTAATCTCTGACCTGCTCTTGTAGCCACTGTGTTTGTGTGGTGAGTCCAGCTGAGTTTCTAGTCAATGGTAACCCCAAGTATGTTGATAGTGGAGGAATTCAGTGATGGTAAATCTATTTATTGCTCATCCCTTATTGCCCTCAGAAAGGTGGTGGTGAATTGCCTTAATAACCTGGGAGCTTAAGTGCCCTCTGAAATCATCGAACAATGGACAACCACATTGCTAATAGGTCTGAATACACAAGGATGGTAAATCTTCTTCCCCAAAAGGAAATTATTGAACCATATACCTCTGAATTAATGGATTTAAGTTCAAATTCAGGAACTCGAGCACATAATTCCAGTATAGTATTAAGGGACAAATTTGAAAGCGGCATCTTTCAAATGGAACACTAAACCTTATCCGCACGTTCAAGTAACTCCATGGCACTAATTAAAACCAGAGGAATTCTTTACCACATTACACTCATTCATGTCACTGCCACCTACAATGCACCCAGCCACCCGCCTCCCAATATTGCCCAAAAGTAGTTGAATTGCTTAGTCTTTCTCCTATTACATGTGGAATGTTGTTCTGTATAGACTAGGTGCTGCATTAGTAGCATAATCATTCTTTTGCAAGCAAAGTAATTGTGAGCTTAGAAATACACAATTGGTGACACACAATTTCTTTTTTAAATAGATGGAAGGTATCAAATGATCAGCTTTTGCTGGTTTTGAACTTCTCACAGTCAACCATTAAGCTTCTGACATTATCTGGTTTGAAAATGACAACATCTTTGTGTAAGCAGCTTGCACAATCTTGACTGACTATTCTTGATTAAATCACTCCTGGGTCAGTAAATACTCAGCAACAGGTGTTTGGTAGAGTGGCTAAACAGAAAGAAGCAAGTGGCAGGGCTAAGCCATATTGTAGTTACCATCTGGCTGAGTATTTCTGGGATGGTGGGGCAAGTGGAATCAGTTGAGGGCTAACCAGTGAGGTCACCCACCCTGATCCACCACCCTTTGCTGGGAGTGCCCAAACTGACATCTGATTTGGATAAAATTGGACCCAGTTATGCTGCCCACAGTCAAGTAACCCATTGGTAAGGTTGATTGCATTAAAATGAGTGCATTTTGGAGAACATGGTGGGTTATAAACTAAACTAAAGATAAAAGGCCAGCCCAAGTTTAGCATCAGCAGTATTTGTTAACAGCAACAGAAATAGAATGACAGCTCAGTCAACCAATAGGGAGAAGTAAAGAGATACAGACTCGGACAACACTGCTCACCACAGCTATATCAGGGAGATTTCAAAAATCTGAAAAACCCAACTCTGAAGATAGCTGTGCCCTACAGTGAGGCTTCTGCTCTGGAATGATGTTTAAAATGAGCATTGACAAAAATGTAGCAGCATTCAGGAGAAATTGAGTGTAAGGCCACTCAAACAATAAACTATTTTCAATTATTCAATGGCTATTCTGGTTCAAGATCAGACGTCAAAATTCAGATTGGAGTTGGGATTTAAAACCATCAATACTTGCCTTGCTGATCTTGATGGCAGATGGTGCACCTGGGAATCCTGGCATGCAGGTTTTAAAAGCTGAGACTTCACTGAATGGTCCCCGTCCACAAGCATTTATACTAGCAACTCGGAATTTATAAGCAGTGCCCGATTCCAGTCTCTCAGTCTTTAGATTGCTGTGGTCAGGGATGTTATCCCCACTGCCATCCTATGGGAAAAAAAAATCTCACTGAATGAATCTCTAAATTGATCTCACCTTTATTCACAATTATAAGGTCCCAATTACACAGAATGTACTCCACAAAGAGAGGACATTTAATCCAATTGCTGGCATTGTCAGTCCAGATTACACAATCAAGTTGCAGTAAGGGTCAAACCAACAACCTTCTGACAAGAAAAGCAAGAACGACAGCAACTGAGCTTTAGCCGACAAGTGAATTACATGCCAAGTCAAAATAAATAAAAAGCTTTTAAAATGCCATGATGCAGAAGAATTTACTTCCCTATTAATAATCTAAGTAAAAGACTACTTTTGAATCAGCATTTCAAGACGACCAAGTCTGAGAATGAATATACTTTTCTTGTCTATCACAATCTAATTAGTGACAACAATGGGATATAAGGTGCAAAAGCTCAACTGTCATTTCAGATAAAAACAGAACTGACACCTTATGCTCAATGGGAAAATATAAACAGCCCAGGGCATATTACTCAAGGACAGAAGACTGAAGAATGGCCTAATATATGTAATAATATGCGTCGGCTAAACAGCAGTGTGAGCTATTGTAACTAGTTCCAAATGAACTTTCCATATACCCAATTAAAGATTCTTTCACCTTCAAAGACCATACAAGACAATAGCACACCCTCATGCTTTTTTTGACATTGCCAACTTATCTACCAACATACCATTGAAAGAAACAAATAATCTTCAATCAATACCACTATACCGTGACAACTGTAACTGGTATCTGAATCGTGCTCAAACTCATGAACTTAGTAACACTTGATGTGGAGTTCCGTTTCACCGATATCATGTACATTCAAATAGATGTTGCTGCCATTGGATACCCGATAGGCCCAGCTTTTGTGAATGGCTTTGTTGGTTACTGTGAAAAACACATCTTCAATGGAAGATCACCAACCTCTTACCACGTCACATTCTTCCAATATGTATGTGACACTTTTATGATATTTCAATTCAAAGCCGAAAGACTTTATTTACACAGCTTAATAAACTCCATTGAAATGGAGCATCAAATGAGCTCCTACTCCTCAATGTATGAAATGGGAAATCTGAAAATGAGTTCCTTCCTGCTATCATTTGAAAGTCTATGTTCACTGATCAATATACACTGGGATTCCTGCAGACCCACACATTTCATGATCAATCTTATTGACAACCTCAGGAATAGAATCCTAGCTACCTGTGCATCATGTATACATGATGCAGAGATAGGGCATATCAAAACTATCTTGCAGAATGATGGATATATCAATCAAGTCATCACTCATTGTGTATTGCAAACACTCATTAAAGTATCTACATCCATTATTTTTGGCCCTGAAATGGTGCCCAGTCTTACCTCAGATTACCCTGCAAGAGGAAGGGGTCTTAAAAATGTGAACAATAGCTGAAGCAAGCCGTCTCACATTGTTACAATGCAGTAAATTCACAAGTGATCTCTCCACTCAGTATGCTGATGTCACGTCAGAACAACATTTTGCCTACCATTCTAATAAGCAATGTGTTGTGAGTTCCAGTGCCAATGGGATGGGTGTATGTAGGTCGGACGTCCCAATGACTGGCAGGCTGCATGAAACAACAAGTCCACTGACCATTCACAGCTGGCAACATACTGACTGTATTCAACCAGCCTATTTTTGCAAATCTCAGAAAAAGTATAACCACCATTAAATGTGATTCTCATACTGAAAATAATTTATTACAATAACGACTGTGCCAAAAGTTACACCAGAAAGCAATTTAAAATGATCAGCCTTGCCAGTAGCAAGATGCATTTCCATGTGCTAGGAGCTACACACTTAAATACTCAGGATTTGCTTTTATGTAAACAAAAGGAATTTGGTCATACAATACAATAAACACAGCATAGGAACAGGCCCTTCAACCCACCAAGCTTGCACCAATTCCTCATCTTTATTCAGACCCTTGACTTACTGCCCACACGTGGTTTCTATCCCTTTGTTCACCTCCCGCTCATGTATCTATCAAGATATGTCTTAAACGTTGCTAATGGAAGTGCATTCTAGGCACCCACCACTCTGTGTAAAATAATTTTCCTCACACTTCTCCCCTAAACTTTCCCCTGCTCACTTTAATCCCTGGATTCCTGAAGAAGGGCTTATGCCCGAAACGTCGATTCTCCTGTTCCCTGGATGCTGCCTGACCTGCTGCGCTTTTCCAGCAACACATTTTCAGCTCTGATCTCCAGCATCTGCAGACCTCACTTTCTCCACTTTAATCTGTGCCCTCTTGGTAGTTTCACCCTGCGAAAAAGCCTCAAAGGAATTACACCTTTTCAAAATAAAGAGTATCTGGAGACAGCCTAATTCTACTGCACTTGTAATCAGAATCTGTCTCTCTGGTTTAAGAATTAAGATCGATAGTTAACTTTCTTGCTGTAGTAGCTCTTTGCTGATAGAGGCCCAAATATAAAACTCTTTTTCTCATTTTGTATAAAATGGTGTCTCTTCGTTCAAATCTGTTTTTATTTTAGTCCTAGTTCTGATGAGAACAAGGTAAAGAGCTTCATCTTCTAGTGTCCTTTTACCAAAAAGGTTTGTTTTCTGTACTACCATTTATTTATTTAAGGCATTGCCTGACAGCTGCAACTGCGCATGCCTAATTCCAGACCCAAGATGCACTCTCACAGGCAGTCATACACAAAGGCCGCCTTGCATATATGCAGTGTTCTGCTTAGCTTTTTCAGTAATGTCTGTTTTTGCTGCACCATTCTGAACTAGGGTTCAGCAGCAGGGAGTGAGGAATCAGAGTGGAGGGATAGACGTGGTGTTGGAAAGGAGTGCGAATGCAGGGAAGAGTGAAGGAGGATCTGGGAGGTCCCTTCCTATCCTCTCCCAGATCCTATCAGCCCTCTCCAGGGACCCATCCCCAAGCTATCTCCTCCCCCACCCCCACACAAGTGGCTTCAATGCACAGCAGTGAATTTAAACTGCATAAATACACATGCATTAGTGTCAGAAAACGCTGCCTGTTTATAAACAACAGAAACACTGAAAAAAAAACTGACTGAGGGGAGTGGCCTATTACTGTTCTGTAAGATTCCACATAATTCTCAGCAGTTACATTACTTGACTAAAAAAAGATTTGTCTGTTACAAAGTAACAGATTCAAAAATATGAAGTTAAATTATGGCACTGACAAAATCACAGATAAGACAGGAGAAATTAAATAAGCCAATGAGATCAGTCACCTTCTCCAGTCAAACACCTTATTCTGGAACAGATTCATCCCCCACCCCTCCTTACTCCAGATAGTCAACAGCAGATATGTATTGTGATGTATTGTGTGGTATTGTGCAGTACTGAGCAGGAGGGAACAAAAGAATTGTCGCTTTCATCTTTTCTGGATTTCAGTAACTGGGGACACTGCACAGCCTACAGCTCAGATGGTGCCCAATTCTCAACACAGTCAAGCACAATGCTTGGTTCATATCAGAAGAATAGCCACTTGGTGGTGGTACTGGGGAAGGGAACAGATAATGTGGGGATGGGGGTGTTGGGGATGGGTGGAAGATAGCTGGTGCCCGTTGAACCACATGCTTAAAAAGTCTGGTGTTTTTAGGAGACCAGCAAGAGGGAATAAAAGATATTTTTAAACTGTAAAATCTTTCAGTACTTAAAAAGGGCGTGGACACTTTCAAACCATTAAATTTGCATACATATCTTACCTCTTCTCCTTGAGAGCCCTCTGCAGGCAGGAAGTAGGAAACCACTACTGTGCTCAGCGTTTTGAATACACCGACGTCATACCACTGATTGGGTTCCTTCCTGGCTGTTGGTTTTGGCTGGGTATTAGGAGACGCATCCTGTTTCTGAGGAATTAAGAATATCCATCACCCAAAAAGTAATCAGCTTTACATTTCTGTATGAGAGTTGGAGAACAAATTGGGGCAAACCTGAACTAATCAGAAAGACAACCCTACAGATGATGGGACATAAACCTGGAATGTTGACCAGTTTTACAGAGGCTAGCAGATCTATGCACTTCTGACAATTTCTGTTCTAAAAGGTACACAGACAAAAGGTTACAAGGTTTGTCTCCATCTGCAATGTGAACTAATTAGCACTTCTAACTCCGTTAAATATCCCAAGGTCAGACACATCCTCGAATCAGACCTCAAAGATGGTCTGATCGCTACAGTTTGGAAGTAGGCTATTTGGCCCATTGATTCCATACCAATCTCTGAAGAGAATCCCACCCCAGAACCATCCCATCACCCTGCATGTGCAGGTTAGGCTAAACTACCTAACCTGCACATATTTGGACTATGGGAGGAAAGTGGAGCACCCGGAAGAAACCCATGCAGACATGGGAAGAATGTCTGTTTGGAGCTTGCACAGTCACCCGAGGGTGGAATTGAACTTAGGGCCCTAACACTGAGGCAGCAGTGCTAACCACTGAGCCATCACGTTCCAAATCTTCTTTGGGATTTTCCTGAATAACACACTTCATACTTTCTAGCCTCTCTACATTAGAATTATATACCAGTCTGGATTTTACTTGCATGCTGCATCACATCTCCCAGCCATATTCCTTTGATCTATTGATCCAATAGCATCATTTTTTAACACATAACATTTCAATAAAATTTCCTTGTCTGTTGATAACCTGGTGGCAACAATTGTTGACAAAGCTCAAACAGGTAGAGACATTACAGGATATTCTAGTTTGTGTTAGATTGTCTCCAGCATTAGTGTGTGTCCAGGTGGAATTTTAGCGTTGTGTTCATAAATTTTAATTGTTTATGCATTTTGCCTTCAGCTCTCCAACTTCTGTTTTGCAACACGAAAGTTGCAACAAATTTTGAGCCTCACTATGCTACGCAATTACTCTTAACGGTGAAATAAATTATTGGAATAACACCCATACAGAGTGCTAGTCCCATAGAATCTTTACGAATAAAAATTAGGTTCCTGTTTATTTTGGAAAATATGCCAATATTTATTACAGTAACATGACATTACTAAGGATAAATAGCCAGCTCTGTATGTTGGTGTTAGGTGAAGATTGGGTTGATTCCAAGTCCACAGAGCCGCTTGCTGTTTGGGTAGGGTTAGATCCACAGGATGGGCACACAGTTCCCTGGTAAACTGAAACTCTCTAAAATAGCAACATTAACACAAAATGACTGCCAACGCTTTCTACATAATGACTGCTGCCAATCAACAGCAACTCTGTGTTAACTACTTCAGGTTGCATCCTGATCAATATTTCTGCATGAATCAATACCACTAAAACATACTAACTGATCAATCAAACCTGAAGAGGTTTGCGATTTTGCTATGCAAAAAATGGTTCTCAGATGTTTCTTTAAACTACTCTGAAATACAGTGAATAATCTGGATAAAATTAAGTGTTTTACTTTTTTCCATTTATTGGATAGTGAGGTTGGGAGAGAGAGGAGAGAGGAATGTGATAAGCTACTACTTGACAGCAAATAAAAGGATGCTTGTAGTCCAACTTTAAATCTATGTTGAGAGTGTGGTGCTGGAAAAGCACAGCAGGTCAGGCAACATCCGAGGAGCAGGAGAATCAATGTTTCGGGCATAGGCCCTTCATCAGGATTCTCCTGCTCCTCGGATGCTGCCTGACCTGCTGTACTTTTCCAGCACCACACACTCGACTCTGATCTCCAGATGGCAGAATTCTCATGACATGGCAACTTGTCAGCAGATGCTTACCCTCAGTGAATTAATTGAAATGGAGAATGCAACACCTTCCCATTATGGTGGCCCAAAAAAAAAATCAAATTATCCCCAGTACGGATGATCCCAAGTGAGCACTGAGAATAATTTCACTGCTCCTAGAGTCATATATTTCAGTGATATCTTGAAGAAGCACCCATGCAATATCAACAGGTCATATTCTCATTAGATTTCAGAAAAAGACAGAATTGGAGTCAGGTTTCTACTATAGATCCTACAGGTACTGTGGAGTCACTGAAGAACTGTCCAAATCAGCAAAAAGAGAGATGCCAATTCTCGGAATTTATGACCCAGAATAAAAAAAAACTCTGTATCAGACTTCCTATCACTAACTGTGAGAAGTTCAGATGTTTACATATTGTAATAAGGCATGATATAAATGCAGATTTTTAAAAAAAATTGCTGACTTTCATTTTGTTCATCTTGAAATTTCCAAGACTAGTTGCATAATCCAACCTATAACTTCAAAGAGAGGTAACAACTTCAAATTGCCCATCCTTACAGGGGTACTCACCGAAGCAGGTAGGCCAATTCCATTGGCTACTTGGGCTAAAGTTGTGGCTGCCTGTGTTTTTATTGGACTAGAGTTTTGGTTGGTTGTAGATGTCAGGAGAGAAGTGTATGGTGTCAATCCTGGTTTGCAATAAAAGGAAAGGACTGGTCAATTTTACTGCATTTCTGTCAGATAGTGGGAAATTTCAAAATCCCCGCATTCAGATATTATGCCACATCCTTCTAATATTCTCAACCCGGAAATTCAGTTAACCTAAGGAGCCCACATTTACTGCACTGATTAGTTGACAGTTGTGTCAAGCTGAGACGAAAAAGCTCAAGTCAAAAGTTGAGGAGTAACTCATTGATTATTAGATGATGACTAATAAGTAAGATGAATAACAGGAAGAACAATAAACTCGAGAGAAAGGTGGGAATAAATGATTTACGTTCAGGACAATAGGCCACTGAAGCAGCCAAGGAGGGTGGGCCAGCATGAAGCAGTTAGTCAAGAAAGGCAGACAGGGAAAACAAATACATCAAGGTAGCAATACCACAACAGGATCAGTTCTACTTCAATAAAATACATTTTTATTATCAAATTATTAAAATTGTAGAGTACACAAATATTTGTGGAGCTGCGGATGGTGAGGAAGCTTGTCAAACGACTTGGCAGGATATAGATCAGTTGAAAGGTTGGGTGGAGAAATGCAGATTGAGTTTAAACTGGTCAAGAGTGAGGTAATGCATTTTGGGAGGTCAAATGCAGGAAGAAAGTATACTGTAAATGGCAGGACACAGAAGCAAAGATATTCAGAGGGATTGTTGGGTGCAAATCTATAGTTCCCCAAAAATAACAACACAAGTGGATAAGGAGACAAAGGCGGCATACGGCATGCTTACCTTCATCAGTCGGGGTACTGAGTATAAAAGTTAGCAACACGAAAGTGAGTACTGCAGCTGCTGGGGATTAGAGTCAAAAGCGTGGTGCTGGAAAAGCAAAGCAGGTCAGGTAGCATCTGAGGAGCAGGAAAATCAACGTTTTGGGCAAAAGCCCTTTATCAGGAAAGTTAGCAAGTTGTGCTGCAGCTGTATTGAAATTTGGTTGGACCACATTTGGACTATTGTGTGTAGTTCAAGTCGCCACACTCCAGGAAGTATGTGGAGGCTTTGAAGAAAATGCAGAAAAAGGTTTATCAGGATGTTCCATGGATTAGAAAGTGTATTAGCTATAAAAGGAGAGGTTGGACAAAGCTTGGATGATTTTTGCTAGAGAGTCAGAGGCTAAGGGGCGACTTAATAGCAGTATATAAAATTACGAGAAGCATTGATAAGGTAGATAGTCATAGTCTTCTTCCCAGGGTAGAAATGTCAAATACAAGGGAGCATAGTTTAAGGTGAGAGGAGTAAAGATGAAAAGAGATTGCAAAGCAAGTCCCCCCCCAGCCTCCGCAGAGGATAACAGTCACAAGCATGCAGCACAGAAACAGGGGAGTGGATAGAAGCAGATACAATAAAAATGTTTAAGAGGGAATTAGGATGTCACGTTGCAGTGTACAGGTCATTGGTGAGACCACTTTTAAAATACTTCATTTAAATCTGGTCTCCCTGCAATAGGAAAGATGTTGTTAAACCTGAAAGGGTTCAGAAAAGATTTACGAGGATGCTGCCAGGAAGGGAGGGTTTGAGCAAAATCGGGAGAGACTGAATAGTCTGGGGCTATTTTCTCTGGAGCCTTGGAGGCCAAGGGGTGACCTCAGAAGTTTATAAAGCCATGAGGGACATGGATAGGATGGAAGTGTCAATGTTATTTTTCCCAGGATAGTGAAGTCCAAAACTAGAGGGCATAGGTTTAAGGTGAGAGGGGAAAGGTTTAACAAGGGACCTGTGGGGTACTTTTCACACAGAGGGTGGTGCATGGATGAAAACAGCTGCCAGATGAGATGGTGGAAGTGGGTACAATTACAACATTTAAAAGGTATCTGGATGGTTACATGAATATGAAGGGGTGAGAGATATATGGACCAAATGCTGACAAACAGGACTAGATCAGTTTAGCATATCTGGTCAGTGCAGACAAGTTGGACTAAAAGGTTTGTTTCCGTGCTGCATAACTCTAAGATTCTTGACAGCCATGAACAAGCAGGGAATAAAGGGATAAGCACCATGTGTAGGTAGGTGGGATTAGTTTAGAATTGCAACATGGGTTTGCACAGACTTGGTCAGTCCACAGCCTCTTCCTATGCTCTACAATTCTATGTTCTAATTATTTCTTTCTGCAAATGGTCCTTGGAGCACAGAGTAAGTGTTCATGTCTTTTAAAATGACAGACAATCAAAACTCTGTTTTAGACTATTACAGGAATAGAACACAAGATTCTATGCATGGTTCCAACAACTATAACCTATTTGCTATCTGTGGTTAATTATTGGAAAAGCTTCACTTATAACCTCGTTAACACAGCACTCCAAAAACTAGTCAAGTACTTTGAGTTGTTTCAACCATAGTGTTCTAAAATTGCAAGAGTTTTATTCAACATAAGATGGAAATAATACAATTCTGGTGCAGGATACAGACTGTTAATTATTTATTACATTGACACGAGTCACTCTTTCATTTAGAATGCACTACAAATATAAGGTTTCTTCTGATTAAAAGTAGTCAATAATATACACGAGCCAAGAGGCAACTTTTTGTTTAGCGCATTTTAAAAATAAAGTACCTGCACATTTGTCCGCTACTTTGGATACTTAACCATCAAATCAGTAGCATTTTCCTACCTACTGCTGTTTAACACTGTGATATCAGAGATTGGAGAAATAATCCAAAACTGACAAAGTGACATTGCACCATGACACTATGAAACTGCATTGCATGATAAGGATAGGGAAGAAGTCGCCACAAAAGCTGATAGATTGTTACAACAACCCAATTAGTTCACTGATGTGCAGTTAGGAAGCTGTCATCTCCTACCCAGACTGAGGACATTGAATTGCTCATTTAAGTCCAAAGCTCGAACAAGCTACTCTATTAAACAACAGCGCAGAATGCCATAGTGCTCCTTTCATGTGGGCTGACCATCATCGCGTATATCCTATAAATATCTTGCATTATACAGCACCTTTAACATAGTGAGATGTCCAAAGACAAATGGGAATCCCTCAAAATTTGAGAACTTATCAAATAATGGGATGTTAGGAAAGCTCAAGAGTTTGGCCAGAGTAGGTGTTAAGAAGTGTATTAAAAGGACAGCAAGATAGAGATACCAAGGAAATTGCAGAGCTTAAGTCCTAACTACTCCAGGCATGAACTTCAGAGACCCCTCCTTGATCACAGATTCATAAGGCTGCAGATAAGACACAGTTCAGAGCATAAGACTATGAAGGATCGGCAAAGCAGAATGAGAATTTCAAAACAATACTAGAGCTAATTCAGATCAGTGATCATGGGGATGAAATGTAAAATTAGTTAGAACGAGGACAAGAGAGCTTTGGATGAAAAGCTGAAGAAGAACAACACACACCTGTGGTCTTCAGAATAGGTAACTGAACACTTGAAACTGTACTAGGTAGTTCCTGTGGCCCATTGGTCTCAGAGGTAGAATCATTGAGACTGTCTGCTGGAGCTAGCGCCTCTGCTGGTCTGGAGGGCTGGTTGCTTCCTGCTGCTTGTTGCTGGTGTGCTCTTTCTATGTCCTGCTGTGCAAGTTCAGCCAATGGTACAATAGACTGAAGAGACACCAGTGTCTGCAGTGCTTGGTGTGACAGCTGTGCTGGTTGTATTGTTGTTAATTCTGCTGTTGAGGTATCCATGGTCTCTTGCCTTGCTGTATTGTAAATCAAAGGGGCAGAAAAGGTTTAAAACTACTTCAGTGTTATTAATAGTTAGTCAAGAGTAGATTGAAGAGTACAAAGATTTGTTAACAATTCAGCAGAACTACAAATGTCAGTTTATAAAGAAAAATCATTTTTTAAAAGAAAGAAACTGTACAGCAGGTAGGTATAGTGTAGTTATGTATTATATGAGTAATCCAGAGGCCTGACGACTGGCGTGGAAAGGTGAATTCAAATACCATAGTTGTAGCTGAGAAGTTTAATTTCAAAACTAATTCTTCAGCTCTGGAGGGGGGTCTCTGGACCTGAAATGTTGTCTCTGCTTTCTCTCTACAGATACTGCCAGATCTGCCAAGTTTCTCCAGCAATTTCTGTTTTTGTTTCAGATTTCTAGCAACTATAGTTTTTTGGATTTTTATAAGGGGACCAGGATATTTGAAACAAAAGAATATAAATGGAGTTAATATACAGGCCATAATCAAATTGCATTGAAGATCAGACATACCTAATGGCTTCCTATTTATACACTGATCAATGACTGAAATGTTGAGGTGATCATAATAATGCCCAGCCTTGTAAATTTGTTGTCCAGTGGCACTTAATGCTCACATCAAGCATGTAATATTTATGAAAGGATGATCATGAGTTAAATTTAGCTTCAAGCCATTCTTAAGGTCTTGTCCCACTTATTCTGCCTCTCCCTATAATGCTAACCCTCAATCCTCAACAACTTCCTTGTAAATCTTTTCTGAACTCTAAGTTCAACAACATCTTTCCTTTAGCAGAGGGAGTTGAATTAAACTCTGTATTCCAAATGTGGCCTAACCAATGCCCTGTATAGTTGCAACATGGCATCCCAACTCCTATACACAACGCTACTGACTAATAAAGGCAAGAATACCAAATGCCTTCTTCACTATCTGTCTACCTGCGATTCCACTTTCAAGGAACAATGAACCTGCACTCCAAGGTCTCTTTGTTTAGCAACACTCCCCAGAACCCTACCATTAATTGTGTAAATCCTGCCCTGATTTGCCTTATCAAAATGCAACACCTCACATTTACCTAAATTAAACTCCAACAGTCACTCAGCCCATGTGATTTGAGATCCAATTGTACTCTGAGATAATCTTCTTCACTGTCCACTACACCACTAATTTTGCTGTCATCTGCAAACTTATAATTATATCTCCTTATATTCACATCCAAATCATTTACATAAATGACAAAAACCAGAAGACACAGCACTGATTCTTGCAGCACTACAGTGGTCATTTGCCTCCAGTCTGAGAAACAACTTTCCACTATCATCCAGTCTTCTTTCTTCAAGCCAATTTTGTATCCAAATGTATCCACTTCTTGGATTCCATGTGATTCAACCTTGTTAACCAGTCTATCATGCAGAGAATTATTGAACAGCTTGTGAAAGTCCATATAGACAACGCCCACAGCTCTGCCTTCATTAAGCCTCTTTGGCACTTAGATCCTTCGGTCAAGCCGTCCATGCTGACCAGATATCCCAACCCAATCTAGTCCCACCTGCCAGCACCCAGCCCATATCCCTCCAAACCCTTCCTATTCACATACCCATCCAAATGCCTCTTAAATGTTGCAATTGTACCAGCCACCATCACTTCCTCTGGCAGCTCATTCCATACACGTACCACCCTCTGTGTGAAAGAATTGCCCCTTAGGTCTCTTTTATATCTTTCCCCTCTCACCCTAAACCAATGCCCTCTAATTCTAGACACCCCAACCCCAGGGAAAAGACTTTGTCTATTTCCCTATCCATGCCTCTCATAATTTTGTAAACCTCTATAAGGTCACCCCTCAGCCTCCGATGCTCCAGGGAAAACAACCCCAGCCTGTTCAGCCTCTCCCTATAGCTCAAATCTTCCAACGCTGGCAACATCCTTTTAAATTTTTTCTGAACCCTTTCAAGTTTCACAACATCTTTCCGATAAGAAGGAGACCAGAACTGCACGCAATATTCCAACAGTGGCCCAACCAATGTCCTGTACAGCCACAACATGACCTCCCAACTCTTGTACTCAATACTCTGACCAATAAAGGAAAGCATACCAAACGCTGCCTTCACTATCCTATCTACCTGTGACTCCACTTTCAAGGAGCTATGAACTCCAAGGTCTCTTTGTTCAGCAACACTCCCTAGGACCTTACCATTAAGTGTATAAGTCCTGCTAAGACTTGCTTTCCCAAAATGCATCACCTCACATTTATCTGAATTAAACTCCATCTGCCACTTCTCAGCCCATTGGCCCATCTGGTTAAGATCCTGTTGTAATCTAAGTTAACCTCCTTCGCTGTCCACTGCACCTCCAATTTTGGTGTCATCTGCAAACTTACTAACTGTACCTCTTATGCTCACAACCAAATTATTTATGTAAATGACAAAAAGTAGAGGACCCTGCACCAATCCTTGTTGCACTCCACTGGTCACAGGCCTCCAGTCTGAAAAATAACCCTCCACCAGCACCCTGTGTCTTCTACCTTTGAGCCAGTTCTGCATCCAATTGGCTAGCTTTCCAGTATTCCGTGAGATCTAACCTTGCCATCTTCAAAAAACTCAATCAAGTTTGTGAGACAATTTCCCCTCACACAAAGCCATGTTCACTATCCCAAATCAGTCCTTGCCTTTCCAAATACATGTAAACTCTGTCCCTCAGAATCCCCTTCAACAACCTACCCATCACTAATGTCAGACTCATCAGTCTATAGTTCCCTGACTTTTCCTTACCACTTTTCTTAAATAATAGCACCACATTAGCCAAGCTCCAGTCTACCAGCACATACCCATGGCCATTGATGATACAAATATCTCAGCAAGGGGCCCAGCAATCACTTATCTAGTTCCCACAAAGTTCTGGGACAAACCTGATCTGGACCTGGGGAGTTATCCACTTTTAGGTGTTTTAAGATGTCCAACACCATGTCCTCTGTAATATGTATACTTTTCAAGATATTACTATTTATTTTGAGTCATAAAGATATACAGCATGGAAAAAGACCCTTCAGTCCTACTCGTCCATGCTAATAAGATATCCTAAACTAATCTAGTTCCATTTGCCAGCACCCGGCCCATATCCTTCTAATCTCTTCCTACTCATGTACCCATTCAGATGCCTTTTAAATGTTGCAACTAGACCGCCTCCTGGCAGCTCATTCCATACATGCACCACTCTCTGTGTGAAAAGGTTGACTCTTAGGTCCCTTTTAAATCTTTCCCCTCTCATCTTAAACCTATGCCCTCTAGTTCTGGACTCCGTACCCCAGGGAAAAGACATTGTCTGTTTCCCCTATCCATGCCCCTCATGATTTTATAAACCTCTATAAGGTCACCCCTCAGCGTCTAATGCTCCATTGAAAACAGCCTCAGCCTATTTAGCCTATCCCTATAGCTCAAACCTTCCAACCCTGGCAACATCCTTGTAAATATTTTCTGAACCCTTTCAAGTTTCACAACACCTTTCCTTTGGGAGGGAGACCAGAACTGCACACAATTTTCCAAAAGTGGCCTAACCAATGTCCTGTACAGCTGCAACATGACCTCCCAACTCCTGTACTCAATACTCTGACCAATAAAGGAAAGCATACCAAACACCTTTTCACTATCCTATCTACCGGTGACTCCACTTTCAAGGAGCTATGAACCTGCACTCCAAGGTCTCTTTGCTCAGCAACACTTCCCCAGGACCTTACCATTAAGTGTACAAGTCCTGCTTGATCTGCCTTTCCAAAATGCAGCGTCTCATATTTCTCCAAAATAAACTCTATTTGGAACTCTTCAGTTCATCTGATCAAGGTCCCATTGCATTCTGAGGTAACCTTCTTTGCTGTCCACTACACCTCCAATTTTGGTGTCATCTGCAAATTTACTAACTATACCTCCTAAGTTCACATCCAAATAATTTATATAAATGACAAAAAGCAGTGGACCCAGCACTGATCCTTGTGGCACTCCACTGGTCACGGGCCTCCAGTCTGACACTGGTCACGGGCCTCCAGTCTGAAAAGAAACCCTCCAACACCACGCTCTGGTCGTCTACCTTTGAGCCACATGGCTAGTTCTCTCTGTATGCCATGTAATCTAACCTTGCTAACCAGTCTACCATGAGGAACCTTGTCGAATGCCTTACTGAAGTCCATATAGATCATATCCACTGCTCTGCCCTCAACAATCCTCTTCATAATGTCTTCAAAAAACTCAATCAAGACCTGATTTTCCATGCACAAAGCCATGTTGACTATCCCTTGTCAGCCCTTGCTTTTCCAAATACATGTAAATCCTGTTCCCTAGGATTCCCTCCAACAACTTGCCCACCACTGATGTCAGGGTCACCAATCTATTGTTCTCTGGCTTTTCCTTACCACCTTTCTTAAATAGTGGCATGACATTAGCCAACCTCCAGTCTTCCAGCATCCCACCTGTGACTATCGATGATACACATGTCTCAGCAAGGGGCCAAGTAATCACTTCCCTAGATTCCCACAGAGTTCTCGGGTACACCTGATCAGGTTCTGGGGATTTATCCACCTTTATGCATTTCCAGCACCACCACCTCTGTAATGTGGATATTTTTCAAGATGTCACCATCTATTTCCCCACATTCAATATTTCCCATGTCCTTCTCCCAGATCTCTAACTGTCATATTCTGCTCCACAGTAAACACTTACGTAAAACACTTGTTTTGTATCTCAACCGTTTCCTATGGTCAGACACACAGTTAGCCTTGAGAGTGTGTTGCTCCGAGGAGCAGGAGAAGAATCGACATTTCGGGCTGGAGCCCTTCATCAGAAATGAGGCTAGGAGCCTCGGGGATGGAGAGATAGATGGAAGAGGGGTGAGACTGGGGCGAAGGTAGTTGAGAGTGCAATAGGTGGATGGAGGTAAGGGTAAAGGTGATAGGTTGGCGAGGAGGGTGGAGCGGATAGGTGGGAAGGAAGATTGACAGGTGGGACAGGTCATGAGGACGGTGCTGAGCTAGAAGGTTGAAACTGGGGGGAGGGGAAATGAGGAAACTGGTGAAGTCCACATTAATGCCCTGCGGTTGAAGGGTCCCGAGGCAGAAGATAAGGTGTTCTTCCTCCAGGCATCGGGTGTTGAAGGAGTAGCAATCTGCCTGACCTATTGTGCTTTTCCAGCAACACACTCTAGACTCTGATGTCCAGCATCTGCAGACCTCACTTGCACATAGTTAGCCTTGACCTTTAATGTGCCCTATTCTCTCCCTCGTTACTCTTTTGTCCTTAATGTATTTGTAGAATCTCTTTGGCTTCTCTGTAAACCTATAGTTCAAAGATGTCTCATGTCCCCTTTTTGCCCTCCTCATTCCCTTTTGAGTATACTCCTACTGCCTCAATACTCCTCTAGAGTATGACTCGATGCTACCTGTCTCTAGCTGTCACATGCCTCTTTTTGTTCTTGACCAGAGCTTCAGTTTCTCTTCACCTCCAGAAACTGCCTCTGGACTCTCGTTAATTCATTTTGTAAGCCTCTCAATTTCCAACTCTCACTTTATCTGCAAATACTGTCCCCAATCAACTTTTGAAAGTTCTTGCCTAATTTCATCAAAAGTGGCCTTATTCCAATTTAGAACTTTAACTTTTAGATCCAGTCCATCCTTTTCCATCACTATTTTAAAACTGATAGAATTATGATCACTGACCCCAAAATGCTCCCATACTAACACCTCAATCACTTGCCCAACCTTATTTCCCAAGAGAAGATCAAATTTTGCTCCTTGTCTAGTAGGTACATCCACATACTGAAAAAGAAAATTTTCTTGTAGACGCTTAAGTTCCTTTTCATCCAAGCCCTTAACACGTTGGCAGTCCCGGTCTATATTTGGAAAGTTACATTCCCTACCATTACAATCTTATTGTTCTTACACAAATCCAAGGTCTTACAAATTTGCTTCTCAATTTCCCACTTACTATTGCTAACCTTGTAGTTGGGAACTCAAACCTCTGTGTACACCTACCTGCAGGGGCAGCCCCTTTAGAGACCAGAGATGTTTGTGTCGCTGTTGTTGCCTTCGCTTCTTCTTCCAGTGCTGCGAAACGGGCTGCTTCCTCAGCGGCAGCTGCTACAGCCAGCTCCTCAGGAGACAGTCCCAGTTCAGCAAGGGTCTCTGGCCGGCTATCAGCCAGCAGCTCTCGCGGAGGGAGGAGCTGATCTTGCTGCAACCTGACTCTAGGTTGAGGATTCAAGGCCGCTGCTGTTTCTTGGTTTGTACTGGAGACCCTAACTGCTATTGTGGCACCAACACCAGTGGAGCTAGTAGGCAGAATCTGTACAACATTCTGTCCCACTGTAGACACAGAACCTTGCTCAATGCTATTAGACTGTCCTTCAGTTGATGGGATTGCCTGCAGGAACAGAAAAATAATTTCACAGCTCATTTACATTGTAGTAATTAAGTCATGGTGCCAGTTCTAATTGCTGCACAGAACAATTAATCGATCTGAATCTTCAGATGGAATTAGTAAGAAATCTCAGGTGTCTGTTCTCCAGCTTGTTCGGGTTATTATTTAGATGTTCAAGCAAGGGTTCACACAGCTCTTATGCATCTTCACTATAGAAAATAGCAAAGTTGTTCACTCAAACTTCCCTTATCCTCAGTATTAGCTCCCAGCTTCAGTGAAGTGGTGGGGAAGTTCTGAAGCTTTCACTGAGGCGAAGAACTTCATGGAAAGTACATGGATGACCACTAGGCAATCAAAATATAATAGACAGTTAGTGCAACAGCACCCAGAATGCATTCAGTTTTGAATACTCATGAAAGTAATGGTTCATCTGGGGAGTGCAGCATAAGCCATGTTAATGGCACTATTGGGTTGTCAGCTTATGGACAAGGAATACCAGAAGTGCAACAGTGATACATGATTCAATATTATGGACAAAGATAGGAGTTCTGAAGTAATAGGCATGATTCCAGGATGGTGGACTGCCTTCCTGGTGCCATAATCAAGAATGTGACTGAGGGGCGTGAGGTGGGAGGGTGAACAGTCAGCAGGTCATAGTCCTCTTTGGTATAAATGATACAGATATTAAGGAGGTAGTCCTCCAGGCAGAATTTAGGGTGTCAGGTGGAATAGGATCTCAAAAGTAATCTTCAGATTACTCCCAACGTCACATACAAACAAGTTGAGAAATAGGAGAATAAAGGGGATGAATATGGGACTGGAAAGGTGGTGCAACAATGAGTTCTTGAGAATCTTGAGTAACTGATCAGCTTCAACCTGAATAGAGCTGGAATGGAATTCCTTGCAAAACATTTCACTCATGCCATCATGAGGGTTTAAACCAATTTGGCAGGGATGTAGGAACCAGTATTAGAAAGGAGCACCAAGGTGCAGAAAATACTAGCACTAGAATAAGGGATAATAAGTTAACAGGAGGCTAAGGGAGAAAGTAACAGTCCAAATCAAGATTACTGTGCATATAGTTGAATGCATGGAGTGTGGTAAATAAAATTGATGAGTTACACATGCAGATTGCTATGTTGAAATGCAATGCTGTAATGGAATGCTATGATGCAATAATAGAGACCTGGTTCAAAGAAGGGCAAGACAACGTTTTTAAATATTTCTGGAAACAAAGTATTCAGGTGTGAAAGAAAAAGGGCAGAGGTAGCAGTATTGATTGCTTTGTTGGGCTAGAGGAAGGATTGTAGCAGTGTTCTCCAATGATCAGCTTTGGGACTCAAGCTTTTCTTGATCATTTGATCTTAGTGTACATAACACAATTTCAATGTTTGCAGATGATACAAAACTTGGAAGCATTGCGAATTGAGAGGATGGTGCACAACTTCAAAGGACAAGTCAATGGATTGGCCAGACAAGTGTGTACTATTGCCAAGTGTTATGGATGAGACAAATACAAGTGAGAACACAAATAGTGATAACACAAAACATATAGAGGGATAGAAGCAGGTTGAGTGAGTGGGTAAAAAAATTAAGAAATGGAATAGAATATGGGGATATGTAAGGTTATGCACTTTGGCAGGATGAACAGAGAAGCTGAATATATCATATGAATACAGGAAAACTCTAGAAAGCTCCAGCAAAAGAGGAATTTGAGTGTCCTTGTGCAATATACCAAAAGCTAGGAGGTAACAGGGAAGGGAATGTCAGTCTTCATTTCAAAGAAAATGGAATATAAAAATAGGGAAGTCTTGATTCAAAGCATAAGTTATCATGAACAGTTTTGATCCCGTTATCTAAGATAGACAGGACTGGAGGCAGAGAAGGTTCACTAAGTTGATCCCGAGATTGTCTCAGGAGAACATCTTGTATGGGGTGGGCCTATACTCATGACAGTTTAGAGCATGACAGGTGGCTTTATTGAAAACATACAAAATGCTTAGGAGCTTGCAAGGGTAGATATGGAGAGGCTAATTTCCCTTGTGAGTCAGTCTAAGACCAAAGTGAACAATCTCAGACTAAGGGGCCACCCGGTTAGGGCAGAGATGAAGTGGAATGTTTCCCTCAGAGTGTGGTGAATCTGTAGAATTTTATTTAAATTACAGAGAGCTGTGGATCTTGGTTCATTAACTATATTGAAGGCGGACATGGACATACTAAATCAGCAAGGGAATCAAGGGTTATGGGAGATGACAGAAAAGTGAGTTGAGGATTCATAGAGTCATAGAGATGTACAGCATGGAAACAGACCCTTCGGTCCAACTCGTCCATGCCAACCAGGTATCCCAACCCAATCTAGTCCCACCTGCCAGCACGCAGCCCATATCCCTCCAAACCCTTCCTATTCATATACCCATCCAAATGCCTCTTAAATGTTGCAATTGTACTAGCCTCCACCACTTCCTCTGGCAGCTCATTCCATACACATACTACCCTCTGCGTGAAAAAGTTACCCCGTAAGTCTCTGTTATATCTTGCCCCTCTCACTCTAAACCTATGCCCTCTAGTTCTGGACTCCCCCACCCCAGGGTAAAGGCTTTGTCTATTTATCCTATCCACGCCCCTCATGATTTCATAAACCTCCAAGGTCACCCCCTCAGCTGATCTCACCGATTTGCAGAACAAACTCAAATGAGCCGAATGGCCTAGTTCTGCTCTATGTTATGGTCACACCATCTCACAGTCAACCACACGCTCACTATGCTTCAAATTTAAGGTTTTCCCTCTTGATTAAATTCCTTCAGCACTTCATCTTTTAAGCTCTATAACCTAGGTGACCTCTGCAATTCTCAGATCTGTCCGCCTGTGCCCCCGCCTCCATTTTCTTTTCCACTCCACCACTGTGGCTGTCCCTTCAATCATCTAGATGCCATGCTTTGGAATTAACTTAAACCCCTCAGCCTCCCTTTTCTTACCCAAGATCTCTCTGACAAAGCTTTCACTCGCATTCTACCTCATTTTTGTCTGGTTACGTGAAGCATGAATTTTTCTGTAAATTAAAGTTAAAATTTAATTCAAGGTCCAAATTCTTTTACTCCAAGTATACAAGTTGTTTGTTTTCTGTGGATTAGTGCAGCATCTGGTTCTGTATGGCCAAGTACAATGAACGAAACGCCACTTGAATCAGGCTTTGCGTGCCGTTAGATGTAGTAGGCACATTGACTAGGCCATGCCATACTCTGATTAATACAATTTACATCTAATTGTTTTGAAGTCCCATCTTAAACATGGCTCCTCCAACATTTGCTATGTACAGCTCCACAGTGCTAGTAGTCTACATCTTGTGTCAGAGGACACTGTTTAAAGATTGCTTGCTATCCAAAAGCATTTAATTGGGTTTTAAGCCCACATCCCGGTACAGTCCCAAATCCTATGTATTTCTTCCTTGCCGTACCTGTGTGGAAGGTCCAGGGGCAGGTGTGGACTGTGTTACCATGGTAACTGCCCCACTCTGTGCTGTAGATGCAGTGGTTGCAGTGTTTGTTGTTCCTGCTGTTGCTGTTTCACCATGCACACTTTCAGGAATACCTTGTGCATTCATGGCAGGTGGCTGGACTGCAGAGTTGGATGAGCACAAAAAAAATGATGATTGAACATTAAGTTAACTTACAGTTTCAATTATGTAACAAACTTTACTTAACACATGTCTCAACGCAGTGTAGAAACAAAATGTGCTACACAACACAAGGCTTCCCATGATAAATTAACCATCATAGTTGAAACAAAAAAGACTCACTTTTATATATAATCTTCTACAATCTCAGGACACATGACAGCCAATGAAATACTATTGAAGGGTAGTCACTGTAGCAGCGTAGGAGACACGGCAGCTAAATTACACACTACAATCTCCCACAAGCAGCAGTGCAATAATGACTAGAATAAACTGATTGGGTTTTGCAGATTAAGGGATAACTATTGACAACAACAGTGATGGAAACTTGCCTGCTCTTTAAATTAGCACAATGGCATCTTTTACATTCAGAGAACATACAAGGTCTTGATTTAATGCCTTGTTTGAAGGACAGTGCATCCAGCAAATGCAGCATTGCATCGGCATTGCATTAACAGCTTTAACCCTTTAAACCCTTGCGCACTTCAGTCCCTAGGGTTTGACTTTTTCACATGGTATCTATGTGGAACGAGTAGCCAGAGGAAGTGGTACAGGCAGATATAATTACAACATTTATAATTATTTGGATAGGAAAGGTTTAGAGGGATTTAGGCCAATGAGACTAGTTCAGAATTGGAGATTGGTTGCCATGGACAAGTTGGGGCGAAACACCTGTTTCCACGCTACTTGCCTCTACAACCTTATAGCCTGAATCCACAATTTCTGATTCAGAAGCAAATCTGCCTCCAACTGAACCACAGCTGACAGTACTCTATTATGAGCAGTTAATTCACTCATGAGCTCTGCAAGTAGACAACAAATTATTACAGTTCTGAGGAAGGGTCACTTGACATATGCATGCAGGTGTGTGTAACTGACATATAAGCATAAGAACGGGATGCCATTCAGTCTTTTGAGCCTGTTCCACTATTCGATTAGATAATGGCTGATCTGAATCAAAACGTCATCTACTTGCCTTAGTTCTGTGGGTCACAGAGGTGATCAACAAAAATAACCATTAAATCAGTAAACCAAAGTATTCCTAATGTTCTTGTTCCTCTGGTATACTTGCCTTGGTTTGCTGCAATGTTTGCTGTGGTAGTTGTAGATGTGTTGGTGGTGTTGGTTTCTGACGTCTCATGGGGAGGATTTGAACATCTGACTGGCATTTCAACAAACTCAAGTCTGTGGGTCTGAGTTTCTGAATTCACAGTAGCAACTCGAGGTGCCGCCACCAAAGCTGATCCTGAATTTACAAGCTGCTGTGCTTGTTGTGCAACCATACCACCAGGGGAGGCGACAATCGTGACACGGTTTGGCTCAGACACAGGCTGAAAAGAGAAAAATTCACAGACGCAGGTAAGAGATGCAAAAAGGAGAAACAATGCCAATGAGACAATGCACTTTACCTACTAACCTACTAACTGAGGTGCACAACAATGTAGTAAGACCTGGTTTCAAACAAAAGGTATTTTGAGGAATATCCAAACAAATCTGAGTGATGAATCAGTGGGCAAATATGATGCAAACTACCATACAAGATAAAAACACCTGGCTTGCACAAAGCTAATTTCAGTTCAGAGACTGTTATAGCTGGCTACGAGTTAGTGAGGAATTTGTTACTCCTTACATTTCTCTTTTAATTTGCATTTTTGGACAATATTATCCATAAAACCCACAGTGCCAGTAATACTACAAATCGCGGCTCCCTTTTACCAGTGGAGTATCCACAGACCTAGAAATACAGATTTACGGACATGTGGGAGTCGAGTATAGAGATCAACCTCCGCTTTGGAATAGTGAAACCCAATACGAGGCTTAATTTCAGCAAGCGGTCGTGTATTTTCCCCCTTTATTCTTTCATAGGATATGGGTATGTGTTGGAAGGCCAATGTCTGTTGTCCATCCCTAAATGCCATTGAAGCCATTGGTTAGGCCATTTCAGAGGGCAGCTAAGAGTCAAAAACGTTGTTATGGATCTGGAGTCATATGTAATCATAGAGTTGGTCTGCAGGTACAACAAATAATTAGGAAGGCAAATGGAATTTTGTCCTTCATTGCTAAAGGGATTGAGTTTAAAAGCAGGGAGATTATGTTGCAGTTGTACAGGGTGATGGTGAGGCCACACCTGGAGGACTGCGTACAGTTTTGGTCTCCTTATTTGAGGAAGAATGTACTGGCACTGGAGGGGGTGTAGATGAGGTTCACTAGGTTGATTCTGGAGTTAAGGGGGTTGGCTTATGAGGAGACACTGAGTAGACTGGGATTATATTCATTGGAATTTCTAAGAATGAGTAGGGGATCTTACAGAAACATATAAAATTATGAAGGGAATCGATAAGATTGAAGTAGAGAGGATGGTTCCATTGGCCAGTGAAACTAGGACAAGAGGACATAGCCTCAAAATGAGGAGGAGCAGATTTATGACTGAATTCAGAAGAAACTTCTTCACCCAGAGGATTGTAAATCTATGGAATTCCCTGCCAAGTGAAATAGTTGACGTTATTGCAGTAAACGGTTTTAAAGTCAGAGTTTTTTTTGAACAATAAACGAAATAAGGGATATGGTGAGAGGGCAGATAAGTGGAGTTAAGTCCATGAAAAGATCAGCCATGATTTTATCGAATGGCAGAGCAGGCTCAAGGGGCCTGATGTCCTACTCCTTCTCCCAGTTTTTAAATCAGGCTTAGGATGCAAATTTCCTTCCCTAGAGGGCATTACCCAAAGTGTGTTCTTCCCACAAGTGATGATAGTTTCATTGTTACCATTACAAATCCTGGAACGTGCTTCTCAACATCATAGTGGGTTTACTCAAACTTGATGGGTTGCAGTGGTTCAAGTTGTTATGAAGGTGTAGGCCTTTAAGAGAGAATGAAAGCTGGCAAGGACTGACTGAAAGCACAGTGTGCTGAACAATTAAAAAATGCAACATTTGGTTGTGAAACAAATAGGTGGAGCTAGGTGACATGGTACACAACAAATTTGAATTCGGCCAATCAGTTTAAATTATGCCCCAAGATATCAAAATCCAATCAAATTTGAATTTGAATGTTTTGACGAGACAGTCCGATGTTTTGGGGTATATAAAATCGGATATTTTGAATAGTTGGGGAGAAACGCAAAGAGCAGCTAAGCAGTCTGCTAGCAGAATAGCTCTCTGAAAGGTACCTGTCCGTAAGAAATTTGTGCCGAAGACCAAAGAAAAGATCATTTCCTGAAGAAGGGCTCATGCCGGAAATGTTGATTCTCCTGCTCCTTGGATGCTGCCTGACCTGCTGCGCTTTTCCAGCAACACATTTTCAGCAAAAAAAAAGACAACCCAGGAAAATCTACAGGGGAGAATCAACCTCGCTGGTTGGTTTTGAAACGTGATTTGTTTTTGTAAATCTTAATTGGGATTTTTATTGGATCAGTATTGTAGAGTGGGAGATAAAAGACACGTTTAAGAGAAAGGAATTGTAAATAGTTGTGGTCTAATGTTCTCTTTTGGACTTAAAAGAATAAAATGGTTAAATTTTTCTTTAAATAGCAATATTTGGGGTGGTTCTTGCCACTTAAAACTTAACAGATTATGGTGCGAGGTGTGTTTTTCTGTATGTCTGGTTTAAATTAGCCGAGGGATTTACCCAATATCGTAACAAAGTAAGCATTTCAACACTAACTTCTCAAGGGCAGTGAAAGATAATCAATAACTGCTGGCCCAGCCAGTAACATCAACATCCCATGAATGATAAATAAAATTGAGACTAACTTTGTACTCAACATTTATTAATTGCATTTTAAATTCTATCACAATTCTATTGGAGTCTCTGGATTATTTGTTCAGTGACATTAACATGATACCATTTATAGAATTTTTATAGAATCCCTACAGTGGGGAAAACAGGCCCTTCGGCCCAACAAGTCCACACTGACCCTCCAAAGAGTGACCCACCCAGACTCATTCCCCTACTCACTACTCTAACTTATCCCTAACTAATGCACCTAACTTACACTTCCCTGAACACTATGGGCAATTTAGCATGGCTAATTAACCTAACTTGCACATCTTTAAACTGTGGGAGGAAATTGGTACACCTGGAGAAAACCCATGCAGACACTGGTAGAATGTACAAAGCGTCGCCCTAGCCTGGAATTGAACCTGGATCCCTGGTGCTGTGAGGCAACAGTGCTAACCACTGAGCCACCGTGCTATCTTTAGGCTAAAGGACAGTAGTAACACGGTAGACATTGCATTCCCATTATTTGTTGAGGACCCAGAGGGTTGTTTAGCAGCCAAGCCTCATTATCTTGTCAAAGTCACAACATTTCCATTGAATTGAAATTACAGTAACATTTTGAAAGTTTGGGCCTTTCCTACCTGAATGGTGATGATGGGGGAAGTAGCTCCAGTTACAGCAGTAAGTTTCTGAGTGGTGTTAGGGGAAGCACTGATTATCTGGCCCGTAAGGTTGGCAATGGTACCAAGAGTGGCAATGGGAGTGTTGAGTGTTGGTGAAACGGTGGACACTCCTGCAAGTGTTGTACCTGCTATCGTCCCCAATGTACTTGCACCTAAAGACAATTATGACAAGACTTGAACAACACAGTTTACAATCAATTCCCAAACATCAAAATCAAAAAATATACAAGTGAACCAAATTCCATTTTAAGTTACATTTCTTTGAGAAATACTTGCAGACTCCTGTTCAATTTCCGTTTTTTGGCAAGTTTTTTCACTGTCTATTCCTTGTCTATTTGGCCTGACACATGAAGAAGGGACAAACACAAGTGAGAACATAGCTCTTGTAGCAACTCCCAAGGATCTGGGATTGTATATAGATGTTGAGTACAAACTCTTGCTAGTACTTTTCCAACCTCGGGTCTATGCAGTCAATTACAGTGACATGCTGACTGACTCACTAGAGAATGATGGATCAAAAACAAGATCTTCCAGGCCTCTATATAGGGTACAGCAAGACTGCATGCATATTTGCATGCTGAGCCATGATCTGAGCAGGTTTCCTGCTAATCATTCAAAATCATGTTGTCCTAAAAAATATTGAAAGCAAGATTCTCATCAGCCACACCCTCCTGCTAGATGAAGTTAGACCTTCTCTTCATCCCTCAAAAAAAAAGGAAAAAACCTTTGGCTCCTGTATTCTTGCATATCTGGCCTCATATCCAACTTTTATTTCTCCTCCAAAGTCCTCGAATATATTGTCATCTTCTAAATCCATTCTCATCTTACCATCACTATGTTTCAGTCATTCTAATCAGGTTTCCCTCCACAGCACTGACTATTTCAAAGTTACAAATGACATCCTATGTGAATGAGACAAAAGGCAAGTGTTTCATCCTTGTCCTTCTCCAGATGTCTTTGGACAGGGGCTGGAGGATCACATCAATGTTATTATTTGGGTTGCACATGTCATATGATTTATTAGATAAGAATGAAAACACAAATCACAGAATCACTTGAACTGACTTCTTTTCCTGCTCCCTTATGGTTATTCTGGTGTCCCTCAAGAATCTATTCTCGATCCTTGCCCATTTCTCATCTATTTACCGCCACTTGGATAAAAGTCGGTCTCACAGTCTTCATGCATGTACTGATGGCACCAAACTCAATCTCACCATCAGCCCTCTGAATTCCTCCACTGTTGCTAAAATATCAGATTATTTATTTGACATCCAATCCTGGTTAAGCAGAAATTCCCTCCAATTAAATATTGGGAAGGTCAGACTTGCTGTTTCCAATCCCCGCTACAAATTCCATTCCTTCAATACTACCTCTATTGGTCTCCTTGTCAACAGTCAGCTTAAGCCAGTCTGAATGCAATCTTGGTGTTGCAGTTGATGAGATGTGCTTCTGACCTCAATTGTGCTATCACTATAATTACCTATTATCACCTCTGTAATACTGCTTTGCTTGCCCATGTCTCAGTTAATCTACAACTGAAAAGTTAATGCAATCCTTTACTAACTCCTCTAGACTACATTATTCTGACATACTTCAGGCTACTTTGCCACAATCTACTCTCCATCCTCCATAAACTAGTGGTCATCCAAATCTCTGCTACTCATGCCTTACCTTGCAACAAATTCCATTTTCTGAGCAACACCAACCCACACTGGGTCACAATCAAGCAACATCTTTAAGGCTCCTACACTCATTTTCAAATCCAGCAATAGCCTTGCTTCCCCAGTCTTTGCAATGTCCTATCCTACAATATTGATACTCTCCTGATTTTGACTGCTCATGCATTGCCAATCAGAATCGCACCTCTGCTGGAGGCTGTGCTTTCAATTGCCTAAGCCCAGAGCACTGGAATACACTCTTGCCTCTCCAGCTCATTTTCCCCATTAGGGCACTCCTTATCTTTTGAAGCAAGCTCTTGGTCATCTGACCAAACATTATTTTACATGGCTCAGAAGCACATGGTTTTAAAATACTCCTGTGCAGTGCCTTCAGTAATTTGTTACGTTAAAGACAGTATACAGCGGAACCTCAATTATCCAAATATTGGATTAACCTGCAAGATCGCAAGGTCCTGATAATTGGCTAACTCCAGCATTTGATTATCCGGAATTCAATTAACCGAACGAAACACTCCCCGCCCGTGTCCTTCGCATAGTCGAGGTTCCTCTGTACTAATAGAAACTGCAGCTGTACTCAGGGCATCATAGAGTGACGCCTTCCTTCTCTCCACTGTCTTGCCCTAATTAGATGGAATTTACTAAAATTGCAAGTGGAATCTTGTTGGGCCTCTCCATCTTAGGAAAGCAGTATTACAGCTTGCCATGACCCTCCACCTGCTTTTCACATACTCAACTGTTCTCTCATTTCCAGCTTCAAAATCCACATCTTCCATCCCTTCCTAGCCATGCTCCTTGGTAAATATCATTAACAGCAAGTGATAGACCGAGCTAAGTGATCCCACAAACAACAGATCAGATCTAAGCTGTGCAGTCCTACCACATCCAGTTGTGAATGGTGGACAGTTAAACTCACTGGAGGAGCAGTATCCACAAATATCCTGAATGATGGAAAATTAATGCAAACAAGGCGGCTGAAACATTCGCAGCAATCTTCAGCCAGATGTGCTGAATGGATTATCCATCTTGGCCTCCTCCAGTAGTGCCCAGTATAATGATATCAGTTTTTAGCCAATTCGATTCACTCCATGTGAATTAAAGAAGTGGTTAGAGACACTGATATTGCAAAAGCAATGGGCCCTGACAACATTCCGGCAATAGTGCTGAAGACTTGTGCTCCAGAAAATGCCGCTCCCCTCGCCAAGCTGTTCCACGAAGATACAACACTGGCATCTACCCGACAATGTGGAAAATTGTCCAGGTATGTGCTGTCCATAAAAAGCAGGATAAATCCAAATTGGCCCATTACTGCCTTAGTCTACTCTCGATCATCAGTAAAGTGATACAAGGTGACATCAACAGTGCTATCAAGCAGCACCTGCTCAGCGACGACCAGTTTGAGTTCCACCAGGGCCACTCAGCTCCTGACCTCATTACAGCCTTGGTTCAAACATGGATAAAAGAGCTGGATTCCTGAGGAGAGGGGAGGATGACAACCCTTGACATCAAGGCTGCATTTGACAGAGTGTGGCATCAAGGAGACCTAGAAAAACTGGAATCAATGGGTATCGGGGAAAGCACACTGGTTGGTGGAGTCATACCTGACACACAGGAAGACAGCTGTGGTAGTTGGAGGTCAGCTCCAGGACATCTCTGCAGGAGTTCTTCAGGGTAGTGTTCTCGGCCTAACTATCTTTCGTTGCTTCATCAATGACCTTCCCTCCATCGTAAAGGTCATGAGTGGGGATATTCACAGATGATTGCTTAATGATCAGCACCATTTTCAACTCCTCAGATACTGATGCAGTCCATTTCAAATGGAACAAGATCTGAACAATATCCAGGCTTGGGCTGACAACTGGCAAGTAGCACTCAAAGCAATTTATATAATCTGGGACAAAGCAGACCAATTGACTAATACCACATTAACTCCCTTCTCAACAGATACGATAGGGTCAGGTGTGCACCATCAATGAGATACATTGCAGAAATTCAGCAAGTCTCCATTGATAGCACCTTCCAAGCCATGACCATCAGCCTTTAGAAGGTGAAAAGGGTAGCAGATAAATGGGAATATCATCATCTGCAAATTCCTCTCCAAGGCACTCACCATCTTCACTTAGATCTAGAATGCCATTCCTTCAGTATCACAGTTTCAAACTCCTGGAACCCCTTTCCTAATAGCATTGTGTGTATTTATACCAAAAAGACTGCAGCGGTTCAAGATGACAGCTTATTATCACCTTCCCAAGGGGAACTCGGAATGGGCAAGAAATGTTGGCCCAGCTAGTGACAGCCACTTTTCTTGAATAAGAAAAACAACTTAAGAGGGAAGGTGGCTGGATTGTACTTGGTACATGAATAGGAAAGGCTTAAGAGGGATATGGGCTAAACACAGGCAAATGGGACTAATTTAGTTTGAGGAGAAAGTGAGGTCTGCAGATGCTGGAGATCAAAGTTGAAACTTTATTGCTGGAACAGCACAGCAGGTCAGGCAGCATCCATGCTGCCTGACCTGCTGTGCTGTTCCAGCAATAAAGTTTCAACTAATTTAGTTTGGGAAACTTGGTCACCATGGACACGTTAGACCGAAGGGTCTGCTTCCATGCTGTACCACTATGATTCTACATAAACATGGTCAAATCTTCCCTACTACTCTGGGATAATGTGGACAGAAAAGAACAACCCACACATATTCTCACCATTATAAACCATCTCTTTTGATCGAATGAAATGTACTAAGCCTTCCACACCTGCAAATTTAAGTCAACAGAACTAATGGATTTTCTTCAGCTTTGGAAAAACAAATCACACTGGACTTATTGTGCTTCTCTCCCCAATGTCAGTTCCCCAAAATTATTTTAATTCAAATTTTCAACAAGGTGCACTCATCAATTTTCTCATATCCCAACACTTCATTACATAATTTTCAGTTCAACACCTGGGGGCAGGTAATGATTTCCTTTGCTCAGAATCCATTCACCCTATTAAAAAAGGTTTTTTTGACCACTTTGTTCTTTTCTATAAATCAACCAATGGTCAACTTTCTGCCCCTTTCAGATGCTGAACAATTTGCCACCAAACTGTGTCATCCATACCTAATACCATAACTTTTAAAAAATTCTTCCTGTTCTTTTCAGTTCCGTTGTAGGACTGCTCTTCTCAAGGTCATACATGCCTTCTTTCAGTATCACTGTGGTACCTCATTCATCCTTGTTCCCCATAGCCATTGTGGGATTTAATCATTTTGCATGCTCCACTGCCATTTATCTGTGGTATTGATCCCTTGATTCCACATGCTTCCACACCAGCGTAGGGAGCATATCTGTACCACTGTCCTCTCAGTCAAGACGTCAAGAAAGGATACATTCACTTCTAATGATGCCCTCATCCAGGCCCTAACGTTAAACATAATCTATTCAATACTTTGCTAATCTTCTAATTACAAGCATAAACTGAATGATCATCTCATTTGTTATTGTACAATGGCAAAATTTGGGACAATGTTTACAATCCTTACATTCTTCCACAATTCCTTACAAAACGTCATTCCTCCCTTTCTTTGTAATTTCTGCCAGTTTTAAAATATGAATGCACCATCTTATTCTCCAACTGTGGCATCCACTCAGTTCTTCCTTCTGTTCAATCCAGAGCCAGCTGGGCCCACTTCACAATGGTCTCCTTAAAAGCCTTTGTTCTGTTATTCACTTCCTTGGAAGTGGATTAAAATATATCTTTTTGACCACATCTTTGGTCAATTTGCCCAACCCACAACCAACGCTGCTTTGTGCCTTTTACTCCAAACATAACGAATGTTGCAAAACATTTAAGAAAGAAGGCATAAATACGTTATATGGTGTTAGCAGACTGCTTAACAAAAGCTATCAATACATGGTGTTGGTCATACCTGTGGTCCCTTTCACTACCAAAGTTGTAAGTGCTGGTTTGGCGGCAGATACAGTTACTGGAGTGATCAGTCTGACTCCAGTAACTGGTGTCCCAGATAATGTTCGCAGGATAGTGCCAGGCTGTCCTGCAGCACCTTTCAGCAACACCTAGGGGGGAAGTCAGGAGAAGGGAAAGGCATTTAAATTACACAAGCAGGCAAAAGCATATACTAATCAATGCTAAAAATCATCAAAATAATAAGATGAAGCCTTTTTTGACTCAATCCTATTTTCCAGGAATGTCAGCAGTTTTGGCATCAAGATACCTGCTCTGAAGGAGTCATTTAGTACTAATATCTACATGCAGAAAAGAAAGCGAGACATTTTCTTGGCAAATGTGTTAAATGCATGGTTTCTGTTGGGACTTATAAAGAAGAAAACACATCAAAGCTGATCATCAAGGCAAACATCAGAAATAACTTCCAATCTTTGAATTGATGGATGACTCAGAAAACTTTCTTACCCATTCATCTCTCATCAACATCTCCATTTCCCAACACTGCATATACTACAATGTTCAAGACTTTGCTTCTCGCACCCTGCCATGTTACCTCCACACTCGCAATTTCTTACGAAGAATTTATCCAAGCTCTCTCCAGTAATTAGAATATTCCACAATCTAGGCCAAGTTCTATACTACAGCCTTCCTGTGCAGTTGGGTTTCTTTGCAAAGGAAAAAAAAGCAAGTCTTGTGCACTGAACATTTAAAACTACCTAATCCATGGTGTTTGAGATTGTTATCCATATTATTTTTCCTTTTGAGAAAATGGGCAAGGAAAGAATTTTAAATCAGAAAAAGATTCACAGCAGTCTATATCCTGTACCAACCTGGGTAAGTCCCTGTTGCCCTGTCTGCAGTTTGGGTACAGCAGTGATGAATTTTGTTGGTGTTCCAGTTCCGGAGGTCATTACTTTTGTAGTGATGATGGTAATTGGGGATTTCATACCAGGACTTCCTGTGACACCTGAAATAGAAAGCGCAGAAAATATAGTGAAATTAAAATCACTCACCACACTCAGGCATGAATTCTTAGTACATTACATGGCAATTCTATTTGTCTAGGTTAACCTATAGATGAAGACGACAGAAATTGCTGAAGAGTTAAAAGCAGAGTTAATGTTTACAGCCCAGTGACCCTTCTTCAGAACAAAGGGTGAAATAAAGAAGGGACACTGGACTAGAAACGCCACCTCTACTTTCTGTCCATAGATGCTGTCGGACCTGCTGACTTTCTCCAATAATTTCTGTTTTTGCTTTAAAGTGTAGTCACTTGTTGCTGTGTAGGGAAAGTAGTAGCTATTTTATATTTAGCAAGAACCTACAAAACCCAAAACTAACTAATTACCAGATAATCTGATTTAGTGACATTGCTTGAGGAATAACTATTTGAACATTCATCTATCGAATTGAGGGAAAAATATTTAGTTATGTTAACCCATACAATAACTTCATAGCGGAACTGTCCCAAATTCTTGTCCTCCAGTCCTTGAAAGCAATAAACAGAACAAGGCTGGCATAGTTATCTTTTAAAAATTTTCCTCTTCCCAATGTGGCCAAATGATGTCACCTTCCTTGTTGTGGCACTATTTCCTAGACAGAACTGACTTCCTTTTTCTGAAGGTGCTAAAATGGGGGTTAGGCATAAATCCTTATACTCCATCAAACCTGCCATCATTCAGCTCACAGCTTTGGCAGGCAACATTATTTGGCAACCTAAGTACCTGTAACCAAGTACTGCCTCAGATACTTTCAAGGGCTGTCCCACCTAGGAGGGGGTAAACATATTTTTGATGATTAAAACACCAAGATGGTACAAATCAGTAGCATATGCCTCTCAAGTTAAAAATCATGAGGTGAAATCTTATTCAAAGCTCTTATTGGATACAGTTGAAACATAACAGTCTATCTGGACTGAATGCAGCACCAACATGGGATCATACTCGAAAGAAACTCAGAGCTCACTTGCTCACCTTTCACCAAACAACTGACACTCATGACAGACCTGCTGCTTAGCTTGTTCCCACCTCATGTTCATATCTATGAATCAGGAGACCTGGATTCAAGTTCCACCTGCTCCAAAGATGTAGAATAATAGTTCTGAGCAGGTGGGTTAGAAAATATCCACAATTATCAGTTTCCAACTTCTGCTTTGGATATTGATCAAACTAGTTGGGGAGAAGCCGGCTCAAAGAACAAAAAACTTCTCGGCTGTTTACCTGCTTCTTGAGAATTAACCTTAATATGGGTCCAGTGTGGTGCAAGGCAGAAGTAGGGGCAGAATTCACATTCCCCAGTGCTATCCTACACTTGCACCTTGAGGACGCATAGTGGGTGGTCATTCATTAGAAAATAGTTCTGGCCAAATAGTCAAGAAATGTTAAGGATAGCCCATGAAATTTCTATGGCAAAGCATGTCAAAAGACTTTTTCAGAAGACCCAAGTAAATACAAATCAAAATTTTAATTAGTCAGGTCTTCACTGGAAGATGGTGCAGTTTTGTTAAATGTGCCATATGTGACAGATGGTGGAAAAACCACAACCTACAATCAAACAGGCATCTCTAATTATCAAACAAAAGACAGATAATACTGGACAATCTCAGCAAGTGTGGCAGCATCTGTGGAGAGACAAAGAGAATTACATTTTCAAGTTTGATATGACCGTTCAAGTGCAGGGCCTTTGCCAAAAACACACACCACCTGTATTCTTTGCTATTATGGATACGGCTAGTCAGTTCCAAGAGACCATTCCCTTGACAACAATTATCGTTAAGGGAATGGTAACAAAACCTCCCAGTTCTTTGTGCAGTATTGATTATCGACAGACATCCAGTCGGATCAAGGTTCCAATTTTATGTTTAAACCTTTTCAAAAGTTGATGAGCCTAATCTGGGCACAAAACAGTTAAAAGTTTTCAACACACCATTCACAGGTACAAACAGCCTTAGAGTGGTACCATCAAATCCTAAAAGCAATGATCAGAGTATACTATTATGAATAGCACTGTGATTGGGATAAAGGACTGGAAATTTCTTTGTTTCCTACTTGAAAGTCACCTAATCAATCTATCAGTGGCCCTTTGAATTAGTTCATGGATAAGAGACAAGATGATCCTCAAACTAATCAAACAAAGGTCTTCGTACCGAAGAACAAATCTTCCATTCGGAGAACAGCTTGTGGAAGCCTATAAAGTGGCTCAGGAAACCTTTAAAGCTTCACAATCATGAAGCAGAGGATACAAGGTAAACCATTGAAAGCACAATTTAATGGTTCACATAAGGCAGTCAAGATCATTAGTTAAGCAAATTATTCAACTTGTACTTCAGATCGCCAGAAAGAGCAGTCTGTTGAATATGTTGAAATAGTACCATTACCAGGGAGGAGGATACACACACGTGTCAGGTAGTTAGGACAATTGTGGGTGAAAGGCAGAGCGAAAATGAGAGGAAGAAATCGGAATAATTTATAAACTAAACATTACTGTCCAGTAAGCTAACATTGGACTAATCAGAACATTAGATACTATGCTCTCATACTTAGCTGAACAGAACAAATACACCTAACAAGGGTACTTGCATTTTATGATCTGGTTGTAAAGCAAGCAAGAAAACACTTTTTATTGGAGCTCAGTAAACTAGCTGGTAATAAGTCAAATTTAAAAAGGAGTCTGCCAGGATTCCTACAGCTTTAGCCATATATTAAATGGATATAGAGGAATTGTCTCCTATAAAATAGTATCCTTGCTGTTTGGGTCTACAGAAACATAGTAGAAATCCAATACATGTTAGAAAATCACCTAACTGAACCCAGTCAAAGAAGCTGGAGTTCCCCAGACGAGTGTGTGCCTAATACCAGATATGCAGAATCTAGTTGCACTAACTACAAAAAGGTCAACATAGTGATAAAGACAATTTGCAATCCAATTCCATGCTTGAAAGACTGTATTAATAAAGCTGGTATGCCATATTTCTTACCAATGTATGACTTTAACACAAGCTAAGGAGATATTAACCCTTGTCACACCAAATAGTCTTTTCCAATGTTGAATGATGCCACCCAGGCTTAAAAAAAAATCACAGCCACTTTCTAGAGGTTAATGATTCAAATAGTAGTATGTGTTCCTAACTGCATTGTTTACCTTCATGATATACTGGTGCTCTGACTGTTACAATAGCCACTTGAATCAATTAGAAACTCTATTTAGAAAGTTACAACCAGCCAATTTGGTGATAAATCTTGCAAAAATCAAGTTTGCAAAAGCACAGGTAACTGACTTGGAGCAAAGCAAGTGCTGTCAAGAACAGAGAAAGTAAGCTTTGATAGAGTTCCCAGGCCTAAAGCTGAATTTGAAATTGATGATTTTGGAAATGTTTGGTTTCTATTGCTACCAATGGCATTTCATTTCCTATAATGCCTACATATTCACACCCCAAAGAAAAGGTCTCGGTGCTATGAAACTTCATATTTAATCACTTTTGTGAACATGAGTTTAAGGACCAAGGATATACAGTTTTCTTTTAGAAAAGGTGAACGACAGGCATTGGAACACCTTTTTAAGCCAGGCATTTCCTAGTAGTTACATCTCTTATGATTCTGGATCAGTGGTGCTGGAAGAGCACAGCAATTCAGGCAGCATCCGAGACTCTATGCTACTTTCTCCCCACCCCCACCCTCCTCTAGCTTATCTCTCCACGCTTCAGGCTCTCTGCCTTTATTCCTGATGAAGGGCTTTTGCCCGAAACGTTGATTTTGCTGCTCGTCGGATGCTGCCTGAATTGCTGTGCTCTTCCAGCACCACTGATCCAGAATCTGGTTTCCAGCATCTGCAGTCATTGTTTTTACATCTCTTATGATGTCAACATTTGTCTTTGTGGAACAGAATGACAGCCATCTGAGCATTTAAAACCTTATGCATTTTGTCCTCAAGAATCAAAGATTATTGGCCAAAGTGCTTTTTAGTCAATCTTTGCAGAAAGGAATAATTTTTGTCCTTTCACCTGGTTTGCACACATACATGCTTATGAGTGCCATTTCCAATATTTAGAGGGGCAAACATTTATATTTTCATATTACAAACTGTGTGCTCATCAGCTGTGCATTTTTACGTCTAGCCTATTTAACCCTTTAAGCATTTTAAAAGCCACCAACAGGTCACCCATCAATCTTCAATTTTCTACAGCAGAAAATAAGAAATCTGAAAGGTTGAATCTGTTCCAAAAGTTAAACCCTCAGAACTGGCATATACTCCAATACAATCATCATTTTTATAATTATACAGACCAAAACCACGAAGTATTTTAAGTGCAGTCTAACCAAAACTCTATACAATCCCAACAACAATTCACTGCTTCTCAATTATAGTCCCATAGAAATTAATACCCGTGCTTTGGTGCATTTGTATGGCCTCATTAAACTGTGTTGCTATTTCAATGATTTGTGCATCAGTTTCCCTGAATCGCTTTTCTTCTGTTGCTCATTTAGACACCTGCTTTCCAAGCAGCAAGTTGCCTCCTCATTCCTCCGTTCAAATGCATCACCCAATACTTAGCTATATTAGACAGATCAATGCTTTTCTCTGGTCTATACCCGTAGTTCCGGACTGTGAAATAAGTGCAGACATAGGGATGGTTTTGAGAATGGTGGTCGCTGGTTTCGAAGAAGCAGGTGACACATTGCTGAGGCTGACGAATGTCTGCTTAAGGCCCACATTCCCAGCCTGTGAGGTGGTGATGATGGTGGCAGGCTTCCCATCTGCTGAAGTAACAAGTTTCAAAATGGTAGCTCCTGGAGGCAGTTGACCTTTGGTCTGATGAATTAAAAAAAAACCTATTAGCTATATTGCAGAACAAATCGAATTCCTCAATATCATTTGCAATCTGGACAAACACTCCTCTCACAGAAGCCTGACAATGTGTGAAAAGGAATCTTATTTAAGTTTTAAAGTAAAATCTCCACTAATACATGAAACAGGATTGAGAGAACAGCTGTAATAGTTAACTTCTGACAAAACTTTTTTTTGCAGTCAGCCAAAACACCATAAAATTTGTTTGTTTGTAACACATGCATTTCAGCAAACATGCTGGGCATTATTTAGGTTCTATTACTTTACACAGGGTGGTAGGTGCTGGAACATGTTGCCAGCAGAGGTAGTAGAGGCAGGCATGGTAGATTCATTCAAGGAGCGTCTGAAGAGATGCAGGAGGAGGTGGGGAGCAGAGGGATACAGGTATTTATGAATTGGGCAGTAGGTTTAGACAGTGATTTGGATCGGCCCAGGCTTGAAGGGCCGAAGGGCCTGTTCCTGGGTTGTAAATTTCCTTTGTTCTTTGTATATACAAGCTTTACACTTGATGTGTAACTTGAGAATAATCTGGATAGGTCTATAGCAGCATATTTGAAAGTAGGATTTACACAGTCCTTTCAGGAATCTCATGCAAGTCATAAGACATTCAATTTCTCATCACTGAATTGGCTCAGTGTTCGTATTAATTGAACTGTTGTTTTGAAACAAATGGATTTTCTTGGAAGCAAGGCAAGTTTCTTTCTGAAACAAACAGAAATGGATTAGCTCTCGAAGCGTGGGTGGACACGGCTGGCATAACAGCTGCTTGCCAATGTCACATCCAATTGGTCTATAAATCTCAGTGAAGAGAAATGGGGATGGCTGGGAGGCCAAGGGAATGCATGGATTCTGTGACACCCAAGGCTCATGGAAAAGGCCCACAAATGAAAGACGTTTGATACCTTAAGAGTTGCGAGTTGTAATTATTCAATCCCATTCAAGGGATATGCAAATCCACTTATTTTAGTGCACTTTCACGATACGCAACCACACAAAATTGATGGCAAGGAAAAGACCAGATGATCTATCAAACCTGTTGCTTGTTTCACTCAAGTTGCCACAGCTTCTACCTCTATTATAAATAATGTTTTCCAGTAACGGTGATTTTAAAAAGCATAATGTTAACCTATAGAACACATTAGCAACGTCACGAAATGCTAACCTGGAAGATCTGTGTAAGTGGCCCAGTGGAGCCTGGGTTTGAGATGGTGGCTTGTTGCCCTGGTTTAGCCTGCAGGGTGAGCACTTTTCCCAGATTGGAAATCTAGGATACGAGGAAAACTGCAACATTAGTAAAATACTGGGGAAATCATTACATCAACCACCCAAAAGACATTTAATTGTAATAAATACCAAGTCTCACCTCCAGTGCTTTTCATTTTTGCGTTACTTTCCTTTATAATTACCAATGCAGACTTTACCTGACCTTCCCCATGTTAAGCCACCACAAACTAGATAAATAATTTTACCTTAGTGAAATTTTGTCTAAATACTCACGTGTTAAATATTTCTCAGCATAAATTCTGCGACTCAATTCTCGGACTATTGTTGTACAGTCACATGTACACTACCAGGTCACCAAGTTAAAAAGCAATGTATTTTGTTTCCTAAATTTGTGCAGCACAATGTTTGCATTTGCTCCCTGACTCCCATTTCTCCTGGTAGCAGAAAATCTTATTGGATTAAAATGTCACTGGCACTATACCCAAATAATAACAGTTCACTAATCAAAGAAAAGTCAGTGCCAACAAGTTATTCTATGGTCAACTGCATCATAGTGAAGTCAACTAATTGCTCCTCTTGCATTGCACAATGAGTTAGAAGCAGGAATCCTGGATATTTTATGAATTTAGCTGACCACATGACAACCTCTACCATAATGTCACCAATGACAAATTTAATCTGGGAAGCAAACGTGAAACTTTCCTGGTCTTCTACTCGGTTCATGCTGAGAAGAGCCTTACCTCCCTCAACCTTTCTTCAAAAGACATGTCCTCCAGTCCAGGCAGCATTCCGGTAAATCTCCTCTGCACCCTTTCCAAAGTTTCCATATCCTTTCTATAATCAGGTGACTAGAACTGAACACAATATTCAAAGTGTGGTCTAGCCAGGGATTTACAGAGCTGTAGCATAACCTTGCGGCTTTTAAACTCAACCCCCCAGCTAATGAAAGCCAACACACCATATGCCTTCTGAATAACCCTGTCAGCTTGGGTGGCAACTTTGAGGGATCTATGGACCTGCACCCAAAGATGTCCTCTGTTCCTCCATACTGCCAAGAATGCTGCGTTTAACCTTGTAATATGCATTCAAATTCGACCTTCCAAAGTGAATCACTTCACATTTTTCCAGGTTGAACTCCACCTGCCATTTCTCAGGCCAGCTCTGCATCCTGTCAATGTCTTGTTGCATATCCACCATTCCAATAACCTTCGTGTCATTGGCAAACTTACTAACCCAACCTTTCACTTCCTCATCCAAGTCATTTATAAAAATCACAAAGAGCAGACATTCCAGAACAAATCTCTGCAGAACACCATTGGTCACCGAGCTCCAAGCTGAATACTTTCCATCAAATACCACCCTCTGTCTTCTATGGGCCAGCCAATTCTGTAAACACACAGCCATATTTCTCTATACCCCATGCCTCCTCACTTTCTGAATGAGCCTACCATGGGGAACCTTATCAAGTGCCTTGCTAAAATCCACATACACCACATCCACTGCTCTACCCTCAATGTGTTTTGTCACATCCTCAAAGAATTCTGTAAAACTTGTGAGGCATGATCTGCCCCTCACAAGGTCATGCTGACTATCTCTAATCAAACTATGCTTTTCCAAATAATCATAAATCCTGTCTCTCAGAATCCTCTCCAATAATTTGCCCAACACCAACACAAGACTGACTGGCCTGTAATTCTGAGGATTGAACAAGGGAATAATATTTGCCACCCTCCAATCATCTGGTACTACTCCAGTGTACAGTGAGGACACTAAAGATCATTGCCAAAGGTGCAGCAATCTCTTCCCTCGCTTTCTGTAGTGACCTTGGGTATACCTGGTCTGGTCCAGGTGACTTCTCTATTCTCATGTTCTTCAAAATGTTCAGCACATGCTCTTTCTTAACATCAGCCTGTTTCATACTGTTCTCACAAACGACAAGGTCTCTCGCACGAGTGAATACTGAAGCAAAGTTTTCATTAAGGACCTCCCCAACCTCTTCTGACTAGAGGCGCAAGTTCCCTCCACTATCCTTGATCAGCCCTACCTTCATTCTGGACAACTTCTTGTTCCTCACATAAGTGTAGAATGCCTTGGAGTTTTCCTTAATCCTACCCTCCAAGATTTCTTCATGCCCACTTCTAGCTCTCCCAAGTCCATTTACTAGTTCCTTCCTGGCGACCTTGTAACTCTCTGGAGGCCTGTCTGATCCTTGCTTCCTCAAACTTAAGCAAGCTTCCTCCTTCCCTCGAACACAGAACATAAAACATTACAGTGCAGTATAGGTCCTTTGGCCTTCGATGTTGCGCCAACCTGTGGAACTAATCTGAAGCCCATCTAACCTACACTATTCTATTTTCATCCATATGTTTATCCAATGACCATTTAAATGCCCTTAAAGTTGGCGAGTCTACTACTGTTGCAGGCAGGGCATTCCATACCCCTACTACTACTCTGAGTAAAGAAACTATCTCTGACATCTGTCCTATATCTATTACCCCTCAGTTTAAAGCTCCCCTCGTGCTAGCCATCACCATCTGAGGAAAAAAGCTCTCGCTGTCCACCCTATCTAACCCTCTGATTATCTTATGTCTCAATTAAGTCACCTCTCAACCTTCTTCTTTGTAACGAAGACAGCCTCAAGTCACTCAGCCCTTTCCTCCATACTAGGCAACATCCGAGTAAATCTCCTCTGAACCCTTTCCAAGGCTTCGTTCTAGAATGCGGTGACCAGATCTGTAAGCTATACTCCAAATGTGACCGCACCAGAGTTTTGTACAGCTGCAGCATGACTTTGTGGCCCCTAAACCCAATCCTTCTACTAATAAAAGCTAACACACCGGACGCCTTAACAATCCTAGCAACATTCAGGGATCTGTGTACACGGACACAGAGATCTCTCTGCTCATCTACACTACCGAGAATCTTACCATTAGCCCAGTACTCTGCATTCCTGTTGCTCCTTCCAAGATGAATCACCTCAGCCTTTTCTGCATTAAACTCCATTTGCCACCTCTCAGCTCAGCCCAGCCCAGCCCAGCCCAGCCCTGCAGCTTATCTATGTCCCTCTGTAACTTGCAACATCCTTCAGCACTTTCCACAACCCCACTGACTTTAGTGTCATCTGCAAATTTAGTAACCCATCTTTCTATGCCCTCATCTGGGCCATTTATAAAAATGACAAACAGTGGTGGACCCAAATCAGATCCTTGCTGTACACCACTCTTAAATTGCTCTCTCAATTGACGTGGCAGGGCACTTGGTTCAAGAGCAACTCGGGATGGGCAACAAATGATGGTCTTGCCAGTGACACACTCATCCCATGAAAGCAAATTAAAACAAAAGTGAAAAAAATTGATCTTCAGCACTGGCTTTGACATTGCAGTCAAAATCCTGGAACTCGCTCTCTAAAAGCACCAAGTGTATTCACCATATGGACTGCAATGTTTCGAGTTTACCACCACCTTCTCAAGGCTATTTACAGAAGGGCAATAAATGTTGGGCTCGCCAGCAGTTCCCATATTTCATGAATGAATAAGCAAATAATCAGTTCAACTCTCTCTACACAGTAAAAAGAAAGAAAAGATATTGACATGAAGTATTGATTTTGTTGCTGTTGGCACAGAGGCTACCAGATGTCAGATGGTGTAGAATCAGCCTGGATAGAATTGAGGAACCACAAAGGTAAGACAACCACAGTTGAAGTCTTGTACAGGGCTCCAAAGGGTAGTCAAGAGCTGGGGCACAAGATACACCAGGAGATAGAAAAGATGTGTAGAAAAGGGAAAGTACAGTAATCACGGGTGATATCAGCATGCAGGGGCACTGGTAACATAAGATTGGCAGTGGTTCGCAAGAAAAGGAATTTTAGAAAAAAGTGGGCGGCACGGTGGCACAGTGGTTCGCACTGTTGCCTCACAGCGCCAGAGACCCGGGTTCACTTCCCGCCTCAGGCGACTGAATGTGTGGAGTTTGCACGTTCTCCCCATGTCTGCGTGGGTTTCCTCCGGGTGCTCCGGTTTCCTCCCACAGTCCAAAGATGTGCAGGGTCAGGTGAATTGGCCGTACTAAATTGCCTGTAGTGTTAGGTAAGGGGTAAATGTAGGGGTATTGCCGGGTTCGCTTCGGCGGGGCGGTGTGGACTTGTTGGGCCGAAGGGCCTGTTTCCACACTGTAATGTAATGTAATGTAAAATGTATTGAACATTTGCAGCACCTGCCATTTTATAGGAAAATCTCTCCAACTAAGTTGATGTTGGGAATCTGGAACTCAGTAACCTGCAGGGGTAGTAGACACCGGAAGTCTCAAACATTTAAGTAGTATTTAGATATGATCTTGTGATGCCACAGTGTACAAGGCTATGGGCCAAGTGCTGGAAAATGGGATTAGAATCGTTAGGTTCTATAATTCTTCTATGATTCTATATTCACAGGCATTTAAAGGAATGTTGGGGAGGGTCTCATACAAACTATAAAATTCTAACATGGTTAGACTGGATAAACGAAAGTTCTTAATCACTGAGGAATCCAAAACCAGGGATCACAGCTTAAGGATACGGGTTGGCCATTTAGGACAGAGATAAGGAAAGACATCTTCACCAAAAGTGTGGTGAGCCTAGGTAACTGTCTGCCACAATTGAGATCAATGTTGAATGTTTTCAAGGAGGAGATAGATGTACTACTTAGAGCTAAAAGGATCAAAGGGTTTGAGGCAAAAGCCAAACACGGTACCGATTAAGTCAATCAACCATGGTCATATTAAAATGGTGGGGCAGACTCAAAAATCCCAAATGGCCTACTCCTGTGCCATTTTCAGTTTCTGTAGAGTATTATGTATAGTTCTGGATGTTACACTACAGGAAGGAGGGGAATGCATTGGAGAGGAGGTTTACAAGAATATAAATGATACAGACATGATGCACCAAACGATACCACAACAATTCTGGGACTCGGGAAATGTATTGAAAGATTTGACAATAATTCTGAAGATTACAAAAAAAAACACTTTAAAGGAACACAAAATGGTTCAGAAAAGATTTAAGGTTGAGGAGACTGGCTTGAATTAAAAGGAGAGGATGGATAGAATGGGACATTTTTGCACTGGAGCATGGGATAGGTGATTCTAGAGGTTTATACCGAAGTGTCTGTTTCTGTGCTGTACATGTCTATGACTCTGTGAGGAGCACAGATAAGGTGAATAGGATACCCTAGGGAATCCTTCCCTAGGGTAGGGGAGTGCAAAGTTAGGGGCATATTTTTAAGGGGAGAGAAGAGAAGAGAAGAGAAATTTGAAAGGGGCCTGAGAGACAACCTTCTTACAAAGAAGATGGTACATATGTGGAATGAACTGCTAGAGGAAGTGGTAGATGCAGATACAGTTACAACGTTTAAAAGATATTTGGACAGATGTAGGAATAGGAAAGTTTAGAGGGATGCAGACAAGTGGGACTAGTTTAGTTTGGAAAACTTGATCAGTGGAGGAGTTGGACCTAAGGGTCTGTTTCTGTGCTGTATGACTTGATGGCTGTTCAAAAGTCTGATTTTGAAATTTGCCATTTTAAAAGGACTTGCCCTGTAGTAATACATTTTTGGAGATCATCACCCTTTGCATAGAATCTCATTTCTCACATGAATTTTGTATCCAGAGATGAAAGTGACTTCCTTAGGGGGCAGCTAATTGGAGATATATTCAGGAATATTTTCCTATTAAAATTCACTCGAACATCCCTTGAACAGGTTAAAGAAACCTCGGTCACTACTTTTGATTGCAGGATAAGTTCAGAGAGGGAGAGGGTCAGTCTTTTCCCATACTATGAAATGGTCTGCTGACACGCACCAAGTTGAATAAGTAATAATGGCTGCTTGGGCAGGGTGTAATAAAAGTAACTGGTATAGATAAAACCAACAATAGTACAGTAGTATCCCAGCTCTTATCACTACACATTGGAATGGTGACAGAGTGCAAATTTTCCAACCAGCTCCAGTGATGCAGTATTTTGTTTACAAGGTTAGGTTGGAGAAGATTGGGTTATTTTCTTGGAGCTAAGGAGATTGATAGGTGATTTGATAGAAGTGTTCAATTTTATGGTCAGGTTCAGATAAGGTAGGAAGAAGTTGTACCCATCAAACGATGTTACAAAGAATTGAATGGACAGATTTACGGTTTTGGGCAAGAAATATGGAGAATGTGAGGGAAAGCTTTTTATGCGGTACACAGTAAAGACTGGGAACTCACTCCCGTTGAAGTCACTGGAAGCGGAGACAATGATTTCAAAAAGAAATTTGACGGGCACTTGAGAGAAATAACCTTGCAGCGTTCATGGGATAGACCGGGAAATGAGACTGATTGGATTGTTCTACAGAGACTTAGCATGGACTTGATAGGCCTAATGCCATCTTGACTCTTTCCCTCCTGAAATAGTGATTCAAGGAACTGTTGATACAGAATGTAAAAATGACACAGGTCAGAAGATAAAGTACTGCCTGACTTCTGGATGTACAGCAAGGTCAGAAAATGCATTAAACAGCACCAAACCTTAGTCTCAATATGCAGCAACAGCATATATGCAAGGACTAGTTCTAAAGGACTTTCAAAGCCTCCCATTGTACTCCTTTAAACAGGTGAGAGTAAAGGCTCATGATTTAAACTTTCAGAAAGCACAAGGTAATATCTTATTCTTCTATCCATAACAGAACATTCAGGAACTCATCAATTTTGGAGCTGCTAAAGTAAACAGGAACACAATTGAATGTTGACACCCTTACCAATGTGCTTCCTCCAGCCATGGAGATAGGACTCTTGACTAGTGTAATTGTTTTTGTGACCCCACCTACTACAGTGGTCACCACTTGTGCCTGCTGAGCCACAGTGACTGTTCCTGATTTGTGCACTGTGATGATGGGTCTAGCTGAAGCAGTGGAAGTGGCAGCATGGGTCGGTGTCACTAACTGGGCAGCAGCCGTCTTCAACATTGAGGTCGCCGGTGTGTTGACCTGGAAGACATGCAAATCAAGTTGTGTGATAAACGGTAATATGAAGATATTATGGTCAAAGGATTTTTGATAACACACTGTGGCACCACCATTTCCATAATACAGCCCAACACACCACCTCCACCCACCCCCCCCCCCCCCGATAAAAAAAAAGCAGTCAGGTCAGGATAATCCAGCGTAACACAGAACAATATGCAAGTATAGACCCATGTTTGCTACCCGGGTTGTTCAGAGATTGGTGGATGGTCAAGTTTATTTTAACTCATTTCACTCCTGGAACTGTGATATATCTACTAAACTATAATACTGAGTTTGGGTTGTGCAAAGTTGTTGAGGGGGTAAGGGATGGCAGTAGAAATATAGCAAATTAATGTAACATGTCCAAGTTTTCAAACGGCAGTATATTGAGAAAAGACTGGGAATGCAGTGAGCGTGTGATAAGTGTCTGGCTCAAACTCGACCAAGCAGTTAATGCTTCAATATTAGTTTTTTTTCCCCCATTTTCAGAAAGTGGCCATCACTGTAAAGTGAGCATCTATTGCCTGCTCCAACAGGCCTTCTGAATTTGCATAGCTTATGTGGTGCTCAGCTGTATATCTAGTCAGTTGTTTTTTATCTGTTTTATGGGAGCTCAAAATCCTCTCTGCTTCTAAGTGTCATAAACACTTTATTGGCCAATATAAAGACAACTATGACCATGGAAACAGAATCCACGGTCACTGTTAATCAGTCTGCAAATCCTACTTCACACAACTGTCCAAAGAATAAAAAAGGTACAAAAAAAAAGTTATTCACAATGGCTTTTTGAAATGACATACCATGACTGATGGAGTGGCTACCTTCACAGTGGTTGCCAAGGTACTGACTCCGGGAGCAACTGCGATTGTTTTCACCAGTGTTGTGCTAGGATGAAGTCCAACTGAGGTAACTGCCGTGCTGGAAGGAATCTTCTGAGTAGCAGCAGCTGCTGCAGCTAAAGCTGCCATTCCACTCATCTGTGGGCTGGAAGTGAGTGCCTGGGAAAAGAATGGTTAAAATGAGTGGAATGTAATGCTAACCTCCAACACAAAATCAAACCTCCTTTCCACTTACAACAACTTCACAAAAATGAGTAAATAGGAAGGAGAGAGAACATCTTCTAAATCAAGTTTGTAAAGACAAACAAAAAAATCTATAAGAAAGCTTTCAATTGGTAGAGGTCCTGGATGCGTCCTCTGACTTCCCATGTTTCTCCTTTCTCTAAAGAGTGGAGACTAATCAGTATGGAGACAAAACAGAAACAAACAAAAGGATATGCATAAAGTTCTTGATCTATCAATGTACTCAGGAGATGGAATTGGAGGATGAAATTTAACAGAAAAGAGCAAATAGATTTATTTCAACAAGGTGGATGAAGAGAGGTGATAGAAACTAAATGGTATAACTTTTTTAAATGGAATTTAGGCACAGAGATCAGAAGGTGTACTTATACAGGTCTTTAAGGTGATAGAATTGGTTGAGATTGCTTTTTTGGGATTTTTGGGCTTTTAAGATTTTTAAGGTCTCTAAATTTATAAGTAGGAGCACATAATACAAAAGCAAGAAAGCTGTAGACAATGGTTAGCAACCAGCTGGAGTATTGTCACCAATGCTGGGCACCAAACTTCAAGAAGCAGCTGTACAGCTGAGCAACAGTTATGCAGTCCAATCTCATTTTCTAGCTAGGTTAAGGCACATTATCTATGCATACAAATATGTTACTTTTAAAGTTGATTAGCATTTCTGTCTCAACCACTTTTTTCAGGTAGACCCCCACCACCACTCCCTGGGTGAAAAGATAACTCATTTTCTCTTTAATCCTTCTATCACTGATTTTAAATGTTTATTGACCTGATTGATAAGGGAAAGGAGTCCTTCCTACCCATTTTTTTTGGGTCTTCAGAATTGTATACATATCAATTAAATCGTGCCTTATCCTTTGTCATCCCAAAAGAAAACTGTCCTCAAGATTTACCTAGTCTTAACAAAAAATTTCCATTCCTGGCAACATCCTTGGAAGTTTCCTCTGTGACCTCCCTACTGCAATTTTTAAAATTAAAATAATCGTGGAGGTTGGTGTTATTGAATGGGCCAGTATATGTTGCCCATCCCTAATTTCCCTAGAGGTGATGGCATCTCCGCAGACCATGTGGTACAGTCTGTTCGGAAGGGACTTTCGAGATTTTGGCCAAGTGACCCAACATTGGGAAAAATGAGATCTGTTGCAATAGAATTCCATTAGGAAGAACATTGTAGGATTTTGACCTAATGACACTGAAGGAATGCTGATATATTTCAGAGTAAGGATGGTGAGTTGCTTGGAGGAAAACCTGGAAGTGGCATTTGCCTCCCTTATTCTTCTAGTCCATAGTGATCATGGATTTGAAAGGTGCTGTTTAAAAAGCCTTAGTGAATTTCTGCAGTGCACCTTGGTGATGGTGCATACTTCTGCTACATAATTCCAATTGCCACTTCTCTACTCTTCTTACCAGTCCTTTAATATTTTCCTGCAATCTACAGTCTTTCTTCCCCACTTTTAAAGCTGAATTTCTATCTGCAAACCTTTTAAAATCATGCACCCTCCATTGGTCAAATCATTGATATATATTAGGAACAACGAGGAAGCCAGTACCAAACCCTAACAAGGATCCATGTAAACCCCGGCAAGACACTGTCCTCAATATTCCTCCTCGTTACCTCCTCAGAAAATTCAACCAGTTCTTTAAACAGGAATGGTTGAAGGAATATTTGATAGAAGTTCAAAAATAGATTATGAATCTCATGGAGTAAATAATGAGAACCAGTTTCCAGTAGAAGATACAGAAACCAGATGGCAATTGGCAAAAGATCAGCAATGATACAAAGAAAAACACGCTGTGAATGCAGTACATGAAAAAGTTGGTGGAAACAGACACAGTAACAACATTTAAAAGGGATAAATACCTGAAGGGGAAAAAAAATGAGTAGACCTATAGGGAAAGGGAACAGAAGTGGGATTAATTGCCAGATCTTTCGAAGAACTTGCACAGGCATCATAGGAGTTTTAGCTGGTTACCAGTTCAGAAGGCCATCACAGTTGAGGAGACAGTGTAGGGTAATGTAACTGGAATAGTAATCCAGAGTCCCAGGTTAAGACTCTGGGGACATGAGATCAAATCATACCACAGGTGGAATTTAAGGATGATTAATTAATAAAATCTGAAACCAAAAGCTACTCTGACTAACGATGGCCTGTTGTATTAGATTAGATTCTCTACAGTGTGGAAACAGGCCCTTCGGCCCATCAAGTCCATACCAACCCTTCGAAGAGTAACCCACCCAGATGCATTTCCCACTAACTAATGCACCTAACACTATGGGAATTTAGCATGGCCAATTCACCTGACCTGCACATCTTTGGACTGTGGGAGGAAACTGGAGCACCTGGAGGAAACCCACGCAGACACGGGGAAAATGTGCAAACTCCACACAGACAGTCACCCCAAGGCTGGAATCAAATCTGGGTCCTCAGCGTCGTGAGGCAGCAGTGCTAATCACAGAGCCACCGTGCTGTCCTTGATATGAATCTTGAATGATGGCATAGAATTTCAGAACAGTCAAGTTGGTGGAGTTGGCAGACAGGTGGCAGATGAAGTTCAATGTGGAGAAATATGAAGTACATCATTTTGGTAGTAAGAACATGGACACACAATTTTAAATGAAGTTTACAACTTTTGAGGAGCACAGGGACCTGGGTGTATGTGTGCACAAGTCATTGAAAGTAGCAAGACAGGTTGAGAAAGCGATTAATAAAGCATACAGTATCTTTAAAATAGCTTTATCAATAGGGGGATAAAGTACAAGAGCAGAAAGGTCACTTGACATTAGGACTATTTACGCTGAAGAGAATGAATTTGACAGGAGATTTGATGGAATTATTCAAAACAATGAACAGAGTAGATGGGGAGAAATTGCTCCCACTAATAAAGAGGATGAGGCATAGATTTAAGTAACCGGTGCAAGCAGCAAACAAAAAAGTGACATCAGGAAAACACTTTTTCATACTAAAATGGTTAAGCCTGCAATGCACTACCTAAATGTGCAGCTCAATTGTAATATTCTAAAAGGAAACCAGACTGTCATCCAAGAAAGAAAGAACATGCAGAGATTTGGGGAGAAAACAGGAGAATGGCACTAAGTGAATTGCTCATTCAGGCAGCAAATGCAAACATAATGCACTGTAAAAATTCTGAGATTCTATAACTGATGTTCTATGATCAATTGTCATAAAAAAAAACATTAGTTACTCACAATCTTTCAGGAAGGAAATGTACAGTCCTTACCTGGCCTGGCCACATGCAACTCCAGAACCACAGCAACTTAACTGACCCTCAACTGCTCTCTGAAATGGCATCCCACCAAATCACTTGGTCTAAGGGCAATTAGCAATAGGTCACAAATGCTAACGACAGGAATGCTCCATGAAAGAATAAAAGATAAGCCCGCAAGATATAGCCTGTCATTCATACACATCTACATTTCTAATACAAGATTATTTTAATAACTGCTCCCATTTTCTTAGTCAGAGGGGCTCATTGGTATACAGTCAGTAGTGTATATCAGAGGTCTACCAGCTCATCATCCACCATTCCCAGGCAATAGCCCTTTGCCTAAACTCACTTGATAAGGCTAAGTGCTACCCACAAGTTCTCCCTCCATTGGCCACTGTTATTCAGTTTTAACTGATCTGGTCTGGATCCACGTTTTGCTTTATACTTGTCTCATTGTCACCCTTTCCCCAACCTTATTCCATCATCCCTTTTGTCATTTAATCGCTTCTGTCCTCTATCCTGTCACAGGCTTTTCCCATTATCTCCTGCCATTACCTCTATGTGTTTCTATTTAAAACCTAAAATCTTCCAGGTTTGATGAAAGGTCATCAATTCAGAACAAATTTGTAACTTTTTATAGAGTTGTTGAGTCATAGAGCTGTACAACATGGAAACAGGACCATTTGGTCCACTTCCTACGGAGATGCTGAATAACATGCTGATTACTTCCTCCAACATTCCTTTTTCATTCTTGTAACAATTATTAGATAGTAAGCAATGATGTGTATGCTGCTTGATTTTCTTCCCCTTTGCCTCACCCAGGCTAAATTTACAAATTAATATCTGTCAATTGAATGGAGAACAGGGCAGGGACTTTGAGTACATGCAAAATTCTCAGATTAATGGTTTACTGAAATATCCACAAAACATTTTTCTGGTGTAATGTTCCAAGAAACCACTACCACATTTGCGTTGCAAAATAAAAATTACACAGCCTAAAATGTTGACCATTAAACCAAAAGCTTTGTTTATATAAAGTGGCAGCTGGAGTTAGTATCCTGATTAATTTAAGTTGCATCAGCAGTTACCCACGCTGAAGAGTTTGACTAGAAATTAGAGCTTTGGAGACAAACATAAGAGATAATATATAATTCTGCACCTGCAAAACAGTTCACTGAAGACTTTACTCTTCAAAAACCACAACACAAAACTTACAGTCCCTGCTGTAGTCTGTGCTGGCATCACCATGCGAACACCTGGTGGAAGGGCTGCCACAGTATTGGGTGTTTTGCCCTGAGGTGCAGCTTGCCGTTGTACAGTGATGAGGGGTGCTGAAGCTGCTGACGCAACCACTGGCTGCCCTGTTGTGGCTCTGATCATCGGTGAGGCTATGTTGAGAGATCAATTAAATGTCAGTCCAAAGAAACCAGTTAGCCTCAAAAGTGAAAGACATGTATTTTTATTGTGCTTTTGTATGCTCAAGAACATCCTAAAGCATTCTGCAGTTAATGAGGTACTGGTTGGAATTGATGACGTAGCTGTAACGTAGAAGTCAATTTGCTCACAGCATAGGGGTAAATGTAGGGGAATGGGTCTGGGTGGGTTGCGCTTCAGTGGGTCGGTGTGGACTTGTTGGGCCGAAGGGCCTGTTTCCACACTGTAAGTAATCTAATCTAATCTCCACAGACAGCAATACGATCACAATCAGACCATTTCTTTTCTCGATTTAGGCTTAAATTGATCAGTACATTGATAAGGACTCGCTGCTCCTCTGAGAAGACTTATGAGATGTCTTGTGTAAGTGGCATCTTGGGACAGTGGAGCTATCCCCCAGTAGTACACTGGCACGTTCATCTTAAATGTTGCACTCTGATTTAAGAACTGCTTTTGAACCACAGCTGACACTTTGTTGCATTTTAACCTCGCAAATCTCTTGGGGAAACACACGGAACTTTCCAATCCTTATGAAATGTTTTGTTAGCTTTGCCATTATTCTGCATAAATCTAAGGTTACGTATTTTCACTAATTTGAGTTAGAGGTAAAGGTTGGAGATAAGGGAAAAGAGAACAATGCCTCATTTTTGTAGCATCATCATATCCTTAAGATGTCCCAAAGCACTTCTCATGAATGGATTATCTCTAGGGTGTAATCACTGTTGATCTGTGAGCAAATACACATTTTAGCAAGGTTCTACAAATAGAAAGCAATAAAGACGTCTGATGGCCCATTATTATTGCTAATGGTTCAGGGACCTCCAGGTGAATTCCTGTTCATTAAAAACTGCGGGAAACATGTTCCATCTCTGATGGCACTCAGTGCCCAAGGGTTTCTTTTGACCGTGTTCAGTTAAACTTCTGGTCTGTATTGCTCTATATCACTGTTATGATCACACCTGAAGGCAATATTGGACAAGTCAGATCTCAGAGTGATACCTGGTTTGATAAGACAAGAGCTTTATTTTTGCAGTTTAGTTACTATCGTGGTTATATATTCATACCGATTTGGCCATGTTCTTTTAACAAAAGGACAGAGGCTATTACATAAAAAGAAAACTAAAACAGCTCCATACACACCATATAAATATGATAATAAAAACATTAACAATTAAAAAAATCTTAACATAAATAGCAAAAAGAAAAGAAAAATTCAAATCTTTTTCCCTTTACACAGATACTCAATCACAGTGAAGCATCATTCCCATTTTAACTTGAAGATTTCTGATTCAACCCACTCTTTCCAGCTCTGACTGCTCAGAGACTTCTACAAACCTCTGCATATCTTTGGACTGCGGGAGGAAACTGGAGCACCCAGAGGAAACCCACGCAGACACGGGGAGAATGTGCAAACTCCACAGAGTCACCCAAGGGTGGAATTGAACCTGGGCTCCTGGTGTTGAGAGGTAGCAGTGCTCACCACTGAGTCACTGTGCCACCGTGTGAAGAGAAAGCAGAGTTAACCTTTCAGGTCCAAGATGACCTACTGAGTTTCTCTAGCATAATTTCTGCTTTTGCTTTAAATAGTAAGTTTTATTTAGGGAGTTTACTAAAGTAGTCTGGGGAATGTTTCTTTTATTCTGATTAGTGGTACAAGAGAATCAATTGCCAATTTGGTAACGGAACCAACACATTCATACCAATGGTGTGATTGGAACAGTATTAGGGCTTGATAATCAGCACATTGCTCCTGTCAGTAAGAACATTGACTAGAATTTGTTGAGTGGGGTCATGTATCTTTTTTGTCAAGATGCTTCCATTCTCAACCATCAGCTTTAAAAATGGTTGTGCCATGGATTGGTAGAAGTGGAAGTGCAACACCGACTTTGATGAGCAATGAGCCAACAGTCAACCTCTTTAACCCAATACAATTTAAAGAAACAGCAAACAATGACAAAGAATTCAGGTGAATTACAGTCAAGTTAGAGAAGAAAAATATTAAGGATTAAGGGAGTGTTAAAAGGCACTAAGGAAACATTGAGATGCCGGCTTCAATACTTTCTCAGGATTTAATAGATTTGAAACAAATAATTGAAATGCCAGTCCACACATTCTCTGTGGGGAGTTAATTTGCTTTAAACAGTACAATTATAGAAATTTCTAGAAACACATGGGTGAGCATGAAGGCACAATGCCATTTTCACTAGCGTTACAACAATTTGTACATCTACGCTAGGAATAGCTTAGTTCCTTACACACTAATAACAAGTATTTTAAATTCACTGCTGTGTGTCAGAAAATGCAACTCTTGCACATCATCATACACGTGCACAAAGGTGAGTGAGTTCATTTGGCTGGACTGAATGCCTATCGTGCGATACAAAAAGTGTTGTCACCATGAAGGGTCCACTTCCCATACCAACTGAGGTCACCATGAACGGTCCACTTTCTCGTCCTCGCCTTTCACTGGAGACGCAGTGACCCTCGAGTTATGTACCACCAGTTGTCTCTCCAATGTGAGAGCAGGCCTCTGCGACTAAGGGTGACTTTAACATGTACAAAGATTCCACTAGTGCTTTTTTCTACCAAATAAAGTTAGAAGTATCTTACCTGGCCCACGTGGAGAAGCTGCAGCCATGGGAATCCGGACTACAGAAGGCGATGTTGCACTGGTGGTTAGGGATGCAGCCTGTGTTCCCACAGCAGGGGTCGTCTGTGTAACAAAGCGGACTCCTGATTGTACTGGAGAAGGTGATACTGATGCTGCTGCCGCAGGAGCGGGACTACAGGATGGCCGGATGCCCGCAACTGCAGAGCTTGGCAAAGGAGTAACAGCAGCAGTGACCGTTGGAACATCGTATTTCTGAAGCTGAAGCAGGTAGCTGTCGGCAGTGGAGACCAACCCCCAGCTGACCTCAAGTGAGTTGGTACTTGCTCGAACCAGTTGGACTTTGCCAGGAGCAGGCGGCTTTTCTATGAAGAAAAAAAATGGAAAGTTTATTTTCCCTAGAAGTAGGTACAGTTAGAATGGGAGATAAGATAGTAGTTAAGATGCATGGGCCATTTGATCAATCTAGCTCACCCTTCCACCCAAAACAGTATGCTGCTTTAGAGTTTTTGAGTCCACTATCTTTTCATGTATTGCTGTCAATACCAAATGATGTTTCCTGTCATTGGACTTGCAAAATGTGAATCAATAACTTACTAGGAGAAAGTGAGGACTGCAGATGCTGGAGATCAGAGCTGAAAAATGTGTTGCTGGAAAAGTGCAGCAGGTCAGGCAGCATCCAAGGAGCAGGAGAATCGACGTTTTGGGCATAAGCCCTTCTTCAGTCATTCCTGAAGAAGGGCTTATGCCCGAAACGTCGATTCTCCTGCTCCTTGGATGCTGCCTGACCTGCTGCGCTTTTACAGCAACACATTTTTCAGCATCAATAACTTACTCCCAAGTGTCTTGATCTACAGTGATGATTTCTTGCTTAGAATGTTATGTAAGGAGACCATTTGCCTACCCAGAGTATGTACCATCTTTCAAAACACTTCTTATTTAGAGCAGTTCAATCATTTCCAAGCATTTAACCAATACTCCTCAAAAGCTGCTATGGATTAATTTGACAGTTTTTCAGGTAAGGCCCTCCATTTCCTAACAATCTAATACCACCTCCTAACCCTTTGTTCTTTTGGTGATGCACTCAAATGTAATCCCTGAATAATGTAAATCAGCTATCCCCAACCCCCTTAACTCATCAAAACCCTTATAAATTTTGAACATTTCTATCAGTTCTTTTTTACATTCATGGTTCAGTCTAGTTTTTCCATTTTAACTAAATGCCACTCAATCCTATCCTTAGCACCATCTTTGTACCTTGGCAGTTTAATTGAAATAGAGGTCTAAAACTGGTCTCTCTCATAATTATGGTGTAATCAATAATTTGTAGAGCTTGTTATGGACCAGGCCTCTGAAGTTATTTTAAGGTAGCCTAGACCCTAACTTTTTGTTATTTTAAAGGTAGGTGTGAAGTGGGTGTTCAGTCAAACCACTTAGCTTTATCAAAACAGAATTGAAAAATGAACAAAAGAAAGAATAACATAACTATGGGATAACTTAACCAACTCGATACTGCATCTTAACTAATTAACTGTTCCAACATTGTAATATCCCATAAACACACCCCTTACCAAAAAAGTAAATTCAAAGACAGATTCTTACAGGCAGGAGGGAACAACGTCCAGAGAGATTTCAGGGGGAGTCAATTAGGAATCATCTACTGAAACTTGCAACTCTTTGGCACTTCAACATCTTGTGACTGTTACAGTTAAAAAAAAACTAGAGAGCCCTGAACTGGGAGAACTGGCCCTCCCCTTCCATTGTTAGATTGTTTTATCTTTCTAGCTCCCTAGACTTCTGCACTTCTGCCTTTACAACCTCTCCCAAACAAAAACCCAGGATAAAATAATATTTTTAAAGTGACAGCACCATCATACGCTTTAGCTCTACTTCATCATTTTTATAAAAGGCAAGAACTTGAAACCATATAGTCCATTTCACAACTTCAGAATTTCTCAAAGCATTGCACAGCCACTCAAGTCTAGCCACTGTGAAAACTACACCTTTTTAGAATCATACAGTACAGAAGAGACCCTTAGGCCCATTAAGTCTGTACTACGTGCTATACCAGTCCCACTTTCCAGCAGTAGGCCCATTGAATGCTATGACACTTCAAATGCTCACTCAAGTACTTTTGAAAAGGTTGTGAGGTTGCCCACCTCAACTATCCGCTATTACAAGGGGCATAGCTTTAAATTAAGGGGGGGTAGGTATAGGACAGATGTTAGGGGTAGGTTCTTTACTCAGCGAGTCGTGAGTTCATGGAATGCCCTGCCAGTAGCAGTGGTGGACTCTCCCTCATTATGGGCATTTAAGCGGGCATTGGATAGGCATATGGAGGATAGTGGGCTAGTGTAGGTTAGGTGGGCTTGGATCGGCGCAACATCGAGGGCCGAAGGGCCTGTACTGCGCTGTATTCTTCTATGTTCTATCCTCCCAGGCAGTGCATTCCATACCACCACCACCCTTTGAGTAAAAATATTTTTTCTTCAAGTTCCCTCTAAATTTCCTGTCGCTCACTTTAAAATTATGTTTACTGACCCTCCAACGGAGGGAAATAGTTATTTTCTATTCACGCTAAGTCCTCCATAATCTTATATTGCTCTCACATGAGTGTAGGCACAGAGCAAGCTTCTTCCATAGACAGAGATGATTTAGTTATGCAATCAGGACCAGTTGTGGAAGCCAGTTTGTGTGTGAATAGTACACCAGAAACCTCCAGACTGCAAAAAGAAATAGGTCTCTTTCCCTCTGCAGTAACATAACGAGAAACCTAAAAGAAAGCTAGCTATCCTCCCCCACCATTTGTTGGAATTGTTACATCTAACTCGATTCTGGAAAAAGAGAACAATTGGTGTGGCAAACACCCCGTGACTTAAAAAAATTAAAGAAGTTGAAAATAAGGAGACTGGAGATCAGAAGGACTTAGAAGCAACATAAGGAACACCTCATCAAATCCGTGTGTTGGAGCTATTGAGCTGTGTTTGCCCAGTACGTTTCCTCCATCCATGCTTATAAACCCCAACACATGCATGCAATCAGACACAAACAGACAGTTTGTGTCTGATTGCATGCATGTGTTGGGGTTTACTAACTAAAACTCTAACCCCTTCTTAAAGTTACATTTTGACACTTCATATATATTCATGTATATCCTGTGGTTAAAATTACTACTTTGCACCAAATACTAATTCATGTTAAGTACAGAACCCTGGTCAGCATTTTCTGTAAAACTTACTCCACAAGGTGGGCAAATTGTGGACTTTTAACTTTTGTGATGACCAAAAGAGTAGTTGGATGCTAAAATCAGCACACTTTCCCAAATGGGTCATGACACAATTGTCATCATAGAACAGTCAAAACGCATGCAAAGGATCAAAATTAGTAATGTGACAGTGATCAGGTAACCTGCTTTAACATAGTTGGTTCAAGAATGAATGTTGGTTAGCACACTAATATAGTCTTAAGCTCTCAATGGGATCTCTAAAATACCTTTTCAATCTTCTCTTCCATATTTTCATCTTTTCTAACATGTACTTTTAGGTATAGCACTGTAAATAGATTTCCCTAAAATACACTTACCTGTTTCAAGATACCACAGGTCTTTACAACAGACTTGATTGTTCCAAGCTTTCCTGTAGCCATCTCGCCCACTCCACACGTACAGCCGTGTACTTATGGAAACTGAACAGTGACCAGCTCTTGCACGAGGAATACTATCTTCAAATGATTCTGTGGAGATCTGAGTCCAAGTCATTGTTTCTAGTTCAACAAAGAAATGGGAGATCAATAGGCTCTTGAAGGCATGTTGGTGCAGAAAACACATTCACATGTCAATATGTCATGTTGTCCAAGTTGTTATTGGGGTGGGGTGGGGGGCGGAAGAAGAGAGAGAGGTGGCAATGATCTAAGGTGATGGTAAAGAACTAGTAAACTGCAGGCCCAAATTAATGCTGTGGGGACAGGAGTTCAAATCCCACCACAGCAGGTAGTGCAAATTCATTAAGTTCAATTCATTAACTTCTGAGGAGTTAATCAATTCTGAGGAAGGGTCACTCAACCTGAAACGCTGATTTCTCTTCACAGATGCTGCCAGATCCACTGAGTTTTTCCAGCAATTTCTGTAAGTATGAACTTGAAGGTAGCCTCAATAATGGTGATCACAAAATCAACAAAGTTTGTAAAAACCCCATCTGGTTCATACATAACTTTAGGGAAGAAACTCTGCCATTTCTGACAGGTATGACTACAAAGGACTCCAGGATGTTAGCAACTTTTGAGAAGATTTATAGCTCAGGTGGAGGTCCTGGATGTAAGCTTTCTCACTGAGCTGGAAGGTCCGTTTTCAGATGTTTCGTCACCACACTAGGTAACATAATCAGTGAGCCTCCGGTGAAGCACTGGTGTTAGTGACCACAATGCAGACATTTCATTGGAGAAATAAAGGAAAGGGAATGAGGATTCATTAAAAAAAAAAGTTTCTAATCTCACCCAGCACCGCCCTGCTCCCAAAGGTGAAGCTATTCAGGATGGTCGATACCTGAACCAGAGGGACACCAATATCCTGAGGGAAAATTTGCTTATGCTCTTGGAGAGAGTATTAACTAATTCAGCAGGAGATGAGAACCTGAATTGTTACTCCAATGTACAGGGGGTTGAGAGTAGTGAGGTCATGAATAAGGTTTCAAGGTCGTAGGAGCGTACTGGCAGACAGGAACGTGGTTTGAAGTGTGTTACTTAAACACCAGGAGCTTCCGGAATAAGGTGGTGAACTTGCAGCAAGGGTTGGCACCTGGGACTTCAATGTTGTGGCCATCTCAGAGACATGGACAGAGAAGGGACAGGAATGGTTGTTGCAGGATCCAGGGTTTAGATGTTTCACTAAGATCAGGGAAAGTGGTAAAAGAGGGGGAGGTGTGGCATTCTTAGTCAAGGACAGTATTACGGTGGCAGAAAGGATGTTTGAGGATTCATCTACTGAGGTAGTATGGGCTAAGGTTAGAAACAGGAAAGGAGAGGTCATCCTGTTGGGAGTTTTCTACAGGCCTCCAAATAGTTCCAGATATGTAGAGGAAAGGATTGCAAAGACGATTCTGGATGGGAGCCAAAGTAACAAGGTAGTTGGTTATGGGGGATTTTAACTTTCCAAATATTGACGGGAAACGCTATAGTTTGAGTACTTGAGGGGGTCAGTTTTTGTCCAATGTGTGCAGGATGGTTTCCTGACACAGAATGTAGATAGGCCAATAAGAGGCAAGACCACACTAAATTTGGTACTGGGTAATGAACCAGGCCAGATGTTAGATTTGGAAGTGGGAGAGAACTTAAGTGCTAGTGACCACAATTCAGTTATGTTTATATTAGTGACGGAAAGGGATAGGTATATACTGCTGGGCAAGAGTTATAGCTGGGGGAAAGGCAATTATGTTGCGATTAGGCAAGATATAGGATGCATGGGTTGGTGAAGGAAGCTGCAGGGGATGGGCACAATTGAAATATTCAGCTTGTTTAAGGAACAGCTGCTGCGTGTCCTTGATATGTACTTGTCAGGCAGGCAGAAAGTGGTTGAGTGAGGGAACCGTGGTTTACTAAAGAAGTTGAATCTCTCGTCTAGAGGAAGCAGGAGACTTATATAAAGATGAGACGTGAAGGCTCAGTTGGGGCACTTGAGAGTTACAAGTTAGCCAGGAAGGACCTAAAGAGACAGCTAAGAAGAGCCAGGAGGGGACATGAGAAGTCTTTGTCAGGTAGGATTAAGGAAAACCCTGAAGCTTTCTATAGGTATGTCAGGAATAAAAGAATGACTAGGGTAAGCTTTGGGTCGAGAGCGTAGTGCTGGAAAAGCACAGGTCAGGCAGCATCAGAGGAACAGGAGAATTGATGTTTCGGGCATCAGCCCTTCATCAGGAATGAAGCTTAGGACCAGTCAAGGACAGTAGTGGGAAATTGTACGCGGAGTCCGAAGAGATAGGAGAGGCGCTAAATGAATATTTTTCATCAGTATTCACACAAGAAAAAGTCAATGTTGTCAAGGAGAATACTAAAGTACAGGCTATTAGACTCGATGGGACTGAGGGTCATAAGGAGGTGTTAGCAATTCTAGAAAGTGTGAAAATAAATAATTCCCCTTGTTCGGATGGGATTTATCCTAGGATTCTCTGGGAAGCGAGGGAGGAGATTGCAGAGCCTTTGGCTTTGATCTTTATGTCATCATTGTCTACAGGAATTGTGCCAGAAGACTGGAGGATAGCAAGTGTTGTCCCCTTGTTCAAGGAGGTGGTTAGAGACAATCCTGGTAGGTATAGACTAGTAAGCCTTATTTCTGTTGCGGGCAAAGTTTTGGAAAGGATTATAAGAGCTAGGATTTATAATCATCTAGAAAGGAATAATTTGATTACGGATAGTTGATATGGTTTTGTGAAGGGTAGGTCGTGCTTCACAAACCTCAGGTGACCAAACAGGTGGATGGGAGTACAGTGGTTGATATGGTGTATATGGATTTCAGTAAAGCATTTGATAAAGTTTCCCACGGTAGGCTATTGCACAAAATACAGAGGCATGGGATTGAGGGTGATTTAGCAGTTTCGTTCAGAAGTTGGCTAACTGAAAGAAGACAGAGGGTGGTGGTTGATAGAAAATATTCATCCTGGAGTTCAGTTACTAGTAGTGTACTGCAAGGTTCAGTTTTGGGTCCACTGCTGTTTGTCATTTTTATTAATGACTTGGATGAGGGCTTAGAAGGATGAGTCAGTAAATGTGGATGACACGAAAGTCAGTGGAGTTAAGGAAAGTGTGGAAGGATGTTGCAGGTTGTTGCATGATGGAGGGGGCCAGGACCTGCATGTCCTTGGGGGAGTGGAAGGGAAGAGTTAAAGTGTTCGGCCACAGGGCAGTGGGGTTGCTTCGCGTGCGTGTCCCGGAGATGTTCTTGGAACTTTGCTTATCTCTTAGTTGGGTATGTGGAACAATTCATCTTTCACAGCTACAATGGCACCATTCCCTACATTTTCCTCTACTGTATTGTTGACTGTATTGGCGCCACCTCGTGCTCCCATGAGGAGGTCAAACAGTTCACAGACTTCACGAACACATTCCACCCTGACCTTAAGTTCGCCTGGACTATCCCTCCCCATTTCCATCAACGTGACTGACTCAACATGGACATCTTCTAAAAACCTACCGACTCCCACAGCTACCTCGACTACACTCCTCCCACCCTGCCTCTTGTCAAAATGTTATCCCTTATTCCTAATTCTTCTGAGTCTGCCCCCAGGAGGACCAATTCCACCACAGAACATACCAAATGGCCTCCTTCTTCAAAGACTGCAATTTCCCCTCCCATGTGGTTGATGATGCCCTCCAGCGCATCTCATTCACTTTCCACACCTCCTCGAACCCCATCCATCCAACCGCAACAAGGAAAAAACCCCCTTGGTCCTCACCTTACACTCCACCAACCTCCAGATACATTGCGTCATCCTCCGAAATTTCCACCACCTACTAACAGACCCCACTGCCAGTGATATAGTTCCCTCCCACCACTATCTGCGTTCTGTAAAGACCATTCCCTCCGTAACTCTGTCGTCAGGTCCACACCTCCCCCTCCAACCAATCCACCCTCCCTTCCCCTTCTGGCACCTTCCCCTGCCACCACAAGAATTGCAAAACCTTCGCCCACACTTCCCCCCTCACCTCCATCCAAGGCCCCAAAGAGGCCTTCCACATCCATCGGAGATTTACCTGCACTTCCATACAAGCCATTTACTGTATCTATTGCTCCTGATGTGGTCTCCTCTACGTTGGGGAGACAGGACGTCTTCTTGCGGAACACTTCAGAGAACATTTCTGGGACACACACATGAAGCAACCTCACCAACCCATGGCCGAACACTTTAATTCCCCCTCCTACTCCCCCAAGGACATGCAGGTGCTGGGCCTCCACCTTTGCCAAACCTTTACCACCTGCCGCCTGGAGGAAGAACACCTTATCTTCTGCCTTGGATTCCATTTCTCCTCCCCCCACCTTATCCCAGATCCAAATTTCCAACTAGGCACCGCCCTCTAGCCCTGCCCTACCTGCCAATCTTCCTTCCACCCTCCTCTCTGACCTATCACCTTCACCACCACGTTCATCTACCGATCGCACTCTCAGCTACCGTCAACCAGCCCCAGCCCCCTTCCATTTATCTCTCAGCTCCCTTGGTCCACAAGCCTCATTCCTGATAAAGGACTAATGCTGAAACATCAATCATCCTGCTCCTTAGATGCTGCTTGCCTGGCTGTCCTTTTCCAGCATCACACTCTCAAGAGAGATCTCGGTGTTCATGTGCATAGATCCCTGAAAGTTGTCGCCCAGGTTGATAATGTTGTTAAGAAGGCTTACAGTGTGTTATTGGTAGAGGGATTGAGTTTCAGAGCCATGAGGTCATGTTACAACTGTACAAACTCTGGAGTGGCTGCACTTGGGAGTATCTGGTTGCCATATTATAGGAAGGATGTGGAAGCATTGGAAAGGGTGCAGAGGAGATTTACCAGAATGTTGCCTGGTATGGAGAGAAGGTCTGAGGGACCTGAGCTGTTTCCATTAGAAAGAGAAAGGTTAAGAGGTGACTTATGTTATGAAGATGTGGGTGTTCTTTGAAGGTACACTGAGTGCTGCAGAATTTACAAAGTAACATTTGATTAAGAACAAACAGCACTCGCTGAGTTGCTATGAGACAAAAAACACAAATTCGAATTCAGCCAAGCAGCTTAAATTATACCCCCCAAAATATCAAATTCCAATCCAATTTGAATTGAGTATATTGACAATCTTAAGAGCCAATGACTATCCGATGATTTGGGGATACAAGACTGGGGAAAATTGAACAGTTGAGAGGAGAACTGCCAAGCCCAGTATGTAAACAGAATGCTTGAAAAATAGCTCTCTTCAAAGTACCTTTTCGATCGGTAATCTGTGACGCAGAAATTCCTAAGAGAACGATAAGACGACACAAGAAGATCTGAATAGAAGCACGAAAGTTGCCTGGTTTGAGATAAGAAGTGTGGTTTTGTAAATCTTAATTGGGAGTTTTATTGGACTAGTATTATAGAAGGGAAGGTAAAAGATAGGTTAGAGTGAATAAATTGTAAACAGTGGTTAGTTTGTTATTCTCTGCTTTACTTTAAGAAATAAAGTTGCTACTTTTTACTTTAAATAGTTCTTGGCCACTCAGATTTTTATAGATTATGGCACGGGATAAATCTTTTCTGTGTTGCTGGTTTTAATTTAAACAGGAGGGTTTACCCAGTGTCGTAACACTTAATAGAGGCATACAAGATGATCAGAGGATTACATAGGATGGAGAAATGAGAGCCTTTTTCCTCGGATGAGGAAAAGGGGACATAACTTTAAATTGAAGGGTGATAGATATAGGACAGATGTCAGAGGTAGGTTCTTTACTCAGAGTAGTAAGGGCATGGAATGTCCTGCCTGCAACAGTAGTAGACTCGCCAACATTAAAAAGGCATTTAAATGACCATTGGATAAACATATGGATGATAATGGAAGACTATAGGTTAGCTGGACTTTAGATTGGTTTCACAGGTTGGCACAATATCGAAGACTGAAGGACCTGTACTGCTCTGTAGTGTTCTATGTTCTTTTCAATCTCCAACATATTGCAACTTGTATTCTTGGAGTAAAACAAATTAGACGTTGAATTAAATTTTTACTTTAATTTACAGAAAAATTATCACACTGCTTCACATAATCAGACAAAAATGGGTTCGGAGGTAGACTGTGAGTGAAAGCTTTGTCAGAGAGATCTTGGGTAAGAAAAGGGAGACTGAGGGGTTTAAGTTAATTCTAGAGCATGGCATTTAGATGATTAAAGGGACAGCCACAGTGGTGGAGTGAAAACAAATGAGGGGGGGGGGGGCACAGACAGATAGATCTGAGAATTGTAGAGGTCACCTAGGTTATAGTGCTGAAGGAATTTAAACAAGAGGGAAAACCTTAAATTTGAAGCATAGTGAGCATGTGGTTGACTGTGAGATGGTGTGACCATAACACAGAGCAGAAATAGGCCATTCGGCTCATTGAATCTGTTCTGCCATTCGGTGAGATCAGCTGAGGGGTGATCTTATAAAGGTTTATGAAATCAAGAGGGGCATGGATAGAATAAATAGACAAAGTCTTTTCCCTGGGGTGGGACAGTGCAGAACTGGAGGGCATAGGGTTAGGGTGAGACAGGCAAGATATAAAAAAGGGGCAACTTTTTCATGCAGAGGGTGGTACACATATGAAATGAGCTGCCAGAGGAAGTGTTGGAGGCTAGTACAATTGCAACATTTAGAAGGCATCTGGAAAGGTATATGAATAAGAAGGGTTGAGGGATATCAGCTGAGTGCTGGCAAGTGGGACTAGATTAGGTTGGGTTATCTGGCTGGCATAGACGAGTTATACCGAAGGGTCTGTTTCCACGCTGTACATCTCTATAATACCTTTGAAAAATTAGAGATATATACGATTGCTTATAACATTAATCTCAATCCATGATTCAAATGACAGAGAAGATCAAAGTTGACTGGTTTATATTGCATGATTCCTTCACTCTCAGTTGCAAGAGCACAATAGTTTGTCAGAATTCCCAAGTTACAATCAATTTTTAATGACAAATATACAAAATACTGACTTTGGCACTTACTAAGCTCCACTGACGATTTACAACTAATAAAACAATATAAGGACAATGATTAAAGAGCATTAATAAGTGGTATAGTTACAATGCAATACATCGTACCCAGATCCAGACATGCCAGAGTATTTGTGCATTTCCACTCCTTCTCATGCGTGGGAGCTTTGACATCTTCCAGCACAAGGGGGACCCAGCCACCAAAAACATACATTCTGGGATGGGAACAAATTGTACAATAAAACTCTGTGTTGTGAGCATAACTGGCAGTGCAATTCTTAAGAATTTGACATGTTTCATAGAATAGATCCTCACTTGCTCCCAATCATCGTGGCAGAATGTAGACTTCGGGGCAGTGGTGGAACTCCAGCAACTTCTGGTTTGTTCCACGTTAAGCTCTCTGCATCATACAAATAAAACATATTCAAGAAACTTGTTAATCTGATAGAATACAAGCATTTGGTAAATAAATAAATATGTAAAACATTATTTTGGTAACTGCGTAAAGAACCTGCGGAGATTCAAAGAGAACATTTAAAAATAAATAAATGTATTTATTTATTATGGGTGGGGGAGTTTTGTGGGGAGGTGAAGGACAACTTGAAGAAACAGCAGGCCAAACAGAACTGATTGCATGCCTCTTACAAAGATCTGGTTCAGGATAAGACAAATAGCTTTCTTCTGTGTTGTATATCACCCTACAATTGAAACATCTTTCCAATTTTCACTTTCAAAAAATGTTAATAAATTCTCCAACTTTAAAGCTCCGATAATTAGAGAATTAATTTAATGAGTAAATGGAGCTGGAAAGAAAATAGTGCTACCACACATAGGTTAGGAGCCACTTGGACGGAAGTGGGTCTCTACCAGCAGTTTCTTCTGGAAACCACACATGCGCATATGCATGTACAGTACATTAGGACAGATCAAGACCAACTTGACAGTGACTTCCTCCTCTCCCAAACTACAGCACAAAGTCACTTTATATATTCAATCTGATGAGGTGCTGGAGATTAGACACATAGATCAGCAAGCACTGACAGCAGACAGGGCAGGGAGAAATCTAACTAACTGGTGGGAGCAAGTAACAAATTTCTACAGTTCAGTACATGGCGTAACCATAGAGATCAGAGCTCTGAAGTTTGACCTATGGTCAGCCCAAATGTCACCAAGAGAGTGGTTCTTATTTGCATCATTAGCAAACTTAGCTAAAGGTTTGTGTAATTGTTGAACAGGCTTAATTGCAATATCTTCCAATCATGCTTTTGAATGCCAAACTTTCAGATTTCTGCATTTTCCATTAAATGCTGAAATGAGTACACGAACATCCTAAATGTTTTTGTGTTAAGAAAATGCAATAGATGGCATACACAAGCTGCTTCTACCATAAAGTGATCTTCTGAATATAAAATACAGGTACACAGAATTCTTTGCTCTTAGGGGAGACTCAAGTCAGAATCAGGCCTCTACGTAAATTTGAAAGCAAAAAAAAAAAACCATTTCTCTAGCTTATAACAATGGAGGCAGAGGTCTCCGATTTCAGCAAGTCTTCGCTCATTGTGGTATAATTATCTAGAAAACAGCGTGCAGAAGTCATACTTCCTGCTTCATGAGTGCATTTTTAAACTTTAGTGCTCCTAAAACAGATTTGTCAACTGCAGAGAAATAAAATACAAATTTACCAATATCCAGTATCCACAGATCTCCAAGTCGACAGCCACTCATTCCACCATAGATGACAAGCTTTGGTTTTTTCTCTTTGTTGCGATACACGACTGCAGTGTGAGACTCTCTGGGTGGTGGTGGTGTGCCATGGGTGACTGGTATGTCCCATCCCACAACTCCCGATCCTGGCTTTAGTTCCAATATATACAGGTCATTTAAATACCTTTTTACAAAAAACAACAGTTTTTGAATGAAAACCAGAATCTTTAGATTTTACTCTCAATTCTGCAGATACCTTTGTCATGAATCCAGTTGACATCACTACTGGGGTCAAGACAGACCCAGACTATTTGAAAGATCAAATTTTGTTTTTTTTCTTTGTTTTAACAAGTTGGCCTCATTTAAAAGATAATCATGCAATGCTGCATATTTGGTTTCAGTAATAAAACTGAAGTTATTATGAGTAACAAATGAAGATAAAATAGAGTAAACCAAACCATTTAGATACAAACATATGGAGAACATTGGAGAAATTCAGTAAATCAGACAGCATCTGATGAGAGAGAAAGTTAATGTTTTGAGTTGGGTTCTGAAGAGTCATACTGGACTTGAAATATTAACTCAGTTTCACACTCCAAAGGTGCTGCCAAATCTGCTGAATTTCTCCAATATTCTGTGTTTCTTTCAGATTTTCAGCATTCATAGTATTTTGCTTTCAAACTGGCGTTATGCAAATAAAAACTTCCAAAACATGCAAAAATGTAATTCCATTAATGTCAAAAGCATTTACAATATGCATACTAGAGAGATTTCTCTTCTCTATCACCCCCATAGGGCTTAATGTAACTGTGACTTCAACACTTAGTCTTGAGAATTTGATATCGTCTCTTCCTGGGACCTTCATACAACTCAGCTTAAAAACTTGCTCAGCTTCAAATAACCGTTTCAGGATTTTAACCAAGCACTTCTTGTCTGGAACGTTTACCAAACTACTTACACTGAAGTAACTGATTTTTAACAATTCTAAACTACCCCTTTCTCAAGTGCAACTGCTTTACAAACCCAGCGTCAGCCAAGAATCAAGTCGAACTTGAAACTCAACCCTTTTACTCCAAGCTAGGTGTGTTCCCTAAAGAAAAATCAATTCTTGCCCAGTTAAAACTGGAGCCTAGAGGACAATTGCTTACTTTTAAACTCAAATTCTTCCAATGTAAATGAAAATTCCAGGAAACTCTTGGATACTGTGTTTTAAAATAAAGCCCCATAGTTACAGAAATACTAACAAATAAATCATGCAAACAGTTCGAATCTCAAAAATAAATTATGTTAAAACATACGTAAACCGGACCATCCATCACACTTTACCGAACAGGTAATGTAATCAGATGCAGAAGCTCAAATACAAATCTGGACAATATCAAGGAAAATCAAGGCTATGGGGGAGAAAGGTAAAAAAAAAAAGCCATGATTTCATTGAATAGCAGAACTGACTTGACTTGCAGTATGGCTTATTTCTGCTTCCACATCTGGATAGATTTGGGCTGACAATTGGCAAGTAACTTCACGCCACACAATTGAAGGTCAATGACCATCTCTAACAAGATAGAATCTAACCATCATCCTTGACAGTTAATGGTATGACCATTGCTGAATCCCCCACCATCAACATTCAAGAAGTTGCCATTGACTAGAGACTGAACTGGACTCACCAAATAAATACTGTGGCTATAAGTGCAGGTCAGAGGCTAGGAATCCTGCAGCGAGTAACTCACCTCTCAACTCCCCAGAGCCTATTCACCATCTACAAGGCAAATGTCAGGAGTGTGTTGGAATACACCCCGCATGCCTGAATGATTGCAGCCCCAACAACACTCAAGAGGCTTGACACATCCATGAAGAAGATGTCTGCTCGATTGGTATAATATCCATAAACACTTATTCCCTCCACCACTCAGTTGCAGCAATGAGCATCATCTACAAATTACACTGCAGAAAATCACAACTGCTCCTTGGACAGCATCTTGTAAACTCAAAACCACCACTACCTGCAGGATCTCCTCAAAGATACTCACGCATCTTGATTTCGAAATATATTGCTGTTCCTTCAGTGTTGCTGGACGAAAATCAGAGACTCATATCCCGAATGGCTTTTGGGTGTGTCTACACTAAATGGATTGCAGCAATTGAAGGTGGCAGCTAAACAGCACCTTCTCAAAGCCAAACACAGATGGGCAATAAATGCTGGCCAAGCCAGCATTCAGTAATTTCTGGACAGACACCAGGAGAGAAAGGATAGTGAATGCTACCATTCTATCGTGAATACAAAACTGTTATTAACAACCTTCGGTAAAGGGAACCTACAGTTCCTAACTTGTCTGGCTTATAAGGACTACAATCTGACAAGACCACAGGAACAAAATGAGCTATTCAGCCCCTCATTTAGATGATACTCAACTGACACCTTAAACTCCATTTACTTGCTACGAAAACAGAAATAGCTGAAAAAACTCAGCATGTCTGTTGGCACCTGTGGAGAGAAAGAAGAGTTAATCTTTCTGGTCCAGTGACTCTTCTCCATTTACTTGTCTTTGTTTCAATGCCTTGACACCCTAACCTAATAAAATCATCTTGATCTCGGTCCCATAGAATTTGAATCACTCTATAGATTCTGGAGGAAAGAGTTTCACCTTCCCACTAATTTTTTTAAATGAAAACGGGTTTCCTGATTTCACAGAATCACTCTAACTTTAACATTCTCCTTGCTACACCTCCACAAGTTTAGTTCAATACACCATGCATGTGACATGCAAGCTTAACATTCTGTCCTCTTGTTTTGGCTTTCCCCACTAAAGATTTTCTGAACCTTACCTATTCTTTTTCAGAATGATTATCATAAGAATTGGAGGAAGATGACTTAGTAACAACTGAAATTAATCGAAATCTTAACCAATGTTGTGCTAATTTTCACTGCACTCTGCATGCACAATGTAATTGAGGCACTGTTATACAAGACCACAGTTAAAACATCTCAAAATGCACACCTCACAGTAGAAATAACACCAGCGGCACTTAAGATAGAAATACCCATTTAAATCAGCTTCCACAGTACCTTCTAAGCTGCTGCAGTTGAGAAGCTAGACAGTGAAAAGCCTATAATTTGAGTTGCTGATGCAATAACAACTGCGTGCACTTAATTTCTCATTTGCCCCCTGCACAAAAGGTATGCATTTATCTTCTTGAAGTGCAAGTTCAAGAAACAAAATTGACTCGTTTTTAAGACAGTGCATGATGATATCCCTGCATCATGTGTTCTTATAATCACAGGACAGCTCTCATGACGTTGACAATGGACTCTCAGCCAGCGGAAACTCAAAGCTGAACTGGTTTCCCATTTCCAGGATGCAGATGTGCTTCTTTAATACTAAACCAGAGAGAATCTTTCATTTCCTATTCACAACCCAATCAACTATGCTGCTCTCTTGGAATTAACTCAGTATCACCTCTTGAATTCTGGATTAATATCGACTTTGAAAAAGGAGACGTTTTAAAGAAGAGTAATCACCCAGGTTTCTTACCGCGGAATATTGTTTTTTGGATCTTCACTGTCGTTGGCTAATCCCCCAAATAAATAACATTTATTGTCAATTACAGAAAAGCAATGTCCGAGACGGGCACATGGTGGGGGACCATTTTTGGGGGCTTTGGCCTTCAACTTTTTCCATTCCCATCTGCTTGCCTGAAAAATAAAGCACAGTAACATTAATGATTGTTGATTTCTTTCCTGAATATTACCCAGCTGTGGTGTCAATTTCACAGCCTTAAGAGTGTCAAAACTATGTCAAAATAAGGACTGCAAGCTAACCTTGGACAACAGTCTCATTCACAGAACAGGTGTATCACCAAAACACACTTTATCAGCACTAAGTTAAAAATCACACAACACCAGGTTACAGTCCAACAGGTTTAATTGGAAGCACACTAGCTTTCGGAGCGATGCTCCTTCATCAGGTGATTGTGGAGGGCTCGATCGTAACACAGAATTTATAGCAAAAATTTGCAGTGTGATGTAACTGAAATTATACATTGAAGAATTGATTGTCTGTTAAGCCTTTCATCTGTTAGAATACAGTGATAGTTTCACTTCTTTCATGTGTAAATCACAAAACCTTTTTTTTAAAAGTTGCATTCTTGGGTTAGCTATTAACAATGGTGATAGCTAGACAATGTGTTGCAGGTGTTAGCCCCCTGTGTTCTCTGTCTATGACCTGCACTAACCAGCACTAACATGGATAGTTAACAGTTCTTTGTATTTTGCAATACATTTGATAGATTTGTTTCACTAATTCTAATCCACAATTTAAAAATGCCTCCAAATAATTTTCTAAAAAACAATAGTATGGTTCTTCACCCTATTACTGCAATTACCTGGATTTATTCAGGGGAGAAAAAAAACTCCCTGTTCAAGCAGTAGGAATCCAAGTTAGATTGATTGTGGTGAAATCAGCTGCCAGGCAGATTCTGTAAATAACCTTTGCACTTTGCAGGGTAAAAATGAAAATCGACGGGAGGAGCCACTTATAATAAGCCAATGATTTCCCCCCTTCTCATTAATATTCCAGTTCCTCCAAAATTGCACATATGGTGGGGTGGATTTGGCATTCTCTGCAACTTGCATTCTGATGCGCACCAAAATAAAGCATTTGAGGGTTGTTGTGGTACACCTATCTCTGAGCCAGAAAATCCAGCTTCTACCTGCTCTGGAAATCTAACCTGTCCAAACAGATTGATTTAAAAATAATTATAGCTGTGAAAGGTTCCATGATAAGGCAGATTTTAATTTTGAGGTAAAAACAATGACTGCAGATGCTGGAAATCAGATTCTGGATTAGTGGTGCTGGAAGAGCACAGCAGTTCAGGCAGCATCCAAGGAGCTTCGAAATCGACGTTTCGGGCAAAAGCCCTTCATCAGGAATTAAGGCAGTGAGCCTGGAGCATGGAGAGATAAGCTAGAGGGAGGGTGGGGGTGGGGGTGGGGAGAAAGTAGCATAGAGTATAATGGGTGAGTGGGGGAGGGGATGAAGGTGATAGGTCAGGGAGGAGAGGGTGGAGTGGATGGGTGGAAAAGGAGATAGGCAGGTAGGACAAGTCCGGACAAGTCATGGGGATAGTGCTGAGCTGGAAGTTTAGAACTAGGGTGAGGTGGGGGAAGGGGAAATGAGGAAACTGTTGAAGTCCACATTGATGCCCTGGGGTTGAAGTGTTCTGAGGCGGAAGATGAGGCGTTCTTCCTCCAGGCGTCTGGTGGTGAGGGAGTGGCGGTGAAGGAGGCCCAGGACCTCCATGTCCTCGGCAGAGTGGGAGGGGGAGTTGAAATATTGGGCCACGGGGCGGTGTGGTTGATTGGTGTGGGAGTCCCGGAGATGTTCCCTAAAGCGCTCTGCTAGGAGGCACCCAGTCTCCCCAATGTAGAGGAGACTGCATCGGGAGCAACGGATACAATAAATTAGTGGATGTGCAAGTAAAACTTTGATGGATGTGGAAGGCTCCTTTAGGGCCTTGGATAGAGGTGAGGGAGGTGGTGTGGGCGCAGGTTTTACAGTTCCTGCGGTGGCAGGGGAAAGTGCCAGGATGGGAGGGTGGGTTGTAGGGGGGCGTGGACCTGACCAGGTAGTCACGGAGGGAACGGTCTTTGCGGAAGGCGGAAAGGGGTGGGGAGGGAAATATATCCCTGGTGGGGGGGTCTATTTGGAGGTGGCGGAAATTTTGGCGGATGATTTGGTTTATGCGCAGGTTGGTAGGGTGGAAGGTGAGCACCAGGGGAGTTCTGTCCTTGTTACGGTTGGAGGGGTGGGGTCTGAGGGCGGAGGTGCGGGGTGTAGACGAGATGCATTGGAGGGCATCTTTAACCACGTGGGAAGGGAAATTGCGGTCTCTAAAGAAGGAGGCCACCTGGTGTGTTCTGTGGTGGAACTGGTCCTCCTGGGAGCAGATCCGGCAGAGGCGGAGGAATTGGGAATACGGGATGGCATTTTTGCAAGAGGTAGTGTGGGAAGAGGTGTAATCCAGCTAGCTGTGGGAGTCGGTGGGTTTGTAAAAAATGTCAGTGTCAAGTCGGTCGTCATTAATGGAGATGGAGAGGTCCAGGAAGGGGAGGGAGGTGTCATAGATGGTCCAGGTAAATTTAAGGTCAGGGTGGAATGTGTTGGTGAAGTTGATGAATTGCTCAACCTCCTCGCGGGAGCACGAGGTGCCGCCAATGCAGTCATCAATGTAGCGGAGGAAGAGGTGGGGAGTGGTGCCGGTGTAATTACGGAAGATCGACTGCTCTATGTAGCCAACAAAGAGACAGGCATAGGTGGGGCCCATACATGTGCCCATGGCTACCCCTTTGGTCTGGAGGAAGTGGAAGGATTCGAAGGAGAAATTGTTAAGGGTGAGGACCAGTTCAGCCAAACGAATGAGAGTGTCGGTGGAAGGGTACTGTTGGGGACGTCTGGAGAGGAAAACACGGAGGGCTTGGAGGCCCTGGTCATGGCGGATGGAGGTGTAGAGGGATTGGATATCCATGGTGAAGATGAGGCATTGGGGGCCGGGGAAACGGAAGTCTTGGAAGAGGTGGAGGGCGTGGGTGGTGTCTCGAATGTATGTGGGGCGTTCCTGGACTAGGGGGGATAGGACAGTGTCGAGGTAGGTAGAAATGAGTTCAGTGGGGCAGGAGCATGCTGAGACAATGGGTCGGCCAGGGTGGTCAGGCTTGTGGATCTTGGGAAAGAGGTAGAACCGGGCAGTGCGGGGTTCCCGGACTATGAGGTTGGAAGCTGTGGGTGGGAGATCTCCTGAGGTGATGAGGTTCTGTATGGTCTGGGAGATGATGGTTTGGTGATGGGGGGTGGGGTCATGGTCAAGGGGGCGGTAAGAAGAGGTGTCCTCGAGTTGACGTTTGTTTTCAGCGGTGTAGAGGTCAGTGTGCCAGACTACCACTGTGCCCCCTTTATCCGCTGGCTTGATGGTGAGGTTGGGATTAGAGCAGAGGGATTGGAGGGCTGCGCGTTGTGAGGGTGAGAGGTTGGAGTGGGGGAGGGAGGTTGAGGCGGTTAATGTCCCGGTGGCAGTTGGAAATGAAGAGGTCGAGGGCAGATAATAGGCCAGCGCAGGGTGTCCAGGTGGATGCAGTGTGTTGGAGGTGGGCGAAGGGGTCCGCGGGAGGTGGGCGAAGGGGTCCTCGGAAGGTGGGCGGGAGTCCCGATTGTGAAAGTAAGCTTGGAGGCGGAGGCGACGGAGGAATTGTTCGACATCACGGCATGTATTAAATTCATTGATACGTGGACGGAGGGCGATGAAGGTGAGTCCTTTGCTGAAGACTGATCGTTCGTCCTCAGTGAGGGGGAAGACTGGGGGGATGGTGAAATCTCGGCAGGGCTGGGAGCTGGGATCTGGTGTGGGTGTAGAGCAGGGAGTGGGGGCGGAACCTGTAACTGGAGTGGGTGTGATGGTGGGGGAATGGGGGTGGAGTCATGAGCAGGGGTAATGTTCCCCTCGGGGTTCTGGGGGGGGGCAGTGGGGATAGTGACAGTGCGGTCTGTGGGGGACATGTCAGCAGAATGCAGGTGAGTGGCGCTGGTGGGGGCAGGAGTGGTAGTGACAACGACAGTAGGGGTGGCAAACATCACTGAGCATGTGGCATCAGCGATGATGTGAGGGGCGGAAGTGATGTCACGTGTGATGCATGAGGAATTGAGGGGGGTGGAAGTGGTTGTGGGAGTGGCCATGATGTGGGTGGAAGTGACATCATCAATCAGCATGGGGGTGGCAGCTGCATGGCTAATGATGGAATAGGTTCCGAGGCCAGGGGAATCTTCTGGAATGTTTGAGGAGCGCTGGTTATGGAGGTGGGTGGATAAAAGTTTGTTGTACTTACAGTTTTTGATGTTTGAGATGGAATTGAAATACTGTTTGTTGAGAGTATGAATTCTCCTGAGGATGTAGTACAGAGTGGGTCCTTTGCAATTCTGAGAAAGTGCGGCCCTCAGCTGAGGCAGGGCTGACTGTCGAGAGGTTAGGTGCCGGCGCATTGCTGCAAGCGTGGAGTGGAGGATCTTGAAGGAGAACTGTTGCTGGTGTTTTTGAATCTGTAGTCTGTACTGTTTGTCCTGTTCGGGTCTGAACTCTACTGGTTTAAAGGTGGTCTGGAGTCCGTGTGGGACTTGTGCCAAAAAGACTGAGCAGTTGTGCAGAGTGACTACCTGCTGAGTGGAATTATATCTAGCCTAGATCATTACTCTTTGAGCAGGCAAAATGTAATTAATGTCCCATGGAATGCTAAACATTTAAACTAAATGTACAATAACACTATTAAATTTTGAACAAGACTGAAGACCTATGCATGTATCTACTACACTACTGCAGAGCCTAATACTCTGGAATAACCTGTTGTTCTTGGACAAATGAATTACTGTTCAAACAGCCAGAAATTTCTGATCTCAGAGCTGGTTCTCCTCCATCCGCCTCCCAAAATCTTCAAGAGAGAAAATTTCCTGTGCTCTATTCCTGTGAACGTAATGTCCCTAAGGAAGTATTCTGGTCACTGAAAACTTCAGGATAATAGACAAATAACATTAGCTGATTTAAAGTTTATAGCTCCACATCAAAATGCTTAAATTAATCATGTCATTAGAAAGTCATTGCAAAGAGTCCAATGTCTTTTTGTTTTTTTAAAAAATTGCTTCTATTGTAAACAAAAGGGAGAAAGTGAGAACTGCAGATGCTGGAAATCAGTGTCAAGAGGGTGATGCTGCAAAGCCCAATAGGTGGCAGGAGAATCAACGTTTCTGGCACAAGCCTTTCATCAGGAATGAGCCTCTATCCTGATGAAGGGCTTTTGCTTGAATGTAGATTCTCCTGCTCTCCAGATGCTGCCTGACCGGCTGTGCTTTCCCAGCACCACACCCTTCAGCTATTGAGAAAAAAAGACAAGATCCAGAGAAGGTGCCAGAGGCCTGGAGGATGACTAACATGATTCCACTTTTCATGAAAGGTGATAGAAATAATGCAGACCAGCGAATTGCACATTAGTGGTAGGAAAAGTATTGAAGAAAATTCTGAAGGAGAGAATTAAATCTCCATTTAGAGAGACAAAGTTTGATCAGGGATAGGCAGTATGGCTTTCTCAGAAAAAAAAAGGTCATGCTGGAATTTTCTGAGGAAGTGATCAAGTGTTTGGATGAGGATAATGCAGTTGTAGTTTATAAGAATTTCAGCAAGGCCTTTGGCAAGATCCCACATAATAGACTAATAAATAAAGGTTAAAGCACATGGCATCCAAGGTAACTTGGAAAGTTGGATCCAAAATTGGCTTAGTGGGAGGAGACAGAACAGTGATCGAAGATTGGTTGTGTGACTGGAAGCGCATGTGTGCAAGGGATCACTGCAGGGTACTTTATTGCTCATGATATATTTTATATACTTGGATGAACACTTGCAATGGCATAATAATCAAGGCTATTTGCCTAGATGGATAAAATAGGACTACTGTAGATTTAGTGCAGTTTTGGCAGTACAGTCTCAATGGGCTAAAGGGCCTCTTCTATACTGTATGATTTCTACGATTTATTCAGTCTAGGTCACAGCAAATTTGTTTTTACCAGAACAGTGTGAACGTGCTAAAAGCTCCAGGAGTTCAATAACTTCATTTTGGTAAACATGTCCTGGAATGCAAGAGCTTGGATAAGGTATTACAGCGATGGTAATATTTGGCTGAAGAGCCTTCATGTGAAACAAGCCCCAAAACACAAAAAACATTAAAAAAAACTTAGGTTGGAAGTAAAAGGTTGTGAATATTTCACTGAACACATACAAAGAACTTACCAATAAAGATAAACTTGCCTAATGAGTCAGTAGCTACATATAATCAATCTGTGTACTACTCAACCTCAGGCTCAATCTCTAGTCTTTTGTCAGATGAACAATAGCAGATGGAGAAACATTTTTTCCCCCACAGCCAATGAAGTAATGTACTCCCTTTCAATTACAGACTGTGTGTATAAGCAACACAGCAAGACAATTTGGACACAGCAAGCTCCTACAAAAAGTCTCAATGTCTCCCAAACTTTAAGCAGGGAAGGGGTGGTGGAAACCAAATTAAAAAAAAACAAATAGGAAGATCAGTTTGCTATGAAGTTGAAGGCATGTGTGGTACCTTTAAGAGTGTGAAAGAAAGTGGTTTTGCACTGAGAGCTTGCAGCGCCAATCATGTGACTGACTAGCAGTCTCAGTGTACTGGGAAATTGAAAATATGTAACATTTGGCTATGAAACAAGTACCTGAGTTTTGGTTGCTATGTTTTCACAACAGTTCGAATTTAACCAGTTTAAATTATGCCCCAAGGCACTAAAACCAAATCGAATTTGAATTTTACTGTTTTGCCAACATCAAACCAATGAGACAATCTGATGCTTGGGATATAAAGAAGCCGGCATTTTGAGAGTTAGCCAGAGTTGCCAACTGCCATCGCCAAAGTAACTGCGAGCAAAACACGATCAAAGGTACCTTTTTCACATGAAACATCTTTGCAGCAAAAGACCGATGATCCAGGGAGATCTACAGCCAGAGGGAGGACAACAGTCTACCGCCGCTGTCTGGTTTTGAAAATTACATTTATGTAATTTTAATGCGGGTGGTTATTGGAACAGTATATTGTTATAGAGTTGGAGGCAGATAACAAGCAGTCAGGAGAAAAGGAGGCTGAGAGTTGTAAATAGTTGTTGCTTAATGTTCACTTTTAGAGTTAAAGGAATAAATTGATATTTTTCTTTAAATAGTGGAATTTCAGAGTTCTTTGTCACATACTTTATTAGATTACGAGGCAAGGTGAGCTTTTCTGGGGTGTTTGGTTTAATTAACAGAGGGGTTCACCGCTGTGTTGTAATAGTTTTGGGGCTGGGGTCCTTGATTTGGACAGGTTTAGACAGATCCACGCTGAGATTTGGACAGATTTGGGGTATGAAAGATCCTAGCAGATTTAAATACTTGCTGATTAGGGTCCTAGATCTTTAAATAAAACGCTGTTGAGAGAATTTGTTTAATTTAACCAACCATGAGTAACTGAAATTAAAAGTGATAGAAATGGCTCTTAAAATTGATAAAGTAGTTCTATGGTTTGAAGATGATTCCCAAATTTGCCATGGAAGTTTAGAAGGACAGAGAAAGACTATACTTTTGGAATTAACAAAGAGGTTAGAATTGGGTTTAACCAGGGACAAAAGTAAAGCTGAAATTGTAAGGGAGTTAGTCAATCATTAGGTGTGTCAGAGAAACAGACAAGTGCAGAATTGAGAAAAATGGAGTTAGAAGATAAAGAAAGGGAGAGAGAGAGAGAGAGAGAGCGCGCGAGAGAGAATATGAACTTCAGAAGTTGCAAATTAGTCAGGAAAGTCAAGTTAACAGGATGGAGATGAAGAGAGAAGGTAATGATACATACAAATATGTTAAAACACTGCTACATTTTGATGAGAAAGATGTCGAAGCTTTCTTTATTTCAATTGGAAAAATTGGCTAGGCAGATGGACTTTTGGGTAATGCTAGTTCAGACTAAGCTGGTAGGCAGAGCTAGAGAGGTATTTGCAGCACTGTCAGATGAGGGATCAAGAGATTACGAAGATGTCAAACAGGCTACTTTAAGTGCTTATGAATTGGTACCAGAAGCGTTTGAAAGCAGTTCAGAAACACAGGAGGAACCAGGTCAGACTCATGTTGAGTTTGAAAGAATTAAACATAGTACTTTTGATAAATGAGTGTGAGCCTTAAAATAGATAAGACCTAATAGGTTCTAAGAGAGATCATTCTGCTGGAGGAGTTTAAAAACTCTGGTCGGAGAAATTAGCCCAATAAAGCAGAGATCACAAAATACAGATTGAAGTGAACAAACACTTAATTAGTATGGTGATATTGCTGAAGAGAAATTTATTAAGCTGAAACAGCACAGACAGTCTGTCCAGGTAGCAGAAAATCTCTTCCTCGAGTGGAGAATCAAGCCAGGTTTTATAGGAATCTTGTACAATAAGGTTAATTAAAATGGGGAAAAATACAATGTATTTGAAAATTAATTTGAAAATTTGATGATAATTGAAAAACAGTTCAGAAGAATGTCCTGATTGTCAATACAATGTAACATCCTGCCAGCACCAATGAGTTCTTGATGGGATGAGGAGATTCCAGCTCTCTTTGTTTCAAAAGAGAGATTCTCGCCTACTTGCAAAGTTTAAAAAAAATCACAACACCAGGTTATAGTCCAACAGGTTTATTTGGAAGCACTAGCTTTTGCAGCACTGCTCCTTCAGCAGGTCCACCTAATGAAGGAGCAATGCTCAAAAAGCTAGTGCTTCCAAATAAACCTGTTGGACTATAACCTGGTGTTGTGTGATTTTTAACATTGTACACCCCAGTCTAACACTGGTGTCTCCAAATCTTTTGAAACAGTAAGGTGTTTCCATTGTTTCTATCCTGTGAGCAAGGTATTCTAGTGCCTCTCCATCTGATCTGTCCTGTGTGCGGCTCTGGTATCACTGGGTTATGACACTGCCCTTGGGGTTTTGGGACAGCTGTGTTCACCGGGTCCAGGAAACTTATTGTTAGTTTGCCTTGGGAAGTGTATTCCCTTGTCTGCGAGTCTCTTATCAGCTTATTTGGTCAATACGGAGGTATTCTGGGTGTTTTTTGAATGATTTGGATAGGTTTGATTTCCTGTGTTATGTGTGGGCATGCTATGGGCAGGCAGGGTGGCAGATCTTTTCCCACAAACTCAGTTCCAGAGATGGTAAGAATTCATGTGGATGAATGAAAAGTTCAAGAAGTGAGAAATGCAGCACAGATGACAGATGAATATATATTGATGCATAAGGCAAAGTTTAGTTTCCAGCAAGAATTTCATCCTGTGAGGGATAGAAATTGGGAGAAGGGGAGATCCTACACTACAAAACAAAGAGTAGACAACACTGGTAATTGTTTACCACAGGTTAAAAAAGAAGCCCAAGAGGGTGGAAAGGAGGTGAAAGGCCTCAGGTGTTTCCACTGTGGCAAAGTGGGACATGCAAAGACACAGTGCTGGTTGTTAAAGAAAGGCTCTGTGGGAAAAGGCATGGTAAAAGAAGCTAAACCTGTGGCATTAGTGAAAGTAGTAAAGGAAACCCCAAGAAAGGTAGAGGAGCTGCAGCAGAGAGCCTAGGCAGGGGCTGGGAATGGAGTTTGTGCCTGCTCTTCATAAAGAATTAGCCTCGGTGGGTCAAGTTTACTCAGAAAGAAGAGGGGAAGGGAAAGAAGTCATAATTTTGAGAGATAAAGGACCTAGTCAGTCTCTAATAATAAGAGATGAATACACTTGCATTCTTTTGGACCTGTTACCAGAGAGAGTGGTAATTTGTCTGATAGGGGAATGCTAAATTTCTGTCCATATAAGATCAGGTTGGAGTGCCAACTCAAGACTGGGGAAGAAACAGTGGGAGTGATTGACAGAGTGTCAGTTCCAGGAACATAGTTTGTTCTTAGGAATGATTTAGTAGGATCCAAGATGGTAGTGACAACCCTGGCTGTGGAGAAGCCAAAAGACCAGGGAACTGAGGAGTTAAAAGAAAAATACCTTGGAATTTTCCCAGATTGTGCAGTTACAAGATCCCACTACCATACAGCACAAAGCAAAAACTAAAGAATAAAATGAAGGAGTTGAAGTTTAGTTAGTGGATACCCCATTTGACATAATGGTACAGGAAAATCCTGAACAGGCAGAGGGTCAGGTATTTAGTCCTGAAAAGCTAATGGACTTACAACAGAAAGATTAGACAATAAAAGATATATATGTTGATGCATACTCAGAAAAGGAGTCAGAGAATATTCCTGAAGCTTATCTTAAACATAGAATCCTAAGACGGAAATGGAGACCGCAGCAGGTTAGAGAAGAGGAGAAACGGGCAGAAGTGCACAAAAACGTTTTGCCAGTAGCATACAGGCAGGAAGTGTTATGGGTAGCATATGAATTTCCAGTAGGAGGTCACCTAAGTGTATGAAGACTCAGACTAAGGTACAAAAGCATTTCTATTGGCCTGGAATGCACATGGGCGTGGCTAACTGTTGCCATACATGCCAAGTGTTAGGTAAGCCAAAGGCAGTAATAAAACCAACATCTTTGTTGCCAATTCCTACATTCAGAGAATCTTTCATGCGGGTTGTGATTGACTGTTTAGGTCCCCTCCCGAGAAGTAAAAGTGGGAACCAGTACTCGCTAACCATAATGGATGTATCTACCAGATTTCTGGAGGCAATTCCATTACAGAGTATTAAGGCAAAAAAAGGGTGGTAGAGGAGTTGGTAGCTTTCTTCATGCGGTATGGGCTACCCAGAGAGATTCAGTCAGACCAAGTGTCTAATTTGATTGTTTAACGAAGTCATGGATAGCTTAGGCATACAATACTTCAAATCCAGCACATATTAGATTAGATTAGATTCCCTACAGTGTGGGAACAGGCCCTTTGGCCCAACCAGTCCACACCGACCCTCCGAAGAGTAACCCACCCACACCCATTTCCCTCTAACTAATGCACCTAATGTTATGGGTAATTTAGCACGGCCAATTCAGTTGACCCGCACATCTTTGGACTGTGGAAGGAAACTGGAGCACCTGGAGGAAACCCATGCAGACACGGGGAAAATGTGCAAACTCCACACAGACAATCACCAGAGGCTGGAATTGAACCTGGGACCATGGTGCTGGGAGGCAGCAGTGATAAGCACTGAGCCACCGTGCCACCCAGATGTATGTGAGAGGGCTAAACAGCACCTGAGGACACAGTGTATAATGAAGCAAGTGACAGATAAATAAAATTTGGATGTTTTCCCGTGGGGATGACGAATTAGTATCGTTACCAGTGGTAGGAGTTCCCTTCAAAGCTAGGTTTAGCAGTCCCTATCAAATTTAGAAAACGCTGAGTCATGTAAACTATCTGGTAAAGATGCCGGATAGGAAAAAACTGCACTGGGTAGGTCTTGTGAATATGTTGATACCTTATTAATAGCAGAGAGGAGGAACTGGAGAAACAGGTGTTCATTACTACCCTACAGAGTGAGTAATCACATCCAGATGCTGTGGAGTTTGATGTGCCTCAAAATACGTTAAACAATGAGGTGGTCCTTAAGGAGTGGAATAATTTAGTGAACTTGCTGCCTCAGGAGCAAAGTACACAGCTGAACGTTTGTTGCAGCAGTACGAGGACATATGCAGAAATAAGATGGGGAGGACTAATGCTATTGTGCATGAGGTAAAAGTAGGGAATGCTGTTCTGACAAAAACAATAGCCCCCACAGGCTTAATCCTTTCAAAGCTACACATGTCCAGAAAGGAGTGATGCAATGCTCAAAGATATAATCAAACCGAGTCAGAGCGAGTGGAGCTCGCCGATTGTCTTCATTCCTAAACCTGACGGGACTCAACGATTTTGTGTGAACTATTGGAGGGTCAATGCCATAATAAAATCAGACTCATACCCAATACCACAATCAGAGGACTGCATAGAAAAAGTTGGTCAAGTCAGTTACATCACAAAGTTGGACTTACTGCATAGTTATTGGCAAGTCCCTTTATCAGAGAAAGCCGAAGAAATTTCTGTGTTTGTAACCCCAAATGGGCTATATCAATTCAAAGAGGTGACCTTTGGAATGAAGAATGCACCAGCCACATTCCAAAGACTCATGAACAGAGTTATGGCTGGGTTAACAAACTGTGCAGTCTATCTGGACTATGTAGTGATCTTTAGTGAGTCATGGAAAGATCACGTTACAGTTGGCAGAGCTCTTTGAACGATTAAGAGAAGCAAAACTGGTAATAAAAAAACATTTGTGAAAGCAGAGGTGACGTTCTTGGGACATAACATCGGTATGGAAGGTTGACCGCAAGAAATGCAAAGACAAAGGTAATCTAGGACTGCGCGGATTGCAACCGGAAGTTTGTTCCAAACTTCAGCAGTTTAGTGCCAGTTTTAGCTACACCAAATTTTTTGAAACCCTTCAAAGTTGCAATCGATGCTTGCAACATTGGAGTTGGTGCTGTACTGCTACAAGAAGGTGATGATGAAATGGAACAGCCAGTTGGTTACTCTTTAAAGAAACTCAACACCCATACTATGCTATGAAGATGTGGATGTACTGTACCGTTAAAGAGAGTTAAAAGCTAGCAGAACTACCTGATAGCACCAAATGTTCGGAACAAGATATAATGTAACATTATATTGTATACTGCGGTTCAGTAGCTAATTGCCTGGAAACATCAAAACAGATTCTACTTAGGCCAATCAGTTTAAATTATACCCCAAAAAATACCAAACTCCAATTAAGTTTGAATTGAGTATATTAACAATCTTAAAAGCCAATGACACAATCCAATGCTTTAGGTGGCGGGGGGGGGGGGGGGGTACAAGTCAGAAAAATTGAACAGTTGAGAGGAGAACTGACTAGTATTATAGAAGGGAAAGTACAAAATACGTCAGAGGAGGGAGTTGTAAATGGTTGTGAGTTAATTATTCTCTGTTATACTTCAAGAAATAAAGTTATTAATTTTTACTTTAAATAGTTTTTGGTTGAACAAATTTTCATAGATGACTGTACGGGATAAACCGTTTCTATGTTGCTGGTTTAAATTAAGCAGGAGGGTTTACCCCGCGTCATAACACTCTACCATCGCAACAGAATTATTGAGTTTGGTATTAGACTTATAGCATTTATGTGACAAACAATGTGTCGGAGACAGTTGCATACATGGATCACAATCCTCTTACATTCTTGGAATGATTTAAAGAGAAGAATATGAGACTATTTTGTTGGAGTCTTATGTTGCAGATTTTGAATTTACAAATTGTACATGTTGCGGATCATAACAATTGTGATAGCAGATGCGTTATTGTGGATTTAATGGATAAGGTACAGATAGGATTCAACCGATACCAATGTTATATATGTGTGTGCAGAAATTAATATGAACTTAGATTAATGTCTTATGTATTTCATTGTAATGGGGTTAAGAAAAATAAAAGCCAACATTTCATTATTTTTCTTAAGGGGAGAGGTATTATGAAGTTGACTGTGTATACTGTACCTTTAAGGGAGTGTGAAAACAGTTTTACACAGAGCTTGCAGGCACCATGTGACTGACTAGTGGTCTCAGTGTACTGGAAAATTGAAACTATTTGGCTACGAAACAAGTACCTGAGTTTTGGTGACTATGTTTTCACAACAGTTCGAATTTAACCAGTTTAAATTATGCCCCAAGATACTAAAACCCAATCGAATTTGAATTTTACTGTTTTGCCAATATCAAACCAACGAGATGATCCGACGTTTGAGGTATAAAGAAGCCGGCATTTTGAGTTAGCCAGAGAGCGCGGCCAACTGCCACAGTAACTGCGAGCAAAACACTCTCTATCAAAGGTACCTTTTGCTACAAAGATGGTTCATGTGAAAAAGACCAAAGATGACCTAGGGAGATCTACAGCCAGGGGAAAGAGGACACCGGAGACAACCACTGCTGAAAGCGCAAATTCCTACTGGTTCCCCAAAGGAAAACTGTGCTCTTGCAGAGAGTTAATTTATGTTATAAACATTAGGTGATATCAGCCGTTAACAAAGAAAAATTTATTCATATATAAATGGAAGATATATATGTCGGCTTAGGATGTCTCAAAACATTTCACATGCATTACATTACCTGTAGCTCATAGAGCTCATTGCTGTATTTTCCATACTCCACCATGCCACCGAACACCAACAGTCGAGTCCCATCGCATACGAATCCATAGGCTGCGCAGCCTGCAGGAATGTCCCCCCTCACCGCTGGAATGAACCACTGATTGGTTGCTAAAAGCAGGCAAAAAGATAGAAAGTGACATTTCTCTATTCTATCCCTATATCAATGTACAAAATAAGGCCTATTGCTTGTACATATATAGTACTTTATCACAGTAAACACAGAATAGACTGGTGTTGATGAGGTGCTCTCATGGTCACTAGATTTCTCAAAGTGCTTCCCAGCCAGTGAAGTACGCCCTTGCAAGTTCAGCTGCCGTGCATAAGGAACACAGCAAGACAATGTGCACACAGCAAACCCCTGCAAATAGCAATTTGATAATGACCAAATAATGTAATTTGTTGAAGAAGGTAAAAGCATTGGCCAGAACATCAGAGATATTTCCCGGTGCTTCTTTGGAATGCTGTCATAGGATCTTTTACTCCGACCCAAGCTTACAGATGGGGCCCAGGTTAAACATCTCATTTGAAAGATGGCTCCTCAGACAAAGTGATGTTCCGTCAACTTTGCTGTGTATTGTCCATTAGCACATTTTTGAGTTCAAATCCTTAACAGATCTTGAATCTTTTGACTCTTAGGCAAGTGAGTTGCAACTCAGCCATTGCCAGCTCTAAAATATCTTTTTTAAAAAAAGTGCTTTTGACATGTTAATTTTGACATGGATTACTGTATCAGCAAACCCCGGTGGAGATTGAGAGATTAATTGTGAGTCTGCATGTGCTCACGTGCAAAGGTGGGATGTTCCCAATGACTAGGGGAGCCCAGAACTAGGGGTCACAGTTTAGGATATGGGGTAGGCCATTTCGGACTGAGAGGTGGAGAAATTTCTTCACCCAGAGTGTGCTGAGCCTGTGAAATTCTCAGATGTTTTCAAGAAGTAGTTAGTCATAAGCTCCTTGGGTTAAACCAATCAAGTGGAATGGGGAGAAAGCAGGAAGAGGGGACTGAATCAGATGATCATCCATGATCACACTGAATGTACAAATCAATACTCCTAAGGGTTCTGCCCTTGTTTCACTGTATAACTTTCACCTGTACTTGACCTGCCAAAATGCATCACCTCACATTTGTCAGGATTAAACTCCATCTGCCATTTTTCTGCCCATGCCTCCAACTGATCTATATCCTGTTGTATCCCCTGACAATCCTCCTCACTATCTGCAACTCCACCAATCTATGTATCGTTTGCAAACTTACTAATTAGACCAGCCATGTTTTTCTCTAAATCATTTATGTAGACCACAAACCACAAAAGGTGCCAGCACTGATCCCTGTGGAACACCACTAGTCAAAACCCTCCATTCCGGAAAGCATCCGTCCACCGCTCCCCTCTGTCTCCTTTCACTATGCTAGTTCTGTATCCATCTTGCCAGCTCACCCTGATACCACGTGACTTCACCTTTTGTACTAGTCTGTCATGAGGGACCTTGTAAAGGCTTTACTGAACTCCAAGTAGACAACATCAACCGCTTTGCCCTCATCAATCCACTTCGTCATCTCCTCAAAAAACTTTATCAAGTTAGTGAGACATGACCCGCCTCCCACACAAAACCATGCTATTTATTGCTAATAAATCCATTTGCTTCTAAATGTGTATAGAACTTGTCCCTGAGAATCTTTTCCAATTATTTCCCTACTACCAAAGTGATACTTACAGGTCGGTGATTTCCAGCTACCCTTTTTAAACATTGGGACAACATTGGCTATTCTCTAGTCCTCTGGGACCTCACCTGTGGCCAAAGAGGATACAAAGGTGGGTGTCAATGCTCCAGAAATTTGTTTTCTTGTCTCTCTCTCAATATTCTAGAATAGATCTCATCAGGGCCCAAGGAGTTTATCTACCTTTTAAGACGGACAACACCTCTTCCTTTTTAACAGCAACTTGGCTTAGAAACTCAACACTTCCTTCCTTGAGATCATCCTCCACCAATTCCTTCTCTTTGGTGAATACTAACTCAAAGCATTCATTTAGGACCTCACCTACCTCTTCTGGTTCCACACACAGATTTGTCCTTGAGTGGACCAACCCTTTCCTTGGCTATCCTCTTTCTTTTTATTTATGTATAAAAAGCCTCGAGATTCTCCTTAGTTCTGTTTAATCACTTTTCCTGACCCCTTTTAGCCTTTTTAAATTCCTTGTTTAAGTTCTTTCCTATTTTCCTTATATACTTCAAGGGCTTCATCAGTTCCCATCCTACATATGTTTTGTTTTCCTTTCTCATCCAAGGTTCACGTAACTTGCCGTACCTGTCTTTCATTCTCACACGAACGTACCTATCCTGAACTCCCATCGACTGCTGTTTGAAATACTCCCATGTCCGATGTGGATTTACCCTCAAACAGCTGCCTCCAATCAACATTCTCCAGTTCCTGCCCAAAATTGTTATAGGTCACTTTCCCCCAGTTTAACACATTCACCCGAGGACTCCTGTTATCCTTATCGGTGAGTATATTAAAACTCTTGAAAATACTCCTCCACTGAAAGGTCGCTCATTTGGTCAGGCTCAATTCCCAAAACTAGGTCCAGTATAATCCCATCCCTGGTTGGACTTTACCTATTGTGTCAAGAATCCCTCCTGAATGGTTCTTACAGATTCTGCCACATCCAAGCCCCTAGCACGTAGTCAGTCCCAATCAATATCAAGAAAGTTAAAACCACCACCACAGCAACCCTGCTGTTTTTATGTCTTTCCATCATCTATCTACATATTTTCTCCTCCATCTCCCACTGGCTGTTGGGAGACCTATAGAATACCCCAGCATTGCAATTTCACCTTTCCTAATCCCGAGTTCTACATTGCCTTGCTGCACAAGTCCTCTGATGTATCCTCCCTCAATACAACTATGAGATACTCCTTTATCAGTAAAACAACTCCCCCATGCCTTTTACCCTAAAATTAGACATGCTGCGATTAAGGAAGTTTGGTTCACTGACAAGGTGACTGTTGGTGAAAACAAACTTAGTGTTTCCCAAACCTTTCTGTTCTCAACTGCAACTCAAATTTCAAGTAGTAGAACAAAATACTGTAAGAAAAGATCATAGGGATCTATTATAAATAGATTAGACTTCAGAGTTAAGATCAATGTAAAGTGATACAAGTAGAAAAACCGTAATTGGTGTCACAAATAGAACCACAGGTATCATTAGTCAGGTCACATGTTAAAAAGATTACATTTGACGAATAGAGTTTAACATTTGACTACTTTCCATTTTCAGGTTGTAAGTTTGCTTGCTGAGGGGTGGATTTGTTCTCAGACGTTTTGTCATCATGCTAGGTAACATCATCAGTAAGTCTCCGGTGAAGTGTTGGTGTTCTGTCCTGCTTGCTATTCCTGCTTCACCAGAGGCTCATAGATGAGGTTGCCTCGATGGTGATGAAACGTCTGAGAACAAATCCACCAGCTCACTGAGCAAACTTACAACCTTATCATGACTGAGTTACAAATCTTCTCCAAAATCTGAAACCTTCCACTTTGTTTGTCTCAACAAAACAAAACTACTGCTTTGATGCTGTGGGAAGAAAGTTGAAGATGCCGATTTCAATAATTTATTTGGGAAAAAAGTTATGGTGCAAAACTCATTCTCATGATTAGAAAATGACATAATTCAATTTGCATGTGATACACCATCACCAATGGCAATGCATTAAACAAAATAATTTCATCACAAGAAAAACAGTCTTACTTCTTGAACTGTTATTTCAAGCTATCATGGGACAATGATTGTGTCATATTTAAAATAAATTATATTCAGGGAGAATTACTCTTATTTCTTTTCTCAATGCTTTTTATTTTCTAACTTTTAATGTAGTAAAATAACCCAATAACTATTAACAAAGTGTAAAAAAAAAATTGACACCAAGGACACAAGAAGGTATCAGGACAAAGGCATTGGCAAAGGGCAGCAGAGGAGTTTAGGGAGAGAATTCTACATGGTTGGTCTACATGGCAGCCATAGAGATGTACAGCATGGAAACAGATCCTTCGGGTCAACCTGTCCATGCCAACCAGATATCCCAACCCAATCTAGTCCCACCTACCACCACCCGGCCCATATCCCTCTAAACCCTTCCTATTCATATACCCATCCAAATGCTTCTTAAATGTTGCAATTGTACCAGTCTCCACCACTTCCTCTGGCAGCTCATTCCATACACGTACCACCCTCTGCGTGAAAAAGTTGCCCCTTAGGTCTCTTTTATGTCTTTCCCCTCTCACCCTAAACCTATGCCCTCCTGACCCCAAGGAAAAGACTTTGCCTATTTACCCTATCCATGCCCCTCAATTTTGTAAACCACTGTAAGGTCACCCCTCATCCTCCGATGCTCCAGGGAAAACAGACCCAGCCTGTTCAGCCTCTCCCTGTAGCTCAAATCCTCCAACCCAGGCAACATCCTTGTAAATCTTTTCTGAACCCTTTCAAGTTTCACAACATCTTTCTGATAGGAAGGAGACCAGAATTGCATGCAATATTTCAACAATGGCCTAACCAATGTCCTGTACAGCTGCAACATGACCTCCCGACTCCTGTTCTCAATACACAGACCAATAAAGGAAAGCATACCAAACGCCTTCTTCACTATCCTATCTACCTGCGACTCCACTTTCAAGGAGCTATGAACCTGCACGCCAAGGTCTCTTCGTTCAGCAACACTCCCTAGGACCTTACCATTAAGTGTATAAATCCTGCTAAGATTTGCTTTCCCAAAATGGTTAAACAGCGAAATTTGGCGAAGGACAGAAGCCACGACTCTACAAAGGTTTCGGAATGCTCTAGCTCACTGCAATGTTAAAAGGATGACACACACTGAGTGACGGGGTAAAGTGGTGAATATGCAGAAACATGTGCTTATGTTTTGCACATATGGAGTAATCGGAGGAAAGTTCTAACTGAAAACAGCTGGTAGGAAAATACAAAATTACGTTCTGATGAAACTGCAAATCTCCTCCAGGGAAAGCAACAATTCAAAAAGGCCAAACTCTAAAATCTCAACCTTCCATTGAACAGAAGGCAATATTTTTCCATTTCTCATTCCAGGAACCTTTAGAATAGATTTTGTATTAGGGCTGGTATTTATGGTTTATGCATATTCTTTTAAGGAACTGGCCATATTAATCTTTCTTAGATACCCCAAGGAGCACAGAATAACAAATATACCTGTACGGTTAAAAATCAGACAGAAATAATCCAATCAAACTAACACACTCTTCTCGGTTTTTATTCCCGTGACATCTGTAAATTACTCAAATAAAAGCAAAATACTGAGGAAACTGGAAAGGTGACATGAAAATACGAAATGCAAAAGAAACTCAGCAGGTCTGGTAGCATTGTCGAGAGAGAAACAGGGTTCAAAAAATTCAAATAAAAACCAAAAGAACTGTGGGTGCTGTAAATCATAAGCAAAAACAGAAGTTGCTGGAAAAATTCAGCAGGCCTGACCGCATCTGCGAAGATAAATCAGAGTCTGGTAACCCTTCCTCAGAACTCTTCTTTAGAATGTTCCTATGAGAAGGAGTTAATGAACTGTCTTCTTGATCTACTGAAGCCCTGGAGTCACATTGTTGTTAAGGAGGGAGTTCCAGGATTTTCACCCAGTAACACTTCCTGAACGATATATTTCCAAATCAGGATGCTGAGTGGTTTGGAGAACATAGAACAGTATAGTACAAGCCCTTCGTCCCTCAATATTGTGCTGACCTTCCATTCTACTCAAAAGATCAAACTAAGCTACATACACTATATTTCACTATCATCCATGGGCCTATCCAAGAGTGGCTTAAATGTCCCTAATGTATCTGACGCTACTACCACTGCTGGCAGTGCATTCCACGTACCCACCACTCTGTGTAAAAAACCGACCTCTGACATCTCCCCAATACCTTCCTCCAATCACCTTAAAATTATGCCCCCTTGTGATAGCCATTTTTGCCCTGGGAAAAATTCACTCTTATCTCTGCCTCTCATCATCTTGTACACATCTATCAAATCACCTCCCATCCTTCTTTGCTCTAAATCAATAAACCCCAAGCTCTCAACCTTTCTTCATAAGACATGCCCTCCAGTCAGGCAGCGTCCTGGTAAATCTTCTCTGCACCCCCTCTAAAGCTTCCACATCCATCCTATAACGAAGCAACCAGAACTGAACACAGTATTCCAAGTGTGGTCGAACCAGATCTTTACAGAGCTGTAGGAAAACCTCGCAGCTCTTAAACTCAGTCCCTCTAATGAAAGCCAACACACCATACGCCTTCTTAACAACCCTATCAACTTGGGTGGCAATTTCGAGGTATCAAGAGACCTGGACCCCAAGATCCCTCGGTACCGCCACACTGCCATGAATGCTACCTTTAATCCTCTACTCAAATTCGACCTTCCAAAAATGAATGACTTCATACTTTTCCAGGTTGAACTCCATTTGCTACTTATCAGCCCAGTTCTGCATCCAGTCAATGTTGCAACCTACAACAGCCCTCCACATTATCCACCACTCCACCAACCTTCATGTCATTGGGAAACTTACTAACCCACACTTTCACTTCCTCACCCAAGTCATTTATAAAAATCACAAAGAGCAGTGGTTCCAGAACAGATCCCTGCGGAACACCAGTGGTCACCGAGCTCCAGGTTGAACGTACTTTCCATCTACTACCAACCTCTGTCTTCTATGGCCCAGCCAATTCTGTGTCCACACAGCCATATTTCCCTATATTCCATGCTTCCTCACTTTCTGAATGTGTCTACCAAACTTATCAAACGCCTTGCTAAAATTCATATACACCACATCCACTGCTCTACTTTCAATGCGTTTTGTCACATACTCAAAAAATTCAATAAGGCTTGTGAGGCATGGCCTGCCCCATGCTGACTTGCTCTAACCATAATATGCTTTTCCAAGTAAACTTAAATTTTGACTCTCAACCCTCTCCAATACTTTGCCCACCACTGACATAAGACTGACTAGTCTGTAATTCCCATGGTTATCCCTATTCCCTTTCTTGAACAAGATGATAATAGTTGCCACCCTCCAATCATCTGGCACAATTCCAGTGGACAGTGCGGATCATCTCCAAAGGCGCAGCAATCTCTTCCCTCACTTCCCGTAGTAACTTTGGGTATATCCCAGCTCGAGGGGAACTTATCTATCCTTATATTTTTCAAACTTTCAGTACATCTTCCTTCTTAACATCAGCCTGTTTCACGCTGCCCTCACAAATGACAAGGCCCGTCTCACTAGTGAATAAGGATCTTCCCTACCTCCTCTGAATCCAGATACAAGTTCCCTCTGCTATTCCTGATCGGCCCTACCCTCACTCTGGCCATCCACTTGTTCCTCACATAAGTGCAGATTGCCTTAGGTTTTTCCTTTATCTGACCCAAGGGTTTTTCATGCCCCTTCTAGCTCTCCAATATCCATTCTTCCGCTCCTTCCTGGCTACCTTGCAACCCTCTAGGGTCCTGTCTAATCCTTGCATCCTAACCTTAGTCAAGAGGAAGAAGGAAGCTTACTTAAATGTTCCATAAACCTAGTCATCCAAGGTTCATTCATCCTACCACCCTCTCCTTGCCTCAGTGCTGGATAGGTTTATCCCACTATCAGTAGGTGCTCCCTAAACAACGTTCACATTTCTGTCATGCATTTCCCCAATAACATCTGTTCCCAATTTAGGTGCCCCAGTTCCTGCCTAATAGCATTGTAATTCCTCCTGCCCCAATTATATATTTTCCCATACCGTCTGCTCCTATCCCTCTCCATGGCTATAGTAAAGATTAGGGAGTTGTGGTCACTATTCCCGAAATATCTGACACCTGGCCTGTTTACTGCTGAGCACCAAATCCAATATGGCCTCCCCTCTAGTCAGCCTATCTACATATCAAGTCAGGAATCTTTCCTAGACATGCCTGACAAAAGCTGCTCCATCCAAACTATTTGAACTACGGAGGTTCCAATCAATACTAGGGGAGTTAAAGTCACCCATGACAACAACCCTGTTACTTCTGCACCTTTCCAAAATCTGCCTCCCAATGTGTGTCTCACAATCTGCCTCTTCTGTCTCTGTTGCTATTAGGAGGCCTGTAGAAAACTCCCAATAAAGTGACGGCTCCTTTCCTGTTTCAGATTTCCACCCTTACTGACCTGTATACTGAAGAACTTGCAGGTGGTAGTGTTCCCATGGACCTGCTTCCCTTATCCTTTTAGTAGGTGCAGATTTAGGAGCCTTGGTGAATTTTTGCTGTGCATCTTGTACAAGGTACATACTGCTGCTGCTGCTGCTGAACGTCTATGGTCGAGGGACTGATTGTTTGTACATGCATTGCCAATCAACTGGGTTACTTTGTCCTGAATGGTGTCAAGCTTCTCACGTGTTGTTAGAACTACACAAGTAGGGAGCATTCCATCACACTCCTGACTAGTGCCTTGTAGATGGTGTTCCAGCTATGGGCAGACAGGTGGTTAGTTAACACGCTGCAGGATTCATAACTCTCAGCACCATGAAGGACACTCCTTATAAATCTTGCCCAAGGTTATGACGACCCTCCGGTTGTAATACCACCAGTCATCTCTTTCTAAATGAGAGAGAAGCCCTATGGTCTAGTAAGATAATGGCAACTTTATTTTTAACCATAACTAAAGGTAATGTCCACTTAGCCATTATTGTGTCTACACCATCATTATCCATTTAATCCATGATTTTCAAGACTTTCAAATCTTATGTTACAGCTTATCAAATACCTTTTAGACGCCCATTTATATCAAATGCAAGAGGTGAATTACACAAAGTGAAGATGGGGAAAATACCATTGTAAGCTGAAATATAAATTCAAGTCTAACTTGTCCTTGACAACTATGATGATTGAAAAGCAAAACTAACTGCAATTTCTTTTGTAGATAACGTAGGAATTGCTAGGTTGAACAAAAAAAATTCTAAGACCCATCCAGATTCACCACCTACCACAATACAATGATAATCAAGTTACAAACTGAAGCATGGTGATGATGCCTTCAGGTTTCAAGATTATTTTATTCTTGACATGCCAAAACCAGAATTTTAAAAAAAGGAAAATGATAACCAAGTCCAACAAAATCAAACCAGTTAATGTCTCCTTTTTCTTTCGAAGGTCTGAACTGACTGTCCAAAGTAAGATCAAACATGAACTGCGACCAAAGATATTTTCTAGTATTATTTGCTAAGAGCTGCATATCTTAGCTCGGTTATCCTGCTGGCTGAAAGACAAACACTGTTTAAAATAAACAAATGCAGTATTCCTTTTACACACGAGCAGCCATCTTATTCAGAGTGTAGCTAGCACACTGAATTGTTCTTCATGCGTGACTATGCACACAAGAATGCAGGAAACAGTGTCAGATAAATAAATGCTCAATTCTAGTGAGATCTAAACCATAACATTCTGACACAATGACAACTTAAATAATCATATTAGTTCAACAGATAATTGGATGAACCTAGCTCTTTCCCACCTCCCCAAAAATGAGGGTTAAGAACAGTCGAGGTCAGTGCAATGAAGGTTAGACAAAAGACTGTATCTACTTGAAACTCTAGGGTACCTGTAACAGTACTGGTACTAGAAGGGGAAACGACTTGAACAAACAGCAAAGGCAATATTTTAGTTTGGGTTCTATTGTAGGTGACAATAATGTAAACAACCCCAGTAACAACCAATTATGATTCTGTGCAGGCAAAGGGGCTTAAGACTTTCTCCACAAATTTGCACAGTGAGACTGTCTACATAAGAATGCTCTACAATTACCTGCACACTAAAGCGCATATTACAAACTTTTCATTTGTAAAATAAAAGTTCACTGGCAAAGCCAACATTTATCTTCAATTTCTTAAGCTGGTTGGTGGGCTGCCTTCTTGAATATATTTTAAAAAGTGACAGTTAAAATCAATCACATTGTTGCATGAGACATAGGACAGAGTAATTTCCCTCTCTAATGGGTCATCATTAACCAATTTAGCTCTTTTGTGTTCATCATTACTGATGCTACATTCTTACTTAGTTAATTAAAATAGAAGGACACCAACTACTATACATGAATGTGAACTCATATCGCTAGATTGTTAGTCTGGACCTTGATTAATAGTCCAGTAACAACATCGTCACCATTTCTGAAGCTACAGAGCACTAAATAGATGGCAAGTAGCTGAGGCATCATGCTACAGACAGAGCTAAGCACAGAGTATAGGTTTGCTCGCTGAGCTGGAAGGTTCATTTTCAGACTTTTTGTCACCATACTAGGTAACATCTTCCGTGTGCCTCCGGATGAAGCACTGCTCATGTTTCCTGCTTTCTATTTATATGTTTAGATTTCCTTTCCGCTGGCAACGGCATTTCCTATGGTTCTTTTTTTCCTCAGAGGGTGGTAAATGGGGTCCAAGTCAATGTGATTATTGATAGAGTTCCAGTTGGAATGCCATGCTTCTAGGAATTCTTGTGTCTCTCTCTGTTTGGCTTGTCCTATGATGGATGTGTCGTCTCAGTCTTATCTGTATGTCAAGATACTAGTGAGAGAGGGTCCTGTCGTTTTGTGGCTAGTTGATGGTCATATATCCTGGTGGCTGGTATTCTGCCTGTTTGTCACAGTTCTTGCATGGTATTTTGTAAATGACATTAGTTTTGCTTGTTGTCTGTATAGGGTCTTTCAAGTTCATTAGCTGCTGTTATAGTGTGTTAGTGGGTTTGTGGGTTACCATGATGCCGAGGGGTCGGAGTAGTCTGGCAGTCATTTCCGAGATGTCTTTGAATGGTGGGGAGAGTGGCTAGGGTTTCTGGATGCGTTTTGTCTGCTTGTTTGAGTTTGTTGCTGAGAAATCGGCAGACTGTGTTCATTAGGTACCCGTTCTTTTTGAATACATTGTATAGATGATTTTTCTCTGCGTAGTTCCTCTGTGCTGCAGTGTGTGGTGGCTCGTTTAAATAATGTTCTGATGCAGCTTCATCTGTGAACATTGGGATGATAGCTTCTGTAGTTCAATATTAGAGCAGCTAATGAACTTGAAAGACCCTTTACAGACAACAAGCAAAACTAATGTCACTTACAAAATACCGTGCAAGAACTGTAACAAACACTATATTGGACAACGGCAGAAAACTAGCCACTACTATACATGAACATGAACTAGCCACAAAACAACACGGCCTTCTCTCACTCATATCCTTACATACAGATAAGGAAGGATGCCACTTCGACTGGGACAACACATCCATCCTAGGACAAGCCAAACAGAGACACGCACGAGAATTCCTGGAAGCATGACATTCCAAACGGAACTCTATCAACACACACATTGACTTGGACTCCATTTATCACCCCCTTAAAAAAAAAGAACAGGAAATGACATCACCACCGGAAATGATGTCACCACAGGAAATGACATCACAACCCAAGGGAACCCAAACATATAAATAGAAAGTAGGAAACACGAGCAGTGCTTCGTCCGGAGGCTCGCTGAAGATGTTACCTAATATGGTGACAACATGTCTGAAAATGAACCTTCCAGCTCAGCGTGCTAACCTACACCCAGAAGGTTCACTCACTGAGCTACAGATCTTCTCAATACTTGCTAACAGAGCTAAACAATCTTGTAGTTCAAGGACCAGATCAAAGCTCTGCAGTCATACCATATCCAGTTGTGATTGGTGTTGGATAATTCCCAAATGGGAGGAAAAGAAACTGCTAAACCCCAGTCTTCAATAATTGCTAAGTCAACATCAGAGCAAAATATATTTGCAACCCCATCTACAGCAAGAGGTACTGACTGGATGATCCAATGTGGCCTCCTCCTGATGTGTCAAGCTTCACAGATGCCACTCTTCAGTGAATTTAACGTATTTCTATTTACACTAGCTACAATAAACCATTTACAAGGATGTTGCCATGGTTGGAGGATTTGAGCTATAGGGAGAAGTTGAATAGGCAAGTCTGTTTTCCCTGGAGCTTTGGGGGCTGAGGGGTGATCTTGTAGAGGTTTATATAATCATTAGGGGCATAGATAGGGTAAAAAGACCAAGTCTTTCCTCTGGGGTGGGGAGACCAGAACTAGAGGGCATAGGTTTACGGTGAGAGGGGGAAGATGTAAAAGAGACCTAAACGGCAACTTTTTCACTCAGAAGGTAGTACCTGTATGGAATGAGTTACCAGAGGAAGTGGTGGAGGCTAGTACAACTGCAACATTTAAAAGGCATCTGGATAGGTATATGAATAGGAAGGGTTTGGAGGGATATGGGCCTGGTGCTGGCAGGTGGGACTAGATTGGGTTGGGATATCTGGTCGGCATGGACGAGTTGGACCAAAGGGTCTGTTTCCGTGCTGTACATCTCTATGACAATGACATATTGGCCCTGACAACTTCCTCACTGCACGCACTCTAGAACCAGTTGCAGCTCTAGCCTAGCCATTCCAGTACAGAAACAACACTAGCATCTACCCAACAATATGGCAAATGGTTCAGATATATCCTGTCCATATTAAGCAGGAAAACTTCCATCTAGCCAATCACTGCAATACATTAAATTTATTCTTGATCAACAGTAACACTATCAAGTGACACATACATAGTAATAAGCTGCACATAGATACTTAGCTTGGATTCTGCCTGGGCCACTCAGCTTCTGATTTCGATAAATTGGTCACTGTCACCTGGACAATAACCACAGAACAAGCTGGACTGCTATTAAAACCCCTGACAGTTTCAACAATAATCTTCAAGCAAAAAAAAAACCTTGATAGCCCTAGACTGTTTGGCCTACAGATGACACAACTATGTTCTGTTCACGGTTGGTTCACAATGGCCTCTGAAGTGGCCTTTGCAAGTTAGGGCAGCCAATAAATGGGTCATTGACTTAATCCAGAGAAGGAACAACATACAAATCCCTAGTTAGGGAAAGTAGGATACTGAGCTTAAACTATTAAGATAAAAAAATGTGCATTGCTGTAGTGCTTTTTATAACATCTGGAATCCCCTTAGCACTTTCCAAGCACTGAAATACCTACTGAAGTGCAACAACTGCTGTAATTACACAAATTACAGAACTTAAACAGTGGCAAACAAAGGTGATGTTTAAATCTCTTACATACCAATTTGAAAATGCAATGTGTTTTTGAGGTTTTGGCAGAGGGGTAAAAATTAGACATAGCACTACGTAGAATCTTCCTGCTCTTCTTTGAAATGGCAATTATAGAAATCTTCATGTCTCTGTGAACAGTGTAATGTCTATTTCTTATTTTTCTGTATTTTTGATCGTGGATTGAAATGGGAAAAGAACACTTACATCTTTTGAAGGATTGTTGCACATTTTAAAAGTCATCTGACACTTAAGTTGTGTGAGTGGGTGGGGTGGGGTGGGGGTGGGGAAGAGAGGTCATATAGTGGAGGTAGTCTGCAGAGAAGCTGGAGCCAAGTACAAACAGAGCTAGTTACCAATGACAAAGGTCTTTCACCTGCCAACAACTACGTGATTGCCTCCCAGTGAGCAACTTAGGGTTGGGAGTGTTTAGGAGAAGCCATCAGAACTCCATAAGGGGAGCAGCAATTGCTTTTCTCTGCAGTAAAGACAACCTTAAACTTGAAGAAAGCCAATTTATTTTGCCATCAGTTGTTGTAAGCTTTGGCTTTTAACCAGTAGGCCAGGAGTTTTGTATGTGAACCAGCCAAAAATGTCTGCACTCATGTGCATGTATTTAAGGAAGGAGAATCAGGAAGCAGCATTTACTGACAAGCCAAAAGGACCATATCAGCAAACTATGTGAACAGAAACCATTCCAACTGCCTCCCCAGTTTCTGTTTCTCTGCCCATCATACTTGCTTTATGTTTCTGATTGTGCACATGTGTACATGCAAGTATAAGGGGAGCTTGAAAAGCAAGTTAGTGTGTTTTAACTAGTCAAGATATATGTCAATGGTTCATACTAGTTTCTCTGTAGCTGGAATCTATTTACTTGTAATAAATAATTATTCCTGTCAAGTACACAAACCTGGCCCATGCTTTCAGTCAACCTGGGCCTAAAAGACGGTAAATTGAGGGATTTTGCACACTCTTCAAAAGCTTAACAATGACTCCTGAGGTTTGATTTTCAGCACACTCGTCAATTTGAAATGCAGTACCTTCAATAGTGCAGCACTTCTCAACGGAATAGTGAAGTGTCAGCCTAGATTTCATGTCAAGTCTCTGGGGTTGGGCTTGAACTCAAAAACATCAAGTGTTACTAACAACCATACCATTAGTCGTGGTTCAAAGGTGAAGAATAGGGTATTTGGGATACTTTCCGCTGTCTTTCCCCCACCATGTCTCATCCTTTCACCAAACCCTCAGCGAACCGGGGAGGGGACTCCAATCTGAAATTCACACTTCTTAAAATGATAAGCTGTCGTCATTAAAAAAAAAACAATTATAATGAAAGTGTAACAAAGTGACTAGAAGAGGAAAAGATGAAACTTAGCAAGATGGGGTAAAAGTAAATAGGAGAAAGTGAAGACTGCAGATGCTGGAGATCAGAGCTGAAAAATGTGTTGCTGGAAAAGCGCAGGTCAGGCAGCATCTAAAAAGCAGGAGAATCGATGTTTCGGGCATAAGCCCTTCTTCAGGACTGAGGAGTTAAAGTAAATAGACAACTTCACAATTTAAAAGGGCCAGCAACAGATTTGGGACAGGGTAAACTGATAAAACAAGCAGAGATGCAGGAAAGTTTAAAATTGGACTTAAGAACAAATTTTAATGTAAACAAAATAACATTGCACCCTGGGTTTTGAAATTGTTCATGGGAGTTATTCGATGGTAAATCACAAGGAGACAATGCAGCAAGGTAATACAATTACAGCGTTGAAACTTGTACAGGTAAAAATTCTTAGCAATTGCTACGCTGATATTTATAACTGGGGTGGTGGTGGGGGAGGCAAAACAAAAGCACATGGCAATCTGACAGGGCTGTTACAAGTTAACTTTATATTTCTAGGAGGCTCTGCTGATTGAAGAAAATGTAACTAAAAACAAAATGGTTGGCCTACATATTGGAACTCGTAGTGCAATAATTAAATATTGCCAAAAATGAGATGTAGAAGCTTTTGGTCTTTACTCATCAGGACCAGAACAAGAATGCCAAATTTCAAACAATCACGTGCATCACAGGGAGCAAGAGTGCTGATTAGTTGGCAAGCGAATGATGATAAGCAGAGGTGTTGCCATGGAGAACGTAATGAGGAATGACAGACTCCACAAGCTCCGGCATATTTTTTAGAAGTGCAAAGCTTAAATACAATCCTTTTGTTCGCAGAGACCAATCAGCAATCTTATCACTGTGGTACAATTGTTGTGATCATTTGAAATTTGACATTCTTGCATTTGCTCTGAGGAATACAAGACAAGAGCCTTCAGCAACATTTCTCTTTCAGTCTTGATCTCAAATTTCAAAAGGGTATGAGCCATAACATGAAAATATCAACATTTCCAGAAAATGCCTGCATTAAGTTCCAAGCATCATTGTCAACAAAAAGACCTGTATAGGAATTGCAAGACAACTTGGTGAGAGTCTACTGCCACTGTTTTCAGTTCATTATTGTAATGAAGCAAGCTGAACTCAGCTTGAAAATACACCATCACGCCTCATACTGCGTCATTCCTCTATTGATCATAAGATCTTACCACAGTGAGTATTCATTCGAAACATAATGCCTGTTTTCTCTATAAAAGAGCTATCCTAGCATCCCACTTCACTCCTGCTCTTTCCACTTAGTAAATTTTCCTTATTCAAGGATCTACTTGTTCCCTTCTGAATATTATTAATGAATCTTCTTCCAAAATGCTTTAAATGAAAACGTATTTCAGATCACAACTGCAGTGTAAATACTAATTCTCCCTCTGGCTCCATTGCCAATTAATTTATCTGTATCTTTCTATATTGGCAGGAGTATTTATCACTAGTTCATCCTTTGTCAACACTGCTCATAATTTTGAAATTCTGTCAAATCCTTCCTTAACCTTTTCTTCTCCAGAAAGAGCAAATTAGTTTCTTTGATCTACTCCCTTCCAAAATTGGGGACTGCAGAATTGAATTTAATACTCTGGAGTAAAAAAAAAGTCGCTGAAAAAGCACAGACAGCATCCGAGGTGCAGAAGAATCGACGATTCAGACACAAGACCTTCATCAGCAATGTGGGGATTGGACAGGCAGAGGAGAAGGGGGCTGAGAAATAAATAGGAGAATGGGGTGGGTGGGAAGAAGGTAGCTGGGAAGGTGATAGGTGGATGCAGGTGGGGCGGGGTGCAATTATGATAGGTGGGAAGGAAGATGCACAGGTGGGACAGGTCAAGAGGGTGGTGCTGAGTTGGAGGGTTGGATCTGAGATGAGGTGAGGAGATTTGGAAAGTAGTGAAGTTGACATAGATGCCATGTGATTGAAGGACCCAAAGTTGGAAGATGAGGTGTTCTTCCTCCAGTTGTCAGGTGGCTTGGATTCACCCTAAGCTACAGGGTGGTGAGGTTGTTGAGCGAGTGTGACCAGAGATGTTCCCTGTATGCACCACGAGTTGGTGTTCTGTCCCCCAATATAGAGAAACCACATTGAAAGCAACAGACACAGTAAATGAGGAAGCGCAGGAAAATCTCTGCCGGGAGTGAAAAGATCCTTTGGGGCCGCGGACAGAGGTGAGGAGGGAGGTGTGGATGCAAGTTTTACACCTCTTGTGGCGGCAAGGGAAGGTACCAGGTGTGAAGAGTGAGTTGGTGGGGAACATGGACCTAATGAGGGAGTTACAGAGGAAATGGTCTCTGTGGAACGCAGATAGGGTAGGGGAAGAAAATATGTCTCTGATGGTGTGGTCTGATTGTCGGTGGTGGAAATGGTGAAGGATATTACGCTCTATCTGGAGATTAGTGGGGCAGAAGGTGAGGACCAGGGGCTCTATCCTTGTTGCTGTTGGAGGGGGAAAGAGATCAAGGGCAGAGGTGTGGGAAATGGAGGAATTGCACTGGAGAGCATGGCTAATCACGTGGGAGGGGAATCCTAGAAATAGGAGGCCAGCTGGGGTGTCTGAGTGAAACTGCTCCTCCTGGGATCAGGCATAAGCCCTTTCTGAAGAAGGGCTTATGCCCGAAACCTCGATTCTCCTGTTCCCTGGATGCTGCCTGACCTGCTGCGCTTTCCCAGCAACACATTTTCAGCCCTCCTGGGATCAGATACAGTGGAGGCATTGAATGTAAGGGATTGTAAGGGAGGTGATGTAGTCCAGGTAGTTGTGGGAGTCAGTGGGTTTGAAATAGTGTGAAGCGGTCACAGGAGATGGAGACAGAGAGGTCCAGGAAGGGGAGGGAGGTGTCCGGGATGGTCCAGGTTAACTTAAGGTCAGGGAAGGTGTTAGTGAAGTTGATGAACTGTTCCACCTCCTCCTGCAAGTTCTGGGCCTCCTCCACCGCCAAATCCAAGCCACTCGACGACTGGAGAAAGAACACCTCATCTTCCGTCTTGGCACCCTTCAACCATACAGCATCAACGTCGACTTCACTAGTTTCCAAATCTCCCCTTCCACTACCTCATCCCAGATCCAACCCGGCACCAGCTTCTTGACCTGTCCTACCTATCTGTTCCACTCTCCCCACCAACCTATCACAATCATCCCCCAACTGCAGCCACCTATCACTTTCCCAGCTACCTTCACCCATCCCCAACCCCACCCTTCTATTTATCTCTCAGCCCCCTTCTCCCCTCACATTCCTGATGAAGGGCTTACTGCCAAAATGTTGACTCACCAGCTCCTTGGATGCTCCATGACCTGCTGTGCTTTTCCAGCCCCACATGTTTCGACTCCGACTCTCTAGCATCTGCAGTCCTCACTTTCTCTTAGTCTCTGTAACACTCCTGGGGCCTAACCAGTGAGTTATAAATGTTCAGTGTAATGTCATCGCTTTTGAAGTCTACACGTGAATCCAAGGATCCCACAGACTAATTTGAAAACCTTATCAACCTGCCTTGCCACTTCCAAACAGCAACTTGCACTTCCAAACAGCAACTTGCACTTATAATATAGTTGAACATATCTGAACATACCACAGGGCCTTTGATAAGAGTGCTATAAAAGTTGACATGAGCCATAAAATGATAACTGTTTCTAAAATATCCAACTGGATTCAAAATTGGCTTGATGGTAGGAAACAAGAGGATGGTGGAAGATTGTTTTTTGGACTGGAGGCTTGTGATCAGTACCGAGTCCACTTTTGTTTGTCATTTATATAAATTATTTGAAATAGAATATAGGTGGGATGTTGGTAAGTTTAGTAGACAGTGAAGGTGGTTATTTAAAATTACAAGGAGCTCTTGACAACTGGGTCAATGAGCTAAGAGGTGGCGGAGTTTAATTTGGATAAATGTGAGGTATTGCGTTTTGGTAAAAGAAACAAGGGCAGGACTTGTACAATTACTGGTCAGACCCCAAGGAGTACTGTAGAACAGAGAGAGCTAGAGGTTCAGGTACATAATTATTTGAAATTTGCATCACATATAGACAGGGTAGTTAAGGTGGTGTTTAACACGCTTGCCTTCATTACTCAGATCTTTGAGTATTAAAGTTGGGACATCACGTTGAGCTTGGATAGGATATTGGAGAGGTCTCTTTTGCAGAAGCGTGTGCAGTTTAGGTCATTGTGCTACAGGAAAGATATTATTAAATTTAGAAAATATTTACCATGATGTTTCTCGTAATGGAGGGCTTGAGTTATAAAAATTTGCTAGATAGGCTGGGATTTTTTTCATGGGGGGGGGTTGACTTATGAAGGTTTATAAAATCAGGAGAGGCATAGATAAGGTGAATAGCAAGGTCACTTTCCCTAGGGTATGGAGATGGTGATGCTACAGAAGAGGAAGGTGATCGTGGTCAAAAAGAATACAGGCACATTACATATGGTCTTGTCCAGCTTCAGAAAGCAATCAAGGACACTAAGAGAAAGAAGGAGAATTAGACCATCCAACCCATCTAGTCTGGTTCACCATTTGATCATGGCTGATGTTTCTCAACCCCATTCTCCTTGTAACCCTTGATCCCTTTACTAATCAAGAACTCATTTCTTAAAGACACAGAATGACTTGGCCTCCACAGCATTCTACAGTAATGAACTCCACAGATTCACCACCCTCTGGCTGAAGAAATGCCTCATTGCAGTTCTAAAGAGTCATCCCTTCACTGAGGCTGTGCCTACTCTCTCTGACTAGCGAAAACATGTTCTCCACATCCATTATGTTCAGGTGTCTCAGTTTACTTTAAGTTACAATGAGATCCCCCTCATCCTTCTAAACTCAGAGTACAGAGCCACTGTTCTCAACCACTCCTCATGTGACAAGCCCTTTATCCCAGAAATCTTTCTTGTAGGGCTCCTTTGGAACCCTGCAACGTCAGTACATTCTTCCTTAGATGCAGGGACCAAAACTGGTCACGGTATTTCAAATGCAGTCTGAGCAGAGCCTTCTATAGCCTCATCAGCATATCCCTGCTCTTGTATTCTAGCTCTCTTGAAATGAATGCTGATATTGCACTTGCTTTAACTGCCAGTTTAAGAAAATCCTGAACAGGAATAAGCTCCAGTTTTCTAAAGCCTTTTCCCCCATTTCGCAAATAATCTACGCTTCTATTCTTCCTACCAAAGTGCACAGCCTCACACTTTCCTACACTTGATTCCATCTTTCACTTCTTTGCCCACTCTCTGAGCCAGTTCAAGTTCTTCTGCAGCCTCCTCCTTATTACAATCTGTTCCCCCAGCTACCCTTGTATCATCTGCAAACGTCGCAAAAAAGCTGTCAGTCCTTCCTCTAGACCCTTAAATTTATAATGTGAATAGTTGTGGTTCCAACATTGACCCCTGCAGAACTCCTCTCATCAACGGCTGCCATCATGCAAAAGACCCTTTTATCCCTACTCTCTGCCTTCTGCCAGTCAGCCAATCCTCTATCCATGCCAATACTTTGCCTCTAACACCATATGATGATTGTAATAGTGCATTTCTTACATGCCTTTTCTATTTCCTGCTCCACATCCTGACTACTGCTGGGAGACCTACACACAACTCCCAAAGAGAACATTTTTTTCTTTTGAAGCTCCTCAACTCTATGCACACAGATTCTGTGCCTTCCAACTCTATGTCACTACATGCTATCAAAATAAATTTCTTACTAGCAAGGCAACCCCATCCCTTTGTCTGTCCTTTCGATGGGACATGTACTCTTGGATAGTTAGTTCTCAGTCCTGATTCCCTTGCAGCCACATCTCTGATGCCCATAATCGTACCCATCAATTTCAATCTGCACTAAAAGCTCATTTGCCTTGCTTTGTATGCAGTGTAGATTAAGTACAACACCTTCAGTCCTGTGTTGACTGTCCCCTTCCTTATCTGCCATACCTGAAGTTACATTCCTGAGCTTTTTCAAACTCTCTGTCATATTACCTGTTCTGGAAACTAATAAGCTCTGCGGAGCCCCCCCCCAACCGCACCTTTAACTTTCTCCATAATTTTCCAAGCAACTGATTCCACCCATTGTTTAGTTAAGAACCCTATCCACGCAATTCGCCAAGACTCTGGTCCCAGTATATTTCAGGTGGAGCCCATTGCATTGGAACTGCTCCCTCTTTCCACAGTAATGGTGCCAAGACATCATGAATTCAAACTTGTTTCTCCCAAGCATTTACCTCTTTAGTAGTTGTCGACCATGTGCCAATTACCTTGTGGTTCATTACAACCTTTTTGGTTCTGCTTTTTAAATTTATTCCCTAGCTACTCATATTAGCTCAGCAGAACCGCTTTCCTGGTCTATTTATATCACTAGAGAGGGATGAAGTCAGCATGGGTATGATATTTACATACACCAACAACAACCTTGTGTTCTGCTACACATCTCTAATTTGGAAAATACCTAACAGCAGATTATCACTGCAACTCCATAACCCAAGGAAAGGTCCGGATTAATGCCTTTTCAGCTTTCACAGTTTCAGCACCTTACAACTTGCACAATTTGACTTGGTAGGAAATAAAATTCACCAAGACTTTTAACTTCTAATCTGGATTCCAGCTTTTAAAACTTCTATGATAAAAGGTTTTTATAATCAAATGCATTACCTACATATAAGTAGGAGGGAAAGTCAGACACTTGGTAGGAAAGGGTATGTGGGTTTCAGGGAGAAGGGACTGCATAAATTGACCAGACTAGCTCAAGCCATACAAAATAAATAACAATTCAAGTTCACTTGTGCTGTCATCAATGCCACGTTCTTAAAAATCAATACACTTTGGTGTATTGCTTTGTGCCGCCAAAGACCCATGTAAACAGTGGTTCATGAAAAACTGCAAATGTTCGTGTAACTTCGACAGTAAGGATCAATTGGCATGAACTGGGACTATGAGAAATTAATTGCAACTTGCAGTAATAAGCTCTTATTTAGAGCATCCTCAGAAGCAATGCAATAATATTTATGTCTAGGAATATTAAGCTAACTATTTAAAAAACATATTTAGACGGTAGCACAGAGGAACTGAATTAGCCCATACACAACACAAGACATCATACAACAGCCCGAATGAGGCAACTTTAAATTGGAAATGAAAAACCAAATCGAGCACTCAACAAAAACCCTTCAGCAACTGTGGATATCACACCGACTGCAGTAAGCTTAACAAAACCAACCAACCAAATATTAACAAAACTGCAATATGAATTTTGGAACTCGCTCAACGAAAACAAAAATTTGAAAACAGTGCGAGATTAATATCTACCGCTTCGGGGGGGCGGGGAGGATAAAATGATGCCTCAGATTTTTTTTAAAAAGGTTCAAAAGGTAAGGAGGATTGGATTTCAAACTTGTGTGTGTGTGTGTTTTTTTCCCGGCTTCCTTTATTGCAGGAGGATGTTGAAATGCCTTTTAAAACCTCCCTGGACACATGATGAAGCTTTAGAAGCTCCTTCCCCTGACAACCGAGCAGAAATGGCGCCCTGTTTGTACACATTACACAGAGAGAGGGAAAAACACTGCCACTGGGAAGGGAAATAAAAACAGACTCGGCACAGCAAACATTAACTTTTAAAGGTGGCGAGGTAAACAAAACGGGGTCGGGTTTCTTTTATTCGTTAAAAACATTGGAGAACCGCCTCACACCGAGGTAAAAACAAGACACTGATCGACCGGGCGCCGCCATGTCGAGTTCCCTTCACAAACGGAACCGGCGGAAAAGAGGGTTTGACATTTCTCAATAATTTAATGAACACATCCAACCCCTTAGGCTTCCCTCTACCGTGAAAATCCTGAGAATGGGGCAAACAAGAAGGAAAAAACCTGTGCAGAGATGTGCAACAAATACCAATTCTCGATATTGCTGCAATTTTAAATTCACAACATTGCACGGACTGAAAACAAATTGTCGTGTAGTAGACACCAAAGCGGGCAGTTTATTTTCCTTTAGATGAAGCCGGGGGGGGCGGGAATGCAATTCACGGGATCGCCTCAGGTCGAAATTCGCCGACATTTACCTCAGGATGTGTTTATTAAACACGCGAGAATTTACAGGGAGACGGATATTATTTTCTTCCCAGAAGTAAACAGTCATAATAATTGTTATTACTTGAGTGTGTGAGGGGAGAGATTTGGCGCCAAAAGGCGCGCTCCGGACGGGAGAGCGGGCGCGCGGCAGCCATTTTGAGGCGGACCCCCGGGGGAGGGGCAGAGCGGCAGCATTCAGTCCGCTACCCGGTCTGTGTGTGCGCGTGTGTGTCTCTCTCTCTCACATTATATCTGTATTTTGGTCTCTCTGCCCCTCTCCATCTTCTCACCCTTCCCACTTTCCTCACCCGTTTCCCTCCCACCACTTCCCTCGCTGCCGCCATTTTGGCAGCGATGGCCCGGCGCGCGCGCGCACTCGCCCCTTCCAAACCCCCCGCCCCTCCTCCTCCTCCTCCTCCTCCCACGTCTGTTGTCCGGAAGGTGGGGGTGGGGAGGGAGAGGAGCTGCTGAAGGCAGACGCGAGTTACGAGAAGAAAACACATCACGGGCTATATCGTCATTTATTTGTATCTACCTGAATTGTAAACGTGCAGCTCGTCCACGATCCCTTCGTTGCCCCCGCCGAAAACAACCATCAGCTCTTTGATAGAGACGGCGCGATGGCCGTGGCGAGGCCGGGGGACCGGCCCGCTCGAGTTGGTTACGCGCTTCCATTTCAGTATGGGAGCCGCCATCTTGGCGCCGCTTTCCCCGAAAAGGCGGCGGGCGAAGAAGAACGGAGCCCGGATGTTGTCAGCGCAGGACCCTTCCCCACTGACAAAGACCCACGATCAGGGCTGCCCTAATCGTCCGCCTGCAACACTTCGCCCGGGGAACTATTCCGGTCGAATCCCCTGTCCTTATTTCTTTCTCTTAAATTAAAAATAAACATTTTCGTATGAGTTTAAAAGCCTTATTGAGGCAGCGTTCACTTTCTTTTGGCAGGTTCCTTTTTTCTCCGCCGGCAAACATTCCGGACAACTAAACAGTGGCGGGGTTGGTACGGTGGAATGCCCGGATGTCAGATAGGTCTTCCCCCCCAGGGTGGGGTTGGGAGGATTTCTGTCTTTTTTTGGAGGTGGTTGTTGGTCTCACGTGGGTGAAAAATAATGTTCTTCTAAGTTGTAGATTTTATAAGCCCAGTCATATTGTGAAAATAACACGAATTGAACAATAATTCAGTGACAGGCAATTTCTGCAGACACCGAAAGACAAGTGACGAATCCCCGGATGATCGAAATACCAAATAGGGAAAGACAGCAGTATATATATATATATATATATATTAAACTCCAAATAATTTAAGCAGAAATAAAGTTTTAAAGACGGCTCTACTAAGTACACGTTCCAGTGAAAATATTCCTTGATAGAATAGGCTAATACATTAGCCACCTATAAAAAGGCTGGCCACAAGAAGACCTTAATGTTAAACAAAACATTTGTTTTAAAATGATTTGGCTTTTTTTTTTAAAAGAAAGATTTATTTATGTGGGAATTTACACAGTTTAATACGTATTAACCAGACAAATGCTTCTTTTGCAATCAGGCGTAGGAGTTAGTCAGCTCATTCTTGGGTCCAGTTGAGACACTCGGCTGAACTTGACCAGTCGGAATGGTATATATCTGTTCACTTGGGGGGGGAAAGAAACATATAAATGCTGGTGCCCGGTGCTAAAATGCTTTCAACTCAGTGAAGTATCTTTCCATAATGTAGTTATAATTATAACGAGGCGTGGTCACCAGTTTGAAGGCGGTATGATCTCACAAAACGTAATAAATATCCAATACTTGTCCTGAGTCAGAAGGTCATGAGTTCAAATCTGAATCCAGGAACGAAAACAAAAATCAAAGCTGACACTTCTAGTGCATTACCTGCGGTACTCAGAGGTGCTGTCTTTCGAATGAGATCAGTCAGACGAGGCCCAATCGTTTGAATGGACAAAGATCCCAAGGTGCTATATTGAAGAACAGTGCAAATGTTCTTGTCAGTATTTATCCTTCAATCAGCATCAGGAAATTAGTTAGTTGTCACTTGCCCCAGGAGCTTGCAGAGGGCGATTGGGTTTTGCATCACCAACATTACAGCAGTGACTCCACGTCCAACACTTACATTGTTTACTAAGCAGTTTGGAATGCATTAGTTGCTAAATGTGATGCATAAGTACAAAGACTTTTCTTTTGAGTATTGTTTTTGTGATGTTTGAATGATAAATATTGGACAGCATACAAATAGAAGGAACAATCCTAAACCCACATAGGGACACATCCTTTTAAACACACTCGTATTTGACACACCAAAGGGAACATGTATATGGAGAACATAAGGAGATGGGAGAGGTCGTCAATAAATATTTCACTTGTGTTTACCGTGGAGAAAGACATGAAGACTTGGGGAAGTTAGCGGTCACATCTTAAGGGCACTCTATGTCACAGTAGAGGTGGTGTTGGACATATTAGAATGTATGAAGGTGGATAAATCTGCTGGTCTCCTGACCAGATATGTGCAAGAACACTGCAAGAGACTGGAGAAGGAATTTCAGGGGCCCTGGCTGACATTTCTGCACCAGTATTAGACCAGTTGAGGTCCCGGAAGACTGAAGAGTAACAAATATTGTGGCCTTTTCAGGAAGGGCTGCAAAGAAAAACCTGGGAACTATAGACCAGTGAGCTTAATATCTGTAGTGGATAAGTTACTTGAGAAGAATCTGAGATATGGGCCAGGTGCTGGCAGGTGGGACTAGATTGGGTTGGGATATCTGGTCGGCATAGATGGGTTGGACCAAAGGGTCTGTTTCCATGCTATACATCTCTATGACTATCAGAAATTGCAGCAGGACCTTGGCCAGCTGGGGAAATGGGCTGAGAAATGGCAAATGGTGTTTAATATAGATAATTGCGAAGTTGTGCATTTTGGAAAGTCAAATCAAAATAGGAGTTTTGTGGTGAACGGTAGGGTCTTAAGGAGTGTAGTGGAACAGAGGGACTTTGGAGTTCAGATACACGGTTCTCTGTAAGTGGACTCACAGGTAGACAGAGCAGTGAAGGTGGTTTTTGGCACACTGGCCTTCATCAGTCAGGGCATCGAGTATAGAAGTTGGGAAGTTATGTTGCAGTTGCACAAGATGTTGGTGAGGCCGCATTTGGAGTAATGTGTTTGATCACCTTGCTTTAGGAAGGAAGTTATTAAACCATAAATAAATTTACAAGGATGTTGCCAGGATTCAATGATTGATTTATAGAGAGAAGACAAGCAGCTAGGATTCTTTAGAGTGTAGGAGACTGAGGGGGGCATTTTGTAGAGGTGTACAAGATCATGAGAGGCATGGATAGGGTGAATGCACAGTCTTTTTCCCAGGACTGGGGAATAGCAGACTAGAGGGCATCAGTTTAAGGTGAGAGGGGAAAGAATAAAAGGCAACCCAAGGGTCAACTTCTTTGGTAGTGAGTTGGAATGAGTTACCGGCAGAACTTGAAGTGGGTACATTAACAATATTTAAAAGCCATTTGGATAAATACATAGATAGGAAAGGTTGAGAAGGATATGGGCCAAGTGCAGGGAAATAGAGTTAGCGTAGGTGGATATTTTGGTTGGTATGGACCAGTTTGGGCCAAAGGCCATGACTCTATAGTACGAGACCACAGAGGGATTTGAAAACAAGAGTGATTATGTACCAACTTAGCCCTTTAACTCAGCTTTATCTGGTATGTACACAAACTAGGAAATAATCAAATTTAAATGTCTGACAATTCTGAGCATTAAAAATCCAGGAGCTGGTTCGAATCTTAGGACAACGGATGTGAAAATACTTCAAGGGCTCTCTCTAGTGGTCTAATTGGTAAATGCATCCAGCAGTGAGATCAGAAACACAAGGAATCCATTATTCTCAAGTCAGAAATAAGTTTTGACTCTAAAATGATTAATAAACAAACAAATTTTTATATTTAATTGATTGCACTACCAAGTACCTACATGCCATTTTTACTTTCAAAGCAACGGTTTCCTATTTTTCTATCCATAAACGCAGCCTGAACTGCTTAATATATCCAGCACTTTCTGCTTACATTTTAGATTTCCAGCATCCACAGTATTTTTCACATTTTAAAAATCCATGTGTTATTTTTGGCCTGTACACTGTCACTGTTTATTACTTGGGACTATGGCCAAATGTGATCAATTAGAAGATGTGGCATAATCAAGAAGCAGTCAGAGGCATTCAATTTCTTACCTGGAAACAGTAGGAATGGAGGTACTTTTCAATCATTCCCAGGTAAAGGTGACAAGTACCTGACGAGTGTTTGATGGAACAGTCAAGAGTTTCACTCAACCCTAGCCTCTGCCTCCAAGTAACTCGTGTCCCTCCCCCCACCCACACACATACACACCAACTCATTCCTTGCAATGTCATCCCGCTCCGCAAACCTCTTACTGCCATCATGGTAGGTCAGAACAATTTAAAGTTAACTGCATTCTTCATTTGTCCCATTTAAATTGACAATTTCAATCGAATAATTCTGCTTATTTTCCAACAGTTTTCGTTCCTGCCAGTTGTCTTCCCAACTGTTATGCTTGTTTTATGCCAGCTATTTGACTGTAGTCATCATCCTGGGAACAATTGAGCCTGGGCTGATTTGTTTTTCTTTGCCAAGGACAGTTACAGCTTCACTTCCAGCAATTAGCTGACTTCGTATATAGTGGAACTTGGTAATATAGTAGAACTCTCAGACACTTGATCTTTAGGGAAAACTGATGCACTTCACACTGGTAGTGAACAGTCATTTTGCTAGATGGCAGTAACTAATCATTTACACTAACTATACACAAATTACATAGGCTAAGGATTTCGGTTGTGGACTTGTGTGCATCTAATGTCATTGGCAACAATGAGCTAGAGAGAAATCAGCAAAATAAAACAATTTTAACCATCGGTTTTTCAAAGAATAGAAATTCTTGCATTCACCTCGTGCCTTAGGATGTCTTTTGGAGCCAAGCATTTTTGAATTGTACTTACAAATGTAGGAAATAGCAGGAAATTGTGCACAGCAAGAATCCACAAAAGAAATAGCCAGATCAGCCACGATCAAATGGCAGAGCAGACTTGATGGGTTGAATGGTCTAATTCTGTTTCTCTCTCTTATGGGTCTTATGCTTTTTTTTTAAATAGCAGGGATTCTGGTTTCATCAAAATGCCACAGAATCTAAATGAGTTCAATTGTGAAGTGTATCACTTACTATTCTACAATCAACAGAGGCAAACTATGAAAGTGAATTGCACATTTCTCATCTTCTGCTACCCCAACTCTTTCTGGGTGCTGAGGGCTGCTGGCTGCGGTATTTATGTGCACATACACACGTGTACAATCTCCCATGGTAACTGACTGTTTGTAGACAGCAAGTACTCAACTGACCATCCATCATGTGTGTTAGATGGTACACCTGCTACCAAATCTAAAATGGTCCTCAGCTGATCGTTAGACACGCACTTCCCTGCAAAAGCTACTTTACAGCTATCAGATATCTCAAATGTTTCTCTCTTCCTCACTTCAAGCAGACTTCTTGATGCATATGCAGTGTTCAATATGCCTTGAACTATTCCTTCCTACCTCTAACTCAATCCTCCCTCAGATCACCCCAAAGTACAAGAGTGAGAGAGATGGAAAACATCAGAGAGACAGGAAATTTGGTTTTGTTGTACTTTTAATTTTTGCTCCTTCCATTTAAAAAAAAATCTAAGAGTGTTGAAAATTTGTTTTAGACACTGGGTGAGTAGAGTGGGAGAAAGGTAGGAGGGTGGAAGCTGAGTTAGGGTGGGAGAGACCATACCCCAAGGAACAGCCTTGCAGAGCTTTGGAAGTTCCACAAAGATTTGCAGTAAAACAAAACAGCCTTTTCTTATCTGTGTTACAAAAATTTTTTTTTAAAAAATCAAACGATTACAGACTCAGCTCCTCATATTGCATCTTGCTCCATGCCAACAGCCACCCATATTTTCCCCAGCCCTCCCAACCACTGGTGCCCTTTCCAACACCATGTTCTTTTGGCAGCTGCTATCAACACCTCAAACTAGTCAGGGTCAAGGGGAGCAGAGTGCTTGAGAATTGAAAAGAACCATCTCTCCGACATGCCGTAAAAACTTCAATCCCTGAAGCAGTCACTGTCCCTTGACCCATTTATACTTGACTCTTGTTATACATCAAAAGAAAAAGAAACAATTGATTTAATACCATCTGATCTTGCATTTACAGGAGAGGAGGTGATTAATCAAATGCACACAGGGCTTTGCTGATTGCTACTACAAGGTGTCCAGGATAACATCAATCTTGGACACCAGGTCTTGCCGCTTGGAGGACAGCTGTTTGTCGCTGTCTATGTATGCGTCCTTCTTCACTTTGCCAGCCACCAGCCGTTCTGCCTCTTGAGAAGCCTTCAGCGCCAGATCCTTCACCTGGCCATCCAGTTTTTGGATCTCGGCCACCTGTGGAAGAGAATCAGCCAGTGAGCTACGCACAGCCCAAACCTTCCACCTCTCCTGAACAACACCCACCCAACAACACATCATAGCCATCAAGCAAAATGACTGTTCACTACCAGTATGAAGTGAATCAGTTTTCCCTAAAAATCAAGCTCATCCTGCCAGAGTCACCAACACTTGGAATATCATGTGCAGTTCCGGTTGCCCTATTATAGGAAAGATACGGAGGCTTTGGAGAGGGTGCAAAGGTTTACCAGGATGCTGCCTGGACTGGAGGGCTTGCCTTATGAGGAGAGGTTGGCTAAGCTCGGACCTTTGTCGCTGGACAGGAGGAGGAAGAGAGGTGACCTGATCGAGGTATACAAGGTAATGAGAGACTTGGTTGGAGTTAATAGCCAGACACTTTTCCCCAGGGCAGGATTGACTGGTACAAGGGGTCATAGTTTTAAGATATTAGGAGGAAAGTATAGAGGAGACGTCAGAATTAGGTTCTTTATGCAGGGAGTTGTGAATGCACGGAATGCATTGCCAGTGGTGGTAGTGGAAGCAGAGTCGTTAGGGACATTTAAGTGACTGCTGGACATGCACATGGACAGCAGTGAATTGAAGGGTGCGTAGGTTAGGTTATTTTTAGATTAGGAATAATCCTCAGCACAACATCGTGGGCCAAAGGGCCTGTTCTGTGCTGTACTTTTCTATGTTCGATGATAACTATTAATGGAACAAAACACCCCAAGTGGGAACAAAAGGTGGTTCTCATGGAGAAAGGGAGCTCAGAGAAGATGAAGGGAGATAGGAGACAATGTGAATTCCAGGTTGAGCAGAAAAGAACCATTTAGTAGAGTTTGGCAATAATGACCTAGGGAAAGGAAGGAAGGAAGCGACAAGTTCTCACTCTCAGTAAGACAAGTCCATGAGTTCCTCTCACGTCGATCAGCATACAGAAGGAAGAGGACAGTGTGATTTAAGGAGTTGGCTTGTATTAAAGAGAAACCAGGATGTACTTCTGCATTCCAGGATGATCCCACTAGTCATCTATAGACCCTTACAGTAACTACAAACACAAGACAAATGTTGGGTGCTTGTAAAAAAGGCGTGGCGATAATCATGAGCGACTTCACATATAAACTGGAAAAATCAAAATGTTAATGGTAGCCTGGACGAATGGATCATTGAATGCTTGAGAGTGTTCTCAGAGCAGCATATTGTGGGACTAACCAGGGAATAGGTTACATTAGACTTGGTATTATATAATTAGATACATATTATAACATAGGGGTACTTGACGAAATTGCAATTACTAATAAAAAGGCACTGAGCAAAATGATGGAGCTGCAGACTAATAAATTTCTGGGTCCTGACCATAACTTCACCATAGGGTCTTCAAAAAGGTAGATATAAAGGTAAAAGATGCATCAATGTTAATTTTCCAAAATTTGCTTGACTCTGGAAAGGTTCCATTAGACTGGAAAGTAGCAAACTGAATCCCTCTATTCAAGGCGGGAGGGAGGCAGAAAACAGGAAACTATGGCCAGTTTTCAGTTAGCTTAATGTCTATTGTAGGGAAGATGTTAGAATTATTAAAGAGATTGTGACTGTGCTCCTGGAAAAACTCAAGGTAAGTAGGAAGAGTCAGCACGGTTCTCTGTGGAGGAGAGGGGAAGCCAGTGGACATATTCTACCAGAGTTTCAGAAGGCTTCTAACAAGGTTTCACATAAAAAAAGGATCATTGCACAGAATAGAAACAAATTGTGTAGGGGATAGAGAGAGAAGTCCCCCATCAACCTGTGCTGGGCCCTCACTTTTTAAATAACTTTACATTAATGACTTAGATAAGCGAAGGTATGATACCTACATTTGCTGGATGACAGGGATAGGTAGGAAGATACATTATGAAGACACAAGATTGCAGTCCAGTATAGATAGGTTGAGTGGGCAAACATCTGACAGAAAAAGAGTATCATGTGACAATAATGCCTCACAGCGCCAGAGACCTGGGTTCAATTCCCGCCTCAGGCGACTGACTGTGTGGAGTTTGCACGTTCTCCCCCTGTCTGCGTGGGTTTCCTCCCACAGTCCAAAGATGTGCAGGTCAGGTGAATTGGCCATGCTAAATTGCCCGTAGTGTTAGGTAAGGGGTAAATGTAGGGGTATGGGTGGGTTGCGCTTCGGCGGGTCGGTGTGGACTTGTTGGGCCGAAGGGCCTGATCCACACTGTAATGTAATCTAATCTAATAAGAAAGCAGAGTATTACTAAAATGGAGAATAACCCACTGAAGTTTGATGTGCAAAGCGATCTGTGTTCTAATACATAAAAGTCACACAAAACATTACTATGCAAGTACATCAAGTAATTAAGACTAACGGAATACTATCCTTATTACAGGAGGAATTGAACATTACAGGTAAGAGGTTATAAAGGATATTGGTAAGATCATATCATGAATACTATGCGTAGTTTTGTCACTTATGTTTTGGAGGCAGGAAATTAACTAGCTTGATCCCTGGAACAAGCAGATTGTTTCATGAGTAAAGGTTGGACAGACTGATCTTGTTTTCATTGGAGTTTAGAAGAGTTGATGACTTGATTGAAGTACACCAGATCCTGAACAATCTTGACATGGTGATTGTGAAAGGGATGGTTCCTCGTGGGTGAGTTCAGAACTAGGGTGCACTCTCAAAATAGGGGTTTGCCATTTTAGGACAGATGAGAAGAATATTTTCCTCACAGCACTGAGACTCTTTGGAACTTTTTGCCTCAAAGCAGTGGAGGTGGGTCATTAAGTATTTTTAAAGGCAGAGATAGATAGACCTTGCATAACAAAATTCCAAGGTTATCAGTGGGCAAGTAGGATTCAAAACATAAACTGATCAGCAATAACCATTATGAATGGCAGAGTAGGTTTGAGTGGCTGAACAGCCTATCTTAATTCAATATGTTCATATGATCCTGTTAAGAATCATTTTGAATACAGTTGGACTGGAGAATACATAGTGAAAAACCGTCCTCCAAACAAGGGATCCGCAGCCTTCGAGAGTGAAAGACAGTATACAAAGTAGATTTCTTTCATTCCCTTGCCTCCCCCAATGAATTCAATGGGCTTTAGGATTTAACTTCAGAAATAATGTAGATTGAAAAAAATGTGTTGCTTAGTTTCCTAATAAATCAGCTCATTAAAAACTAGCAATTACCTGTCTCTGGAGTGTTATGGGACAGCGTGGAAAGGGCTTTACTTTCAGGTTAAAAGAGTAGATGTCCCATTCTGTCTTGTTCTGGGTGGGTTTGATGGAGACAGTGTTGAGGGAGCTTTACTTTTAGTTTACATCTACTTTAAAAGAAGAGTAGAAAAGCTTTGCATATGACCCCACTGTGTCCCTCTCCTGGGAGTGTTTGAATGAGGACTGTGTCACGGGAGCATTACTTTCAGTTTAAAATAGTAGAGAGGAAAGCTTTACTCTTACCTAACCCTGTACTTTAACTGTCCTGGGAGCATTTGATGGGGGCAGCATACAAGAAGCTTTATTTGCAGTTTAAAAGGGGAAGCTTTACTCTGTATCTAACCCTGTGCTGAACCTGGCCTTTAAATGATGGAAGCGTGACTTCAGTAATGTATCCCAGGTTACACGAAGCACAAATCTCTTACCTTCTCAGCCAGATCTGATCCTTCAGCCTTTAGCTTGGATTGCAGGGAGCTTATGTCAGCAGAAAGCCCTCGATGTTCTGTCTCCAGGGTCTTGCGGCCACTGTTCAGTGTGCCAACATCCCTCGACTGCTTGTATTTATTCACAGCTTCTTCAAAATGGCGATACAATCCCAGTCTCTTGTTCACCAAAGTCAGAACCTGCTCTGTAATTGATGCCACCTTCATTCTGGCTTCTGCAGCTGGGTCCTGCATGGGCAAGAGTGTGGAAACAAGTGAGAAATAAAACAAAAGAAAGAAACGTTGCTTGCAATGTTTAAAATAAAAACTGTGCGCTTCAAATTGGCCTGCCTATAATTTAATGTCTCCATGGGCTCTAGAAACGAGGAGGAAGAATATTAAAGAGAACAAAGCTAATTCTGATTCAGCAAGTTTAAGGTGTGGTGATGCAATCTTAGAAATTAACAATACAACCTTTATCATAGTAAATATCCCCAAGACAACTCTCAGGAATGGCAGTAGTTGGAGTGGGAGGAGCGATAGCGAGTACCAGAGACCTGACGGGAAGGTAAATTTGTAGAGCGCCCACTGAGCAGGAGCAGGCACAGGACTGCTGGGTAAGTGAAGCTTTATATTTTGGTGGTTGCTTTACCCGAAACACTACTTAGGTCATGTCTCCCACCTGTCTTCCTCCTCTAACCAAAAAAAGGTTCTGTACGCCAATTGGTAAGTTGACTGGTTTCTTTTTTTTTTTACTTTTTAAGTAATTTCGTTGGGAATTTAGAATACTGTGAATGGAAGTTAGGGCAGTTGAATATTCCTCCTGCAGAATGTGGGAGGTAAGGGTCACCAATAGTGCTCCTGCTGACTGCATCTGCAGGAAGTGCACCCAATTCCAGCTCCTCGAAAACCGCGTTAGGGAACTGGAGCTGGAACTTTGGATCATTCGGGAGGTGGAGGAGGTTATTGAGAGGAGTTACAGGGAGGTAGTCACAAAACAAGAAGGTAGATGGGTTACCATCAAGGAAAGGGAACCGGCAGGCAGTGTAGAGATCCCCTGTGACCGTTCCCCTCAACAACAAGTATACCATTTTGGATACTGTTGTGTGGGGGGGGCAACGACTTACCAGGAGTAAGCAATGGGGCACAAGTCTCTGGCACGCACTCTGTCCATGTTTCTCAGAAGGGAAGAAGAGCAGAGCATTAGTCATTAAGGACTCCATAGTAAGGGGGACAAATAGGAGGTTCTGTGGGAACGACAGAGACTCATGTTTGGTGTGTTGCCTCCCAGGTGCCAGGGTACATGATGTCTCTGATCGTGTTTACAGGATCCTTGCAGGGGAGGGGATGCTGCCCCTAGTCGTGGTCCACATAGGCACCGATGACATAGGTAGGAAGAGAGATGCAGATTTAAAGCAGAAATTCAGGGAGCGAAGGTGGAAGCTTAGAGCTAGAATAAACACAATTGTTAGCTCTGGTTTGTTGCCCGTGCCACATGCTAGCGAAGCAAGGAATATGGAGAGAGAGGAGTTGAACATGTGGTGCAGGGAGGGTGGGTTTTGGATTCCTGGATAATTGGGGCTCTTTCTGGGGTAGGTGGGACTCTGCTTCAGGTGAAGACCATCCTGTTTGTAGAGTACCACCAATATCCTTGGGGGGAGGGGGAAGAGAAATTTGCTAATGCTCTTCGAGTGGGTTTAAACTAATTCAGCAGGGGGATGGGTACTGAAATTGTAGTTCAAGTATATGGAAGGATGAGAGTAGTGAAGTCAGAACTAAGATTTCAAGGTCGCAAGAAGACACTGGAAGGCAAGAAGTTGGTTTTAAATGTGTCTACTTCAACGCCAGGAGCATCCAGGATAAGATGGGTGAACTTGCAGCATGGGTTGGTACCTGGGACTTTGATGTTGTGGCCATTTCAGAGACAGGGACAGGAATGGTTACGCGGCTTCCAGGATTTAGATGTTTCAGTAAGAACAGAGAAAATGGTAAGAGGAGGTGGCATGGCACTGTTAGTCAAGGACGGTATTATAGCTGCAAAAAGGATGTTTGGGGACTCCTCTACTGAGATTAGAAACAGGAAAGGAGAGGTTACCCTGTTGGGAGTTTTCTATAGGCCTCGAAATTGTTCCAGAGATGTAGAGGAAAGGATAGCAAAGATGATCCTTGATAGGAGCGAGAGTGACAGGGTAGTCATTATGGAGGACTTTAACTTTCCAAATATTGACTGGGAATACTATAGTTCAAGTACCTTAGATGGGTCAGTTTTCATTCAATGTGTGCAGGAGGGTTTCCTGACACAGTATGTAGACAGGCCAACAAGGGGTGAGGCCACTTTGGATTTGGTACTGGGGAATGAACCCGGCCAGATGTTAAGATTTGGAGATAGGTGAGCACCTTGGTGATAGTGACCACAATTTGGTTACGTTTACTTCAGTGATGGAAAGGGATAGGTATATGCCACAGTAAGGCCTTTGATAAGGTTTCCCAGGGTAGGTTATTGCACAAAATACGGAGGCATGGAATTTAGCGGTTTGGATCAGAAATTGGCTAGCTGAAAGACAACAGAGGGTGGTGGTTGATGGGCAATATTCATCCTGGAGTTCAGTTACTAGTGGTGTAACGCAAGGATCTGTTTTGAGTCCACTGTTGTTTGTCATTTATATAAATGACCTGGATGAGGACAACAAAGGATGGGTTAGTAAATTTGTGGATGACACTAAGGTCGGTAGAGTTGGGGATAGTGACAAAAGGTGTTGCAGGTTACAGAGGGGCGTCGATAAGCTGCAGAGCTGGGCTGAGAGTTGGTAAATGGAGTTTAATGCAGAAAAGTGTGAGGTGATTCACTTTGGAAGGAGTAACAAGAATGCAGAGTACTGGGCTAACGGTAAGATTGTTGTTAGTGTAGATGAGCAGAGAGATCTGTGTCCAGGTACATAGATCCTTGAAAGTTCCACACAGGTTGATAGTTGATAGGGTTGTTAAGAAGGTATACGGTGTGTTAGCTTTTATTGATAGAGGGATTGAGTTTCACAACTATGGGATCATGCTGCAGCTGTACAAAACTCTGGTGTGACCACATTTGGAGTATTGCATACAGTTCTGGTCACTGCATTATAGGAAGGATGTGGAAGCCTTGGAAAGGGTTCAGAGGAGATTTACTAGGATGTTGCCTGGTATGGAGGGAAGGTCTTATGAGGAAAGGCTGAGGGACTTGAGGCTGTTATCGTTAGAGAGAAAGTTAAGAGGCGACTTAATTGAGACATAAGATAATCAGAGGGTTAGATAGGGTGGACAGTGACAGCCTTTTTCCTCAGATGGTGATGGCTAGCTCAAGGGGACATAGCCTTAAATTGAGGGGTGATAGATATAGGACAGATGCCAGAGGTAGTTTCTTTACTCAGAGTAGTAAGGGCAAGGAACACACTGCTTGCAACACAAGCAGACTCGCCAACTTTAAGGGCATTTAAATGGACACTGGATAGGCATATGGACGAGAATGGAATAGTGTAGGTTAGATGGGCTTCAGTTTGGTTCCGCACATCAATGCAAGATCGAGGGCCGAAGGGCCTGTACTGCACTGTAATGTTCTATGAATAATTATGAATCAAATCTGACAGCAAGTGACAACAAAAATTTGCTCAGAGGTTAGCTTTAAGAAGCATCTTAAAAAGGAGAGCAAGGTACAGGTGCAAATAAGTTGAGGGATGGAATTCCAGAGCTTATGGCCCAGGCAGCTCCACTGCTGGAACAAATAAAATCCAAGATATTCAACAGGCCAGAACTGAAAGAACACAGTGGTCTTTAAAGGTTTGAAGAATAATACAGATTAGGAAATGAGGCTCTGGAGGGATTCAGAGATTAGATGGGCTTGCGTTGACAAAGTGCTCTTGATAACCACTGACTGTTCCAAACTGCTTTATGGGTAATGAAGAACTTGCATAAAATAGAGTTCCCATTGTAATATTGGAAATATGGCAGCCAAATTGCACACAGGGAGATCCTACAAACAGCAACAGAATACCAATGGGCTGCTTTTGTGTTTTGATGATGGGATCGATAGTTATAAGATACAGGGGTACCTCTCTGACTCTTCCTCAAAATAATAACTTCAGGATCTTTTATTTCCACCTGAAGGGGCATGTGGGCTTTATATTTAGTGTTGCACCTTCCAGCAGTCCTTTGGTACTGTACTCTTATCAGCCTTGGTTTTTATTGGACTCAAATTCTGGAGTGAACCCACAATTTTGTAGCTCAAAGGCAAAAATGCTACGAGCTGGCAAAAGCACAAACTTAGTGGGAGGTTATAAAAACAACTTTTTGACAGTCTCGGAGCAAAATCCAGGACATAAGCACCTGTGGGTGATGGGGAACTGGAATTTGCAACAATAGGATATGGGCAGCTGAATTCTACACAAGCCAAACTTTTCTGGGGACCAACTTAAGAGGCAGTCCCATGACAAAATGTCTTAATCATCACTTTAACAGGCTCACCTTTGTGATGGAGAAGTCCAACCGTACATAAATTATGACGGTGAAGAAGAGAATGTAGAAAGCTCCGACCACAAGCAGGGGCTCCTGCAACATCAGGATCCTGTTGAACGTGTAGTGGACCTGAGGAGAGGGAGAGAAAACGTGAACACAAGCCTGAGCAACTGTGGTCATTATTGCAGGCAATTTCCTCATAGGTTTCATGCAACACCCCTGCTCCTGCACCAAACCAATCACACCTACAATGGAGGGCACTGAGTCACACATTAGCACGTCCTTGATTTGGTCCTTGGTCTCTGCAAAAGGTGACAAACCCAGATGAGCCACCTGTCAGAGAGCAGTAAAGGGTCTCAGCCAACTTTCACTGAGAGGAGAAACAAAGTTCCTGGTCATAGGTCAGTGTCTACTGCTACAAACTACAGGCACGTCTATTCTTTTAAGCTGGACTGAGATGCCTTGTTAGTCAAATGGGCCACTGTTAAGCAATGTATTGACGCTCAGATCATGATGGATGTAGGTTCTGAATGTGAGCTGCACATCTGCTGGGGCTGTGGGGAGAAGAGAGGAGGGGAGGGGAGGAGGAGAGCAAGAGCGCAATAGAACACGCCTCATTCCCAAAGCCACGATGATCATTGTGTAAACCTGAAGGAGTTAAAACACCAACCCAGGTAAACCCTTTTGTTAAATGGCAGTGGCTTTGGAATGGTCCATGGGTGGACAAACACAGCCTCACTATTACCAAAGTCAGGTAACTGAAAGGCTAAGAGAACCTGGTAGCACAGACATCAGTTTCAGAAGCATACATGAATATCACTAGTACCAAAACAGGAACCTTTTGCTCACTGTACATGATACCAGTTCTCACCTTCCCACCCCACTCACTGTATCAACCATGAGGTGCCACAATCACTGGTAACCTCCCATCTAGTCAACTTACTACAATATCCTGAATATGTTGCTCCACCAGGTTAGACTTGTGAGCAATAATTACAGGCCGTCCAAAAGTGTCCAGGTAAGTATAGTGAAGCTCATCAGGCTTTCGATCTATCTCATATGGAGTGTCCACATGAATGTTCCTGTGAAATTGAAGGGCAAAATGAACTATTTAGAATTACATGCTCAAGGCAAGGAGGATAATGCTGGAAAATGGAATTCTCCATTATTTCTGCATAGTATCTCTCCAACACTCCTAGGATAGGTGCAGTGCATGGTTAGATTCAGAGTAAAGCTTCCCTATCAAACACTCCCAGGTTAAGTACAGCAAAGGGTTAAATACAGTAACGCTTCCTCTGCACAGTCCTCAAAAGACTCCCAGGACAGGTACAACACTGGACTAGATAAAAGGTTCTAACTAGATTGGCTTAATGTCTGTCTCGGCCAAATCATGGTGCACCCCTACTACACTCCCTTTCCCTTTCTCCCATCAACCACCACAAGAGATTGCTCATTTCCCAACCAAACCTTTTCCAGTTTTGGAAGCGCATGATCACAGCCTGAAAAATTGCATCTAATCTAGATGTATAACATCCACAATTTAAATGGTCATGTTAAAATTGTTATTCTGATGATATATAGGGAATTTCTGCCCCTTTAAGCGGCATATATGATCCCAATGATGATGTGCAAATTTACAAAAGACCCTTGCAGCTATGTGGTCATAACTTTGGCCAGGGTACCAAGACGACTTTTTCCTTAAAATTTATTTGTTGAACATAGGCATTGCTGGCTCGGCCAGCATTTACTGTCCATCCCTCATTGCCCCAAGGTGGTGGTGTTGAGTTGCTTTCTTGAACTGCTACAGTCTATGTGCTGTAGATAGATCCACAATACTGCTTGGGACAGAATTCCAGGACTTTGACCCAGCAACACTGAAGGAACTGTGATATATTTCAAAGTCAGGATGGTGAGTGGCTTGGAGGAAAACTTGCAAGTGGTTGTATTCAAGGGAAGACGGAACTCAGTTCCCTATGGAGATTAGGATTGTTTACAGCAGAAAAGGTTAAGAGGAGATGAGAAAAGCATTTGTAAATCACAAAGGTGCTGGAGGAGGAAATCAGGAGAAACGGTCTCCGGTGAGTAACAGGTCTTTCGGAACTCTGGGTGAATCTTGGTTCTCCACCTAACTCAAATGCCTTGATGAAACACACCTCAAAATAGTGGGAAAAGGGGGAGATCAACTTTACACATTCAAGTAAAAAAATCTCTACACTTAGAGGAGGCCAAACTCAAAGATACTAGCCAGTAAATTTGTTAAAGGAGATGACTGAAGGCAAGTTTTAAGGAGCACCTCAAATGAAGGAGACAGAGTGAGTGGTGAGTGTTATCTAGGGAGGAAACTCCAGAACTCGGTGCCCAGGTAGCTGACAACACTATCGTCCACTTTGGAGTGATTAAAATGAGATGATCGGGAAGGCAGAATCTGAGGAACACAAATCTTAGAGGTACTAGAATTGGAACTGATATGGAGAGACGAGAGGCAAGGTCATGGAGTAACAAAAGTAAGGATGAGAATTTTAAAATGAATGATTGTTTAACTGGGAATTAATGTACAACAGTGAGAACAGGGGTGATAGTGAGTGTGCTGGTGAACACATCTGTCTGAAGTGTGCAGGACTAAGTTTGGCACTGGGCTAGAATAATGAGAGAGCCCTGACCAGACGTGGACTGGTGAATATATGGGGATTGTGGTGTAGTGGTAATGTTGCAACATGAATAATCTAAAGACCCAGGTTTATAGTTTCAGGACATAGATTCAAATCCCACCATGGTAATTGTTGGAAATTAAACCAATAAAAACTTGGAATTGAAAACTAGTCCCAGTGATGGTGACCATGAAATTGTCACTGACCACTGTAAAACCCTTGTCCTTACCTGGTCTGGCTGACATGTGACTTTCAGCAATGTGGGTAACTCTTAATTGCTCTGTGACATACCTTAGTAAACTACTCAGTTCAACAGCAATTAGTGATGGATAACAATGCTAGTCTTGCCAGCAATGCTCAAACCCCAGAAAGAATAAAGGACATTGTTGGAGACCTGTGCTTACTTTGCTGGATGCAGTACGTAGAATACCCAGGAGGGACACAATTCCAGCAGTCAAGAAAATAGTCAAAACAATTTCCAAATGACCCCCTTCTGTAACATCTGATCAATCACTTACCTCGTTCCCTCTGGTAGGATGAGTTTCACAGTCAGAAAATCAATTATTTGATCATCGAACACATGATCAACAAACCTCATCTTCAGTGCATACTGGTCACCTGGCAGAAGACAAAGTATAACAGACATGGAATCAAATCAATTACAGCAAGAGAATGAATACACAGTAATGCCACAGGTGCTGAAGTGACCAATTTCAGTAGTGAAGCAGGCTCCAGGAATCGAGTGCATGGCGATTTAACCAAATCACAGCAGTGTTCGAGATGGAGTGAAGTATATCCCGATAGGTCAGTGAGTTCTTGCAAAATCAGGCAGCGAGAGCGAGAGCGAGAGCGAGAGCGAGAAGGTACGCAGACTGATGTGATCCAAGGAAACCTTCTATTGTGGATTCTGCCAACTCTCAATCTCATTTGCATGTGCGGGCCAGTCATTTGGCAGAGGTACTACTTGGAAGGCTCAGCAAAATTTATTGTTTGCAGGAGAGCAGAGAGAAAAAGAACAAGAAGTGGGCTTGTGGGGCATTTTTCCCCAGAGTTAACAGGCTTCAATCTAGCCCTCAACCCTGTATCAGCCACCATCCACAAACATATTCTGTTCAGGCTGATTACCATGGGTACCTCCACAAACCACAAAGTATTACCACTGGTAGGGTGCAAAGAAAATTTCCAGGTGGATGCTGTGTACAAACATCATACAAAGTATCATACAAACATGCTCAGAACAAACATCACTGTTCCCCACTTAAGAAGTCAGGACTGATACTAACCGAGATTGTAAAGATACTCATAGCTGGGCAGGTTGTATCCAATGACATAGTGAGTCTTCCAGCCGCCAAAGAGTGGGAAACGTGGACGGACCTCCATCTCCACAGAATCATCCAGAACAATCAGGTGGCTGGTGGAGATGTTTCCAATATCATCACGATAGTATACGTCCTGGGCTGCAGCAGGCAGGATGGTCTGCAACAAGCAGGAAATAGCACTAGACTCACTCCTCTTTCTGAAGAATATTAATGAATCAGACATGCATACATACAATTTTGAAGTTTGCAGATGATACAGAATGTGAAAGAACTGTAAGTTGAGGATAGCGACAAACATCAAAGAAGCAGAGCGTACGTGGTGGAATGGGTGAATGAGTAAGGGAGGAAATTCAACCTAGAAAAGGTCTGAGGCAATACGTTTTTGCAGGAGGAATGTGGATAGACAACACAAGCTGAATGATGTAATTCTAGTGGTAGAGTTCAGTTCCACTGAGCAGCCTCATATAGATTACTGTAATCTTTTGCAGAACAGTATAGTACAAATGGTCCATTCAACCCATCAAGTCTGCATGAGATCTTTCACAAGGAAATCTAGATGGTTCAGTTTAATCCCCGAACCACCATTTACCCCATACCTTGCAAGTTATTTTCTTCTTGAAGTAACCGTAACAGTGAACCCGGCTAGCAAAGTCTGTAGAGCATCACTGTTTAACAAGTCCTGATGAAGGGTCCTGCCCAAACCGTCAACTCTCCTGCTCTTCTGATGCTGCTTGACCCGCTGTGCTTTTTCCAGCTCCATATCTTATCAACTCTTGTTGAAGTATTTCTCCAATTCCTTTTTGAACTAATGAACTTGTATTCACCACTTCAAATCCTAACATTTAATTGCGCAAAAAGCAGCTTTTCCTTATGTATACTATGATTCTTTTACCAATCACCTGTGTTAGGTTATCAACCCTTTAGCCACTGTAAACAGTTACGTCCCATTAGATTCTCTACGTTATGGAAACAGGCCCTTCGGCCTAACAAGTCCACACCAACCCTCCAAAGAGTAATCCATCCAGACCAATTCCCCTACCCTACATTTACCCTGTCTAATGCACCTAACACTATGGGCAATTTAGCATGGCCAATTCACCTAATTTACATTTCTTTGGATTGTGGGAGGAAACCGGAGCATCCAGAGGAAACCCACGCAGACACGGGGAGAACGTGTAAACTCAATTCAAGTTGCCCAAGGCGGGAATGGAACCCGGGTCCCGGCGCTGTGAGGCAGCAATGCTAACCACTGAGCCACTGTGCCGCCCATTCTCTAAATCTTGCAAAACATCAAATTTCCAAGGAGAACTCAGTCTCTCCACAAAACTAATCTCTCATCTTAAACATCATTTTAATTGGCCATCCATAAATCCTGGTCATCCATGAGGGATAGGGGCACGGAACTCCTATAGATAACACAAAAACAGGAATATCACAGTAAGAGAAATCCATTATCTACAGCAAAGGAGCGTATGATCCATCAAAACCTGTCAATTAGGAAATAAAATCATCGGGTCTGGGCCAATCTCATGGGAATGCATGTCTACAAGTAATGAGAAGGGCTTATGCCCGAAACGTCGATTCTTCTGCTCCTCGGATGCTGCCTGGCCTGCTGTGTTTTTCTAGCACCACATTTTTCAACAAGTAGTGAGTACATATCTAACAAGGAACGTACATAAATATTTTCTGTAGCTTATCCAGTCGCTTACACTATGTGCTACCCATAATGGAATACAACATACGAGTTACGTAGGACGAGTTTAGCCCTACTTCTTGGCTTTTGTACTCTATGCGTATTCATGGTCCTAATTCCGAAAGCATAAAGCCCAGAATCCAGCAAACCATGCCAAAAATTACCCTGGACCTTCAAGGATTTGTGTATAACCACTCTGAAATCTGGGTTAGGACTGGACCTCCATTCTTATAGTTATAGGATGAGAAAGCACAGCAGGAAACCATTCAGCTCACTACATGTATGCTAGCTTAAGTAGGTTTTTCTGTAATCGATCCCTAGACTCTTGCCATTTAAATCTGTGGAATTCTATAAAAGGATCAGTCACTAGACCAAATGACCCAAGATATCAGTGCATCAACAATGCAACAGCACAGTGTATTATGGCATCTCTTAAATCTCGAATGTGGCGGGGCAGCACACTGAATAACTGTTGTACTCGAGACATGAAAATTACCTTGAAAGATTTAACCGAAGAGATCCCACTGTCAGGCTGTCTCTGATAGTCATAACGTGAGAATGGTCCCTTCAGGACTGCGCCGCAGTGTTTCAGGTCAATGGTCTCCTCTACAGCAATATTTCCCCAGTGTGACACTTCAATGAGACGGGTCATACTGACGATGGCCAGAAAAGGGCTGTTGTTCTCATAATGCACCCTCAGTGTATCCTGAAATGTCAAGGACAGATCATAGGACATGACATCAGCCATGAAACACAATCACAAAAGAGATCCTGGATTCTTGCCTTGTCTAAGTCCATCACATATGTTTCCAAAACACTTGAGCTACATTTTCTCAAATATCTTGGCAGTATAGAATTCAGTCTGGAGGGAACAGATTTGACTGCTTGTTTCATGTCTCTGGCACTGTCACAATGTAATCCAAACCAGATCATGTATCTCTGCCAAGTTGCCAATCTGAGTCAGGGGTTGGGGCAAGCAGTTCTTCACCATAAAGGGCATATCATTTCAGACTCTCAGAACATAAGAGTCAGAAATTGAATAAACAAATGCAAATTACCCCAGACCAATTACTTACTTTGTGCAAATTGACAGTCACATTTCCTGATATAACAATGCTCTTAAAAACCAACTACTTGATTTGCAAAATGCTTTTAAGATATTTGTGAGACATGCAATGAACAAGTGCATGCTTTTCCATTCTTATAGAAGCTGATAAACTGAAATCTATTTACCACGGAGGCAACAGTACCAAGGATAACCCTATGCAAATGTCACAGCCAAGAACTTCAATCGAGCAAACAGGGTGTCTATGCTGAATCTTATCCAATTACTCTACTCCACTGCTCTTTCCCTGCAGTCTATGATTCTTTTCAATTTTCTCCATAAAATTGACCAGGTATTCAATATGGTACAATTCTGTAATTTCTGATCTTATTAGACTCTACAGGCACAGTCACAGCAGAAGTTTTTCCAACAGATGGCCAAACGACTATAAGCAGCATTGCCAAACATCTATGCAGCTCTACAATAAAATTAAAAATATGCAGGAGATACACATCCAAGTTAATTAGAGTAGGCAATGTGTTGGCTGGTCACATCTCTAAAATCTTAATTGATACAAAATGTGGGGCTTGCATAGTTTATGTCAAATTTCAGTCCTGGAAATTAGATATACAGGAAAAAGACAAGGTGACTGGTGAGGGTATAAGAATGTTATCCTCACCTGGCTGAAGCCAGCGATATCCTTGAAGGGCCCATAATCAATGGTGTCTTCAGATTTGCTAGGATTACCAAGCTTGGTGTAATTTTCAATGTTCTTCGAAGCAAGCTTGACCCGAGTGGTCTGGGTCTTGGTGGGATACGGCGAGTAGAAGTAATGGCTGCCCTCAAAGACGACAAATTGCTTCTCAGCCTGGGCAATGTGGGTTGGGAAAGGCTGCAAAACGTGTGTGAATGTGGATTCAAGTGCGAGCTTGACTTTGGCACCAGCAGCCAACTGCGTTCCCAGCTTAACTTTGAAGAACTTGCCACTGCAAATAAAATAGAAAGTGCTCAGATAGATCCAAAGAGATTCTTTAGACCATAGGACACAGGAGCAGAAATGAGGTCTTTTGGTCCATCGACTCTGCTCCGCCATTCAATCATGCCTGATAGGTTTTTCAACCCTATTTTCCCGCTTTCTGCCCATAAGTTCTTGATTGTCATGGGGTTCAAAGGTTATCTGTTTTAAATATATTTTAGTGCACAAAATCCAATCCACAAATTTTTGACCAGTTAACCCAACAAAGCTTTAACGCCATAACATACACTCGGCTTTCCAGTTGAATTCATGTTTATAACAGAGTAATTTTCTTGGCCAAAGATGTATGGTATGTTGGCTTTCGTTAGCAGAGGGACTGAGTTTAAGAACTGCGAGGTTATGCTGTAGCTCGATAAAGCCATGGTTAGACCACACTTGGAATACTGTGCTCAGTTCTGGTCACCTCATTATAGGAAGGACATGGAAGCTTTACAGAGGTTGCAAAGGAGATTAACGAGGATCCTGCCTGGACTGGACAGCAGGTCTTATGAAGAAAGGTTGAGGGAATTAGGGCTTTTCTCATTGGAGTGAAGAATGGTGACAGGTGACTTGATAGAGGTGTACAAGATGATGAGAGGCATAGATAGAGTGGATAGCCAGAGAATTTTTTCCAGGGTGGAAATGGCAATCACATAGGGGCATAATTTTAAGATGATTGGAGGAAGGTTTAGGGGAAATGTCAGAGGTAGGTTCTTTACACAGAGTGGTGGGTGCATGGAATGCACTGCCTGCAGTGGTAGTACAGTCAGATACATTAGGGACATTTAAGCGACACTTGGATAGGCACAGGGATAATAGTAAAATGTCAAATACATGTGTTGGTTTGATCTGAGATAAGGATAAAAGGTCGGTACAACATTGAGGTCCGAAGGGCCTGTACTGTGTTGAACTGTTCTATGTTCTAATTCACAACAAGGGATCGGAGTCCCATGTAGACTTTGCAGGTAAGAGTGGCAAGGTGTCTGACTGATTTTTTTTTTAAACAAAAGAAAGTCTTGCTCAATCAGTGGTCAATTTTCCTCAGGCTCTATTTCCATGAGTTTCATAACTTTCCCTGTTGGGATATGAACTCTAGTCTGACTATACAACTGTTCCTGGTAATTTAAAACAAAAATTGACAGGATTTGGGAGTCATTGGCTAGGCCAGCATTTGCTGCCTATCCCTCTCCTTCAACTGTGTAAGGGGATTCCAGGTTATTGACTATGACAAAAAAAAGGGAACAGTTGGTATCTGTCAAGTGGGGTTGGTGTGTTACCTGGAGACTGGTGGTGTTCCCAAGCACTTGTTGCCACCTAGTCTAAGTGGGAGATATTAAGGATTTGCAAGGTGTTGGGGAACAAGCCTTGGCAAGTTCCTGCAGTGCATGTTGTATATGGCATACATTGGTATATATGGATAGACAAGCACAAGGGGGAAGCAAAACAGGATCACAACGACAAGTTTAAATGAGGAAAATTGGAAGGAAGTTTGAAAGGAGCATTAACACTGGCACAGACTGGTTGGGTCAAATAGGATATCTAGCACAGATACATCCCACGTGAAGGATGTTAGAATGGCAGGGAGAAATTCTGGGAAGAAGGGCCATGATTATTCAATGGCAGAGCCAATAATGGTGGGATAGAGGTAAGTGAATAGATGAGATCTTGATCTAAATTACTCTGATCTCACTGCTTCTAAATATTACTGAGACTAGTACCCATTATGCAAACATACTACATTCCAATACAGTATCCATGACACTCTTAATTTCAGAATTTGTCATTTTGCTGAGTGTTTGTCATTGTTCAAATGGATAAAATGAAAAAAAAACCCCACAAGATATACACTTAGGATCAGAAGTTGGCTAGCTGTCAGAAGACAGAGGTTGGTGGTTGATGGGAAATGTTCATGCAGGAGTTCAGGTATTAATGATGTACTGCTGTTTGTCATTTTTATAAACGACCTGGTTGAGGGCGTAGAAGGATGGCTTAGTAAATTTGCAGATGACACTAAGCCATCCTTTGTGGATAGTGCCAAAGGATGTTGTAGGTTACATAGGGACATAGATAGGCTGTAGAGCTGGGCTGAGGGGTGGCAAATGGAGTTTAATGCAGAAAAGTGAGAGGTGATTCACTTTGGAAGGAGTGACAGGAACGCTGAGTAGTGGGCTAATGGTAAGATTCTTTGTAGTGCAGATGAGCAGAGAGATCTGGGTGTCCATGTATATCGATCCCTCAAATTTGCCACCCAGGTTAATAGGGCTGTTAAGACGACATACAGTGTGTTAGCTTTTATTCGTAGAGGGATCCAGAACTATGAGATCATGTTGCAGCTGTACAAAACTCTGGAGCGGCCACACTTAAGAGTATTGCGTACAGTTCTGGTCACTGCATTATAGAAAGGAGGTGGAAGCATTGGAAAGGGTTCAGAGGAGATTTACTAGGATGTTGCCTGGTATGGAGGGAAGGTCTTATGAGGAAAGGATGAGGAACTTGAAGCTGCTTTCGTTAGAGAGAAGGTAGTTGAGAGGTGATTTAATATAATCAGAGGGTTAAAGATAATCAGAGGATTAGATCCCGTAGGCAGAGCCTTTTTCCTCGGATGATGATGGCTAGCACGAAGGGGCATAGCTTCCAATTGAGGAGTGATAAATATAGGACAGATGTCAGAGGTAGTTTTTTTTAAACTCAGAGTAGTAGCGGTATAGAACGCACTGCCTGCAGCAGTTATAGATTCGCTGACTTTACGGGCATTTAAATGGTCGAGAATGGAATAGTGTAGGTTCAGTGGGCTTCAGATTGGTTTCACAAGGTGGTGAAACCATCGAGGGCCGAACTGTACTGCGCTGTAATGTTCTATGTTCAAAAGTCAGAATAACCGCAGATGCTGAAGATCAGAAACAAAAATATAAATTGCTGGAAAAACTCAGCATTTGTGGAGAGAAATCTGAGTTAACATTTCAAGTCCAGTGACCCTTCTTCAGATATCTTGAAGAAGAAAGGCTTTTGCCTGAAATGTCGATTCTCCTGCTCCTCAGATGTTGCCTGACCTGCTGTGCTTTTCCAGTGACACACTTTGACTTCTTCAGATATATACTGTTACATTTCACAACAACATAACAGCAAAGACGATAAACTAAACATCACAACTTCTCTCACCTTGTTGCTATGAAATGAGCTGCATGGCAATAATTTCTCAGAGAAGGGAACATTACAAGCAAAAAAGTGCAAGCCCTCCAACAAGGAAATGGGCTAGCAGTAGAAAGAAATTTCTGAGACTGGTCACGCTCAGCTGCCAGTGACTTTGCTGAATGGATTGTATGACACCTGGTTGAGAACCTCTGGCCTAGTTCACTACAACAACTTCCCAGTGTCCGCTTGGCTAAAAAGAGAATTTGGCAGAGATGGGGACAGCAGTAACATTACAACTAGTCTTAAATCAAGCAGACAAGACAATGTGGAGAAATTGCAAGGGGGCTATCAAGAAGTGCCAGCAGTATTAGCTGCTTAAATTTTTTTTGTGGAGTGGGGGTTGTGATTCCCAAATCTGTAATGACAGCTGTGTAATGCAGTATGGTCCAGAAAAGCTAGTGCAGAGGTGTGAAAAAAAAATCACAGCTGGGCCTGTTGGCCAAGTAATGTCAATAAAATGGTCAGTACCCAGAGCAGCCAATTTGGTGCAGTAGATCATCTCCACTGGCTGACCAATCAGCTAATGAGTGCTGTTCATCTGAACAGCAGCAATCATTGGGCAGGACGCAGCAGAACTGCAGAAGTTCCTCCTTCCTTTCTCACTTGTCTCATGTCCTGAACTAGTCAGAGACTGCTGAAGCCTGCTTTATATAGTTAAAAGTGCAGATTTTACCAGGTTAAAGTGCAAATAAAAGCGTGAACCCTTTGATAGGGAATAGATACAAACAAGATAGAGTTAAGTCACTTACCTCTGGCCTGTGATACGCGTCTCTTCCAATAACAATGAGGTTTCTTCATCATCATCAGTTTTCAGCTGGATAAAATGAGAAGTCAAATTAATTGTAAAATGGAGTTCAAACAATTAACAAACCACCCTCACAAATAACTTAGAGTCAAAAATAAGGAATGGTGAAAACAGTAGGGACATTTATGGGCGGCAAGGTGGCACAGTGGTTAGCATTGCTGCCTCACAGCGCCAGAGACCCGGGTTCAATTCCCGCCTCGGGCGACTGTCTGTGTGAAGTTTGCACATTCTCCCCGTGTCTGCGTGGGTTTCCTCCGGATGCTCCGGTTTCCTCCCATAATCCAAAAATGTGCAGGTTAGGTGAATTGGCCGTGCTAAATTGCCCGTAGTGTTAGGTGAAGGGGTAAATGTAGGAGAATGGGTCTGGGTGGGTTATGCTTCGGTGGGTCGGTGTGGACTGATTGGGCCGAAGGGCCTGTTTCCACACTGTAAGTAATCTAATCTAATCTAAAAAGCTCATGGTAGGATATTACAGACATTAGCTTGATACCTCAGTCTAAGGATTGTGCTCCCACTCTCAACTGCAGTGCACGGTTTATTCACTGCTAATTTGCTCCCCACTTCCCTGAAGGCACTGACTTCCAGCTGGGATGATGTCTCACTGCTACAAGCATCATTTGCTTTCTCAGCCAAGTGAACAATATGTAGGGATCCAGATACTAATTTCAGCAAGTTTTACAAAGGGATGAAATCTGTCCATACAGAACACTTTCCGCCACTAGATAGAAATCATTGGTTTCTTCCCTCTGTTCAACACAGGGTTAGAACCACAAACATGAAAATAATTAATAAATTGGCACGGCAATCGTGTTTTCATGGCCTAAGAGTAAACAAGCGCATTTCAGACAGACATGGCAAAGGACTTGGTTTAATACTTCACCCAAAAGCCAAATCAGTTCAGCAGCCTCTCAGTATTGCATTGCAATCTCAATCTAGACAACATATCCAAGTCTCACAAATATCACTTGAATTTTCTGAGATCAAGCACAAGTGAAGCAAGAAGGACATACTCACTGTTCAACAGTGTGCCGATTTTAATCAGATAACTCTGCACAGATTAAGGAAAAAGAAAGGGGTTACAGAAGGGCTCAGTCCTGCAGCTTCTTGGTAATAATATACTACAGGGACCAATTGTAGTGAACAACCAGGGGTCCACACAACCCATTGACCCATACAAGAAAAAGTGTGATGCTAAAATAAGACAAATAGCCAGACACTAGGTAAGAGAAACAGGCATGAAGAGTTAGCATTTATTGAAATCTGTCAGTTACAGCAGGGAATAGTTGAGTTTCAGAAGGAAGGAAAGTAGCTGTTAAGGCAATTCAGCAGTTTGGACACAGACTACAGCATAAACTAATAACCAGATATATCTTTAATGATATTAGATGAGGGATCAATGTGTATGACAGGAGACAGCTTCCCCACTCTTCTGTGAATTTTTATATCTGATGAGATATTGGTTTAACATATCCAAAATTTGGCATGTCTAACAATGGACTCTTCATGTGGATGCACTGGTTACAAAGGCCCAACAATGTCTCTTCTTCCTCAGGCAACTGAGGAAATTTGGCATGACTGCGAATACTCTTGCCAACTTTTATAGGGGCTCCATTGAGAACATTCTGTCTGGATGTATCACTACCTGGTATGGCAACTGTACCATTCAAGATCAGAGACGGTTACAGAGAGTGGTGAACTCGACCCGGACAATCACAAAGGCCAACCTCCCATTAGGCAGCACGGTGGCACAATGGTTAGCACTGCTGCCTCACAGCACCAGAGACCTGGGTTCAATTCCCGCCTCAGGCGACTGACTGTGTGGAGTTTGCACATTCTCCCCGTGTATGCGTGGGTTTCCTCCGGGTGCTCCGGTTTCCTCCCACAGTCCAAAGATGTGCAGGTTAGGTGAATTGGCCATGCTAAATTGCCCGTAGTGTTAGATGCAGGGGTATTTGTAGGGGAATGGGTCTGGGTAGGTGCGCTTCGGCGGGTCGGTGTGGACTTGTTGGGCTGAAGGGCCTGTTTCCACACTGTAAGTAATCTAATCTAATCTATAGAATCCATCTACCAGGCCCACTGTCGAGGAAAGGCTGCCAGCATTCTCAAAGATCCATCCCACCCTGACAATGCTTTTCTACAACTCTACCATTGGGGAGAAAGTACAGAAGCCTGAACACACGCATCAGCTGGTTTCGAAACAGTTTCTGCTTGACTGTTGTTAGAATACTGAATGGACCCACAAACTCTTAGCATTTGCCTATTCCTGTGTTTTGGGTTTTGCTGCTGTTTACCTATTATTTATTTATCTATGCTATTTAACTATGTGATCTGCCTGTATTGCTCCCAAGACAAAGCTTTTCACTGTGCCTCAGTACACGTGACAATAAATCAATTCAATGACGTACTCTTGGATATTGGTACTGTAATTGTTGGGTTAAATTGCAGTCTTGAGTTAGACTTAAGAACAAAAACATCCAGCTCTCAGGCAAGATTATCTAACCTGATTCAAGACTAGCAAATTGAAGCCTCAACATTGGTTTCACACTGTTATGCCTCGCTGGGTAATGTGCTGGAAATCAAATCCTGATACAAACAGAAGTTGAATATTTTGAAAAGTACACAGAATTCACAAATTTACCCGTCTTTCAGACCTAGGCTGACAGAAAGCAGAGAGCAGGTTTCTGTACTTAACAAGAATTACTATTTATTATATAAAGACTGTCTACCTGAGCTAATTATGAACCATCACCATGTAACTCTATGAATTCAAATTCGTCAACTCCGCCTTAAACTCCCCTTCCAGATACAGTATTAAAAAAACACAGGTGTTATGGGCAGAGGGTAAAACTGGGAAAGCTGTTCAATGGTCCCTGTTCACAGGGCTTGCTGAGGGGATTCTTGTGCTGATCAGATCTTCCCTTGCTGTACTTCTATTTGTTTGCAGGATACACAGGAGTCTGGTTCACATTTAGAAAAAGGCTTTTGAGTTATTAGTTAAAAGCAATAATTTACAGCAACTGAAGGGAAAACTAAAGAGAGACTGGTTTCCCTCAGGCTTAAAGTTGTAAACAGAAACAACTCCTAAGCCAATGGAGATGTGATGGTTTCTTCCCCTCTCTGTTCAACTTCCTGGGAACCAATCACATTGTTGCTAGCAGGCACAAAGCCTTTCTCATCAATAGCTGGACACTAATCCACAAAATAACCAGCTACTTGTTGCTGGCTGAATCTCAAGCTTGGCTCCAGCTTGCATGCAAACCACCTACAGAAGAATCTTGATTATCTGAAAGACACAAGCAGGGAGTATTTTGCTCTGAGAAATCGAACGTTCGGAAAATACAGTTTACATCGAGACTGAGAGATCTTGTTTGGATAATTGACGTTCGAATAAGAGGTTCCTCTGTACTACTAATTGTTCCAGCATCTTCATCTTACTTATGAAGATCTGGACCCGCGGGGGTCCAGCACTTCCGTTTTCCTCAGAGGATCTGCACAAATGGCTTAAAACATTTTAATATTTTTCTTAAAGAAGGGTACAGGCCATGATCATATTGGTAATTGTTTGAATGGACAATCAATATACAACACTGCTTTATTTGACAGTTACTTGCTCCAATGATATTTCCTGCGAACCAACTTTATTTTCCATTGCTTAGGCCACTCTTACCTCATGAACTGAGCGACTGCACCTGCACCCGAAGGTCAGTCAGGATGACTAGTAATGTCGTACCTAGTCGAGTTATTTATATGCTTTAAAGGGTGCTTTGTCTGTTAATCTGTATTGAAGCAGACTGTGGTGAGCCACATAGGCAGCTCTAGCAGAATTAGCAGTTAGTAACTTAAAAACCATTTTATGCAGCTTTAGCAGAATTGTCAGTTTGCAGCCTAGAAGCCATTTTGTCATATTAGTTGCATCGAGAAGGCATCTTGTTGCCACCGAGGATATTAAGAGCATCTGTTAAGTGGTCGTCCTAGATTCTCACATATAATGAATGTCAGTTACTTGCCTTTCTAAAAGAAATCCCTAGGGAGGCTAGGGATTTACTGATCTTTACTATAGCTATGGAGAGGGATAGGAGTAGACAGTACGGGAAAGTATTTAATTGGGAGAGGGGGAAATTACAATGCTATTAGGCAGGTACTATGGAGCATAAATTGGGAACAGATATTCTCAGGGAGGTGCACAACAGAAATGCGGAGATTGTTTAGGGAGCACTTGCTGTGAGTGCTGAATAAGTTGTGCCACAGAGGCAAGTAAGGAACAGGAGATTGAAGGAACCTTGGATGACAAGAGATGTGGATCTAGTCAAGAGGAAGAAGGAAGCAAGGATCAAACAGGGCTCGAGGGTTATAAGGTAGTCAGGGAGGAACTGAAGAATGGACTTAGAAGAGCTAAAAGGGGGCAGGAAAAAGCCTTGGAGGGTGGATTAAAGAAAACCCCAAAGCATTCTACACTTATGAGAGGAAAAGAAAATATGGCAAGTGAAGGTAGGGCTGATCAGGTATAATGGAGGGAACTTGTGCCTGGAGTCAGAGGTGGTAGGGGAGGTCTTTAATGAATACGTTGCTTCAGTATTCACGAGGAGAGGGACTTTGTCATTTGTGAGGACGGTGGGAAACAAGCTGATATGCTCAAACAGGTTGATGTTAAGGAAGAGGATGTGCTGGAAATTTTGAAAAACAAAGATTGATAAGTCTCCTGGGCCAGACAGGAAATAGAGTCAAAAGGTGTGGTGCTGGAAAAGCACAGCCTGTTAGGAAACATCTAAGGAGCAGGCGAGTCAACTTTTCAAGCATAAGTTCTTCATCAGGTATGTGGAGGATGCCCAAGGGGGTTGAGAGATAAATGGGAGGGGCATGGGGCTGGTAGTTGGGAATGCGATAGATAGATGAAGGTGGTGGGTGATGGTGATAGGGCGGAGCAGATAGGAGGGAAAGAAGATGGACAGGTAGGACAATTCAAGAGGGAGGTACCAAGTTGGAGGGTTGGATCTGGGATAAGGGGAGGGTAGGGGAGATGAGGAAACTGGTGAAATCAATATTGATTCCGTGTGGTTGGAGGAAGATGAGGCATTTTTCCTCCAGGCGTCAGGTGGCTAGAATCTGGCGGTGGAGGAGGCCCAGGACGTGCATGTCGTTGGTAGAGTGGAGGGGGAGTGAAGTGTTCAGCCACAGGCAGTGGGGTTGTTTAGTGCGTGTCCCAGAGATGTTCTCTGAAATGTTCCACAAGTGGGTGTCCTATCTCCCCAGTGTAGAGGAGCAACGGACACAGTAGATGACGTGTGTGGAGGTGCAGGAAAATCTCTGTCAGATGTGGAAGGATCCTTTGGGGCCTTGGATGGAGGTGAGGGGGAGGTGTGGGCAAGGGAAGGTGCTGGGAGTGGAGGGTGGATTGGTGGAAGGCGTGGACCTAACAAGGGAGTCGCGATGGGCATGGTCTCTGCGGAAAGCAGAAAGAGATGTGGAGGGAAATACCTCTGGTGGTGGTGTCTGTCTATAGGTCGCAGAAATGGCAGAGGATAATGCATTGTATCCATAGTTTGGTGGGGTGGAAGGTGGGGACCAGGGAGGTTCTGTCCTTGTTGGGATTGGAGGGATCGGGTTCAAGGGCAGAGGTATGTGAAGTGGAGGAGACGCACTGGAAGGTATTGTTGACTGGAAGGGGAAATTGTGGTCTTTGAAGGAGGCCATCTGGGATGTTTTATGGTAGAATTGGTACTCCTTGGAGGAGATGCAGCGGAGGTGGAGGACTTGGGAGTAAGGGATAGTGTTTTTACAGGAGATAGGGTGGGAGGAGATTTCCCAGACAGGATATGCCCAAGGTTACTATGGGAAGCGAGGGAAGAGAGGAAAGAGATTGTTGCGCCTTTGGCGATGATCTTTGCATCGCCACTCTCCACTGGAGTCGTACCAGATGATTGGAGGATGAAAAATGTTTTTCCCTTGTTAAAGAAAAGGATAGGGATAACCATGGGAATTACAGACCAGTTTTACATTGATGGTGGGCAAATTATTGGAGAGGATTCTGAGAGACAGGATTTATGATTATTTGGAAAAGCATAGTTTGATTAGAGATAGTCCGCACGGCTTTGAGAGGAGCCGGTCATGCCTCACAAGCCTTACTGAATTCTTTGAAGATGTAACAAAACATTGAAGGTAGAACAGTGAATGTGGTCAACATGGATTTTAGCAAGGCGTTTGATAAGGTTCCCCATGGTAGACTCATTCAGAAAGTGAGGAGGCATGGGATATTGGGGAATTTGGCTGTCTGGATACAGATTTGGATGGCCCATGAAAGACAGAGGGTGGTAGTCAATGGAAAGTATTCAGCCTGGAGCTCGGCCACCAGTGGTGTTCTGCAGGGGTCTATTCTGGGACATCTGCACTTTGTGATTTTTTATAAATGACTTGGACGAGGAAGTGGAAGAGTGCGTTAGTCAGTTTGCCAATGTCACAAAGGTTGGTGGAATTATAGATAGTGTGGAGGGCTGTTGTAGGTTGCAATGGAACATTGACAATGCAGAGCTGGGCTGATAAGTGGCAGTTGGAGTTCAACTTGGAAAAGTGAACTGATTCATTTTGGATGGTCAAATTTGAATACCAGATTACAGGGCTAAAGGCAGGATTGTTGGTAGTGTGGAGGAACAGAGGGATTTTGGGGCCGATGTGCATTGATCCCTCAAAGTTGCCACACATGTTGATAGGGTTGTTAAGAAGGCATATAGTGTGTTGGCTTTCATTAGCAGGGGGGTTGAGTTTAAAAGCTGAGAGGTTATGCTGCAGTTCTGCAAAGACCCCGTTTGACCACACTTGGAACACTGAGTTCAGTTCTGATTGCCTCATTATAGGAAGGATGTGGAAGCTTTAGAGGATGCTGCCTGGACTAGAGGGCAGGTCTTATGAAGAAAGGTTGAGGGAGGCAGGGCTTTCCTAACTGGAGCAAAGAGGATAGGAGGTGACTTGATAGAGGTGTACAAGATGATGAGAAAAAGAGTGGATGGCCAGAGACATTTTCCCCAGAGCTGAAATGGCTAACACGAGGGGGTATAATTTTAAGGTGATTGGAGAAAGTTTTAGGGGAGATGTCAGAAGTCTGTTCTTTACACAGAAAGTGGTGGGTGGGTGGAATGCACTGCAGGCAGTGGTGGTAGAGTCAGATACATTAGGGACATTTAAGCGACACTTGGATAGGCACAAGGATGATAGTTAAATAAAGGGTATGTAGATTTGTTTGATCTTAGGAGTAGTATAAAAGGACAGCACAACATCTAGAGCTGAAGGGCCTGTACTGTTCTGTGTTTTCAATAATCCTTGTTATTTAAAATACACTCCAAAAGTTCTCTACTAACAATTTAGTTTCCTAGCATTGACCAAATTATTCTTATTATCCTTTATCTAGATGCCACCTTTTAATATGGAGGACAGCTGAGTGCAAGAGAGAGTCATGAGACATTCAGTAAAGTGCAATAATGTAAAGTTGGACACTATTTATGTGGCAAAAGTGAGGACTGCAGATGCTGGAGATTAGAGTTGAGAGTGTGGTGTTGGTAAAGCACAGCAGGTCAGGCAGCATCTGAGCAGGAAAATCAACGTTTTGGGCAAACGCCCTTCATCGGGAATGTTTTTTTTATTTTTATGTGGAGAACTGAACAGGAATTCCAGAGCTCAGAGCTTTGCAAGCTGAAGGTACATCCAGCAATGGTAGTGCAAAGAAGTTAGGTATGAAGGTTGCACAGAAATGATGGAATGCTTGATAGTTGTGAGACTGGAGAAATTTACACTGACAGGGACAAGTGAGGCCATCGAGAAGAATTTTAAAGTTGAGGTACTGGACTGGAAGCCAGCAGAGGTTAGCAAGCACTGGTCAATGGGATTGGGTTTGAATCAGGATGACTGTGCTTGTCAACACCAATGGCAGGCTGATGAAGGGTTTATGCCCGAAACGTTGACTCTCCTGCTACTCAGATGCTGCTTGATCTGTTGTGCTTTTCCAGCACCACACTTTTTGACTCTGACTCTCCAGCATCTGCATTCCTACTTCCTCCTGTCAACACAGATTAAACAAACAGGACAAAAAAAAATTATTTGCAACATGAAGTTGTAAAAGACACTACCCTCAGTTTCCTTCACTGATGAGACTGCAGTGCTTTTTGACATTATCACATACAGACCATACACTGCAGCTTTGGCAGGAATAAGTGGATTTAATAAACTTAATGTGGGAGAGTAACAGTGGAATAGTCAAGTCGACAGGTACTGTAACAGCATGCCAGCTACAGAAATAAATGAGCGCTTCATCAGTACGAGCTACGGCAATAACAGGGCTGGAACAGGCTTGCAGAACCGTTATATAACAAAATGTGTAGACATTTCTCAATCTGAAAACAGATTCTAAACATCTTGTGATGTGACTGATCCGAATACTTTGGTGATCTCCATTAAAAGTTTTTATTTCAATTCCCATTAGTAAACATATTTCTGGAACAGCTAAGTCTCAGTGCGTTACACTTAGACCTCTCATTCAGATTCTAGATCGAGGAATTATCCACTACTTGCATCCACTCAGGCTAACACTCAGTACAGAAGTGAGTACATTGTTTAGATGAGACATGAAGCAGAGGTCACATCTGATCTTTCAGGTAAACAATCCCTTGGTTCTATTGCAGTTGCCTGGCCAATATCTATCTCTCAACAGTTAACACTACTAAAACCAATATCACATGGATATTATCACATTTCTGTTTCTAAGGCTTGATGTGTCCAAATTGGCTGCTTGGTAGTGATTATAATTCAGAAATGCTTCATTGGCAGTGAAGCTCTTTGAGACAGTGAGGTAAAAAGTGCTATTTGTATACAAGCACTTTTTTCCACTTGATATTTGTTGCAACAAGCTGTGCACAAATTCCTGATATAAACAGTGACAACACTTAACTTGCTGCAAACATTTTGGCACATTTCAATTGTGGCTGGTGCGATACAGATGGAAATCTTCCTTTTAGTTTATTTCACTTGGAGACAGGCATTATGAACAAAACTACCTGTCAAAACTCTAGGTGAGTTAGCAGACATTACAAACAAAAAAGTGCTGAAAATCTTTTGTAGTTTTGATAGAAGTGAATCAGAATTTGTGTTTTGAAAATACTTTCTAAGTCTAGAACTAAAAAGGTTCCCCATGGGAGACTGATTAGCAAGGTTAGATCTCAATGAGTACAGGGAGAATTAGCCATTTGGATACAGAACTGGCTCAAAGGTAGAAGATAGAGAATGGTGGTGGAGGGTTGTTTTTCAGACTGGAGGCCTGTGACCAGTGGAGTGCCACAAGGATCGATGCTGGGTCCTCTACTTTTTGTCATTTACATAAATGATTTGGATGCGAGCATAAGAGGTACAGTTAGTAAGTTTGCAGATGACACCAAAATTGGAGGTGTAGTGGACAGCGAAGAGGGTTACCTCAGATTATAACAGGATCTTGACCAGATGGGCCAATGGGCTGAGAAATGGCAGATGGAGTTTAATTCAGATAAATGCAATGTGCTGCATTTTGGGAAAGCAAATCTTAGCAGGACTTATACACTTAATGGTAAGGTCCTAGGTAGTGTTGCTGAACAAAGAGACCGTGGAGTGCAGGTTCATAGCTCCTTGAAAATGAAGTTGCAGGTAGATAGGATAGTGAAGAAGGCGTTTGGTATACTTTCCTTTATTGATCAGAGTATTGAGTACAGGACATTGGTTAGGCCACTGTTTGAATATTGCATGCAGTTCTGGTCTCCTTCCTATCGGAAAGATGTTGTGAAACTTGAAAGGGTTCAGAAAAGATATACAAGGATGTTGGAGGATTTGAGCTATAGGGAGAGGCTGAACAGGCTGGGACTGTTTTCCCTGGAGCGTCAGAGGCTGAGGGGTGACCTTATAGAGATTTACAAAATTATGAGGGGCTTGGATAGGGTAAATAGGCAAAGTCTTTTCCCTGGGGTTGGGGAGTCCAGAACTAGAGGGCATAGGTTTAGGGTGAGAGGGGAAAGATATAAAAGAGACCAGAGGGGCAACTTTTTCACCAGAGGGTGCTAAGTGTATGGAATGAGGTACCAGAGGAAGTGGTGAAGGCTGGTACAATTGCAACATTTAAGAGGCATTTGGATGGGTATATGAATAGGAAGGGTTTGGAGGGATATGGGCTGGGTGCTGCCAGGTGGGACCAGATTGGGTTGGGATATCTGGTTGGCCCGAAGGGTCTGTTTCCATGGTGTACATCTCTATGAACTAGGGCAAACAAATTTAAGATGCAACAATTTAGGGAGTGTTTGAGAACAATGTGAGAGAAAATGAAAGACCAACAATATTAAATTTAAATGTTTGTTCAATACAGGCCCAGTTGTACAACACTGTGATATTTTGCTATAAATTGTGTCCGATGATCCTGCTCCACCTGACAAAGGAGTAGCACTCCAAAAGTTAGTACTTCGAAATAAACTTGACGGACTATAACCTGATGTGTGATTTTTAACTAAATATTTGAATACAAGGTTTGGCTTTTTGACATTAAGTTGTTTTCTTAAACTGCAATTGCAATTAAAATATGTATTTCTGTACATTTAGTTGACAATTGCAGTAGGGTTAAAATATATTTAACTCTGCAGCGTGTGGGTATCTGACCCTGAAGTACTTGAGTTTTATGCATACGTGTCAAACTCCTGGAATTGCACCAACACGGAAGCAAAGCTCAGTATCATTCATTCACCAAACCCCCGGTCAGCCACACAAAAAAAAAACTTTCAAAGACACGTTAGCCTTCTCTTTTTGCAAAACGCAAACCGTGTAGCCCAATGCAACATATTTATTCCTTTGAGCATTTACCGTTCATTTGTAAAGGTTTCGTATTTACGAAGAGGACCGGGTATTTTTTAAGCAAAATATACAAAAATGCAATTAAAAGTAACTGAACTTGAACGGACAAATTAAACAAAAAAAAACGCTTACGGTGACTCCTATATAGGCCAAGTGGTTCTCCAGGCCCGGCTCCACCGCCAGGATGAAGGATGAAGCCGGGGAGGGCCCGCTGTTGGACAGCGTCACATCGGCAGTAATTTTTGCCAAGTGAGTCGCTAAATCTATCGAGCGCCTGACATCCTCGTTCACCAGGGAGCTGCCATACACCGGCAGCAAGGGAGAGCAGAGCCCGCAGAAGAGGATGATGTGGGTGAAAAGAACCTTCATCCTCACATAAAGAACGGATGGAGATGGATTTTGATCAGCTCCGCCCGGCCTCCGGTTCCCTCGCTCTCTCCTCCCCCATCCCACAACAAGATGGCGGCGTCTGTCTTCAAGGACCCTCCCACCCTTAGCAACGGATAGCGGCCAACTCACTGCCTGTCAGAAACTAAAACGGAAGTTGCTGGAAAATCTCAGCAGTTCAGGCAGCAACTGTGGAGAGAAATCAAAGTTAACATTTCGGCTCGAGTGATCCTTCCTCAGAACTGCCTCACTTCCTGTCAGAATTATTTGGGTTTAGATTTGAAAAGCCACTGGGTTTTGGTGGGGTGGGGAAGTAAAATACAATGATCACCACAAAAGTCACCATGAAACTTCATTAAGCAAAAATAAGAAAAACTGTAAATTGAACATTTAAATGAATAATTAATAGAATAAGATCATTACAAAGTGCCAAGCAGCAAAGCTTAACAATAAAGCCAGCTTTCTTTTTGGTTAGGAAGCAAGAGTCAGAAAGAGATAGAATCAGTCCCCATTCATGGACACCAGGGAAGAGCACGGCAACTGGGTGAAGCTAAGGGGTTTATCATAGCTGTTACAGAAACATGACTCAGGGAATGGCAGGACTGGCAGCTTAATGTTCCAAGATTTGGACGCAAAAGGAAGGCTAAAAAGGGGGGCAAGAAAGGAGGGGATTGGCATTTTTGTTTAGGGATAACATTATGCTGTACTTAGGGAAGATATTCTGGGAGGATGTCCAGTGAAGTTATTTGAATGGAACTGAGAAATAAGAAAGGGATGATCGCTTTATTGGGTTTACAAAGTTAAAAATCACACAACACCAGGTTATAGTCCAACAGGTTTAATTGGAAGCACACTAGCTTTCAGAACGTCGCTCCTTCATCAGATGGTATGGAGAGCTCAACTCTAACACAGAATTTATAGCAAAAATTTATAGTGTGATGTAACTGAAATTATACATTGAAAAATTGATCGTCTGTTAAGCCTTTCATCTGTTAAAATACCATGACAGTTTCACTTATTTCATGTGTAAATCACAAAACCTTTTTTTAAAAGAGTTGCATTCTCAGCTTAGCTGTTAACAATGGTGATAGCTAGACTTAGTCTAACAGGTTTAATTGGAAGCACTAGCTTCGGAGCGCTGCTCTTTCATCAGGTGGTTTATTGGGCTTGTACTACAGACCCCACAATAGTCAGCAGGAAATTAAGCAGCAAATTTGTAAGGAGATCTCAGATGTCTGTAAAAATAATGGGGTTGCAATGGTAGGGGATTTTAACTTTCCAAACACAGACTGGGACTGCCAGTTAAGTGCCTGGATGTTGAGGAATTTGTTAGGTGTGTACAAGAAAATTTTCTTATTCAGTATGTGGATATATCTACTAGAGAAAGAGCAAAACCTGACCTCTTGGGAAATAAAGCAGGGCAAGTGGTTAAGGTGTGAGTGGGGAAGCACTCTGGGACCAGTCCAGTGATCATAATTCTATCAGTTTTAAAATAGTTATGGAAAAGGATAGACCTGGTCTAAAATTTAAAGTTCTAAATTAGGGTAAGGCCAATTTTGACGGCAATAGGCAAGAACTTTCAAAAGTTGATTGGGGGAGTCCATTTGCAGGAAATGGATGGTTGGAAAGTGGGAGACCTTTAAAAATGAATAATGAGAGTTCAGAGTGAGTATATTCATGTTAGTGTGAAGGGCAAGGTAGATGTAGGGAATGCTGGATGCCTGGAGAAATTGAGGCACTGGTCAAGAGAAAGAAGGAAGCATTTGTCAGGTACAGACAGCAGGGATTGACTGAATAAGAGAAGAATAAGGCCAGTAGGTGTATACTCAAAAGGAAAATCAGGAGGGCAAAAAGGGGGCATGAGATAGCTTTGGCAAATAGAGTTGGGGAGAATCTGAAGAGATTCTACCAATGCATTAAAGACAAAAGAGTAACTGTGGGAGAATAGCACCCCTTAAAGATCAACAATGCTATCTATGTATGGAACTCCAGGAGATGGATGAGATACTAAACAAGTATTTTGTGTCAGTTTTTACTGTAGAGAAGGATATGAAAGCTAGAGAACTTGGAGAAATAAATAGTAATATCTTGAAAAGTATACACGTTACCGAGGAGGAGTTGCTGGATGGCTTAAAATGCATAAAAGTGGATAAATAATGAGGACTAATCAGGTGTATCCAGAATTTTGTGGGAAGCCGGGAAGTAATTGCTGGGCCCCTGCTGAAATAATTGTACCATCGATAGCTATAGGTGAGGTCCCGGGAGACTAGAGGGTGGCTAATGTGGAGCCATTATTTAAGAAAGATGATAAGGAAAAGCGGAAAACTGATGTCCGCAACATCGGTGATGGGTAAGTTGTTGGAGGAGATTCTGAGAGACAAGATTTACATGTATTTGGAAAGGCAAGGACTGATTAGGAATTACTAACATGGCTTTGTGTGTGGGAAATCATGTCTTACTGGAGTTTTTTGATGAAGTGATAAAAGAAGATTGATGAAGACAAAGTGGTGGATGTGATCTATATGGACCTCAGCAAGGCGTTCGTCAAGGTTCCACATGTTAGCAGGGTTAGATCACATGGAATCCAGGGAGAGCTAGCCATTTGGATACAAAATTGGTTGAAGGTAGGAGACAGAGGATGGTGGTTGAGGATTGCTTTTCGGACCGGAGGCCTGTGATCAGTGATGTGCCGCAAGGATCAGTGCTGAGTCCATTACTTTTGCCATTTATATAAATGATTTGGACGTGAATATAGGAGGTATGGTTAGTAAGTTTCCGGATGACAAAAATATTGATAGTGTAGTGGACAGTGAAGAAGGTTATCTCAGTGTGCAACAAGACCTTGATCAGATGGACCAATGGACCAAGGAGTGGCAGACGGACTTTAATTTAAATAAATATGGGTTGTTGCATTTTGATCAGGGTAGGATGTATATACTTAATGGTAGGGTCTTGCGGAGAGTTGTTGAACAAAGAGATCTTAGGGTACAAGTTCATAGTTCCTTGAAGGTGGAGTTGCTGGTAGACAAGATAGTAAAGAAGGCATTTGGTATGCTTGCCTTTGAATATCGGAGGTGGGACGTCATGTTGCAGCTGTACAGGACATTGGTTCGACACTGAAATACTATGTTCAGTTCTGGTCTCCCTGCAATAGGGAGGATGTTGTGAAACTTAACAGGGGTTCAGAAAAGACTTGCAAGGATGTCGCTGGGGTTGGAGGGTTTGAGCTACAGGGAGAGGCTGGTTAGAGTGGATAGAGACAAGATTTTTCCTAGGGTGAAGGATTCAATAACGAGAGGTCACGGTTTCAAGGTGAGAAGTGGAATGTTTAAAGAGGATACACACGGCAAGTACTTCACATTACTTTTGCCATTTATATAAATGAGGGTGGTGGGCGTCTGGAACGCGTTGCCAGCAGAGGTGATAGAGGTAGGCATGGTAGATTCATTTAAAATGCAACTAGACAGATGCATGAGCAGGTAGGGAGCAGAGGGATACAGATGCATAGGAATTGGGCGACAGGTTTAGACAGATTTGGATCAGCTCAGGCTTGGAGGGCCGAAGAGCCTGTCCCTGGGCTGTAAATTTTCTTTGTTTCTAGGTTGGGGCCATTTTCCCTGGAGTGTTGGAGGCTGGGGGTGATCTTTTATGAGGGGAATGGATAGGGTAAATAGACAAGGTCTTTTCACCAGAACAGGGGAGTCCAAAACTAAAGGGCATAGGTTTAAGGTGAGGGGAAAGACTTAAAAGACATCTGAGGGGTAAGCTTTCACACATGAGGGTGGTGCACATACGGAATGAGCTGCCAGAGGAGGTGGTGGAGGCTGGTACAATTACAGCATTTAAAAGGCATCTGGATGGGGATATGAATAGGAAGGGTTTAGAGGTTTATGGGTCAAATGCTGGAAAATGGAACTAGATGAATTTAGGATATCTGGTTGGCATGGATGAGTTTGATTGAAGGATTTGTTTCCGGGCTGTACGTGTCTGTGACTCTATGTCTCTGGTGGGGCACACTTCGAGCTGGTCTTTGGAATTTACATAAAAGTGGGAGTTGGAAGTGAATTTACTCCCAACGTAGGGTTTTCTCCTCTCACAGCCTGTTTTCCATTTCTCCCCTTCCCCTTTTGATCTATCACACTCTTAACTCTTTACCTCTTTCTCTCCCTTTCTCAATCCTTCCCCATTCACTATACCTCTGTCTCTTCTTTCTCACTCTTTTTGTCTTATTCTGCCCCTTTAACTCTTTGTGGCTTTGCTCCTAAAAACATTTTATCAGCACTATTGATAAACCTCATAGAGGTTTATAAAATCATGAGGAGCATTCCCTACGGTAGGGGAGTTCAAGACTAGGGGGCAGATTTTTCAGGTGAGAGGAGAAAGATTTAAAAAGGACATGAGGGGCAACATTTTTACACAGAAAGTGGTTAGCATGTGGGATGAACTGCCAGGGGAAGTGGTGGATGCAGGTCTAGGTAGAACATTTAAAAGACATTTGGATAAGTACATGGATAGGAAAGGTTTGGAGGGATATGGCAAGTGGAACTAATTGAGTTTGGGAACATAGTCGGTATGGACGAGTTAGACCAAAGAGTCTGTTTCCACGCTATATGAGGAGAAAGTGAGGACTGCAGATGCTGGAGACCAGAGTTGAAAAGTGTAGTGCTGGAAAAGCGCAGCAGGCCAGGTAGCATCCGAGGAGCAGGAGAATCGACCTTTCGGGCATAAACCCTTCTTAGGAATGAGGCTGGTGTGCCAAGTGGGCTGAGATAAAAGGTAGGGTTGGGAGGGAATTTGGGAGAGGGGCGCTGGGAATACGACAGGTGGAAGGAGGTGAGGGTGAGGATGATAGGCCGGAGAGGGGGTGGAGGGGGAGAGGTTGGGAAGAAGATTGCAGGTCAAGAAGGTGATGCTGAATCCGGGGGTTGGGACTGAGATAAGGTGGGAGGAGGGGAAATGAGGAAGTTGGAGAAATCATCCCGTGTGGTTGGAGGGTTTCTAGGCGGAAGATGAGGCATTCATCCTCCAGGCGTCATGTGGCCAGGGTTTGGTGATGGCGGAGGCCAAGGACCTGCATGTCCTTGGCAAAGTGGGAGGAGGAGTTAAAGTGTTCAGCCACGGTGCGGTTGGGTTGATTGGTGCGGGTGTCCCAGAGGTGTTCCCTGAAACGTTCCGCAAGTAGACGGCCAATGTAGAGGAAACCTCATCGGGTGCAGCGGATACAGTAAATGATGTGTGTGGAGGTGCAGGTGAATCTGCGACGGATATGGAAGGATCCATTGTGGCCTTGGAGGGAGGTGAGGGGGGGGAGGTGTGGGCGCAAGTTTTGCACTTCTAGCAGTTGCAGGGGAAGGTGCTGGGAGTGGAGGTTGGGTTGGTGGGGGTGTGGACCTGATGAGGGAGTCGCGGAGGGTGTGGTCTCTCTGGAACGCTGATAGGGGTGGGGAGGGAAATATATCCATGGTGGTGGGGTCTGTTTGGAGGTGGCGGAAATGACGGAGGATGATCCGATGTATCCAGAGGTTGGTGGGTTGGAAGGTGAGGACCAGTGGGGTTCTGTCCTGGTGGCGATTTGTAGTAAATGTCTGTGTTGAGTCGATCGCCCAAGATAGAAATTGAGAGGTCTAGGAAGGGGAGGGAGGAGTCTGAGACAGTCCAGGTAAATTTGAGGTCGGGGTGGTAGGTGTTAGTAAAGTGGATGATCTGTTCAACCTCCTCATGGGAGCACGAGGTAGCGCCAATACAATCGTCGATGTAGTGGAGGAAAAGGTGGGGGATGGTGCCAGTGTAGCTGCGGAAGATGGACTGTTCCCCATATCCTACGAAGAGGCAGGCATAGCTGGGGCCCATGATGTGCCCATTACTACTACTTTGGTTTGGAGAAAGTGGGAAGGAGAAGTTGTTAAGAGTGAGGACCAGTTCAGTCAGTCAAAGGAGGGTGTCAGTGGAAGGGTACTGGTTGGGTCGGCGGGAGCAGAAGAAGCGGAAGGCTTTGATGCCTTCGTGATGGCGGATGGAAGTGTATAGGGACTGGCGCTACCTCGTGCTCCCATGAGGAGGTTGAACAGTTCATCCACTTTACTAACACCTTCCACCCCGACCTCAAATTTACCTGGACCGTCTCAGACTCCTCCCTCCCATTCCTAGACCTCTCCATTTCTATCTCGGGTGACCGATTCAACACAGCTACCTCGATTACACCTCCTCCCACCCTGCCCCCTGTAAAATCGCCATCCCATATTCCCAATTCCTTCACCCCTGCCGCATTTGCTCCCAGGAGGACCAATTCCACTACCGAACAACCTCCTTCTTCAAAGACCGCAATTTCCCCTCCGACGTGGTCGACGGATGCTCTCCACCACATCTCCTCCACTTCCCGCACCTCCGCTCTTGAACCCCGCCCCTCCAATCACCACCAGGACAGAACCCCACTGGTCCTCACCTTCCACCCCACCAACCTCCGGTATATCGTATCATCCTCCATCATTTCCGCCACCTCCAAACAGACCCCACCACCAAGGATATATTTCCCTCCCCTCCCATATCAGCATTCCGGAGAGACTACTCCCTTCGCGACTCCCTCATCAGGTCCACAACCCCCACCAACCCAACCTCCACTCCCGGCACCTTCCCCTGCAACCGCAAGAAGTGCAAAATTTGCGCCCACACCTCCCCCCTCTCCTCCATCCAAGGCCCCAATGGATCCTTCCATATCCATCGCAAATTCACCTGCACCTCCACACACATCATTTACTGTATCCGCTGCACCTGACGAGGTCTCCTCTACATTGGGGAGACAGGTCGCCGACTTGCGGAACGCTTCAGGGAACACCTCTGGGACACCCGCACCAACCAACCCAACCGCACCGTGGCTGAACACTTTAACTCCCCCTCCCACTCCACCAAGGACATGCAGGTCCTTGGCCTCCTCCATCGCCAGACCCTGGCCACACGACGCCTGGAGGAAGAGCGCCTCATCTTCCGCCTAGGAACCCTCCAACCACACGGGATGAATGTAGATTTCTCCAGCTTCCACATTTTCCCTCCCCCCACCTTATCTCAGTCCCAACCCCCGGATTCAGCACCACCCTCTTGACCTGCAATCTTCTTCCCGACCTCTCTGCCTCCACCCCCTCTCCGGCCTATCACCCTCACCCTCACCTCCTTCTACCTATCATATTCCCAGTGCCTCTCCCCAAAATTCCCCCCCCCCCTTACCTTTTATCTCAGCCCACTTGTCACATCAGCCTCATTCCTGAAGAAGGGCTTATGCCCGAAACGTCGATTCTCCTGCTCCTCAGATGCTGCCTGGCCTGCTGCGCTTTTCCAACACCACACTTTTCAACTTCCACGCTATATGACTCTGATTATTACAAAGGAAAGGTCCGTGTTGTAAAGAAGCAAAGGAAGCCAATCTTTTTTTCCAGAGGAACTTAAATGTAATTTGGAAAAGATAATGAATTGAGAAACAATTAGTGGGAGTGACTTGGCTATCATTCCCCTAACACAGTTGGGACCTCTGCTGTTCGACTCTCATTGCCTTCTCCACCATTTTTAAAAATTCATGCATAGGATGTGAACTAGTCCAGCATTTGTTGCCCATCCCTCATTGTCCTTGGGAAGGTGGGGATAAGCTGCCTTCTTAAACCCTATGGACTGTATGTAGACCCACGATGACCTTAGGGAGGGAATGCCAGGATCTTTATTTCCTTCACTTCCTCCCTAAGCAAGAGTCTAAATTCCCAGAGCCGATCTGCAGACTCACTGCCATGGCTCCAGGTCCCAGGCTGCTCCCAGAGAGAAAAAGCTTCCGATTGGAGGAGCAAATCATTACAAAATCTTCCACTCATACTTATCTGTATTTGAAGCTCTGGCTTCAAATCAACATTAATACAATAAAATGAAAATTTCAAAAGACAATAAACTTTCACTTTTTGCATGATTCTTTCCTGGTCTATGACACTTCTCCTGGAATTATTATTTATGAGAACCCTATGAGAGAGCTGTAAATACACTTACCAGCAAATCTGAAGTCAGATCGTATGAAATCCTCTGAGGGCAGTTATGTAGATTACAGGCTGCAGGCTGGACACCCGTGGATTAAATAAACTCATAACAATTACATTATTTATGTGATATGAGTCAATTGTCGGTGTGTACTCTTATAACATCACTTTATCATTTCCAATGAGAAATAATATTTGGGCACCCTACCTTTCCAGATTGGTTGCCGACTCTGGCTGGACATATTCCAAGATGTTTTCTCACAACTATGTTTTCCGCCTATTCCCATTCTCTTCAATTGTCCACAAAGTCCATCCTCACCATATCCTCTGTCCCACTAGGTTGGATGATTCTTGACTGTCAGTCATACATATATACCCATATGCATGTCTTATATGGAAGGGGTTGGTTAGCTCGGTTGGTTAGTTTGCAATGCAGAGTGATGCCAATCTAGCTGCACTGGCTGAGCTTACCAAGACTGACTCCCCATCTCAACCTCTCCCATTGCCTGAGGTGTGGTGACCCCCAAGTTGAATCTCTCTAATGAGAAAGCAACACTATGTTCCAGTATGGTGACTTTTATTCAAGAGCGTGGTGCTGGAAAAGCACAACTGACCAAGCAGCATCCAAGGAGCAGGAGAATCAACGTTTTGGGCAAAAACCCTTCATCAGGAATGATGAAGGGCTTATGCCCAAAACGTTGATTGCCCTGCTCCTTGGATGCTGCCTAACTGGCTGTGCTTTTCCAGCATCATACTCTCAACTCTGATCTCCACATCTGAGGTCCTCACTTTCTCCTATGGAGACTTTACCTATTTACTTTACAGCACTGAAATGTGTCCATTTGATCCATACCAGTGTTTATGGTTCCCACCAAACTCTAACACAGCCTCTCCATATATCTTTCTTCATCATACATTTATCTGACTTCCAACATATCAACCTTTATATATAAAGTGCCTGAAGCAATAAAACTTCTCATCACAGATAAGATGTTAGGACTGAAAAATCTTTTTCAAATGAGTAGCATGTATCAGAAAGGCAAAATGGTGCAGAAAGCATTTTCCAGAACTTAAGATACTGGCAACTAATGGTACAGCCGCCAGTAATAGAATTGTTAAAATCAGGGATGTACATGATGCCAGAATTAGAGGAAGTGTAGATATCTCAGAGATTAGGAAGGAGAGAAAACAATTATGGAGATAGGATGATTGAGAGCTTGGATGGACCTGAAAGCAAGGATAATAACTTCAAAATGAAGATGTTACATAATTGGAACTAATATGGATCAGCAAGTACAAGGGTGATAGGGGAATGAGACTCACTGAGAGGTGGGACACAGGCAGGAGTGTTTTGGATGACATCAAACCTGCAGTGCATAGAACATACAAGGCCAGCCAAGAATACATTGGGGTAATCATGTCTAGGTTTTAATGGAGGCATGAATGATATTTAAACAGCAGAGAGCTGTGACAGGGGCAGAAACCAGGCAAAGCGATAGAAGTGGAAATAGGCAGTTTTAGTAATGATGCAAATATGAGGTAATGAGGTTTGAGAGCAGGAAGAGATCTGAAAATGTGTTGCTGGAAAAGCGCAGCAGGTCAGGCAGCATCCAAATCGAAGTTTCGGGCATAAGTCCTTCTTCAGGAATTGCAGGAGAATCGACGTTTCAGGCATAAACCCTTCTTCAGGATTGTGCCCGAAACGTCGATTCTCCTGCTCCTTGGATGCTGCCTGACCTGCTGCGCTTTTCCAGCAACACATTTTTCAGCTCTGATCTCCAGCATCTGCAGTCCTCACTTTCTCCGATCAGGAAGAGATGTCATTCTTATCACCTGGCAGTGATACAATGGATAAATAGGAATTGAGTGAGAAAAGTTCCTGACTGACAGTGGAGGTCACTGTCCATTGGAGGAGGAATAAATGGTCACCAATATTAAAGACCTTCAGACAGGTCAAGTACGGCAAGGAGCAAAACTTTGTCTTTGTCATAATCTCACAGGATGCGATTTGAGAAGGGCTGAATAAGTACTTAATTTCAGTACCTAAGGATCAGAAACTTAATTGGAGAGATACAAGCATGGAGTTTAAAAAAAAGGGAAGGGAGGTTGGAGATGTAACAGTCAAAGGTACAAATTAGGAGCAGAACTGGCCATTCTGATTCTTGAACCATTTAATACAGTCATGCCAAATATGTTTGTATTTTGCATTCCACATTCCAACTTACTGCTGATAACTTTTGATTCCTCTGCTCAACAAGAATCTTTCCAATTCAGTCTTAAAAATATTAAATGGACCTGCCCCCATCACCTTCTCAAAAAAAGAGTTTCAAAACTAAACAATCTTCTGGAGGAAAAATATTCTCCTCATCTCTGTCGTAGATGTGCTCTGTCTTATACTCTGCCAGTTGCAGACTGTCCCACTGCATCCACCTTGTCAAGACCATTCAAAATCTTATCCACTTTAATCAAGTCACTCCTCATTCTTTTAGACTCTAGTGGAAACAAGCCCAGTCAGTCCAATCTTTCCAGATCAGACAACCCACTTATTCCAGGTATCAATGTGGTAAACCTTCGCTGAGCCACCTCCAATGGATTTACATCCTTCCTTACATAAGGTGACCAAAACTACACGTAGTATTCGAGATGTGGTCTCACCAATGCCCTAAACAGCTGCAGCATAATATCCTTATTTTTATGTTCAATTCCTCTTACAGTAAAGGATAACATTCCTTTGGTTGATTTGATTTGATGTGATTCGATTAGAATTATTGTCGTCATATGTGCTCAAATACAGTGAAAAGCTTTGTTTTGCAAGCAGTACAGACAGATCATAAGGGTGTTAGACAGAGCAAGGAAGACAAGGTTAGCACCAAAGGTGCACAAAAGCATGATCAACATTAGATTTGGAATGTGAGAGGTCCATTCAGCAGTTTAATAACAGTGGGGAAGAAGCTGTTCTTGAACCTGTTGCTATGTGTTTCAAAATTTCTGTAACTACTGTCCAATGGAAAAAGTTGGAAGAGAGTACTACCAAGGTGGGAGGGATCTTTGATGATGTTGGCAGCCTTTTTCACAGCAATAAAAAGTGTAAATTGAGTCCACAGATGGGAGGTTGGCTTTCATGATGGTCTGGGCTGTGCACACAACTCCCTGTAGTTTCTTACAGTCCTGGGCAGAGCAGTTGCCAAACCAAACTGTTCTGCATCTGGACAGGATGCTTACAATGGCGCATGTGTAAAAGTTGGTGAAGGTCCTTATGGACTTGCAGAATTTCCTGAACCTCCTGAGGAATAAGAAGTGTTGTTGTGCCTTCTGGACCGTAGCATCTATGTGGCAGGTCCAGGACAGATTGTTGGTGATCGTCACTCCTCAGAATTTGATGTGCTCAACCCTCTGCACCTCAGCTCCATTGATGTAGATGGCGGTGTGCCTTTCTCCTTTCTTCCTGAAGTCAATGGTCAGTTATTTTGTTTTGCTGACAAACGTGTTCATGATTATGTGCTGTACCTGCATACTAACCTCCTGAGACTCTTGCACTATGACACCTAGATCCCTTTACACTTCATAAATAACACTCCACGTTTTATTCTTCCTTCCAAATTGAACAATTCTACATTCTTTTCAAATTATACTTAATCACCTACACTTTGTTAACTCACTCAACCTATCTATAATTGCTGGCAACTTCCTTCTGTCCTTTTCACAGTGAGGGTGGTTTGCTAGGATGTGTAGAGTCAAGGGTTGTTTTTTGAGGAGAGGAATGTTGTCAACAGATTTAAATGAGGGAAACAACACCGAAAGAAAGAAAATAATTAAAAGGATTGGCTAGCATAGCGACGATGGTGTTGAGTCATCAACGGTTGAATGGGAATAGAGTTGAGGGATCAGGAGTTGGGTCTCATGGACAAGATGAGCTCAGAGGGGACACAGGAGAGTCATAGAGATGTACAGCAGGGAAACAGACCCTTTGGTCCAACCTGTCCATGCCGACCAGATATCCCAACCCAATCTAGTCCCACCTGCCAGCACCCAGCCCATATCTTTTAAAACCCTTTCTATTCATATACCATCCAAATGCCTCTTAAATGTTGCAATTGTACCAGCCTCCACCACTTCCTCTGGCAGCTCATTCCATACATGTACCACCCTCTGCGTGAAAAAGTTGCCCGTTAGGTCTTTTTTATATCTTTCCCCTCTCACCCTAAACCTATGCCCTCTAGTTCTGGACTCCCCAACCCCAGGGAAAAGACTTTGCCTATTACCCTATCCATACCCCTCATAATTTTGTAAACTTCTATGAGGTCACTCCTCAGCCTCCAATGCTCCAGGGAAAACAGCCCCAGACTGTTCAGCCTCTCCCTGTAGCTCAGATCCTCCAATCCTGGCAACATCCTTGTGAATCTTTTCTGAACACTTTCAAGTTTCACAACATCTTTCCAAAAGGAAGGAGACCAGAATTGCACATAATATTCCAACAGTGGCCTAACCAATGTCCTGTACAGCCGCAACATGACCTCCCAACTCCTGTACTCAATACTCTGACCAATAAAGGAAAGCATACCAAATGCCTTCTTCATTATCCCATCTACCTGCAACTCCACTTTCAAGGAGCTATGAACCTGCACTCCAAGGTCTCTTTGTTCAGCAACACTCCCTAGGAACTTACCATTAAATATATAAGTCCTGCTAAGATTTGCTTTCCCAAAATGCAGCACCTCGCATTTATCTGAATTAAACTCCATCTGCCATTTCTCAGCCCATTGGTCCATCTAGTCCAGATCTTGTTGTAATCTGAGGTAACCCTCTTCGCTGCCCACTACACCTCCAATTTTGGTGTCATCTGCAAACTTACTAACTGTACCTCTTATGCTCGCATCCAAATCATTTATGTAAATGACAAAAAGTAGAGGACCCAGCACCGATCCTTGTGGCACTCCACTGGTCACAGGCCTCCAGTCTGAAAAACAACCCACCACCACCACCCCTCTGTCTTCTACCTTTGAGCCAGTTCTGTATCCAAATGGCTAGTTCTCCCTGTATTCTGTGAGATCTAACCTTGCTAATCAGTCTCCCATGGGAAACCTTGTCGAACACCTTACTTACCCCATTTTCTGCAGCTCCACACAAAGGCCGCCTTGCTGATCTTTGAGGGCCCTATTCTCTCCTAGTTACCCTTTATTAATGTATTTGTAAAATCCCTTTGGATTCTCCTTAATTCTATTTGCCAAAGCTATCTCATGTCCCCTTTTTGCCCTCCTGATTTCCCTCTTAAGTATACTCCTATTGCCTTTATACTCTTCTGAGGATTCACTTGATCTATCCTGTCCAAACCTTACATATGCTTCCTTCTTTTTCTTAACCAAACCCTCAATTTCTTTAGTCATCCAGCATTCCTTATACCTACCAGCCTTCCCTTTCACTCTGACAGGAATATACTTTTTCTGGATTCTTGTTATCTCATTTCTGAAGGCTTCCCATTGTCCAGCCGTCCCTTTACCTGCCAACATCTGCCTCCAATCAGCTTTCGAGAGAAACAAGAGAAGGATACAAATTCAAGACTGAGGCACAGGCAGTTTAAAGGAAGCTTTTAGCAGGCCATTGGAAGGAGCAGACACAGCAGAGGCAGCTAATCTGAAAGAAGTCCTTATACTTCTTGCATGAGTGGCCACAAGTTTTGGTGGAGAAGGTGCAGGAGAGGATTCTAAGAAATCAGGATGCATAGAATTTGGGGCTAAATTTAAATTGTAGAATGATATTGGAATTGTAAATAAACTCAAAGCAAATGATCATGGAAGTTTTAAACCTTAGAATTGCTTCAGCACAGATTCAGGCCATTCAGTCCATTGAGTCTGCACCAACCCTCCAAATAGCATCCCGCCCAGACCTAGCCTCCTACCCTATACCCATATCCCCACATTTACCATGGCTAAACCACCTAGCTTACACACACACTACATGGCATTTTAGCATGTCCAATCCACCTACCCTGGACACCTTTGGACTGTGAGAGGTGTTACATCGCGGGGTAAACTCCTGTGCTAATCTAAACATGCCACACAGAGAAGTTCATCTCACGCTGTAATCTATTAAATTTCAAGAGGCAAAGAACCATCCCAAATTTTACTATTAGAGTAAAAATTAACAATTTTATTCTTAAAGTCCAAATAGCAGTAAAGAACATTAAAGAGAACATTAAAATCACTATTTACAACTCCTTTCTCTTAAACCTATCTTTTACCTCCCACTTACTGGTCCGATAAAAAAACCCCGATTAAGATTTATGTTTCAAAACCAGTCAGCTTTGTTGACTTTCCTCTGTAGATTTGTCTCTGTAGATTTTCCTCTGTATTTTCCTGGGTCGTCTCTTCTTTGGTTCTGCTGTTATGGACAGGTGCCTTTCAGAGAGACTTTCGGCTAGCAGTCTTTACTTGTTGGTGGCTTGGCAGTTCTCCCCCTAACTGCTCAAAATGTCTGTTTTTATACTTCAAAACATTGGATAATTTCATTGGTTTGATGTCATCAAAACTCTAAATTCAAATTAAATTGGAGTTTGGTATCTGGGGCATAATTTAAATTTGTTTTTGTTCCATGGAAATGCAACTCCAGCTATTTGTTTCAACCAAATGTTACAGTTTTACCTTGTTCAGCACTCTCTTTGCTTTCTGTCAGTCCTTGCTAGCTTCCTATCTCTCTTAAAGGTTTTTCATGTGATGGAACAAAGGGATCAGTTGAAGTATGTCTGCTTTAACGCACAGAGTGTCAGAACTAAGAGTGACGAGCTTAGAGCATGGATCAGTACTTGGGACTATGATGTTGTGGCCGTAACGAATACATCAGTTTCACAGAGGCAGGAATGGTTGCTAGATATTCCAGAGTTTAGAACATTTAAAAAGAACAAGGAAGGGGGGACAAAGAGGAGGGGGTGTAGCATTGCTAATCAGAGAGTACGTCGCAGCTACAGAAATGAAGGTTGTCGAGGAAGGTTTGTCCACTGAGTTTGTCCACTGCAAGGGAGCAACCGCCTCACTGGGGATCTTCTACCGACCTCAAATAGCAGTAAAAAAATCAAAGAACTCATAGACCAGCAGATTTTGGAAAAGTGCAGACATAGCAGGGTTGTTGTTATGGGTGATTTCAACTTTCCCAATATTGATTAGAACCTCCTTAGTGCAGATAGTTTAGATGGAGCCGTTTTTGTCAGGTGTGTTCAGGAAGGTTTCCTTACTCAGTATGTAGACAGGCCAATGAGGGGAGAGGAGAAAGTGAGGTCTGTAGATGCTGGAGATCAGAGCTGGAAATGTGTTGCTGGAAAAGCGCAGCAGGTCAGGCAGCATCCAGGGAACAGGAGAATCGACGTTTCGGGCATAAGCCCTTCTTCAGGAGGTGGTTGCTCCCTTGCTGTTCCTAACTTCCACTCATACTGACTCAGTGGACAAACCTTCCTCGACAACCTTCATTTCTGTAGCTGCGACGTACTCTCTGATTAGCATTCCTCAATGAGGGGAGAGGCCATTTTGGATTTGGTGCTCGGCAATGAACCAGGACAGGTGTCAGATCCTGCAGTGGGAGAACACTTTGGTGACAGTGACCACAACTGCCTCACATTTACCATAGTCTCTGAGAGGGAAAGGAGCAGTTACCAAGGGAAGATATTTAATTGGGTAAAAGGAAATTATGACGCTATCAGACAGGAGTTGGTAGTACAGATTGGGATCGATTGTTGCACAGAAAGGGCACAACAGACATGTGGAGACTGTTTAAGGAGCAGTTGTTGCAAGTGATGCATAAATTTGTTCCTCAGAGACAGGGAAGAAGGTGTAATATTAAGGATGATGAGAACAGAGGAGCTTCTCGTTAAAAGGAAGAAGGCAGCTTACGTAAGGTCGAGGAAGCAAGGGTCGAGCACAGCTTTAGAAGATTACAGGCTTGCTAGGAAGGAGCTCAAAAATGGACTGAGGAGAGCCAGGAGGGGGCACAAAAAGGCTTGACAGGAAGGATTAGGGGGAACCCAAATGCATTTTTCTCGTACATAAGGAATAAGAGAATGATCAGAGAGAAGGTAAGGCCAGGGATCGCGTAGGGAACTTGTGCGTGGAGTCTGAGCAGATAGGGAAAGCCCTAAATGAATTTTTACTTTGGTTTCACTAAGGAAAGTGACCTTGTTGTGAATGAGAACTTTCAGGAGTGGGGAAACAGGCTTGAACAGGTCGAGATTGAGGAAGTTGATGTTCAGGAAAGTTTGGCAAACAGTAAGCTTGATAAGTCCCCAGGACCAGACCAGATTTATCCCAGGTTGATCCGGGAAGCTAGAAAGGTGGTTGCTAAGCTGCTGGTGAAGATCTTTGTATCCTCACTCTCCACAGGAGTCGTACCAGAGGGTTGGAGGGAGGTGAATGTTGTTCCTCTTTTCAAGAAGGGGAATAGGGAAATCCCTGGCAATTACAGACCAGTCAGTCTTATGTCTGTGGTTAGCAAGGTTTTGGAAAGAATTCTGAGGGATAGGATCTATGACGATTTGGCAAAGCATAGCGCGATTAAAGGTAGTCAGCATGGCTTTGTGAGGGGCAGGTCATGCTCACAAATCTTATTGAGTTCTTTGAGGAGGTGACAAGGCAGGTTGATGAAGGTCAAGCAGTGGAGGTGGTGTACATGGAATTCAGCAAAGCACAGTAGGCTCATTCATAAAGTCAGGACGTATGGGATACAGGGAGACTTGGCTGTCTGGATTCAGAATTGGTTAGCTGACAGAAGGCAGAGAGTGGTTGTAGATGGAAAGTATTCTGCCTGGAGGTCAGTGGTGAGTGGAGTCCCACAGGGATCGATTCCTGGGCCTCTGTGATTTGTAGTTGTTATAAATGACATGGATGAAGAGGTTGAGGGGTGGGTTAGTAAGTTTGTCAATGACAAAAAGATTGGTGGTGCCTTTGATAGTATTGAGGGCTATTGCAGGCTGCAGCGCGACATAGACAGGGTGCAGAGCTGGGCTGAGAAATGGCAGATGGAGTTCAACCTGGATAAATGTGAAGTGATGCATTTTGGAAGGTCAAACTTGAATGCTGAATATAGGATTAAAGACAGGATTCTTGGTAGTGTGGAGGAACGGAGGGACCTGGGTGTGCAAGTACATAGATCCCTCAAAGTTGCCACCCAAGTGGATAGGGTTGTTAAGAAAGCATATGGTGTTTTGGCTTTCATTAACAGGGGGATTGAGTTTAAGAGCCGTAAGGTTTTGCTGCAGCTCTACAAAACCTTGGTGAGACCACACTTGGAATATTGTGTCCAGCTCTGGTTGCCCTTTTATAGGAAAGATATGGACGCTTTGGAGATGGTGCAAAGAAGGTTTACCAGGATGCTGCCTGGACTGGAGGGCTTGTCTTACGTGAGGAGGTTGACTGAGCTTGGACTTTTCTCTCTGAAGCGAAGGAGGAAGAGAGGTGACCTGATCGAGGTGTTCAAAGTAATGAGAGGCATGGATAGAGTTGATAGCCAGAGACTTTTCCCCAGGACAGGATTGACTGCTACATGGTGTCATAGTTTTAAGATGTCAGAGGGAGGTTTTGTATGCAGAGAGTTGTGAAGCATGGAATGCCAGCGGTGATGGTGGAAGCAGAGTCGTTGGGGACATTTAGCAAACTACTGAACATGCACATTTTGGGGGGATGCATAGGTTAGGTTATTTTATTTTATATTAGGATTAATCCTCGGCACAACATCATGAGCTGAAGGGACTGTACTTTACGTGTTGTATGTACAGTACACACCTACACTTTGTAACAGAGGAAGCTGGAGCACCTGGAGGAAACCCACGCAGACACAGGGAGAACATGAGGTTGGAATTGAACTTGGGTCCCTGGCACCGTGAGACAGTAGTGCTAACCACTGAGCAACATGCTGCTAATGTGAGTGAGTTACACCTTAAACAGCTAATGCTCAGGATTCCTGCAATATTTGACCAGTTCACGAATCAGTTAGTCTGAATCAGACCCCTGGGCATAAAACAGTCCATTCCACCCTAGTCAAACCAGTAAGTATCTGGGGATTGCTCTGATTGGTTAGCGCTCTTTAATTGCACTCATACTGTGAAGTGCACAGGCTTTGGTCAGCTCATTTTTAACACATTCTCAGACAAAAAGTGATTTAATTTACTGCCAAAACTATCTGGTGTACACCACTGTAACCTAACCGGTTCAGTAAAGTGATTTCCAGCAATCAGATTATTTGGAGGACTGGACAAGTTGAATAAAAATGTTTCATTTTGGTGATTAACATATTTTTAGATAATTTAATACAACTACGCCAGGTTATTGGGGAATACTTTACAATGGAGAGAGAAAATGAAGAAACAAAAAAAATCCGTTATGTGGTGTAGTCTGATGGATTAGGATGATTGTTACATTTACACAAATGCTATCTCACTGTAGTGAAAATGGAGGTCAAGAGAAATGGAGTTGGCCTCAGGAATGCATCACCATCGTAGTGATTGTAATGAGGTCAGCCAGTTGGACCTTACAGAATATGAGTTCCAAAACACTTCATCACCAGAACTTTGTAACAAGCACCAAAACATCGCTGGGCGCGAGGTGAGATAACTTACTTAACAGCATGTTATTGAGCCTACAAGGGCAGGTGCAATCTTAGATCTGGTCCTGTGTAATGAGACAGGTAAAATTAATGATCTCATAGTTAAGGATCCTCTCGGAAAGAGTGATCACAGTTCAAATTTCAGATACAAATGGAGGGTTAAATAGTATCATCTAAAACCAGGGTGTTACCCTTAAACAAGGAAGACTATCATGGAATGAGAAAGGAGTTCGCTAAATTAGATAGGGATAACAAATTATATGGTGGAACAGTTGAGGAACAGTGGAGGACTTTACAGCGCTCATAGAAAGTATATTCCGATCAAAAACAAGGATAGCAAGGGTAGGAAGAGCCAGCTTTGGATAACTAGAGAAACAAAGGAAGGCATCCAATTAAAAGCTCAGGCTTACAAAGTAGCCAAGAGAAGTGGGAAACAGAAAGATTGAGAAAACTTTAAGAAACAACAAAAGTAAGCAACAAAGAAAGATAGATTATGAATGCAAACTAGTACAGAATATAAAAACAGATAGTAAAAGTTTTTATAAATATAGAAAATGGAAATGGGTGGCTAAAGTGGACATAGGTCCCTTGCAGCATGAGAAAAGGGAATTAATATTGGGTAATGTGGAAACAGCTGAGGCCTTGAATAACTATTTTGTGTCAGTCTTCACAGTAGAAGATGTGTCTAAAATGCCAATGAATGGTGTTAAGGATACGATTGGAGGTGAGGACCTCAATTCAATTGCTATCACTAAAGGGGTAGTGTTGAGCAAACTTGAGGCTCTAAAGGTAGATAAGTCCCCTGGTCCTGATGGAATATATCCCAGGTCAAAAATGGGACCAGCTTTGTGACAAGGCAGCTTCATTAAATATATTCAAGACAGAATTGGTTGGGATTTTGCATGGTGGGTGAATTAAAGACAGAATGGGGATATTGTAGAGGACCTGAGGCGATGGATGGATCAGCTATGATCTTAACAGAGAGTGGAGCAGGCTTGATGGGCCAAATGGTGTACTCCTGCTTGTATTCTATTACTATTACTATAATAGCAATACAGTTGAGTGAATCAAGAAATGGATGAAAGGAAGAAGTTGGGAGATTTTATGTGAGAGAGATATTAACTGTTGTACACAAGATTCATCTTGTGTTACAATGGTGTTAGAGACAATTACTATGAATGCATCAAATCTTTGTGTACTGTAGATAAAAGAATGTAACACTATAGTAATGGAATTTTAACATGTGTAAGAACTGTGTATAAAGGGGCTCTTGTAAGAACTGTATTTTGGGATTCTATTACTGACTCAAACTTGAGCTGGGATTGCCATTTTTGCCACTCACCAATTTTGCTCATTATTTGAACACAATCCATTGTCCTCCCTTAACACAGATGTGTTTGAGTTGCATCACATCAGATAATTACCAGTTCTGATTAGGACCCCCTCACTTTTGTTAAACTTTAATTCTTAAAACCACAAGTTATATTCCAAAACATATAAATTATGAAATAATTTATGATGGGCAGTATTTTATCCAGGAGTGTGAGAAAGACCAGAACAACAACAACTTGTAATAACAACAACAACAGCAGAAGACAAATAAAAAGGAGCAAAGATCTCATCAAACTGAGGGCTGTGCAGAAATTTATTTCTATGGAAACAATATCATGAGAATAGCATGCGCTACGTTCACATTAATACCCTGAGAGGTCAGAGGTTGTTGAGAATAGGATTGAGTACCCTAACAATGCAGTAGGAATTTTTTCATGAGATCAAGGCTGAGATAAACTTTGAGAAGATACATTTCCAGTTGTAAGAAATTGTATAATTTCTCTTCCATCCTATCAGGTTTCTTATAAACATGTTAAAAAAGTTCTCATGAGGAGTTGAATTACATTCTGCAATATTATGACTGTTGTTAAGTGTGAAAATATACATACACATCTAAATTGTCCGTAGTGTTAGGTAAGGGGTAAATGTAGGGGTATGGGTGGTTTGCGCTTCGGCGGGTCGGTGTGGACTTGTTGGGCCGAAGAGCCTGTTTCCACACTGTAAAGTAATCTAATCTAATCTAATAGCAAGATCCAACAACTGGTCATGGTATAAATGACTTGGACAATCTATTTTGGATGATGAGGGAGGAATGCTAGACCAAGGCATTTTGCTTTTCAACAAATGGTTTCCATGGGCCCTTTAGCATAACTGACCACTCAAAGAGGTAGTTGGGACCTTGGATTAATATCTCATCTGAGAGGTAACACTTGTGACAATGCGCTAGATTGGAATGTTCATTGTCCATGCAGGTCAGCAGCAGTATACATTCAATGCCAGCAATGCATAGTCTCATAGTAGGAGGCATTTTCATGGATGTTTTTCATTATTGTTTCCGTAGCTTGGACAGGATTTCTCACAGGTGAGCATTTATATTGTATTATTTCAATGTAGCTTTTAAGATAGCAGTTAAGTGGTGGAAGAGGAGATGATTGACAGCACTCTGTGACCTGATTCATACTCAAGAAAAATCACCCCCTGCAAATTCCCCTCCAAGGCACTCATCATTCTGACTTGGAAATATATCACCATTGCCTCATTGATTCAAAGTCCTGGAATTCCCTTCTTCAGGGCATTGTGGGTCTACCCACAGCACATGGATTGCAGTAGTTCAAGTAGGCAGCTTAAGGGCAAGAGTCACCCATGTCCCATGAGTGAATGAAAAAATATCAGTTTTGACCAACTTCAATGCCTTGTAATTGTCAAAGTACCATAAACAATATTCAGGATTTGCTTATCAAACATTTGCAGTGCATGATCTGGCCACTATAGACATGTCTTCAGTATCAGAACCATATGGTATTTGGCATGTGGGACTCTTATACACCTTTGTGTGTCCTGACCTGAAATGCCAAAGCAAGATGTCGGTTCCTTCTGACCTAGAGATAAGTGAGTAAGCAATTACTGCCTTTGGGTTAAAAGGAGAAAATAAAATGGTAACACGAGGAAATTCTAACATGGGAACTGACCAAAGGCGTACTTGATAATATAAGTGAAGAAAAAAATGCGTAGATTTCTGTTTATATCTCCTTTTGATTGAATAAGCACTAAAGATACTTTGATGATGTCTGTGTGTAAGTTGACTGATGTGCTTGGCTCCCACACTATGAAACTTGCAATTGGATGGCTGAAATGGTTGTGTAATCTCTTAATTCTCACAATGTAGCTATTGGAATATTTGATAAAGTGTCTACATGTTGATTGAAGATGTCAAGGAATGACATAAACAACCCAGCTCATGCAATCCTAACTGTCAAGGCCGCATGCGGGAACTCCAATCTGTCTTAGAGTTGACACTCAAGAAAACCCCAAATGATGGCTCCTGTTCTCCAGTTTTACCACAGTATCCTGACCACCACCTGGCACCCCACTGATAAACCCAAGACTGGCAGCGGCAGAGCTATTAACCGGAAACCCAGGACTGGCAACACAGGCTCTGTCTAGATTCACACAGGAAGCTTTGTGTGGAATGCTTGTCTTCAGTTGCTCATGCTGAAGCAGCTGGCCCAAGGGATGGAGGGGGTGGGGTAGGTGGGAAGGGGGAGGGGGTGTTTAGAGAGGCGTGGGGATGGTTCGGGAGGAGGAGGACATGATTGGGCAGCACACTATTGTTTCCGTACTTCGGAATAAACGTCCTGATTCATGCTCAAGCAACCGCAGAGGCTTTAGAGAGTCAGTGTCAGAAATGTATTCACTTGGCTGGGACTTCACGCATATATTGGACTGGAATTCACCACTACTCACAGAATTTATAGGATTCAGCACTCTTCAATGGAGCTGCTGGCCACTGTAATTCCATTTCGCTCCCCGTACTCATATCTATTTGATATCTTCCTTTTCCAGTCTTGTTCAATTCCACCTTTAGCTGACATGATGGTCTCACTTCAATAGCTAATCAAGCAAAAAGCATTCCATGCCCTAACATTGCTTCACTTGAGATCAGTAATAGCACTTCACCACCTGGGGCAAGTGACCCAGTTGGTACCCTTTCTGTGCCATCATGCCTCATTACTGCAATGTACAATGCCTGTTTGGCAGCATGAGTCAGCTTGCCATTGGGAGCAAAGGGGAATACTCTGATGCCTTTCTGCAGCAAGTCTGAGAACAGGGCAAAAAAATAGGTCCAGGATCCAATGAAATAATTTCACACAGAAATGTCCATTTCGACAGCACAGCATCTGCAGGGTAGAAACATTTGTCTGGTATTCACCAATTCATCAAAGATTTGCAGACAGCACCTTCCACATCCACGATCACTTCCTTCTAGAAAAACAAGGGAAGCAGATATATGTGAATGCCACTCCTTGCATTTCTCTCCGACCCATCATAATCCTGCTTGGGAATATATCGCCATTTATTGCCCATCCCTAGTTGCCCTTTGAGAAGGTGGTGGTGAGCTGCCTTCTTGAACTGCTGCAATCAATCTGCTATGGGTAGACCCACAATGCCATTGAGGAGGGAGTTTCAGGATTTTAACCCAGCTGACAGTGAAGGAACGGCGGTATATTTCCAAGTCTGGATTGGGATTGGTTTAGAGGGGAACTTGCAGGGGGTGGAGTTCCCATGTATCTGCTGCCCTTGTCCTTGTAGATGGAAGTGATTGTGTGCTTGGAAGGTGCTGTTTAAGGATCCCGTTGAATTTTTGCATCTTGTAGGTGGTACACGCTGCTGCTACTGCAAGTCAGAAGTGGAGGGAGGGGATGTTTGTGGATGTGATGCTTATCAAATGGCCTGCTTTGTCCTGGATGGTGTCAAGCTTCTTGAGTGTTGTTGGAGCTGCCCCCATCCAGGCAAGTGGGGAGTATTCCATCACACTCCTGCCTTGTGCTTTGTAGTTGGTGGACAGGGAGTCAGGAGGTGAGATATTTTCTGCAGTATTCCTAGCCTCTGACCTGCTCTTATATCCACGATGTTTATGTAATGAGTCCAGTTCAGTTTCTGCTCAATGGTAACCCCCAAAATGTTGATAGTTGGGCATTCAGTGATGGTAGCAGCATTGAATTTTATTGGATGATGGTTAGATTGTCTTTTATTAGAGATGAGCTGAAAATATGTTGCTGGAAAAGCGCAGCAGGTCAGACAGCATCCAAGGAGCAGGAGAATCGAAGTTTCGGGCATGAGCCCTTCTTCAGGAATCTGAAGAAGGGCTCATGCCCGAAACGTCGATTCTCCTGTTCCCTGGATGCTGCCTGACCTGCTGCGCTTTTCCAGCAACACATTTTCAGCTCTGATCTCCAGCATCTGCAGTCCTCACTTTCTCCTTTTATTAGAGATGGTCTTGCCTGGCACTTGTGTGGCATGAATGTTTCTTGCTCAAGCCTGGATACGGTCCAGATCTTATTGAATCTGAACATGGACTGCTTCAGTATCTGAGGATTCGCGAATGGTGCTGAACATTATCAATCATCAGCGACCACTCCTGACCTTACGATGGAGGGAAGGTCATTGATGAAGCAGCTGAAGGTACGTTGGGCCTAGGACACTACCCTGAGGAACACCTGCAGAGATGTCCTAGAGTTGAGTTGACTGACTTACCAACAACCAACCATGTGCCAGGTATGACTTCAGCTGGCGGAGAGTTTGCCCCCTGATACCCTTTGATTGTAGCTTTTTCAGAGCTCCTTGATGCCACACTTGATAACACTGTTGTTGACACCTTCCTACTGATGATCAAGACCAGACTGGTGGGCAGTAACTGGCCAGGTTGGATTTGTCTTGCTTTTTATGTACAGGACACAGCTAGGCAATTTTCCACATTGCCAGGTAGATTCCAGTGGTGTAGTTTAATTGGAACCACTTGGCTAGGGGAGCGGCAAGTTCTGGAGCACAACTCTTCAGTACTGTTGCCAGAATGTTGTCAGGAACCAAAGCCTTTGCAGTATCCAGAGTCTCGAACAGTTTCTTGATATTACATGGAGTGAATCAATATGGCTGAAGACTGGTATCTGTGATGCTGGGGACCACTGGAGGAAGCTGAGATGGATCACCAACTTGACACTTCTGGGTGAAACTTGCTGCAAATACGTCAGCCTTATCTTTTGCACTAATGTGCTGCATTCTTCCATCACTGAGGATGGGGATATTAGTGAGTTGTTTAGTTGTCCACCACCATTCATAACTGGATGTGGCAGGACTGCAGAGCTTAGATCTGATCCATTGGTTGTGGGATCGTTTAGTTCTGTTTATCACTTGCTGCTTATGCTGTTTGGTATGCAAGCAATCCTGTTTGGTGGCTTCACCGAATTGACACCTCATCTTCAGGTATGCCTGGTGCTGCTCCTGGCATGCCCTCCTGTACTCTCCACTGAACCAAGGTTGATGCCCTGGCTTAATGGTAATGGTTGAGTGGGGAATTTGCCAAGCCATGAGGTTACAGATTGTGCTGGAGTACAATTCTGCTGCTGTTGATGGCCCACAGTCCCTCATGGATGCCCAGTCTTGAGTTCCTCGATCTGTTTAAAGTCGGTCCCAATTAGTACTGTGATAGTGCCAGCTAGCACAATGGAGGTTATTCTCAATGTGAAGGCAGGACTTTGTCACCACAAGGACTGTGCAGTGGTCGCTCTTACCGATACTGTCATGGACAGATGGATCTGCAGCTGGCAGATTGGTAAGGATGGGGTCAGGTATGTTTCTCCCTCTTGGTGGTTCCCTCACCACTTGCCACAGACCCAGTCTAGCAGCTATGTCTTTTCGGACCCGACCAGCTCGATTAATAGTGCTGCTGCCAAAACACTCTTGATGGAGAATGATGTTGAGGACTTCCAGGGCAACTCCCTCCCAACTGTATCCCACTGTGCTGCCCCCTCTGCTGGGTCCGTCCTGCCACTGGGACATGACATATCCAGGGATGGTAATGGTGGTGTCTGGGACATTGTCTGTAAGTTATGACTCCATGAGTATGACCATTTCAGGCTGTTGCTTGACAATCTGTGAGACAGCTCTCCCAGTGTTGGCACAAGCCCCAGATGTTAATGAGGACGGGGTTGCAGAGTTGACAGGGCTGTTTCTGCTCTTGTCTAAATCAATGCTGGTGCTCCATCTGCTTCCATTTCTTTGTTGAGACTTTCTACTGATCTGTCTATTCCTCAAATCATTTCATACACCTCAAGTTGATCACCCATTAATCTGCCTTATTCATGCCAAGTCTATGCAACTTGTCCTCAGAGGTGTAGTGCTGTCCATTAAAGTTGGGAGCGAAATGGAATGAAGAACTTTGGGAGAAATTTTCAGAGCCATGACTTGTACCAGATTGTCAGCTTTATCATGAGAGGAAGAATGGAGACCACTGGCTGGGAACAAGCTTTAGACCAGGTTTGAAAAGGACCTGTGATAGAATATATAATTCTCTGGTCTGTCTACACGCACACAATTCCAAATCCCTGGAAGCATTCCAAAAAACCTCAAGTACCTTTTACAAAACTTTCATGACTTTCTGTGTGATGCCCAGAACAGGATCCAAACTTACACCTTATAAAGGCTCAGCAATTCTTCTTAATTCATTCTCTCACAGGATGTGGGCATCACTAGATGGGCCAACACTTCTTGCAATCCCTAATTGCTGAGAGGGCAGTTAAGAGTCAACCATGTGAGTCGAGGTTCACATTTGTTCAGACCAGGTAAGATGATAGATTTCCTTCTCCATTAGTGAATCAGATAGGTTTCTACAACAATGGTTACCTGCTCATCTTGATTTCTAGATTTTAATTGAATTCAAATTTCACTCTCTGCCAATGTGGGATTCACACCTGTATCCCTATGAATATTAGACGGAGTTCTTCTGTATATTAGCTGGGTTCTAGATCAATACCTTCATCTTGTTATGAGGTGCTGCCTAACATTTGTACTTACCCATTCCAAGATTTCTTTATTGTTATAGACCTTTTAAAATTGTAACATCTAGCAAGAAAGAAAGACTGGCATTTATGTAGCACCTTTCACAATCTCAGGATACCCTAAAGTTCTTTGTGGTCAGTGAAGTAACATTGAAGTGTGGTCACTGCTGTAATGGATAAAATGTGGGGAATTGGTTTAGCTCATTTGGCTGAATTGTTGGTTTACAGCGCAATGCGATGCTAACAGCATGAGTTCAATTCCCACCACTGGTTTGAGATTACCATGAAGGACTCTCCTTCTCAACCTCTTCCCTCACCTGTGGCCCTCAGGTTAAATCACTACCAGTTGCTTCTCTCTAATGAGAGAGCAGGACCTATGGTCTAGTAAGACGATGGTGATACAGTGTGGGTGGGACAAAATGTGGCAGCATGGCATAATCACAGAAACAGCAATCAGATTACTTACAGTGTGGAAACAGGCCCTTCGGCCCAACAAGTTCACACCAACCCACCAAAGCGCAACTCACCCAAACCCTTTACCCATTCACCAAACACTACGGGCAATTTAGCCAGGCCAATTCACCTAACCTGCACGTTTTTGGATTGTGGGAGGAAACCGGAGCACCCGGAGGAAACCTACACAGACACTGGGAGAATGTACAAACTCCACACAGAGATCAGATAATGATCAGTTCATGTGTTTCTCATGATGTTGTCCATGATACTCTTAATCACAATAATGCCAATGGGATGTTTTACAACTGTCTGTGGGGTCTTTAGTTAAACCCTCTCATCCAAAAAACACAGTGAGATTTGCAACTGCTTGATTGAATGGCCTTTATTGCCTGGATTTTATTCGGCATTTGGGATTCAGATCATTAGATCAAGATGATCCTTAGTAGGCATAACTCAGTTGGTCAGTCCTATTTCCACTGACTCATCAAGCTCCCAGGTTTAAGTCCCACTCCAGGACTTGAGTGTAAAACCTGAGGCTGCCACTTCTATACTGAGAGAACATTGCATTGTCCTTCAGGTGTAGCATTATTCGGAAAATCTCTTACGTGTTCAAGTAGAAACAGAGGACCCCCTCTACCTGTTCAGGTTGATGTAAAAAATCCCATGACACTGGGGAGTTCTCTCTGGGTTCCTGCTTAATATTTATTCCTCAGTCAACATCACCAAAATATTATGTTGTTAACCATCTAATAATGTAAAAAGATCTTTGACTGAATATGAACATTCATCTGCAATGATAGCAAGGCAGAAAGGAAAATTCCTCAATCAGTTGAGGGAGCATTTACTTAAAAGGGCAAAGAACAGAGTTACTTTATCAATGAGATGGATTGATACTTGGTGGAAGGAGGGAGTTGGGATGATGGCAGATTCAGAATAAATTTAAAAAAAAATCAGTGACAACAGTTCCAAATGTCTTTGAACAATTTGAGATACCCAGAGATTGTGGAAGGCAATACAAAAATGCAAGTTCTTTCTTTCCAACTTTTTCCCTTTCTCTCTGTGTTTTCTTTTTCCCTCTTTCACCTCTTCTTTTGCTTCCCTTCATCTTTCTTTCTTTCTTCTCTCCTTTTCTTTGACCTGTCTTTTCTCTTTAGCTTTTTTTCACCCTTGCTCATGCAGCATGTCTCAATGACTACCGCCCAGTGGCCCTAACCTCGCTGGTCATGAAGTGCTTTGAAAGGCTGGTCATGGCATTAATCAACTCCAGCCTCCCCACTACTCTTGACCCACTCCAATTTGCCTATTGGACCAATTGATCCATGTCAGATGTCATATGACTTGCCCTTCACTCCTCCCTAGAATGTCCTGACACCAAGAACAGCTATGTAAGAATCCTACTCATTAACTATAGTTCATCCTTCAATACTATTATCCCCTCGAGACTGATTACAAAACTTAATGATCTCGGACTAAGCCCCACTCTCTGGAACCGGATCCTCAGTTTCCTGACCCACAGGCCACAATCAGTGAAGACTGGGGACAGTATTTCATCCTCACTAAAACTCAACACTGGAGCCCCCCCCCCAGGGATGCAAACTCAGCCCCCTACTGTACTCATCGTATACCCATGACTGCATTGCCAAATACCAGATCAATGCCATTTACAAGTTCGCTGATGACACCACCATAGTCGGTCGAATCTCAGATGGGGATGAAACAGACTACAACAGCAGGTGGAAGACCTGGAAAAATGGTGCACTGAGAACAACCTAGCTCTTAATGCCAGCAAAACCAAGGAACTCATTATTGACTTTCAGCGGGATGTTACTCATGCAGCCCAATACATTAACAGAGTGGACTGTGTAAAGCTCCTGGGAGTGGTCATCAGCAAGAAGCTTTCTTGGACTCTTCATGTGGACATACTGGTTACAAAGGCCCAACAATGTCTCTTCTTCCTCAGGCAGCTGAGGAAATTTGGCATGACGGCGAATACCCTTGCCAACATTTATAGGGGCGCCATCGAGAGCATTCTGTCTGGATGTATCACTACCTGGTATGGCAACTGTACCATTCAAGATCGGGGACGGTTACAGAGAGAGGTGAACTCGGCCCGGACAATCACAAAAGCCAACCTCCCATCTACAGAATCCATCTACCAGGCCCACTGTCAAGGAAAGGCCACCAGCATTCTCAAAGATCCATCCCACCCTGGCAATGTTTTTCTCCAACCTCTACCATGGGGAGAAGGTACAGAAGCCTGAACACACGCACCAGCCATTTTCGAAAAGTTTCTGCCCTACTGCTGTTAGAATACTGAATGGACTCTCAAACTCTTAACATTCGCCTCTACCTTTGTTTTTGTTTTTGCCACTGTTTATCTATTATTTGCTATCGATGCTACGTAACTCTGTGATCTGCTTGGATTGCTCACAAGACAAAGCTTTTCACTGTGCCTCGGGACACGGGACAATAAATTCAATTCAATTCAAATTCAAATTAATTGCTCTATTTCTCTCTTTGTCCCCCCCTCTCTCTCCTTACCCAGCAGATATGCTATCAATCTCCAGGACATAATTGCAGTTGGGGTTTCACAGCTGAACAAAACTGTTAAAGGAGTAAATTGGCCTCTTTGACTAACTTGCAACAGCTGAATCAGGAAGGGTAAGTGAAGTTTCATTTGACTAACAGCTGGATGTTGTATAGAGGGTCAGGAGGCTTGGAGCAACAACAGAAGGTGATCCTACATCCCATGTTACCTGAAGACCCTGGCAGGTTTCACAGTCCAGCTGACTGCTTCTTCCTCATTCTGTACTTTCTTTACACTTCAAGGGAAATTAAGGATGGGCAATAAATGCTGACCTTGTCAGCAACACCCACATCCCCTAAATGAATAAGACGTAACTTTGAGGAATTCTGTCTGATATTTGGATCTGGATTCATTAATTTCACAGGATGAAGCTGCAATGATGTTCGGTGAAAATATGCTTCCACTACTGCTTGAAAAATCTCTCCTGGCTTCTCAGCTCTTCACATGTCTGGTTTTGTGGTCACCAACCGTTTTAATTTAGACTATTCACCAAATGACAAATTGCAGATTTTATATATAACTGTTTTACGGAAGGAAAACTCATACTCGCTCACACACTCTCCCTCTCTCTCTCTCTGTCTCTCTCTCACACACACATATTCTCTCACACACACGTACACACTCACACAAATACAAACTTTGTCATACACTCTCTCACAACACACACATAACACACTCATATACATACACACTTCCTCACACACATACACTCTCTCTCACACAAAACACACACATACACATTTTGTCATATAGCACACATTTCCTCTCACAATAAACACAAGCTGTCTCTCACACACATATAACACGATTAAAAGTCCCACAACACCAAGTTATAGTCTAGCAGGTTTATTTGGAAGCACTAGCTTTCAGAGAGCTGCTCCTTCATCAGGTGGTTGTGAAGTATTCTCCACAACCACCTGATGAAGGAGCAGGGCTCTGAAAGCTAGTGCTTCCAAATAAACCTATTGGACTATAACCTGGTGTTTGTGTGATTTTTAACTTTGTCCAACCCAGTCCGACACCAGCACCTCCAGATCAGATGTAAGGTATGGCTATATATAAAGTACAAGGTGGACTGTTTGCAACTTTTGTGAGTAGCAATTGCCAGTCAACCAATTAACATAAGCTGTGAAATGTGAAAAGAATATTCACTAGGATTTAGCCAAGCATTGTCTTGTGTTAACTTCTCAGATCCTTCAATTTAGTTGATGAGACAGTTTAATGTTTCATCTGAAAGACAGCACCTCCAACAGTGCAGTACTCCCTCTATGTTGCACTGGGCTTCTGGATTGTGGATGCAGAATTATGCAGTGGGATCCAACCTGACAATGTTCTGTTCGCAGAGCTGGACTTACCTGCTGAATCCCAGGTGACAGTAGGAAGAGTAATGTAGTGTATGGGAACACAAAGATCATTTAAAACATGAGAGTGTAAGGGCACTCTCAGGAAATAGAGCTGGGATTCAAACATCATTTCCTTTTTGACTTTGATGTTAGATGCCCTGGAGTAGTATCAATGAAGTGGTGCTCACTCTAGGCTGACATTCCATTGCAGAACTGAGGGAATGCTGCACAGTCAGAGGAACTGTCTTTCAGATGGTCCACATGAAACTAGACTATATCTTTTCTCCCTGGTGGACATAAAAATCATACAGTCAGTATGTTAAGAAGAGGAGTATAGTTCCCTCCATGGCTGTGTTCTTCCTTATCTCTGCAACATTTGGCAGCCTTAGAACTCTGTGAGGTAGAAGCTGGCCTGATGTTGACCATGTTAAAAGAAAATCTAGTTCACCAATGTATTTTAGGGAAGGAAATCTACTCTCTTTACCTGATCTGGACTACATGTAACTCCAGGTCCTCAGCAATGAACAGAACTGCTCTGGGCATTTAGGAATTAGCAATAAATTCTGACCTAGCCATCAACACCTACATCCTGTTTGATTTCTGTAATCACTCCTTAGAATCCCTATAATGTGGAAGCAAGTCATTTGGCCCAATGGCCCTCCAAACAGCATCCCACCCACACCTAGCCCCATATCCCTGTAACTCTGCATTTCCCATGGCAAATCTTCTTGTATACTTTAGCACAGCCAATCCACCTAACCCACATATCTTTGGACTGTGGGAGGAAACCCACACAGACACAGGGAAAAATGTGCAAACTCCACACAGTCGCCCAACAGTGGAATCAAATCCAGGTTCCTGATGCTGTGAGACAGCAGTGCTAACCACTGAGCCAGTGTGCTGCTCCACTGCAAGGCCTCCCATGTATTCAACTATATTTAAGCTTCTATTAAGTGCTTTGCAGCTTTTCCTACATCAAAGGCACCACAAGAATGCAAGTCACTGTTGTTGCTGAGTGGATGCTGCCTCTTGATTGCAGCACTGAACCACTGCTGAGTCTCTGTCAACAACTTCTTGGCCACTAGATGACACATTTCATCAACAAATAAACCACATGCCTTCATATACCCTGAGACATCATTTTCTGAAGTCACACAATACCAGGTTAGAGACAAACAGGTTTATTTGAAATCACAGGCTTATGGAGCACTGTTCCATTGCCAGCCAAAGTAAGAAAGAAGCAGACAGGCGCAGAATTTATATTTAAAAATCACACAGCACCAGGTTATACTCCAACAGGTTTATTTGGAAGTACTAGGTACCTGATGAAGAAACAGCGCTCTGAAAACTAGTGCTTCCACATAAACCTGTTGGACTATAACCTGGTATTTTGTGATTTTTAACTTTGAAACCCCCAGTCCAAATCCGGAATGTATGAGCAGAGAGATCAAAGGCAGAGAGATGAAAAGATCATACAGATGGTGTGAGTGGAGTGTCGGATAATAGATCTCTGCAGGTGACCAAGACTGTAACCCCACTATACTGTTCTGTATCTGTAAAATCTTCCTTATTGTCCTGTTTTGACACTGTCACCTTGATAGCTTGTTACGATCTTTTCCAGCACCACTCTAATCTTGACTCTGATCTCCAGCATCTGCAGTCCTCACTTAGAGTCATAAAGTCATAGAGATGTACAGCACGGAAACAGACCCTTCGGTCCAACCCGTCCATGCCGACCAGATATCCCAACCCAATCCAGTCCCACCTGCCAGCACTTGGCCCTGAGGGGTGACCTTATAGAGGTTTACAAAATTATGAGGGGCATGGATAGGATAAATAGACAAAGTCTTTTCCCTGGGGTCAGGGAGTCCAGAACTAGAGGGCATAGGTTTAGGGTGAGAGGGGAAACATATAAAAGAGACCTCAGGGGCAACTTTTTCACGCAGAGGATGGTACGTGTATGGAATGAGCTGCCAGAGGATGTGGTGGAAGCTGGTACAATTGCAACATTTAAGAGGCATTTGGATGGGTATATGAATAGGAAGGGTTTAGACCTGCGACTGCACTTTCAAGGAGCTATGAACCTGTACTCCAAGGTCTCTTTGTTCAGCAAAACTCCCTAGGACCTTACCATTAAGTGTATAAGTCCTGCTAAGATTTGCTTTCCCAAAATGCAGCACCTCACATTTATCTGAATTAAACTCCATCTGCCACTTCTCAGCACATTGGCCCATCTGGTCCAGATCCTGTTGTAATCTGTGGTAACCCTCTTCGCTATCCACTACACCTCCAATTTTGGTGTCATCTGCAAACTTACTAACTGTACCTCTTATGCTCGCATCCAAATCATTTATGTAAATGACAAAAAGTAGAGGACCCTGCACCAATCCTTGTGGCACTCCACTGGTCACAGGCCTCCAGTCTGAAAAACAAACCTCCACCACCACCCTCTGTCTTCTACCTTTGAGCCAGTTCTGTATCCAAATGGCTAGTTCTCCCTGTATTCTGTGAGATCTAACCTTGCTAATCAGTTTCCCATGGGGAACCTTGTCGAACTCCTTACTGAAGTCCATATAGATCACATCTACTGCTCTGCACTCATCAATCTTCTTTGTTACTTCTTCAAAAAACTTCAAAAAACTTTCGTCAACTTGTTGTGATCTCTCTACCTTAATTAGTTTGTACAGTTTTATGTATTATTTATTACTTTGGTTAGACCCTCAGCATATCTATCATGTTATTTCCAGTCATTTGGTTTGTCTCCAGCACCACCTTATTTTTAATTTTTTGTAATTATCTCTCTGCCATATTTAATCAGATTATAGATCATCCCTTCACTTATTATTCAGCTGTTGACACTTTACTCACACTGTCTGACACTCTTGATCACCTGGAGAGATTTATTATCCGATTCCACTCACACCATCTGTATGATCCTGTGATCTCTCTGCTCTTAATGTTGCTGCCCATAAATTCTGTGTCTGTGTGCTTCCCTCTCACTTCACCTGACAAAGGAGCAGTGCTTAAAAAGCTTGTGATTTCTCATAAACCTGCTGGACGATAACACGGTATCGTGTGATTTCTGACTTTGTCCACCCCAGTCCAACATCGGCTCCTCCTCATCACATAATTTTCTGTTGTCCCTTGTACCTCATATAATTGTGCAAAGCAGGAGATGGCCATTCAACTGTTCCCTCAGAGAGACACCATGTTGGATCTAAAAGCTGCTGGGCTTGAACTCAGCACATCCTGAGATAAAGAAAATATGTCAAGGCTTTGATCTTTTTTATTTGAACCTGGCAGGGCCATTTATTGCCTGTCCTTAATTGCCCTTGAGCTGAGTGGGTCACAAGACCATTTCAGAGGCAATTCAGAGTCAACCACATTGTTATTGGTGCTGATGTAAACTAGCCCAGATTAAGGTGGCAGATTCCCTTCACTAAGGGGCATTAGTAAACCAAAGAAATTGTCAGTAGTTGCCACTAAGTCAATTTTTCATTCCAGAGTTTAAAAATTTTAATTCACATTTCTGTTCTGCTACACAGGAATTTGGAGCCAGGTCATCTGAACATTTACCTGGGGTGATAAATGATCAATTTAGTGACATTATCCTACAATGCTACACCACCCTAAGGAGTAGTTGTGATGTTAGTGAGTTAACAATATAGAGATCATGAATCGAAATCCCACCCTGAGCAGATTGAGAGTTTCAATTTGGTTTAATATAAAGAAAGTTAATACCTTTAAAAGCCTCCACAAAATTGTTGTTGTTGGAAAAACCTCAACTTGTCACTACTGTTCACTTTACACAATAACTCAGATTGTTTTCACTGGAAAGATCGAGTCTGAGGGACGACCTGGTAGAGGTCTATAAAATTATGAGAGGCATAGATAAGGTGGATCGTCAGAGGCTTTTTCCCAGGGTGGATAGGTCAACGACAAGAGAGCACAGGTTCAAGGTGAGAGGGGGAAAGTTTAGGGGAGAAGTGTGGGGAAAATTTCTCACCCAGAGGGTGGTGGGTGCCTGGAATGCATTGCCAGTGGAGGTGATGGAAGCAGTCTCATTAGCAATGTTTAAGGCATTTCTTGATAGACACATGATCAGGAGGAGAACAGAGATATAGAAACCATGCATGGGCAATGAATTCTGGGTCTAAATAAGGATTAGGAATTGATACAAACTTGGTGGGCCAAAGGACCTGTTCTGTGCTGTATTGTATAGTACTGATTCAGTTACATGATCTGAAAATGTGTTGCTGGAAAAGCACAGCAGGTCAGGCAGCATCCAAGAAGCATGAGAATTGACGTTTCGGGCATGAGCCCTTCTTCAGGAATGAGGAAAGTGTGTTCAGCAGGCTAAGATAAAAGGTAGGGATGAGGGACTTGGGTGAGGGGAGTTGGAAATGCGATAGGTGGAAGGAGGTCAAGATGAGGGTGATAGGCCGGAGTGGGGATGGGGGGCGGAGAGGTCAGGAAAAAGATTGCAGGTTAGGAAGGCGGTGCTGAGTTCAAGGGATTTGACTGAGACAAGGTGGGGGGAGGGGAAATGAGGAAACTGGAGAAATCTGAGTTCATCCCTTGTGGTTGGAGGGTTCCTAGGCGGAAGATTAGGCGCTCTTCCTCCAACCACCGTGTTGCTATGGTCTGGTGATGGAGGAGTCCAAGGACCTGCATATCCTTGGTGGAGTGGGGAGGGGGAGTTGAAGTGTTGAGCCAAGGGGTGGTTGGGTTGGTTGGTCCAGGTGTCCCAGAGGTGTTCTCTGAAACGTTCAGCAAGTAGGCGGCCTGTCTCCCCAATGTAGAGGAGACCACATCGGGTGCAGCGGATGCAATAAATGATGTGGGTGGAGGTGCAGGTGAATTTGTGGCAGATATTGAAGGATCCCTTGGGGCCTTGGAGGGAAGTAAGGGGGGAGGTGTGGGTGCAAGCTTTGCATTTCTTGCGGTTGCAGGAGAAGGTGCCGGGAGTGGAGGTTGGGTTGGTGGGGGGTGTGGACCTGACGAGGGAGTCGCGGAGGGAGTGGTCTTTCCGGAACGCTGATAGGGGAGGGGAGGGAAATATATCCTTGGTGGTGGGGTCCGTTTGGAGGTGGCGGAAATGACAGCGGATGATGCGCTGAACATGGAGGTTGGTGGGGTGGTAGGTGAGGACCAGTGGGGTTCTGTACTGGTGGTGGTCGGAGGGGCAGGGCTCAAGGGCGGAGGAGCGGGAAGTGGAGGAGATGCGGTGGAGGGCATTGTCGACCACGTCGGGGGGGGGAAATTGCGGTCCTTGAAGAAGGAGGCCATCTGGGTTGTTCGGTATTGGAACTGGTCCTCTTCGGAGCAGATGCGGCAGAGACAAAGGAATTGGGAATATGGGATGGCGTTTTTACAGGGGCCAGGGTGGGAGGAGGTGTAGTCTAGGTAGCTGTGGGAGTCGGTCGGTTTATAGTAAATGTCCGTGTTGATTCGGTCGCCCGAGATAGAAATGGAAAGCTGGGTCCCATGTGGGTGCTCATGGGACTGAACTGGTCCTGACCCTGAACAACTTCTCTTTCCAATTCTCCCACTTCCTCCAAACCAAAGGAGTAGCCATGGGCACCCGCATGGGCCCCAGCTATGCCTCCCTCTTCATAGGATATGTGGAACAGTCCATCTTCCGCAGCTACACTGGCACCACCCCCCACCTTTTCCTCTGCTACATCGATGACTGTATCGGCGCTGCCTCATGCTCCCACGAGGAGGTTGAACAGTTCATCCACTTTACCAACATCTTCCACCCCAACCTCAAATTCACCTGGACCGTCTCAGACTCCTCCCTCCCCTTCCTAGACCTTTCCATTTCTATCTCGGGCAACCGAATCAACACGGACATTTACTATAAACCGACCGACTCCCACAGCTACCTAGACTACACCTCCTTCCCACTTGCCCTGGATGGGGGCAGCTGCAACAACACTCAAGAAGCTCGACACCATCCAGGACAAAGTAGCCACTTGATTGGTACCACATCCACAAGCATCCACTCCCTCCACCACTGATGCTTAGTAGAAGCAGTGGTTACCATCTACAAGATGTTCTGCAGAAATTCACCAAAGATCCTCAGACAGCACCTTCCACACCAATGACCACTTCCATCTAGAAGGACAGGGGCAGCAGATACATGGGAACACCATTCCCTGCAAGTTTCCCTCCAAGCCACTCACCATCCTGACTTGGAAATATATCACAATTTCTTCAGTGTCGCTGAATTAGAATCCTGGAATTCTATCCCTGACAGCATTGTATATGATCCCATGACCTGTAGACAGTAGAAGTTCAAGAAGGCAGCTCACCACCATCTTGTCAAGGGGCAACTAGGGACCGGCAATAAATGCTGACTGGCAAGAGGTCCCTAGGTGTCACGAGTGATTGAAAAAGCAGAGCCATAATGATTTATGAACAGCTAACACACACTTGGTATCAGCCAGACATGAGGTGTCAAACTCCGCTGTGCAGACTGAACTGCCTCCAAAACAACTGCATCTCTCAAGTAAGGGGATCAAAATGTTACATAATACTCCAGGTGCAGTCTCACTGATGTGGACCAGATAAGCCTTTACATTATGATGTTATTTGGGGGTTAGTTGTTGGTTCTGGGGGCACTCCCATGCTCATTTTCGACATGCTGTGAGATCATCCATGGACCTGAGATAGGCTTTGGTGTAACGTCTCACCTGGATGAGAGCACCTCTGACAGTGCAGAATTCCCTCAGGACTGTATTGGGACTGTCCACCAGGATTATTTGCTCAAGTGTTCTGAGAACCAAGATCTCAATGCTTGTATTTCAAATTGGCAAAGCCAGATGATTAAAGTCCGTTCAAAACAAGGTTCTTCCTTGGGATGGCTAGAGTCTTTGAACCTTGGAATATACTGACTTCTGATTGATCTGTCTCAAACGGAAGCATCTCAAAGTTCAACATTGGTGCAGGTGTCATAAGTCAAAGCCCTATCAGTTAGGTGTCTTCAACAGATGCCTGAAACAGGGTCAGGGCTCATTTCAAGGCTAATATTCAAATTTGAAGTGCCAACCTGTTTTTATATGCCCCTTTTAAGTCCCTTTTAAGGGCATACTTGGAAAATACAATTGAATTTACTTTCAAAGTTTCAATTCTGCTGTAATGTAGGAAATGCAGGAGGCAATTTGAGTATGGCAAGATCTTGCAAACATCAACGTGGTTACAAAAGGCAATCCTGTTTGATGTGATCAAGTCAAGTCGCCATCGTCTTAACAGACCAATGGGCTATTCTCTCATTAGAAAGAGATGACCGATGGTTATTTAACCTGAGGATCACTATGACTCAGGTGAGGGGAGAGGTTGAGAAGGAAAGTCATTCATGTTGACCTCAGCTGGTGATGGGAATTGAAACCATGCTGTTGGCTTCAAACTGCTTTGCAAGCCAACCCCCACTTTATGTGACATCAAATGTGTCACATAAATAATGGCTGGGAAAATGTCCCCTTCTGTGACAATAGTGCCATCTGTGTGAGAGAGCAAAGAAGAGCTCAGCTGAATACCTTGCCAAAGAAAGCCAGAACTGCAGTGGGGCTGTTATCCTGGAGCATGTGCTCAGCTCCCCCAACTCGGACTTGAACACACAGACTTCCGGTTCAGAAGCATAAATGTTTCCAGGTGAGACAGAACTGACACTAAAACTGCAGGTCAACAATCAAATAAGCATACATGTAAGTTTTTGTTTCATTCATTCAGGGGTATTATTGGTATTTGTTGCCCATGAATGATAAGTGGCTTGGAAGGAAACTTACAGATGGGGTGGTGTTCCTATCTGCTGCCCTCATCCTTCTTGATAGTTTGGAAGATGCTGTCTGAGGATCTTTGGTGAATTTCTGCAGTGCATCTTGTAGATAGTACACACTGCTGCTACTAAGTGTTGGTGGTGAAGGGAGTGGATGTGGTGCCAACCACGTGGGCTGCTTTGACCTGGATGGTGTTGAGCTGGATGAGTGTTGTTGGAACTGCCACTTTGTCTTGGATCTTTGTCATGGGCTCTTACTTTCTTGAGCAGTCTGCCATGAGGGATCGTGTTATCAAGAGTCTTGCTGAAGTCCATGTAGACCACATCATCTGCATTAACCTCACCAACATTCCTGGTTACCTCTTCAAAACATTCAATTAAATTTGTCAAACATGACTTTCCCTTATTAAATCCATGAATAAAGACAAAATACTGCAGATGTGGAAAATCTGAAAAGACCACAGAGAATGGTGGAGAAAATCAACAGGCCTGGCAGTGTCTGTGAACAGAGAAATTTTAAACATGGGGCAATGTTAGCAGAGCTCCAGTCCTCTAATACCTCACCTGTGACCTGAGAAGATTTGAAATTACTGCTAGGGCCTTTGCTGTCTCCTCCCTTCCACCCCCCCTCCACCTCAACAGCCTGGAATACACCTCATTCAGGCCTACAGATTTGCTTACTTTTAAGGCTGCAAAACCTGTTGGTACCTCTTCTCGCTCTATGCTAATTTCTTCCAATATTTCACAGTCCTCCACCATGAAATCTATGCCTGTGTTGCCCTTTTCCATTGTGAAGACTGACATAAAGTGTTCATTGAGGTCTATGCTTTGTCTTTTGGGTTCATACACAGATTACCTCTATGGCCCTTAATGGTCCCTACTCTTTCCCTCATTAATTTCCTTATTCTTATATATTTATAAAAAACTTTTTAGATTTTCTGTTATCCTACGAGCCAATACTTTCTTACGTACGCTCTTTGCTTTCCTCATTTTCTTTTTAAGGACTCCTTCCCCATCTCCGCACTTTTTATATTCTCCCAAGGACTCTGCCATATTAAGCCCTCCGTACCTGCCATCAGCTTCTCTTTTTTCTTAACTCTAACTTTTACGTCCCTTGACATCCAGGGTTCTTCTGTCTTGGTCCCACCATGTCCTCTTGTGATTTCCTCCTTGAATGGTCAGTCATCACTAATTGAACAGTGCAGCAGTATTGATGGGCTGAATGGCCTACTCTTGCTCCTATGTTCCAACATTGTTGATGAGAAATCAATTTCTAGTCCAGACACTGAACTGGATGTAGTGGTGGTCATAAAGAATTTACTTTGCATGAGTGGGAAATGTGTGGTCTGTGAAGAGAAATGTAATTGTGACCCACTGGGAGACTTGTGAGCAAAATAGGTAAAGGCAAAGTCATCGTAGTCCCACTTTGTTGTTAGAGTCAGAGATGACTGATGACAGTTTAACCTGAGGGTCACTATGTCTCAGGCGAGGGGGAGAGGTTGAGTAGGACAGTCCTTCATGGTAACCTCAGCTGGTGCAGGAATTGTTAGCCTCACTCTGTGCTGGAAACCAGCCATCCTGCCAATGGAACTAACCAACCTTAGCGACCTGAGTAAAGTAAGTGGATCCAAATATATGTTTAACTGATTGGAATCATTTTGCTTCAAGAGAATCTACAATTAGTGGAACAGAGGGACCTTGGAGTTCAGATACACGATTGTCTGAAAGTGGACTCACAGGTAGACAGGGCATGAAGAAGGCTTTTGGCACACTGGCCTTCTTCAGTCAGGGCGTTGAGTATAGAAGTTGGGAAGTTATGTTGCAGTTATACAGGACATTGGTGAGGCCGCACTTGGAGTATTATGTTCAGTTTTGGTCACCTTGCTCTAGAAAGGATGTTATTAAACTGGAAAGAGTGCAGAAGAACTTTACAAGGATGTTGCCGGGACTCAAGGGTCTGAGTTATTGGGAGAGGTTGGACAAACAGACTTTATTCTATGGAGTGTAGGAGACTGAGGGGGGATCTTATAGAAGTGTATAAGATTATGAGAGGCTTGGATAGGGTGAATGCACTCAGTCTTTTTCCCAGAAATCGAGGGAATCGAGGAGTAGAGGATATCAGTTTAAGGTTAGAGGGGGAAAAAAGAGAATCTGAGGGGCAACATTTTTACACAGAGGGTGGTACGCATATGGAATGAGCTGCTAGTGGAAGTGGTTGAGGCGGGTACATTAACAACATTTAAAAGGCATTTGGATCAATACATGGATAGGAAAGGTTCAGAAGGATATGGGCCAAGTGCAGGGAAATGGGGTTAGTGTGGATGGACATCTTGGTCGGTATGGACCAGTTTGGGCCAAAGGGCCTGTCTCCATGCTGTAGAAATCTATAACTCCATAACTTGTTTTTAGTTTAATGTAAAGATGCAGAAACCAGGGAGACGGTGTCGGGCAAGTGTAAAGATTAGGTGGTCCTGTGAAAACAAATCACAACAAGGCTGCTTGAGAATTTTATTTCCGTCTAATATTTGGAAAAATATCTAGCCAGATTGTTGCGAAAATCCAATTGTCTTGTCAATATCTTTATAAGTGGAAAGCTATCATTCTTACCCAGTCTGTGCCTAAATGTGAGTGCAAACCCCACACCCTCTGTGCTTGACTCTGAAATGCCTCATAAAATGCTGGCCTTGTCAGTAATGTTCACATCCTGGGAATTATTTCTTTGCAGAATGCTAGTTTAGGAGGAGTAGAAGTTCAGAGGAGCATATACCTAATTGGATAATGAAAGCCACAACTAAGAGACTAACACTAAAGGCCAGATACTGGATTCACCAATCAGATGGCAATTTTGTCCTGTGTATTGTCCAGGAGACATGTCTGAGATAAGTATCAGAAGAAACGTCTGAGCTGTGAGAGCAGGATTAAAACAGGATTAAAAAATTTCGTGTTATTTCAAAAGTCGGAATAGGAGGAGGCCATTCAGACCCCGACTGAGTTTGATCACAGCTTGTCTGTGTCTGAACTCAGTTACCTGTCTTGTAACCATCAACGCCCAACGAGTATCTCTCAGTCTCAGTTTTGAAGTTTTCAATTGATCCACAGCCTCCGGGGGGTGATGGGAGGGTCGGTGGTCTCCCCCCCCTGCCTTTGAGTGAAGAATTACTTCCTGATATCGCCCTTGAAAGGCTTGGACCAAAACTTTAAAGATTGTACCCACGTGTTCCAGGATCCTTCTGGAGAGAAATTAAATTACTCACTACCTCTCCACCATGGGCAGTGGGTGAGTGATGGTGAGTGTTTGTAAAGGAGGGAGAGGCCAAGCATCCCAGAGACCCATTGGTGTGGTTACAATTACAGGCTCTCTTGGCTATAACCATGCTCCTTACATCTTTGTGTTTTTGATTGACTGGGTTTATGTGAGGAGTTGTTTGGGTTGGGGTGGTGTTGATGTGGGTTGGCAGGGCCCTGATTTGGAGAGTCTGTCCCACAAAACTAGAAATCTGGAAACCACAACTGCAGGGAGTGGGCACCACAAAGAATGCAGCAGGATCACAGAGAGCTTGAAGGCCCGGCTGAAGCTACTTGTTTGTACAAAGAGCAGATTGCAATCAGAAGGTTGAGATGAAGGATTTGCAAATTGTTTGAGTTTAATGATGCCTTTTCCATTTTGTTTCGCCTTGTGGCTTTTTCCCCCCTACTAATTTATTTTAAAAGATTTGTTAAATGTTTATTCATGCTTATTGCCCCTGAAGGAGGAGGCTGCAGAATGTTGGAGTAAAAAAAAACTGGAGGGGGCCATTGGGCCAATCAAATTAATTTGCTTGCAAAAATATTTAAATGTATGGCACATTGTAACAAATGGCCACAGAAAACAACAGCGTTTATAGGGACTATCATGAATCAAGCCATACTGGGAGGTGTTAAGACATAGTCATAGGCTTCAAGGAGCTCTTCGAAGAGGAGAAGGAGGTGGAGAGGGTCAGCAAAGGAATTCCAAAGCTGAAGGCACAGCCACCAACGGTGGAGCAACTAAAGTCATGAATTCACAAGAGGCCAGAATGAGTTAAGTGCAGATAGGGGTGGCACAGAGGCTCAGTAGTTAGCACTGCTGCCTCACAGCACTAGGGACCCAAGTTCAATCCTAGCCTCAGCAACTATCTGTATGGAGTTTGCAAATTCTCCCTGTGTCTGTGTGGCTTTCCTCTGGGTACTTTGTTTTCTTCCCACAGTCGAAAGATGTGCAGGTTAGGGTGGGTTGGCCATAGTGTTCGGGATGTGTCAGTGAGGTGCATTAGTCAGGGGTAAATGTAGAGTCATAGGAGTAGGGCTCTCGGATGCTGCCTGAACTGCTGTGCTCTTCCAGCACCACTAATCCAGAATCTGGTTTCCAGCATCTGCAGTCATTGTTTTTACCCGGATAGGGGAATGGGTCTGGATGGGTTACTCTTCAGAGAATTTGTGTGGACTTGTTGGGCTGAAGGGCCTGTTTTCACAGTGTAGGGATACTATTCTATTCTGTAACTACCTTGGAAGGTTGCAGAGGCTAGAGGGAATAGGATGGCGGTGAGACCACCCCAATGGATGTGGAAACAAGGATAAGAGTTTTATAGTTGGGGTCTTGTTGGACTGAGGTAGTTGAATGGGATTTCATGCCACAATTTCAGATTTACAGAGGATGATTCAGATTGTTTGAAGTGATCTTTCAGCAGTGATGTTAATCCCAGTCAGTAGAAGCAGAGTTTGACAATGTGATGTGGTGACAGGGAGATCGAGATTTTTAAAATTCTCTCATGGGCTGTGGATGCCACTGTCTGGGCCCAGCATTTATTACCCATCCCTAGTTGCCCCTTGAGAAGGTGGAGGTGAGCTGCCTTCTTGAACCGCTGCAGCCTATGTGCTGTCAGTTGACCCAAAATGCTCTGAGGGAGGGAATTCCAGGATTTTGACCCTGCGACACTGAAGGAACAGTAATATATGTCCAAGTCAAGATGGTGACTGTCTTGGAGGGGAACCTGCAGGGGATGTGTTCCCATGTATCTGCTGCCCTTGTCCTACTAGATGGAAGTCATGGGTTTGGAAAGTGCTGTCTAAGGAACTTTGGTGAATTTCTGCAGTGCATCTTGTAGATGGTACACACTACTGTGACTGAACATCAGTGGAGAAGAGAATGGATGCTTGTGGATGTGGTGCCAATCAAGTGGGCTTCTTTGTCCTGGATGGTGTCAAGCTTCTTGAGTGTTGTTGGAGCTGCCCCCATCCAGGCAAATGGGGAGTATTCCATTACACTCCTGACTTGTGCCTTGTAGATGGTGGACAGGCTTTGGGGAGTCAGGAGGGGAGTTACTCACCGCAGTATTCATAGCCTCTGACCTGTGCTTATAGCTGCTGCATTTATATGGCAAGTCCCATTGAGCTTCTAGTCAATGGTAACACCAAGGATGTTGATAGTGTAGGATTCAGTGATGGTAATTCCATTAAATCCTAAGGGGCAGTGGTTAGATTGTCTCTTATTGGAGATTGTCATTGCCTGACACTTATTTCTGAATAAGGCACGTTTGGGTCAGATCTTGTCCACTGCCAATTTTCCAAAGATTGTCACAGACACCAGTGGCAGCAATGCCAGCATCTTTGATCACGTCTGAACAGATGGCTCTGTCACTCAGGTATCATTTCTGGCTGTCCTTTCTGAATAATGTCACGATGCAGAGATCAACACAACACATGCCCTGCCCTCCTCTAATAGTAAGGTAGCAATAGATCGCAACTTTAAGGAGAACTGGGCATGATATGGAAAGAACATTAGAAAGAAGTAATTGCATTTTTGTAGCCCCTTTTACAGCTTCAGCATGTTTCAAAGTGGTTCACAGCCAATGAAGTATGCTTTGAACGGTAGCCAATGTTGTAATACAGGAAACATGCCAACTAATTTGTGCACAGCAAGATCCCATCATAAGCACTGAGTAAATGACCAGATAACCTGACTTGAGATCAAGGGATGAATGCTGGCCAGGCACTGTGGAAAACTCCCCTGCTGTCCTTCGAAATGTTATCATTGGCTTTCATATCCCTACAGGATTAAACATTTCATCTGAAAGGCAGTGTCTCTGCTATGCAGCACTCCAACGGTACTCCTAGATTGACAGCGGCAGTCTATGTTTTAACTGAAAGCCATAACCTTTTGAAAGGTGGACAGGGGTAGAAAAACGATGGAAAAATATATTCAGCACCTCAGCCCTTAAAGGGTTAAATTGCTGGAAGGTCAGCCTATTCTGATCTGAGATCAGACCAGACCGATTATTGTTGCAAATCTCTGGGCCTTAACTTTTAATCAGGACATTTTGGCTCAGCAGAAAATAACAAAATAAAATCTGTAGATCAGGAAAAGGCCATTCAGTCCCTTCATCCTGTTCCACCCCGCATGTCTCTTAATTCTCTTGTTTATATTTAACAGGGTCTGAAGGAATGCCTGAGTACTAATGGAATGTGTGAAAAGGTCATGGATATACTAATTTAGACTTAATTGGGTTTGAGCCGGTTGGATAAATATGAGGAGCGAGTGATCATTGGGGAGTGAGTTTTATGGGAGTGTGACTATTTTAAATAAAGCTCTCACTAAAAGTGTTTTTGAATTAGTTCAATGCTGTTATCTTCTTGTGTATAACATTCCTTACCTGGCAAAAACTCTAAAACATTAAGTTATAAATATCTGTTAGATCAATAAGGGTAATTGTGATGAACGTTACAATTGACTCCTGTGGCTGAATTATTCTGAGTGACCTCTCACATCACTCAGAGACAATTAGACATGTGCATGTGTGACTAGAAAATAAAACAAAACACAAATACTGGCAAAGCCTCACTTAAAGATTCATAAACTGTTTAGGATCCTTTTTTTTTAAGTTGAAGCCACAGCCTTATTAAGCTATTGTGACAGTTTTATCATTAATCTCTCTGCTTTCATATCCTAGTTAAGTTCATTTTTATCACAGTTCCCTTCATGTCATGGTATGTTTTCCGGACTGAAGCTCATGGTGACCAGCAGGCCCTAGCTTTGGGTTTTATCTCATTCTCCTCTGTCAGCGGAAGCCTGTCTCACATACAAGTGTCGTTACCACATCAGGATAAAGACACGTTCGCTACCCCCCCCCAACCCCCACCCATTCACCACCACCCACCCCTTAATCCCTTTCTAAACGGAATTCTTCAAACCTCCTCAACCACCACAGCCTCAATATTATTAGAAAAACACAAAAACAATACATCAATGAAAGTCCTGAATCTTTGGCATTTAACTGCCAACATGTGTAGCAGGGCAATGCGGTAAAATAGCGCCCATGCTGGGAGCTGACAGAGCACATGGTGATTGTGTTCAGCTCTTGTTGATGTTATGTGCCTGAGCAAGTGTGCGGGATGGGGAGATTTAATCATTAGAATGAGGCCGGGATCAGATATTCTGGGGCTCTGGGTTCGAGGTCCTACTTGAGAGACATCAGAATTTAATCCAGGTCAGTACCTAGAGGATAGGAATAGACGGAGATCAGTTAGCTCCTCCACTCTGTTCATTCAATGAAATCAATCTGCAGTGTAACACCACACACCTTTGCCTCCTATTCCTATGGAAATAGAACAACAATTGAACTTTGTCATCAAATTAATAATTGATCCATTGCTGTTGACGGAAGGAAGTCCCAAACATCTTGCATCGTTTTGCTCCTTAAAGGTTGGATCCAATTGTGGACCAGTCTTAGATTCCCCAACCTGCGGTTTTCTCAATTCAACCTTCCCCTTAATACCTTAAAACGTTTGATCAAATCACCCCTCCATCTTCCAAATTCCACGGGAAACAATCCTCGCTTTCGTAATTGCTGCTCTTCATGGGTCCCACATGGAAAATTGAGGAGGATAGTAACAACACATTTGTGGAGAGGCTGGATAAAGAGAGACAGGAAGAAAGTGTCTCTCTGATCGATTTAAGTAAGAGAAGATGGGAAAAGGCTCAAGTGAAGCATAAACACTAGTCGCCTGTTCCAGTTCTATGTGTTATGTTATTCTCTGAAATTTTTTTTTATAGATAATTTTATTGGAAATTTAACATTTTTACAAGTTTACAAAAATAAACAAAACTCTCAAGTACAAACATTGATATACAATTAAATCTTAAATAAACAATAACCAAAATTTAACAAAAGAAAAATACCGAGAAATAAAAACAAAACTCAACTAACTACTAATCTAACCTACAACTAACCAGAGTGTATAATTACGTCTCTTACATTATTCAAGTAAGAGAAAGAAAAAAAAGCCAACGGATAACACAGAAATTGGATAGTGAGATATATGCTCGGGATGTGTTAACATCAAATGTAACAAAACCCGTATTCTTGCGGGATTCCTCTCCCAAGGGGCCCTGGACCAGCCAGGTTCGCAATCTCAATTAAATAAAAGCCCTTGTTAGGATAGCCGAAATAACTGTATTCATATAATTCAAGAAGGGCTGCCAAATTTTATGAAATAGTTTGGTCTTTTGGTGCACCATATTTGTAAGGAAGTCAAGGGGAATACATTCCATAATTAGTCTGTGCCAATTTGAAAGTCCAGGGGGGCCCTCAGCCACCCAGTTTACCAAAATATTTTTCCTTGCACAGAAAGAGAGAATAGAAAATAATCTCTTCCAATGCAGATCCAGGGAGGGTAAATTCGAAAAGCCCAAAAGGAGAGATACAGGGTCCACTTTAATTCCCGTTCCTAAAATTTCTGTCAGGGTACTTGCTACTTTAATCCAGTATCTACGGATCTTATGCCAGGTCCATAGGCAATGTACAAGAGTGCCCACCTCTATTTTACATTTGGGACACATTGGAGATGCTCCTGCCTTAAATTTTGCCAATCGAGCCGGTGCTATATGGGCCCTATGAAGTATCTTCAGCTGGATAGCCTGAGTTCTGTTGCAGATGGTGATTCTTCTGGCGTTTTCCCAAATGTCATTCCACGTTTCTATAGAGATTTCTAGTCCCAAATCCTGGTCCCATGTTTTAAGCAGATTGTCCATATCTCCCGATACTTCATCATGTAGTAAATGATAAATAGTACTGACGGAAGATACCCCCATTGGTCGTAGCACTCTACATTCTCTATCTGATTTATAAAGACTATCTAATAACGTAGTCTTCTTCTGTATATAATCTCGAATTTGAAAATATCGAAAGAGGTCTCCATTAGATAATCCGAATTTCTGACGCAGCTGTTCAAAAGACATCAGGACCCCATCTTTAAATAGGTCCCCTAGACATGAGATACTCCTGGATCTCCAGAGTTTAAAAGTGGCATCTGTAAACCCCGGTTGGAATCCCCATGCTCCCACTATCGGCGCATAGGGGGATGTTTTATGTGAGTTGCCCTCATTTTGCCGCATTATATTCCAAGCTTTAATTGCGTTTAGTATTATAGAGTTTTTACAGTGATCCGTAATGATTTTCCTCTTGTCTGAAAATAAAAGGTTAATAAGTGGGCATTTTACTTGAGAAGCCTCGATGTCCAACCACATTGATTGCGGGTCAGACAAGACCCAATCAGCTATGTAACTAAATAGGGAACTTAACTGATATTTCCTAAAATCTGGGAAGTCCAATCCTCCCCTTGCCTGTGGAAGCTGTAGCTTCTTCAGCTTAATGAGGGGCCGTCTATGATTCCAGATAAAGGAACCACCAGCCATATAATTTACGTAGTGCCAGCCTCGGCAGCATCACCGGAAGCATTCTCATAGGATATAGGAGACGGGGCAGGACATTCATTTTAATTAGTGCTATTCTAGCCAGCCAGGAAATTGGAAGGTCTCCCCATCGCTGGAGGTCCTGCCTTATCCTTTCCAGTAAATGCACAAAGTTAGCCTTGTATAACTGACCAAATACTGGGGTAATAAAAATGCCTAAATATAAGAAACCCTCCAGGGACCACCGAAAGGGAAAGTGGGATCCGTCCAATAAGTGGGATATGCTAGCAAGACCACCCATTGGCATAGCCTCCGATTTTGAGAAATTAATTTTATAGCCTGAGAATGCACTAAATGTATTAATAACTTGGATTAAGCGAGACATACGGACATCAGAGGATTACTGAGGCATAGAAGAACATCATCTGCACAAACGGTAATTTTATGTTTACCTGTACTAATCCTCAGGGCCATTATATTAGGATCAGCTCGTATAGCTTCTGCTAGTGGTTCAATTATTAGCGTAAATAACAATGACGAGAGGGGACATCCCTGACGGCAGCCCCTACCCACACTGAAGCTATCCGAGCCTAATCCATTGGTAACCACAACTGCTTTGGGATCACTATACAATATTGAGACCCATTTGGTAAACACCTTTCCAATGCCAAACTTTTCCAATGCCAAACAAATATGACCATTCAACCCTATCGAATGCCTTTTCCACATCTAATGAGACTACTACTCCTGGTATCTTTCCCTGATGGCAGGCTTGAATCATATTCAAAATCCTTCTAATATTATTGGATGATCTATGGCCCTTAATAAACCCCATCTGATTCTCCTTTATTTTATGTGGTAGTAATTCTCTGAAATTTAACCTTTGATTTCCAAATATCACCTGATAAATCTACACTGCACTCCCTCTGAGGCAAATATGTCCTTCCTAGATTACTTTTAGATTACTTACAGTGTGGAAACAGGCCCTTCGGCCCAACAAGTCCACACCGACCCGCCGAAGCGCAACCCACCCATACCCAGACATTTACTCCTTACCTAACACTACGGGCAATTTAGCATGGCCAATTCACCTGACCTGCACATCTTTGGACTGTGGGAGGAAACCAGAGCACCCGGAGGAAACCCACGCAGACACGGGGAGAATGTGCAAACTCCACACAGTCAGTCGCCTGAGTCGGGAATTGAACCCGGGTCTCTGGCACTGTGAGGCAGCAGTGCTAACCACTGTGCCACCGTGCCGCCCACAGTAACAGGTCACAGTAACTCCAGGTGTGGTGTAATCAGGGCTTTACAGCTGAATCTTCACCTCAACTCCATGTGTTCTACCCCTCTAAACATAAAGGCTGGCATTCCACTGGGTTTTTTTGATTACTTTTTGTACCTGTTCTTTGCATTTTAATAATCTGTATTACCTGGACATTGAAGTTTCTTGCATTCCCCCATTTAGTGTGTCCCATGTTTTCTACATTTTGGGTATGTTTACCTCCATTGAAATCTATTTGCCACAAATTCATTGCCACCAACATTGATGCAAAATCATTTTCAGCTGGTCCATCATGTCTTTATTTTGACTGTATCAGCTTTTTTTTTGGGGGGGGGGGGAAAGGTTCACATTAACACTGACCCATCCTTGTTTTCCTAACATAATTGAAAAGTTGTTTTGTGTTGATTTTGGTGTCCCTTGCAAGTTTTTCTCCTATACTGTCTTTTTGTAGTTATTTATTTGGTCACCTTTTGCAGGGCTTTACTTCCAGACACCAATATTTATAGATTGTTGCAACGTTTTATCTTTCGATTTTGTGTTGACCCTTTCTTCTTTAGTCATATTCTACCGCTAGTACTAAGGCTGTGCTGCATTGTTGTGAATGTTTCTGTTGGATGAGATATTAAACCAAAGCCCAAGGCTTTCTTGGTCCTCTCTTTCAAAGTGGTGATTTGTAAATATTGTGTCAAGGGCCAAATATTTATCCATCAATCATCATAACTAAAAGGGATACTGAAAAGTGTCTTGAATTGTCACAGTGCTGTTTGTGGAATCTTGCTCTGCGTAAAGCTGAACATCAGTAATTGCATTTTCCATACCACTATACAGGCAGTTCTTCTATAACGCAATGGGTGTGTTATAGAGTCATAGAGTCATAGAGATATACAACATGGAAACCGACCCTTTGGTCCAACCTGTCCATGCCGACCAGCTATCCCAACCCAATCTAGTCCCACCTGCCAGCACTGGCCCATATCCCTCCAAACCCTTCCTATTCACATATACATCCAAATGCCTTTTAAATATTGCAATTGTACCAGCCTCCACCACTTCCCCGGCAGCTCATTCCATACACGTACCACCCTCTGCACTCTGATGTCCAACGATACATGAATTAAATTCTTGTGCAATGTGGTTGATGTAATCAGGTTACAGCCAACACATGTTTAAAAGTTTGTGCTTTAGAAATAGTGTCCCCAATTCGTCCATTGCGTTACAGCGAATTTGTGTGAACAAACTTGTGTTATAGCAGAACGACCTGTACCACATTTCAAAATTGAACATCTGTGAAGCACTTTGCACTTTGTGAAATACATGATCTTTCTATCTTTTATGGGATTCACTTCTGAGAATTAGAATTAGGGTTATTGTCATGTGCACTCAATTTACAAGAGAACAGGGGCGCAGTGAAAAATGTACAATGTCGCTAACACACAGCAACGTCTGAGGTATAAAGTATCTCGGTACAAATCTTAGGTGCAAAGAATAAAGAGAATAAAGAAAAAAAGTTACACTATATTCAGATTTACAAAGGTATTTTGTAACGGTTCAAGAAGGCAGCTTACCACTATCTTGAGGGCAAGTAGGGATGCGCAGTAAATGCTGGTCCAGCCAGCGATGCCCGCATCCCACAAATGTATAAGTTATGAAAGTAAGAAATAAAGCAAAAAAAAAGATATTACAGTCATTCTATGAGGACTTCCATATGGTCTGCCTGGGCTTCAACAGTTTCCAACCTAAGTCTCAACCTGGAAACATTTAAATCAGGCAATAAGCGCCAACTATTTTCTGAAAGTTTGTGGTTTCAAATAAACCTGTGGACTATAACCTAGTGTCATGTGACTTCTACTTTGTCAATGCCAGTCCAACACCGGCACCTCCACATCATTAGTTACATAGTCTATGTTAATTGTATATTCATACGGTTTTAATTATAATCAATGCTAGATAATCAGTAAACAGGGGTTCACTTGTATATATAGCAACAGATTGGACCTAAGACCTATTATTGGGGCATATTTGTAATGTCTATCTCCATCAGATAAAAGATTATAGAGTGTGGCCCAGCATTTTTGACTATCAGTCCTGCAAATTCTTCCTTTTGGAGAATGGTAACTTATATAACACCTTGTCACTGAATATGCAGAGTAAATGTCACTTGTTTTGCAATTGGGTTGAGACACCCATGAATGTAACATGATCAATGGAGGATATTTATTTTTATTGCATTTGCCAATATGTTCAATTTGAAATGTTTTGGAATCAATTTTGAGATGTTTTATGAATAAACTTCTTTTCTATGTAATAAAAGTCTTATTCCCTTTTGGAGAGATCCGCTAGAATCTGCTTCAACTGCCCTTTCAGATAAAGCATTCCAGTTCACAACTACTCACTGTGTAAAACATTGCCCTCATTGCAGAATGGCCTACTCCTGCACCTATTGTCTATTGTCTATTGTCTATTCCCTTTGGATCCTTTGCCAATCTCTGTGATTTTGTATTCTCTAGTTACTGAATCTCCCATTACATGAATCAGTTTCTCTTTATTAATCTAGTTGAAATCCCTCATAATTTTGAATATCTTGATTAAATAATTTCTTGACTTGCTGTGTTTTAAGGAGAACAGTCCCAACTTCACCATGTGACTGAAATCTCTTAGTCCTGGAACATACTGAAAGTCTTCTCTGGACTTCTCTGTATCTGTGACATCAGTTCAAAGCCAAGGTGCCCGGATTGGACATTCCTACAGAGGCCAAGCCAATGATTATTAAATGTCCCTGCTTCTGTACTCTGTCTATGAAGCTAAGGATTTTATATTATTTATTATATTATATATTATATTATATATATTATATTATATGTATTGTATTATATATATTGTATTATATATATTATTTATTTGTGGGCGGCACGGTGGCACAGTGGTTAGCACTGCTGCCTCACAGCGCCAGAGACCGGGGTTCAATTCCCACTCGGGCGACTGACTGTGTGGAGTTTGCACATTCTCCCTGTGTCTGCGTGGGTTTCCTCCGGATGCTCCGGTTTCCTCCCACAATCCAAAAATGTGCAGGTCAGGTGAATTGGCCATGCTAAATTGCCCGTAGTGTTAGGTGTAGGGGTAAATGTAGGAGAATGGGTCTGGGTGGGTTGCGCTTCGGCGGGTCATTGTGGACTTGTTGGGCCGAAGGGCCTGTTTCCACACTGTAAGTAATCTAATCTAATCTAAAGAACTTCATCAACCACCTTGAAGGATTCTGCAATCCCTTCCTACATTCACATAAAATACAGTCTTTAGTTTAAGGTGAGAGGGACAAGATTTAAAAGGAACTTGAGGGGCAACTTTATCATGCAGAGGGTATTGAGTGTATGGAATGAGCTGCCAGAGAAAGTGGTGGAGGCTGGTACAATGACAACATTTAAAAGGCATCTGGATGGGTATATGAATAGGAAGGGTTTGGAGGGATATGGGCCGGGTGCTGGCAAATGGGACTAGATTAGTTTGGGAAGTTTGATCAGCATGGATGAGTTGGAGTGAAAGGTCTGTTTCTGTGCTGTATGATGACTCAATGATTTGATTTGGCCCATTGAGCCTGTTTTGTCATTCAACATGATCATGGCTGATCCTCTACCTTAATGTCATACTCTTCCTCTTTCCCTACATTCCTTGATACCTTTAGTTTCTAGAAATCTTTATATTTCTTTCTTAAATATATTCAGTAGTTTTATGTCTATAGCCTTCTGTGGTGGAGAATTCCACAGGTTCATTACCTCTGAGTGAAAACTTTTCTCCTCATCTCAGTCTGAAATGGTCCTGAGACAAGGAGTGATCCCTTGTACTAGATTACCCCAGTCGGGAGGGACAATCTCCCTGAACCCAGTCTGTCCCATACTTTCAGAATTTTAATACATTTTAAAGAGATTCCCTGTCATTCTTCTAAACTCCAGTGAGTACTGGCCCAGTTGATCTAATCCCTCCTCATATGACAGACCTTCCATTCCAGGAATCAATCTGGTGAACGTTCACTTGGCCCGATGAACGGAAAGTCTATCTTTACTTAAATAGGGAGATGGAATCTGATCACAATATTCTGGGTGCGGTCCCATCAAGGCCCTGTACGGTTGCAGTAAGATAGCCCTCAAATCCAATCAAAACCAATATACAATTTGCCTTCCAACTGCACTCTGTACCTGCACGCTGGCTTTTTACAAATGGTGTACAAGAACACCCAGGTCCCTTTGTACGTCAACCATTCTCAATCTATTACCATTTAAATAATACTCTGCCATTCTGTGTTTCTGACTTAAGTGGACAACTTCACATGTATCCATGTTATAAGGCATTCATAGGAACATGGGAATGCCATTCAGCCTCTCGAGCCTGAGGTCATGTCTGATCTGTGGCCTATCTCCATATACCTGCCTTTAGCCCGTAACCTTTCATACATTTTCTTAACAAGAAATGATCCATCTCAGATTTAAAAGTTAACTACTCATCCAGCATTCCCTGCCATTAATGGAAGAGAGTTCTAAACCTCCACCACCCTTTGTGTGTAGAAGTGCTTTCTAATATCTCCCCTGAACGGTCTGGTCCTCATTCTCAGACTACATGCCCTAGTTCTAAAGTCTTCAACCACTGGAATTAGTTTATCTTTATCTGCCCAGTCGTTTCCTATTAATATCTTGAAGACTTTGATTAGATCACCCCTTAACCTTCTAAATTTGAGAGAAAACTGACCTAATTTTTGAATCTCTCTTCATAACTTTACTCCTGAAGTTCAAGTAACATTCTTGTAAACCTACATTGTACTCCCTCCAAGGCTGATATATCCTTTCCGAATTATGGTGCCCAGGTCTACTCAGCGCTCTCAGCACTCACAGTCCACCATGTATTTGCCTGTTCACTCTACTTGGGGATAATGAGGACTGCAGTTTCTGGAGATCAGAGTAAAAAAGTGTAGTGGTGGAAAAGCACAGCTGGTCAGCCACCACACATTTCAACTATTCACTCTACTTGTCTAAATCACCCTAGATCCTCTTTTTCTCATCCTCACCAGCCACACTTCCACACAGTTTCTGTTATCAGCAAATATGGACACATTACTCAATTCCCTTACCTACTTCATTGATGTATATTGTGAATAGCTGGGGCTCAAACACTGATTCCTGTGGTACTCCACTTGTCACTGCCTTCCACTCCAAACATCGCCTCTTTATGCCTCCTCACTGTTTCCAGTCTGCTAACCAATCACCAATTCATGCCAGTACATTACCACCAATCCCAGGTGCTTTCTTTCTGAAAATCCAAATACATCACATCCATTATCTATTCCACTAGCTAAATCCTCAAAGGTTTGTCGGTTTCCTGTTTGTAAATCCATGTTGACTTTGTGAAATCCCACTGGTATTTTTTAAGTTATAAAAACAGAAAATGGTGCTGAAACTCAGCAGATCTGTCAGTGTCTCTGGAGAGGAAGCAGAGTTAACGTTTCAGGTCCAGTGATCCTTCCTCAGACCTTCAGTTCTCAGACTCATTCTCATTACATTACAAAGGATGCATTCAGCACACCCATTATCTGCTACTCTTAGCTCTTATTATCACTTAGTCAGCTTTTCTTCTGTCCTATTCATTATCTCCTTGTGGCTGGGCGTGCATCGAGTTCATTCGTCAAGCACGGGGATGACAATAGGGAAACTGCGTGCATCTTTTGCAATACACAGACTTCCAAAAGTGTTTCTCACAGTAAACGGGCCATTGTCTAACAGCAGGGAATTTGCATATTTCCTAAAGTTATATGGTATTCGACATATAAGGACAGCTCCATACCCATGATCCACTGGTTTGGCAGAATGAACAGTCCAAACTTTGAAAGCAGGCTTAAAGAAACAGTCCAAACTTCCCCATTCCTAGTTAATTATAGAACCAGCCCTCATGTAACTACAGGGAGTCTCTAATGGGGAGAAGACTCTGCATCAGGTTAAATATGATCTTCTCTGTCACGGGAGGGACAGTGAAATAGCAACAGAAACACTAACGCCAGATTCAAAATTCTGCTAAGTGAGAGAACCAATTTACTTCAGGGGGTGAAGTTAGGTGTAGGAATCATGGGAATGGTCCTGCATGGATAAGAGGCTTGGTCAATGCAAGTTCTGATCCAATGATGTATAAAGCTCAGAAATCCTGAACAATCACATGGATCATTTGAAATCTCCAAACTCACAAACAGTGCGGGAGCAAAACATACATGACTCCTTAATCCTTTCCAATTATTCTGTAACAGGTGGGTTCTCCCTCTCCAAGTGTTGACGATATCTCGGAATCTGGAAGGACATGGTGGATGTCACTGCCTTGCCGTCCTCGCTGCCTGAAGAAGAGAGTTGCAAGAGGTGAGCTACTGTACGTTACATCCCATCTGTATCAGAGGCAGGGTTGGAGGAATCTGACCTGGTGCTAAAACAACCCAGGAGAAACTACAAAAAAAAAGCAGTCAATGTCCTCAGACTCAGAACAGGAGGGAGGTAGTGATTGTAATGAGGTCAGCCAGGTGGACCTCATAGAATATGAGTACTCTGATTGGGGCTGTCAATCTGGCCAAATCAGGGAGGCCTGGCTGACAGATATGAACAGGAGTGTCAGAGGTTCAGTTCACTCTGAGAGCTGGCTCTGAGGGAGCGAGTTCAGTGTCAAGGACTCTCCATGCATAAATAAAGGGTGATTTGGTGATGGGATACCAGCCTCTGTGGAGTTATTTTAAGTATCTATTCTCCCTATTGCACTGATTTGATCTTTCACTAACAATGCCATCCCACCTCCTTTTCTGGTTTGCGTATCTTCCTGAAAATTGAATGCCTTTGACAGTTCCCAGCTGTGGTGACCCTGCAGTCATCTGTAATTACAATCATATTGCAAACCACATACAACAGTTTGAGATATGAATTCATCAACTTAATTGCAATGGTCCTTGCATTCAGATACAATACTTTGTCTTTTGACATTTCATACATTTTGTTTACACTCCAGTCCTGAGCTCTGCTTCCCCTGTCTTTCCTCTGCGGCCTCTGTCTTTCTTCTGCCTTCCTATTTTTATATCTTTCATTTCCATCATTGTTTCCCTGAGTCTTGTCTCTCCCACTGCCCCACTGCCCCACTGCCCCACTGCCCCACTGCACCACTGCCCCACTGCCCCACTGCCCCACTGCCCCACTGCACCACTGCACCACTGCCCCATTGCCTCTCTGGTTTAAAATTCACCAGTGAATTCCCTGTGCAGAGTTAGACCTTGGTCCTGCCTAAATAAAAGCTGAAATAACTTTGAGGTGGCTCAGTGGTTAGCACTGCTGCCTCACAGCGCCAGGGTCTCAGGCTCGATTCCAGCCTCAGGTGACTGTCTGTGTGTGGACTTTGCACATTATCCCCCTATCTGTGTGGGTTTCCTCCGGGTGCTCCGGTTTCCTCCCTCAGTTCAAAGATGTGCAGTGCAGGTAAATTGGCCATGCTAAATTGCCCGTAGTGTTAGTTGCATTAGTCAGGGGTAAATGTAGGGGAATGGGTCTGGGTGGGTTATTCTTTGGAGGGTCAGTGTGGACTTGTTGGGCCAAAGGGTCTGTTTGCATACCGTAGGGAATCTAATCTTAAAAAAAAGCTGCAGATGCTGGAAATTAGAAACAAACCAGAAATTGCTGGAAAAGCTCAACAGGTCTGGCAGCATCTGTGGAGAGAAATCAAAGTTAATGTTTTGGGTCCTGCTTACTGTATTAGATTTTCCCATTCACTGCCCTATTTTTAATGTTGCATGTTCAATTTTTACTTTCTTATATGCATTATGAATCCAATTCCATCTCTTCATTCCCATTTTCCTAAAATTGTATTCCTTTGGGTATTCCTGGTTTGTGGATTTTTAAGGATTTTCGTCCTTAATTTCAAATCCTTCTGTGGCCTGCTTTTTCATAGAATCATAGAATTCCTCCAGTGCTGAAAGAGGTAATTTGGCCCATCAAGTCCACACTGACCCTGCAAAAAGCATCCCACCCAGACCCACCCTATGCCTGTTACTCTGCATTTCCCATGGCTAACCTGCCTAGCCTGCACATTCCTGGACGCTATGGGAAATTTAGCATGGCCAATGCACCCTAACCTACACATCTTTGGAATGTGGGAAGAAACCGGTATACTTGGAGGAAACCCACACACCATCAGCTTCCTAAGGACTCAGAGTTGCAACAGTTTCCTTGCACAGCCCACTCTCATCACACTACCATTGGTAACTATGCCTTCAGCTATCTGGACTGTATGCTCTAGAAGGCTCTCCTGAGGCTCTTTGTACCTCCTGGGCACAGAAGTGTCAAGCTCCTGGGAGTGGTCATCCACAACAAGCTTTCTTGGACTCTTCATGTGGATGCACTGGTTACAAAAGCCCAACAACGTCTCTTCTCCCTCAGGCAGCTGAGAAAATTTTGGCATGGTGGCAAATACCCTTGCCAACTTTTATAGGTGTGCCATCGAGAGCATTATGTCTGGATGTATCACTACTGGTAAGGCAACTGTACCATTCAAGATCAGAGACGGTTACAGAGAGTGGTGAACTCGGCCCGGACAATCACAAAGGCCAACCTCCCATCTATAGAATCCATCTACCAGGCCCGCTGTCAGGGAAAGGCCACCAGCATTCTCAAAGATCCATCCCATCCTGGCAATGTTTTTCTCCAACTTCTACCATCGGGGAGAAGGTACAGAAGCCTGAACACATGCACCAGCCATTTTCGAAATAGTTTCTACCCTATTGTTGTTAGAATACTGAATGGACTCTCAAACTCTGAGAGCCTGTACCTGTGTAGGTATAAGTATCAGAGTGGCCTCCTGTCCCCCTGTATGCACATACCTGAGTCTAAGGTGTGAACAGGATGAGGAAAGCTGCAAAGCCTTCCACAGGTGAATAGCCAGCCAATATTTGGTGCCCAGTTTCACATGTGCAGAATAACCACTCAGGTAAAATCACACTAGATTTAGGCTTGATCCAGGATAATTTGTAATATTAAAGTATCTGACCTGTCTTACTGAGTTCCATGATATTGTAAGTTATATGAGTTAAAGAAAGACTTGCATTTAGGTAGCACCTTTCATGACCTTAAGGTCTTGCAAAATGCTTTACATTGAATGAAGAACTTTTTGAAGTGTAGTGATCGTTGTACAGTAAATCTCCACATACAATAGAAAGATTATTTTAAGGTTATGAACTTAAGAGTCATACATGGGGAAGAGTGGATAAGGACAACTCGTTTTCTCCGCAAAATGTTTTTACGACAATTTGTTCCATGTTCAGTGTTATCAATGAAACCAGGAATTGCGACCTGATTTATTCCCTAACTGGAGGTTACCATTGATCAGAGGGCTTTTCAATATTAGTTGAGGGGTAGATATCGGCTAGAGTTTGTGTTGAGAAGATCTTTCCTGCTTTCCTTCAGTAGGGCCTGAGATCTTTTAGTCCATCTGAGAAACCACAGAGCTCCTTGGTCCATCTCAAAGATGGCATCTCTGACAGTGCAGCACTCCCTCAGTATGACAAGGTGAGTATCACCCTACTGCAGGGATTGAACCCAAATCCTGCGAGCTCAGAGCTGTGAGTGTGTATTACGCATTGAGCCAGAACTGACAGCATCGTTATTATAACATCATGAGGTCTTGGAGCAGAATTAGGACATTTGGCTGATCAAGACTGCTCCGTCATTCAATCTTGGCTGATATGGTTTTCAACCCCATTCTCCTGCCTTCTCCCCATAACCCTTGACCCCTCACTAATCAGGAATCTATCTATCTCCATCTTACATACGCTTAATGACTTGCCCTCCACGGCCCTCTGCGGTAATGAGTTCCACAGATTCCCCACCCTCAGATTAATAAACATTCCTCCTCAACTCGGTTCTAAAGGATCGTCCCTTCATCCTAAGGCTGTGCCCTTGGGTCCTAGTCTCTCCTACTGGTGGAAATGTCTTGCTCAGGTCCACTCTATCCAGGCCTCTCAGTATCCTCCAAGTTTCAATGAGATTTCATCCTTCATCTTTCAAAACCCCATTGAGAACAGATATAAAGGGGAGTGCCGAGCCATTTTGCACACAGCATGATCCCACAATGGGCACCATGCTAAATGGTCAAACAGTCAGTTTTAGTGGTGTTGGTTGAAAGATATTGGTTGGAAACGTATTTTCCCTTTAAGAAATGCTTTTTGTAAGTGCTGATGTTGCATTGTAAGTATCAATCGGGACTTTTCTCTATTAATACTGATGATCTGATAATAACCGGATCACAAGTCAGTACATAGATCTATGGGTTTTAGCTCCATTGGGCAGGCACCTACCAGGTTTCCTGTCTGCCGCTGCGCTCATGGGCTCCACGATTGCTGACGTTATCTCGACCTTTCGGTTGTTTTTGACCTGACTGTGCATCAATGAAGCTCTCAGTCCCTTATCTCCATCTCAAAAGCGGTTTAATACCTTAGAATGTGAAAAAGTAAGGCTTGGAAACCAAGACAGGGGCATGTGGTCTTTGTGTAACCAGGCAGGTACTTTTTATATGATATACAGATAACAAAAGATGCCAGTGCAAGTCACCTAGATTAAATCCAATTCAGTCAGGGAGTAGCAGACACGTTCGGCTATGACTCTGTGTAACTCAGTTTAAAACCATAATCTTTTTTATATTGAAGCATTGTGCCTGGTTGGCTGGGAAAAGAATGCTCCAGTCACAATAAACACTTTCTCCTTTTCCGACATCTTCTTTCTATCTTAGAATGTACAAGGCTGACGGTGATTGCCTGTGACTAACTGCCCTGGAGATGGTAATGGTTTTCAGGAAGCAGTTAGACAGAGTGCTTAGAGCTGAAGGGATCAAAGGATGTGGGGAGAAAATGGGAACGGGGACTGAGTTGGATGATCAGCCATGATCATAATGAATAGCAGAGCAGGTTTCAAGGGCTGAATGGCCTCCTCCTGCTCTTATTTCCTAATTTTCTAGACTGATTGTAGCCCGGAGGACTGTTAAGAGCCAAATAAAGACAGAACTGTGTAATGACAGCTAGCTGTTTACAACAATTTGGTTGTTTCATGATCATTATTGCTAATGGAACTAGAGTTATCACTGAGTAGAAAGTGAACTGTACCATCCATGGAAATACTGCGGGTGCAAGAGGAGGTCAAAGACTAGGAATACTACAGCAAGTAACTCCCCTCCTGACTCCCCAAAGCCTATCCACCATCTACAAGGCACATGTCAGGAGTGTGATGGAATACCCCCCACTTGCCTGGATGGGGGCAGCTCCAACAACACTCAAAAAGCTCAACATCATCCAGGATAAAGTAGCCCCTGCTTGATTCGCACCATCCACTCAAACATCCACTCTCTCCATCACCGGCACTCAGTGGCAGCAGTGTGTACTATCTACAAGAAGCACTGCTGAATTCCTTGAAAGGTCCTCAGACAGCACCTTCCAAACCCACAACCACTTCCATCTAGAAGGACAAGGGCAGCAGATACATGGGAACACCACCCCCTGCAAGTTCCCCTCCAAGCCACTCACCATCCTGTAATGCACTTTGAGGTGTCCTGAGGTTGTGAAAGGCGCTATGTAATGCAAGCTATTTCTTTCATCTTGTCATTTGAGAATGGACTATCCATTTCATTAAATTAAAATACATGGTTTACCTCATGAACTTTGGGTTTCTTATCCAATGCGATAACACTACAGCACTCTACCAGCCCTGTGCTGTGATCACATTGAGATTCCTGATTACAACCTGCTCCACTGTCCCCACCAGAAACTTGACAACCCTGTCCAACCCTAGTACTGGGCTCTCAAACCTCCTTGCTCCATAGGGTGCTGGCAGGGCAGGATGAAGGGGCAAGGATACCCCCTGAATGTTCCTCCTCTGAAGGTGGTTCATCCTGTCACAGGGTGACCCTTGGTCAGGGAGGACTCAGCAGGAAATCTCAGCTGCTACAAAGTGACGGCCAGAACCGAAAACAAAACGTTTCTCTAAACAGCTTGATGCTCATCCAGGACTTTGTAGTGAGAAGGAAGGAAGTTGAGGTTAAAATTATACAAAGTTCAAGTCTTAACAGATTTCCTCATCACCAATAATGGTACTGACTGTCCCTCAGGCATGGTAAGATTTTTATTAATTTCTTCACTTTCAGAATATGTGTATCACGAGCTTGGCCAGTATTTATTGCCCATCCCTAGTTGCCCCTTGAGAAGGTGCTGGTGAGCAGTCCATGAAGTGTTGATAAACCCATCGTGCTGTCTGGAAGGAATTTTCAAAATGTTGACCCAGCAATACTGAAGAAATGGCTGGTCAGGATGGTGAGTGGCTCGGAGGGGAGCTTGCAGGGGGTGGTGTTCCCATGTACCTGCTGCCTTTCTCCTTCAAGATGGAAGTGGTTGTGGGTTTGGAAGGTGCTGTCTGAGGATCTTTGGTGAGTTTCTGCAGTGCATCTTGTAGATAGTACACACTGCTGTTACTGAGCGTTGGTGGGGGAGGGAGTGGATGTTTGTGGATGTGGTGCCAATCAAGCGGGGGCTTTGTCCCTGGATGGTGTCGAGCTTCTTGAGTGTTGTTGGAGCTGCCCCCATCCAGGGCAAGTGGGGAGTATTCCATCACCGTCCTGACTTGTGCCTTGTAGATGGTGGACAGGCTTTGGGGAGTCAGGAGATGAGATACTCACTAAAGGATTCCCAGCCTCTGACCTGCTCATGAAACCACTGTGTTTATGTAGCAAGTCCTGTTGAGTTTCTGGTCAATGGTAACTCCCAGAATGTTAATAGTAAGGGATTCAATAATAGGGATACTGTGAAATATCAAGGAGTGAAAGTTAGATTGTCACTTATTGGAGATGGCCATTGCCATTTGTGTAGACTAAATGTATTTATCAGTCCAAGCCTGGATATTGTTCAGATCTTGTTGCATTTGAACATAGAACATACCAATAAACGCTAACACACCATAGACCTTCTTAACAACCCTGTCAACCTGGGTGGCAACTTTCAGGGGTCTATGTACATGGACACCAAGATCTATACTACCAAGAATCGTACCATTAGCCCAGTACTCTGCATTCCTGTTACTCCTTCCAAAGTGAACCACCTCACACTTTTCTGCATTAAACTCCATTTGCCACCTCTCAGCCCAGCTCTGCAGCTTATTTATGTCCCTCTGTAACCTGCAACATCCTTCAGCACTATCCACAAATCCACCGACCCATCCTTCTATGCCCGTATCCAGGTCATTTATAAAAATGACAAACAGCAGTGGCCCCAAAACAGATCCTTGTGGTACACCACTCGTACCTGAACTCTCGATGAACTTTTCCCATCAACCACCAACCTCTCTCTTCTTTCAGCTCGCCAATTTCTGATTCAAACCACCAAATCATCCTGAATCCCATGGCTCCGTATTTTCTGCAATAGCCCACCGTGGGGAACCTTATCAAATGCCTTACTGAAATCCTTATACACCATATCAACATGGACTGCTTAAATATCTGGGGAGTCATGAATGGTGCTGAACATTGTGCAATCATCGGCGAACATCCCCACTTCTGACCTTATAATGGAGGGAAGGTCATTGATGAAGCAGCTGAAGATGGATGGGCCTAGGACATTATCTTGAGGAACACCTGCAGAGGTGTCCTGGAGCTGTGTGTGTATGGGAAAGACGGACCTTTCTTACAGAAAGATTGGAGATTTATCACTGATTTAATGTGGGGTATAAGTAGAAAATCCCCCTCCCCGTCCCCCGGAAAAGAAAAAGCAAAAGAGTGATGGTGAGAAAACTGGACCAACTTTTAAAAATAAATCCAGGATGATCCTGCAGTGGTTGCACTGTCACCACAGGGGGGCAGAATGTCACAGCAAATATTTCAACATCAAAACTTGACTGCGTCTTAAAGAGACAGCCCCGTTAATCTGGGGATGCAGTCATTAAGGGAATGCTCACAGAGATCGGCCCTTTTTGTTTGAAGTAGTTGGTCACACTGTCCCTGAATAACATCCATCGTTCAACCAAGCTTATTTCCCATCCACAGTTATCTGTCAGTCTCCCCATGCCTTCACAGATCCCTCGGCCCTGCATGGGTGAATACAGACCAGCCTCTTGTTGTTGATTTCTTGTCAGCTCATTCTCTATGACTCTGAGCTCAAAGCCTCATGTGCTGCAGTTCTCCTCCCTCAGCTGCCTTTCAAGGTGAAAGTCAAACAAATATCATTGATTAAATAAAAGCAGAGAGCACTGGAGAAGCTCAGCAGGTCTGGCAGCATCTATGGAGAGAGAAACAGAGCTAGCGTTTTAAGTCCCGTATGATTCCTCCTTAGAGCTGAAGAGACAGAGGTGTGGAGTGATGAGTTTAACACTGGAAGAAAGATGGGGAGAAAGGAGGTGGAACAGATAGGGAGGTCAGGCAAGATTAGAGAATGAGGGAGATCAAGTGGCACTAGTTTCACAGAACAAATAATAAAGGGAATGATAATGGTTGAAGTGAACAAGGTGAGTCCACAGTGGATCTTAACAGGAGAATTAACATTTCTTATCATTGTTTAAGAGTGTATATAGGCTGAGGAACAAGATTGAGTGTGTGTTTGGAATAAAGAATTGGATTGAATTGGATTTGGAATGAGGAATGGGGGCGAAAATGTACATAGAACATGGCATGAGAATGAGAGTGTGTGTGGAATAAAGAATGGCGAATGTATTTGGAATATGGAATGGGGTTGAATGTAACTTTGGAATATGGAATGTGATTGAGAGTGTATGTGGAATGAGGAATGGGATTGAGAGTATATTTGGAATGACAAATGGGATTGAGAGTGTATTTGGAATGAGGATGGGATTGAGAGTGTATTTGGAATGAGGAATGTGATTGAGAGTATATTTGGAATGAGGAATGTGATTGAGAGTGTATTTGGAATGACAAATGGGATTGAGAGTGTATTTGGAATGAGGATGGGATTGAGAGTGTATGTGGAATGAGGAATGGGATTGAGAGTATATTTGGAATGACAAATGGGATTGAGAGTGTATTTGGAATGAGGATGGGATTGAGAGTGTATTTGGAATGAGGATGGGATTGAGAGTGTATTTGGAATGAGGATGGGATTGAGAGTGTATTTGGGGTGTGGAGGAGTGATATTACGTGGCGACCGTGTAACCACTAAAAGACCATCTGGTTCACTAATGCCCTTTCGGGAAGGAAATCTACTAGCTCCAGACCCCTGCAATGCAGTTTGACTCTCAACTACCCTTGGGGCTAATTGGAGATGAGTAATAAATGTGGGTCGAGAGTGTGGTCTTGGAAAAGCACAGCAGGTCAGGCAGCATCCGAGGAGAAGGATGCTTGTCGGATGCTGCCTGACCTGCTGTGTTTTTCCAGCACCAGACTCTCGACTCTGATCTCCAGCATCTGTAGTCCTCACTTTCTCCTAGTAATAAATGTGGGGCCAGTGACATCCACATTCCATGAACAAATAAACAACAAAAACAGAGTGAGGTTGAGAGTGTGTATGGTGCATAGTAACAAAGACTGTGTTGGTCAGTTCTGTGAAGGTGATTTAGATTAGATTACAGTGTGGAAACAGGCCCTTTGGCCCAACAAGTCCACACCGACCCGCCGAAGCGAAACCTACCCATACCCCTACATTTACCCCTTACCTAACACTACAGGCAATTTAGCATGGCCAATTCACCTGACCCTGCACATCTTTGGATGGTGGGAGGAAACCGGAGCACCCGGAGGAAACCCACGCAGACACGGGGAGAACGTGCAAACTCCACACAGTCAGTCGCCTGAGGCGGGAATTGAACCCGGGTCTCTGGCGCTGTGAGGCAGCAGTGCTAACCACTGTGCCACCGTGCCGCCCCCCTTCTGTGAAGGTGTTTTTGGTAGAAAGTAAATTTGGAACAATGAGTGAAGTACATTAGTTCCAAGAAAGAATGTCTCTGTGGTTAAGTGCCTTATAGAATCCCTGCAGTGTTAATGGATAATGGTTATTCTGTTGGGTTTATGATAGCTGGAGTAAATACATTAAGGCAATTAATTTAGCTTTAACTTCAGGTCAGAATATTCAAAACTTTCAGTTCAGAAGGACTTAAAAGTTCAGCGTAAAAGAGAATAATCTTTTTCCCAGCAGGAGAATCACATTTATCCTGGAAAATGCACCAGTTAGATGATGACTGACAGGTAACTGCCCAGCTTTGTTTAGATATAAAAGAGGCAGGATGACACTGAATTGTGAAGACATTGCCTGAAGAATGAACCAGGGACTAGCTGTTGCCTGTTTTGTTGAGTTGAATCAGGTGCAATGTGTCTACATGTTCATTCTGTCTGGAAAAAGCAGAGCCTTCTATAATTATGTATGTAGGTTCCGGTACATTAGCCACTAAGTGATCTTACTGATAATCCTCAATTGGTTGCCAGCATAAGTCTTTACACACATGGATTGTTTAGCAAATGTTGTCCAATCGCAGAATAACATTTAATATTGGACACCGTGTGATGAGTTTTGCATGTATGAACTAGTTGGATGCAGTCAACAACTTGTTTATTGTGAACAGCCAAGGGGATAGGCTGTTCAATACAATCTGACTAACCTACAAACCTGGCATCACACTGGCACTGAAATTCATATATCAAGAACAGAGCATCTCTGTGGTTCGACAGCAGCATCCTGTTAGTGGTAAATATGATTTGTGTTGCTACTGCATAGTAGCAGCTTGAAACAGTGACCTTGCTCAAACATTTGAGACATCCTCACCTTCCAGGATAATCTGAGATAGACAGAAGTAGGCATTCTTCAGAACTAATGTCCTGTGCAGTAACAACACAAACTTCCAGAGCCAAAGCAGTGTGGTTGACTCTTAACTGTCTTCTGAAATGCCCAGGCAAACTGTTCAGTTTTCGATAAAAGCAAATTACTGCGGATGCTGGAATTTGAAACCAAAAGAGAAAATGCTGGAAAATCTCAGCAGGTCTGGCAGCATCTGTAAGGAGAGAAAAGAGCTGATGTTTTGAGTCTAACTGAGTCTAACTTGTTTTCTGAGCCCTGCATTTTTGTGACCACCCCCTGTAGCTGCAATTTCCTTTCACACCCCCACCCGCCGGTGATCTCTGCACTCCTCCATTTCTGGTCTCTTGCACAACCTTAATTTTAGCCACTTCAACGTTTCAGGCTGTGTATTACATTGCATGGAGCCCAAGTTATGGAATTCCCTCCCTAAACCTCTCTCCCTCTTCCCTCCTTTAAGATGCTCCTTAAAAAAAAACTTCTTTAAGTTTTTGATCATCTGCCCTCATATGTCTTTATCTGGCTTGCTATCAAATACTGTCTGAAAGAAAAATAGAAACTGTGTTCCAAAGAAAGGTCAATGGACCTGAAACATTAACTCTGCTTCCCCTCCACAGATACTGCCAGACCTGTTAAGTTTCTCCAGCAATTTCTGTTTTTGGTTCGATTTCCAGCAGTTCTTTGCGTTTTAGTTTTGAGATACTGTCTCATTGGCCCATCTTCTCTGATGTATTTTGGTACATCTTTGCTATGTACCAGCTGCTAAATCAAGGCAATTTCTGATGCTGTTTTGTCTTGGCTCATCACCTGGACTCCGCAGTTCAAAAGAAATGGTCAAGTTAATACAGGGGGATGACTGGCCATAAGCATCATGTCACTGTAGCTTGTTTTCAATTTCCATCTGAGTACATTTGGCTGTTAAAATGCCTCCAGCTGTGACCTACGTGTCAAATGGAATTATTGTCTAAATATAATAGCGATCGGAAAATGGAGAGTGATGCAGTCATCACCAGGCTCCCGCTCTGTTTATTTAACTCTGGCTGCGGCTAACTGTTCAGGGTGTGAAATTTTAAGAAATCTCTCAATTATACGGTGATATCTTTTTGGCACATGCAACAACAACAGCTTGAATTTATGTAGCTGTCTTGTTAGCACACAAAGGAGTTCAAAGACACTGTGATAGATATAGGACAGATGTCAGAGGTAGTTTCTTTACTCAAGAGTGGAGTAGGCGCGTGGAACGCACTGCCTGCAACAGAGGTAGACTCGCCAACTTTAAGGGCATTTAAATGGTCATTGGATAGGCATATAGAGTCATAGAGATGTACAGCATGAAAACAGACCCTTCGGTCCAACCCATTCATGCCGACCAGATATCCCAACCCAATCTAGTCCCACCTGCCAGCACCCGGCCCATATCCCTCCAAACCCTTCCTATTCATATACCCATCCAAATGCCTCTTAAATGTTGCAATTGTATCAGCTGCCACCACATCCTCAGGCAGCTCATTCTATACATGTACCATCCTCTGTGTGAAAAAGTTGCCCCTCAGGTCTCTTTTATATCTTTCCCCTCTCACCCTAAACCTATATCCTCTAGTTCTGGACTCCCCAACCCCAGGGAAAAGACTTTGTCTATTTATTCTATCCATGCCCCTCATAATTTTGTAAACCTCTGTAAGGCTACCCCTCAGCCTCCGACTCTCCAGGGAAAACAGCCCCAGCCTGTTCAGCCTCTCCCTATGGCTCAGATCCTCCAACCCTGGCAACATCCTTGTAGATCTTTTCTGAACGCTTTCAAGTTTCACAACATCTTTCCGATAGGAAGGAGACCAGAATTGCACGGAATACTCCAAAAATGGCCTAATCAATGTCCTGTACAGCCGCAACATGACCTCCCAACTCCTGTACTCAATACTCTGACCAATAAAGGGAAGCATACCAAGCGCCTTCTTCACTATCCTATCTACCTGCGACTCCACTTTCAAAGAGCTATGAACCTGCACTCCAAGGTCTCTTTGTTCAGCAACACTCCCTAGGACCTTACCATTAAGTGTATAAGTCCTGCTAAGATTTACTTTCCCAAAATGCAGCACCTCGCATTTATCTGAATTAAACTCCATCTGCCACTTCTCAGCCCATTGGTCCATCTGGTCCAGATCATGTTGTAATCTGAGGTAACCCTCTTCGCTGTCCACTACACTTCCAATTTTGGTGATGAAAATGGAATAGCGTAGGATAGATGGGCTTCAGATTGGTTCCATAGGTTGGTGCGAGGGGCCGAAGGGCTTGTACTGCGCTGTAATGTTCTGTGTTCTATGTTCTACTTAGAGTCATGGAGATGTACAGCACAGAAACAGACCCTTCAGTCCAACTCATCCATGCCGACCAGATATCCTACCCTAATCTAGTCCCATTTGCCAGCACTTGGCCCGTAACCCTCTAAACCCTTCCTATTCATATACCCGTCCGCATCCCTTTTAAATGCTGTATTTCTATCAGCCTCCACCAGTTCCTCTGGCAGCTCATTCCATACACGCATCACTCTCTGTGTGAAAAAGTTGTCCCTGAGGTCTTTTTTATATCTTTGCCCTCTCCCCCTAAACCTATGCCCTCTAGTTCTGGATTCCCCCATCCCAGGGATAAGAACTTGTCTATTTATGCTATCCATGGCCCTCATGATTTTAAATACCTTTATTGACAGGAATGTTTATCGCACAAAGTGTGACGTTGAGCCACATGAGGAGATACGTGGGAACTTTGAAGTGCAGTTTCTGTCACTGTTATTGCTGCACTGTCTACAGGCTTGAGTGAGCAGCAATTATCGAGGTGTTATAACAGTCACTCAATGCTCCTCCTGTTTACGATAGGGTGAACGTGCAGTGAAAATGTAACAGCAGCATGCAAGGAAGCAAATGGGCTTAAAATGTTTCACAAGGAATTCTTAGAATAATCTTTCATCACTTTTGCAATAGGAAACATGGAAGCCATTTTATGCACAGCAAGATCCCACAGCCAGTAATGTGGTGGCAACCAAATAATCGCCGTTGGTGTAAAATGCTGGATGGAGCAGCGTGAAGCTTTCCCTCTCTTGCTTTGCAATAGCACTGTAGATCATTTTGCTTAGAGGATGCATTTTAATTTGATTTCAAATTGTGAGGGTTTTGATTTGAAAGTTCTCAGACAACATCTCTAACAGTGCAGCACTCCCCCAATGGTGACCTGCTAAGTTAGATTCGTTGTGCTGATGTCCGTGGAGTGAATCGCAAACAGATGGAATTCTGGCTCAGAGATGAATGGGTTAGTTAACATAAATGAAATGTGTATATCCTTTTCCACACAGTGTCGAAAGATACATTAAAACAAATGATTGTCCATTACATTGTTTACCCAGCCAAGATCTCTCAAACTTTTTAGTTTTGAAAGCTCTAGTTGATTCACACATTCCCCCCCCCACCCCTCATTTGACCCCCTCAGTCATCAGAACCTTTTGGGAGGAGGGGACCATTTCTTTGTCTTATCATGGGATGTAGGTATCACTGGCTGGGCCAGCATTAGTTACTTAACCCTACTTGCCCAGAGCGTAGTTAAGAGGCAACCATGTTGCTGATGTGTCTGAAGCCACATGTCATCACAGACCAAGTAAGGATGGCAGTTTCCTTCCCATAAGGACATTAGTGAACCAGATAGCTTTTGACAGCAATTGAGAATAGTTATGTGTTGGCCAATGGGTTAAGTTCTTACTGCAGATACTTTTTATTAAACTCAGATTTGACCATCTAGAACCTACATTCCCCAGTGATACCATCTCACCAACCTCACGCCCCTTCCTCCCGCCATCTGATGTTCTGGCCTGGTTCCTCCTCAAGTCCAACCTGTGGGAGATGGAGCCCTGGGTGAATGTGTATATGATTGCCCTTACTTTGAGTTTTGGTATTGTAATGAACTCAGTTTGTGGTAATATTGGACAAGTCAGGTCCCAGAATGAAACTTGGCTTGATGAACTATAAAGTTCCAGTTTTACAATTTGGTTACTGTGACAGTCAGTCACTGAACATATTCACATGAGGCTGTCAACGTACTTTTAACAGAAGAACACAAGTTTATTACATAAAACAACAAAGTCATATAAAGATAATTTGGAACCCAGAGTTGAACTTTTTATCTTGTCCTCATCAGAACTAGGATATAAAGAAACAGACTTGAACAAAGAGATAACACAATTTTAATCTGTAATCCACTATTGGCATTACCAGCCATTACCGATACCCAGCATGAGCAAAACTAATGTAGTGTACAAAATCCCATGCAAGGACTGCACAAAACACTATATAGGACAAACAGGAAGACAGCTAACGATCCGCATCCACGAACATCAACTAGCCACGAAACGCCACGACCAGCTATCCTTAGTAGCCACACACGCAGACGACAAGCAACATGAATTCGACTGGGACAACACTACCATTATAGGGCAAGCCAAACAAAGAACAGCCAGGGAATTCCTAGAAGCATGGCACTCATCCACAAACTCCATCAACAAACACATCGACCTGGACCCAATATACCGGCCACTACAGCGGACAGCTGAAACTGACAACCAGAAGCGGCAGGGACAGGCCACTATAAATGCTGGAGGAAACACCACAGAAGCGCTTCACAGGAGGCTCCCAAGCACTGAGGATGTCACCTAGACAGGGGACGAAATGTTTGCAACAAAAACTTCCAGCTCGGCGAACAGAACCACAGAAACTATTGGCATTGAGATACAGCAAGAACATTAACTATCAATCTTAATCCTCAAAACAGAGAGACAGGTTCTGAATAGGGATGTGGCAGAATTAGGCTGATTCCAGACAGTGATTTTTAAAAATGTGCAATTTATGTTCGAATTCCCTTTGTTTCCATAAAAGAGGGTCCTGAGTATTTATGTATGTAGCTCCTAGCACATGCAAACACTACTGGCAAAGCTGATGACCTTAAATTATCCTGTAGGATTCCGGTGTAACTTTTGGCACAGTCTATGTTTTTGTAATAAATGATTTCCAATAGCAGAATCACATCTAATGGTGATTATATTTTTTCTGAGATTTGCAAAAAATAGGCTGGTTGAATACAGTCAGTATGCTGCCAGCTGTGAATGGTCAGTGGACTTGTTGTTTCATGCAGCCTGCCAGTCATTGGGACGTCCGACCTACATACACCCATCCCACTGGCACTGGAACTCACAACACATTGCTTATTAGAATGGTAGGCAAAATGTTGTTCTGACGTGACATCAGCATACTGAGTGGAGAGATTACTTGTGAATTTACTGCATTGTAACAATGTGAGACAGCCCGCTTCACTCTTAATAAACTCCATCCTCCATTGAAATGAAGCATCAAATGAGCTCCCCTTCCTCAATGATGAGATGGAAAGTCTGAAAATTAGTTATTTTGTTTATTCATTCACAGGATGTGGACATTGCTGACTCGACCAGCATTTACTGCCCATTCCTAACTTTGTAGAGGACTGTTAAGAGTCATTCGCTATGGGTCTGGAGTCACATATAAGCCAGACCAGGTAGGCAGTAAAGGATTCCAGCCTTGGGCGACTGTCTGTGTGGAGTTTGTATATTCTCCCCGTGTCTGCGTGGGTTGCCATCAGGTGCTCCGGTTTCTTCCCACTGTGCAAAGATGTGCAGGTGAGGTGAGTTGGCCATGTTAAATTGCCTGTAGGGTCAGGTGCATTAGTCAGAGGGAAATGAATCTGGGTGGGTTATTCTTCAGAGGGTCGGCATGGACTGGTTGGGCCAAAGGGCCTATTTCCACACTGTAGGGAATCTAATCTAATCTAAAGGACATTAGTGCAATTGACAATGGATATAGTTAGACTCTTAATTTCAGATTCTTTTATTGAATTCAAATTCCATTACCCCCCATGGCAGGATTCAAATTCCAGGTTCCCAGAGTAATTTCTGGGTCTCTGGATTAACAGTCCAGCCATAGTACCACTAAGCTATCACCTCCCCCTCCCTCCTACTATCACTGCTGTTATCGACTGAAAGCCTATGTTCACTGGCCAATATTCAGGATTCCTACATTCCCACGCACTACAGGATTAATCTTATTAACAACCTGGTGAACAGGGTGGCACGATGGCTCAGTGGTTAGTGCTGCTGCCTCACAGCGCCAGGGACCCAGGTTTGAATCCAACCTCGGGTGACTGTCTGTGTGGAATTTGCACATTCTCCCCGTGTCTGTGTGGGTTTGCTATGGTTTCCTCCCACAATCCAAAGATGTGCAGGTTAGGGTGGTTTGGCCATGCTAAATTATCCATAATGTTCAGGGATGTGTGACATTAGTCAGGGGTAAATGTAGGGGAATGGGTCTAGGTGGGTTACTCTCCGGAGGGTTGGTATGGGCTTGTTGGGCCAAAGGGCCTGTTTCCACACTGTAGAGATTCTAGGATCGTAGCTACCTGCTTGTTGTGTTTATATGATGCGGAGATAGGGTATAGCAAAACTATCCTCCAGGATGATGGTAATCCTGATGGAATCATCACTCATTGTATATCGCAAACACTCACTTTTGGCCCTGAAATGGTGCCCAGACTTACCTCAGATTACCCTGCAAGAGGAAGAGGTTGTTGTGGTTTTGTTCGCCGAGCTGGGAATTTGTGTTGCAGACGTTTCGTCCCCTGTCTAGGTGACATGCTCAGTGCTTGGGAGCCTCCTGTGAAGCACTTCTGTGGTGTTTCCTCTGGCATTTGTAGTGGCCTGTCCCTGCCGCTTCCGGTTGTCAGTTCCAGCTGTCCGCTGCAGTGGCTGGTATATTGAGTCCAGGTCGATGTGCTTATTGATTGAATCTGTAGATGAGTGCCATGCCTCTAGGAATTCCCTAGCTGTTCTCGGTTTGGCTTGTCCTATAATAGTAGCGTTGTCCCAGTCAACTTATAGGACAGTTGAACAGCCAGGGAATTCCTAGAGGCATGGCACTCATCCACAGATTCAATCAATAAGCACATTGACCTGGACTCAATATACCGGCCACTGCAGCGGACAGCTGGAACTGACAACCGGAAGCGGCAGGAACAGGCCACTACAAATGCCAGAGGAAACACCACAGAAGCGCTTCACAGGAGGCTCCCAAGCACTGAGGATGTCACCTAGACAGGGGACGAAACATCTGCAATACAAATTCCCAGCTCGGCGAACAGAACCACAACAACGAGCACCCGAGCTACAAATCTTCTCGCAAACTTTGAAGAGGAAGGGGTCTTAAAAATTTCAGCAATCAGGCGAGAGGAGTTCAAATCCCATCATGGCATCTGAAGGAATTTAAATTCAATTATTAAAGAGTGGAATTATTAAATTACAACATCAGAAGCAAATCTAACAGGGGACATATTTCTCTGATGCTTGTAAGCACAGAGGAGCCAAATATGAAGTGAAAGTATAGTACTTGCATGACTAACAGCAGAAACAGCAAGTGAAAGGTAGAGACAAAAGATCCCATAATCAATAGGTGACACCTAAGCTCTGCAGTCCTGCCACATCCAGTCATGAATGGTGGTGGACAATTAAGCAACAGACAGCAAATATCCTCAATGATGGGGGAGCCCAGCACATTGGTGCAAAGGACAAGAGTGAAGCATTTGCAACAATCTTCAGCCAGAAATGCTGAATGGATGATCATTGCTTCCCAGCATCCACGGAATGAATCTTGAATTTGTAATCTTGTGAGTGCCCCAACTGAACCAACATCCGCCGACAGTGTTATTCCTGCCTGCAGTGTGTGTGGAGGGGAGAGGTCCTGCGATGTATTATCTCGTGAGCTATTGTTAAATTGTAATTGTTGATCAAGGAGAATTTATCACAAAATTCTCAAACGCAATGTTGAAGTAATTGGCCAGAGGCTCGATCTGAATGTGCCTTCTGGAAAACTTTGCTGAGCCTTCGATAAACTGGAGAACCGAGAAAACACTGATGCTCCATTAGAGAGATGGCTGAAGGAGCTAGTGAGCTCAATGGGTCAAAAAAGCCTCCAGAAAGCAGCCCTGAATTAAGCTCACAAGGAAATGGCCTTGGGTTGTATAGGGTTTAGGGTATAAGACCAAACAATACCTGCAGTTTGGCTTTTAGGTTTAGTTTGTTGAGGCCAGTGTGTAATTTAAGAAGGAGAAAAAAAGTCAAGCTGGAGGACTGAAGCCAGAAAATGACACATAGGCCAAGGTTTGGATAAAATTGAAATGTAGATTCTGAATTAAAAATCGAAGGATTTTTGGGAGGCAGGGATGAGAGAAAGATTAAATCAGAGACCTTAGCTGAAACTTTGCAGATGATTGGGTTTTAAACTGTTTCTGAGTTCAGGAGTGAGAGCAAGCTGAAGCAAACAGAAACATGACACATAATTTGTGGCCATCTCACAAGTTCTATTGGGCTCATTAGTAACAGTAGAAGGGTCTGCTGCTTTTTTACTCATTTCCAGTCAGCTGTAACCTAAAGCCCAGCTGCAGAGGAGAGAGAGAGAGAGAGAGAGACGGAGAGAAATAAGACAAACAATGAAACAGACTTTGACAGAGACCAGCAGCAGGAACCATTCCCCAAGCACCTGCTTCCTGTCCCTCCATTTATTTGCTCCCCTGACACCATCTGCACAGTGCCCCATTGCTTGAGGTTGTGATAGTAACTGGAGAGAGACGGAAAACAATTCAAGATTGATGAATTGTTCTTCGAAGCTGCCCTTGCTCTTTTGAGGCTGGACCTACTTTTCAGGGTTTCCCCTTGAAAAGACATACTGAGCAAAACACAGAGAAAGGGGCAGCAAAGGATTACAAAGATTAATTTTCACACCATTATATTTCGGAAGCTGTATCACAGTTGGTAGCTATTCCTTTCTTGCCAGTCTATCATAGGATTGTAAGCTCAAGATCAGCTAGAGAGAGTCAGGCAATGACTGCATCCCTGATATATTCACAGTCAGTGCAGAGCTACACACTTGGAGGGTCAGTGCTGAGGGAATGCCGCATTGTCGGAGGGTCAGTACTGAGGGAGTGCTACACTGTTGGTGGGTCAGTCCTGAGCGAGTGCTGCACTGTCAGAGGGTCAGTGCTGAGGGAGTGCCGCACTGTCAGAGGGTCAGTGCTGAGGGAGTACCACACTGTCAGAGGGTCAGTGCTGAGGGAGTGCCGCACTGTCGGAGGGTCAGTCCTGAGGGAGTGCCACACTGTCAGAGGGTCAGTGCTGAGGGAGTGCCGCACTGTCGGAGGGTCAGTACTGAGGGAGTGCTACACTGTTGGTGGGTCAGTCCTGAGGGAGTGCCGCACTGTCGGAGGGTCAGTGCTGAGGGAGTGCTGCACTGTTGGTGGGTCAGTGCTGAGGGAGTGCTGCACTGTTGGTGGGTCAGTGCTGAGGGAGTGCCACTCTGTCGGAGGGTCAGTGCTGAGGGAGTGCCACTCTGTCAGAGGGTCAGTGCTGCGGGAGTGATCCACTGTTGGGGGGTCAGTGCTGAGGGAGTGCCAGTCTGTCGGAGGGCCAGTGCTGAGGGAGTGCTGCATTGTCAGAGGGTCAATGCTGAGGGAGTGCTGCACTGTTGGTGGGTCAGTGCTGAAGGAGTGCTACTCTGTCAGGTGAACTGGCCATGCTAAATTGTCCGTAGTGTTAGGTGAAGGGGTAAATGTAGGGGTATGGGTGGGTTGCGCTTCGGTGGGTCGGTGTGGACTTGTTGGGCCAAAGGGCCTGTTTCCACACTGTAATCTAATATCTAATATATCTAATCTGTCGGAGGGTCAGTGCTGAAGGAGTGCCGCACTGTTGGAGGGTCAGTGCTGAGGGAGTGCCATACTGTCGGAGTGTCAGTGCTGAGGGAGTGCCACTCTGTCGGAGGGTCAGTGCTGAGGGAGTGCTGCACTGTCGGAGGGTCAGTACTGAGGGAGTGCCGCAATGTCAGAGGGACCGTGCTGGGGGAGTGCAGCACTGTCGGAGGGTCAGTGCTTAGGGAGTGCCGCACTGTCAGAGGGTCAGTGCTGAGGGAGTGCCGCACTGTCAGAGGGACCGTGCTGGGGGAGTGCAGCACTGTCAGAGGGTCAGTGCTGAGGGAGTGCCGCACTGTCGGAGGGTCAGTGCTGAGGGAGTGCCGCACTGTCGGAGGGTCAGTACTGAAGACGTGCCACACTGTCGGAGGGTCAATCAGGTGTGACAGAGAGCTGCATTCTTTTTCATTCACTCATGGGATGTGGGTGTCACTGGCTGGCCAGCAGTTGTTGACCTTCCCTAGCTGCCCCTTAAGAAGGTGGTGGTGAGCTGCCTTCTCATACCACCGCAGTCCCTGCCAATAGGAAACAATCTAACTACTGCCCTTGACATTCAATGGTGTTACCATTGCTGAGTCCCCCACTACCAACATCCTGGGACTTAATATTGATCATAAACTCAGCTAAACTCACCACATAAATGCAGTGGCTACAAGAGCAGATCACAGGCTGCGAATCCTGCAGTGAGTAACTCCCCTCCTGATTCCCCAAAGCCTGTCCACCATCTACACGGAACAATTCAGGAATGTGATGGAATACTCCCCACTTGCCTTGGATAGGGACAGCCCCAACAACACTCAAGAAGCTTGACACCATCCAGGATAAAGCAGACGCTTGATTGGCACCACATCCACAAACATCCACTCCCTCCACCATCGTCGCTCAGTAGAGGCAGTGTGCATTATCCTAACTAGTGTGTACAAAATGCACTGCAGAAGTTCACCACAGATCCTCAGACAACACCTTCCAAATCTGTGACCTATATCAATTAGAAGGACAAGGGCAGCAGATACATGGGAATACCGCTCCCTGCAACTTACCCTCCAAGCCCCTCACCATCCTAACTTGGAAATATCCTTGTCCTTCCATCCATACATACATATCTGTATCCAAGGACTACAGCGATTCAAGAAGGCAGTTTCCCACAACTTACTTAAGAACAATTAGGAATGGGCAATAAATGTTGGGCCTGCCAGCAACAAAATGAAGTTTTATAAATCTGAATAGTGAATTCAGTCTGAGAGCAGAGAGACTGGTAAAGGGAGTGATCATGACAATCATTCAGAGGAAATGATTTGAGGTATTAGCAGAGAGAGCCACGCAACACAACCCAGAACTGGCTGGAAAGGGGAAAGGGAGATGTTTACCTGTCAGCAGGAGACTTTTAAAAGTGCCTCTATTTTAAGAAATACAGATAACATTCAAGCACGATTTGCGTCAGTTTCAGTTTTCTGAGGAACTGTAAGGGCCAGGGGTTGGGAAACTGACAAGCAAAGCTAATTGCATCGAATTTACAGGCCGGGGTAGGTCACCAAACCCAGTAGGTCTGTTTATTTTAAATTCATTTATGGGATGTAGGTGCCACTGGCTGAGCTGGTATTTATTGCCCGTCCTAGCTGCGTTTCAGAAGGTGGGGGTGAGCTGCCTTCTTGAACTGCTGCAGTCCGTGCGCTGTGGGTAGACCCACAATGCCCTTAGGGTGGGAATTCCAGGATTCTGACCCAGCGACATTGAAGGAACGGTGATATATTTCCAAGTCAGGACAGTGAGCAGCTGGGGGAGGAACTTGCAGACGGCAGTGGTCCCTGAACTGGTGTTCAGGATCTCACCCTATCTGCGTGTTGTTCTTTCCGAGCTGCTCCAGATCACCGAGTGGTCAAACAGGAGACTTTGATAATGTGACTCCGACAGATCATGCTCTTCCATCTGAGTGAGAACATTAACAGGATTACATAATTACACATTTACAGAAACAGGCCATTTTGCCCAAACTATCCAGTTCCTTCTCCCAGGGTAGGGGAGTCCAAAACTGGAAAGCGTAGCTTTATGATGAGAGGGAAAAGATTTCAAATGGACCTGAGGGGCAGCTTTTTCACGCAGAGGGTGGTACGTGCATGGAATGAGCTGCCAGAGGAAGTGGTGGAGGCTGGTACAATTACAACATTTAAAAGGCATCTGGATTGGTATATGAATAGGAAGGGTTTGGAGGGAGATGGGCAGAGTGCTGGCAAATGGGACTAGAATAGATTGGGATGTCGGGTCGGCATGGATGAGTTGGACCAAAGGGTCTGTTTCTGTGCTGGACAGTTCTACGACTCTATAACATTCATATTCTATATGCTGAAAATGTAATGGAGGCTCTGCATGCCCTTTCAGAGAGACATAAACCAAGGATTTTGTAGGATCGTCCATGTTGTTCTGGTGAATATATATGCTTCAATCAACATCACTAAATTCAAGTGACCTTTTTACAAACAATCAGCTATTTGTGGGGTTTTGCTGTGCTCAAACTGATGATTAGTTTCCCTACATTGCAGCAGCAAAGCACAATGTCAGGGGGTTGGAGAAAGCTGTGTTCTCCAGGGAGTGCGGTGGCTGAATCCGAGAATATATTCAGGGCTGAATAAAATAGAGTTTTATGGGTCACATGGCCTACTCCAGCTGAGGGAGTGCTACATTGTTGGACGGTCAGTACTGAGGGAGTGCCGCACTGTCAGAGGGTCAGGACTGAGGGAGTGCCACACTGTCAGAGGGTCAGTGCTGAGGGAGTGCCGCACTGTCAGAGGGTCAGTGCTGAGGGAGTGCCACACTGTCAGAGGGTCAGTGCTGAGGGAGTGCTGCACTGTCGGGGAGAGTCAGTACTGAGGGAGTGCCACACTGTCAGAGGCTCAGTGCTGAGGGAGTGCTGCACTGTCGGAGAGTCAGTACTGAGGGAGTGCCACACTGTCAGAGGGTCAGTACTGAGGGAGTGCCGCACTGTCAGAGGGTCAGTACTGAGGGAGTGCCGCACTGTTGGAGGGTCAGTGCTGAGGGAGTGCCACACTGTCGGTGAGTCAGTACTGAGGGAGTGCCACACTGTCGGTGAGTCAGTACTGAGGGAGTGCTGCACTGTCAGAGGGTTAGTGCTGAGGGAGTTCTACACTGTCAGAGGGTCAGTGCTGAGGGAGTGCCGCACTGTCAGAGGGAGTGCCACACTGTCAGAGGGTCAGAGCTGAGGAAGTGCCGCACGGTCAGTGGGTCAGTGCTGAGGGAGTGCTGCACTATCGGAGGGTCAGTGCTGAGGGAGTGCTGCACTGTCGGAGGGTCAGTGCTGAGGAAGTGCCGCACTGTCGGAGGGTCAGTGCTGAGGGAGTTCTGCACTGTGTACACTTCCTCAATACTGACCTTCCAACAGTGTGGCACTCCCTGAGCACTGACCCTCTGACAGTGTGGCACTCCCTCAGCATTGACCCTCTGCAAGTGCAGAACTCCCTCAGCACTCTCTTTCTGGGGTATTTATTGCAGACCCTGGAGGGGGTCTGTATCGAAATGCCTCAGGTGAGAATGTGAACTATATTTGTGAAACTCTTGTTCATTAATTATGGTTTGATTGAAGACATGTGAACAGTTGAGGAACTGAGCAGGAACTCCTCCTCATTCCCTGTCTCTATTTATGTTACACATTTCTTTTTGGGTTCGATTGTATTTGAAGGAGATGAAAGGGATGGTGGAACACAGGGGCTTCCTGTTGTTTGCAATCCATTCATTCCTCTGGCTCTGGGTGACAGTAATATCCCGGAGTCCAGGTGATTACACACTGTCTATCTCCCCTGTGATTGTTTTTCTGTGATTCAACCGTTGAATAAAGAAATCTTTGATATTGTCGATTGTGTACAGTTGGCTCAGTTATGCTTTGTCCTGTTAAATGAAGTGAAAACCTTGAACTGTCAGTTGGTAAAATTTCTGATCAGAGAGAGTAGAAAGAAACTGGAAACTAAACATGCTGAACATGCTGGTGACTGGATGTTGCCAGTTTTTCCTGCCAGTTTGTTGTTCCTTTCTGGTCATTTGTCCACCTTCCTTATTTTTCCATGCTTTTTCCCCCACTCCCTCTCCTCTCCTGTGTGGATCCAGGTCTGAGGCTGTAAGACATGGGACAGCCACTCAGACCATGGCCGACCTGATCACCCTCAACTCCACTTCCTTATCTATTCCCTTTTACTTGTCCAAGACTGAGTTGGCAGAGGGTGACAGTTTGCCACGTGTGAGTGTGCAGTCAGTTGTTTAGCTGTGGGGACACCATACCAGAAGGGGGTGCACCTCTGTCCCTCTCAGCAACCGTGAAGGGCGGGTGTCTCTCTGTCCCTGGTCACAACCAGATGTGGGAACTGGGGGTGGTGGCTAGTGTGGTGGGAAATGGGTTTTGTAGTAAACCACAACACCCACCCCCAACATCATTAACCTTGGTCACTCTTTGTCTATTTTAGAGTCATAGAGATGTATAGCACGGAAAGAGACCCTCTGGTCCAACCTGTCCATGCCGACCAGATATCCCAATCCAATCTAGACTCACCTGTCAGCACCCGGCCCATATCCCTCCAACTCCTTCCTAATCATATACCCATCCAAGTGCCTTTTAATGTTGCAATTGTACCAGCCTCCACCACTTCCTCTGGCAGCTCACTCCATACATGTACCACGCTCTGTGTGAAAACATTGCCCCTCAGGTCTCTTTTATATCTTTCCCCTCTCACCCTAAAACTGTGCCCTCTAGTTCTGGACTCCCCCAACCCCAGGGAAAAGATCTTGTCTACTTACCCTATTCATGCCCCTCATGATTTTACACACCTCTATAAGGTCACCCCCCAGCTTCTGAGGCTCCGGGAAAACAGCCCTAGCCTATTCAATCTCTCCGTATAGCTCAAATCCTCCAACATCTTTGTAAATCTTTTCTGAACCCTTTCAAGTTTCACAACATCTTTCCGATAGGAAGGAGACCAGAACTGCATGCAATATTCCAACAGTGACCTAACCAATGTCCTGTACAGCCGCAACATGATCTCCCAACTCCTGTACTCAATACTCTGACCAATAAAGGAAAGCATACCAAATGCCTTCTTCACTATCCTATCTACCTGCAACTCCACTTTCAAGGAGCTATGAACCTGCACTCCAAGGTCTCTTTGTTCAGCAACACTCCCTAGGACCTTACCATTAAGTGTACAAGTCCTGCTAAGATTTACTTTCCCAAAATGCAGCACCTCGCATTTATCTAAAATAACCCCTGTGGGATCTTGTTGGACCACTGCATTCCCAACTAAGCAACATCAAAGTGAGGGTGATTGGCTGTAACCAATTCCACAAACAGCAGCAATGACCCAGTTTCTCACCTGGTTTATTTTTGTGGTGCTGAGCAAGGGATACGCTTTGACCAGCACCCCAGCGAGAGCTCCCCTTCAAAATAACAGGAGAGGCCACAGGATCTTTCACAGCCCCCTGAGGGGGCAGGCATCCTGACTGGACATCAGCACCTCAGACAATGCAGCACTCCCTCAGCACTGCACTGGGAGGGTAGCTGCGACAATAGCCTCAGCTCTCTAGCATGGGGACATGAACTCACAACCTTCAGACTCAAAGTGACGCAATCATCTGGCTTACTCTTGCCTTTCAGGGAGGGAAAACTGCTATCCTTACCCAGTCTGGCCTACATGTGAGTCCAGACCTGCAGCAATGCGGTTGTCTCTTAACAGCTTTCTTGGTAACTAGGGACGGGCAGCAAACGCTGACTTAGCCAGAGGTGCCCACATCCTGTGAATGAATAAAGAACTGGAGAGAGAGTGTGTGACACCCACTGAGGTACAACTGAACCACAAGGAATCAGAATCGGGGTGGCATGGTGGCTCAGTGGTTAGCACTGCTGCCTCATGGTGGCAGGGACCTGGGTTCAATCCCAGCCGTGGGTGACTGTCTGTATGGAGTTTGCATGTTCTCCCTGTGTCTGCGTGGGTTTCTTCTGAAAATCCAAAGGTGTGCAGCATAGGTGAATTGGCCATTCTAAATTGCCCATTGTGTTCAAGGATGTGTAGGTTAGGACATTAGCCAGAGGGTCAGTGTAGGGGAATAGGTCTGAGTGGGTTACTCTTCAGAGGGTTAGTGGGCCAAATGACCTGTTTCCACACTGTACGGATTATGTGGTTCTGTTTTATGGAATCCTCACAGGAACTCAGCAACTGCAAGGGTTTCTTTTAGCCTGATGTTGCTGTTTACAGTCTGAAAAGGTCAGTGTGCAGGCTCAAAATAAAAACACTCAGCCTTCCAAGGATTTGCCAGGAAGCTGGTCTCTGTCCTGCTCCTGTCCAAACACGCTGCTAGTCTTTCACCTTCTCCTGCATCACTGAGAACGCATTGCTTCCTGCTCTTCCAGCCAGGCTTCCTGGGCCATTTCCTAATGTTAAACAGCATGGATCAAAAAGAAATGGGATTTATTCAGTGCCTCCTGTTTAACTCAAAAAACCAGCCCTCTCCCCCCACACCCCTGCCCACCCCACTCAGAGTCAGTTGTATGATATAAAGTCTGGCACAGGTCACAGAAACAGGATTAACAAAATGAGCTGCACCAGTCAGGAGCTGGTTACCGAGGGGCACAGTATCTTAAAACACAGAAATTGACCCTTGACCTATTTTGCACTCCTGTTCACTTTCTTCATTACTCTAAACAAGTGCCCTTTCAGATAGATACATGTTTTAGAAACAGTTCCCTTTCGAAGTTACGATTGAATTATTTTTGCTGTGCTCTTCCAGCACCACTGATCCAGAATCTGGTTTCCAGCATCTGCAGTCATTGTTTTTACCTCGTTTATTTTCAGGAGGTCCACTTCAGATCATAACAAACAGTTCCATCCTATCTCAGACCAACATAGACAGATACAAATGAGGTTAGAGACAAAAAAAACTACAGATGCTGGAATCCAAAGTAGACAGTCAGGAGGCTGGGGGAACACAGCAAGGCAGGCAGCAACAGGGGGGAGAGGAACACAGCAAGGCAGGCAGCAACAGGGGGGAGAGGAACACAGCAAGGCAGGCAGCATCAGGAGGGAGAGGAACACAGCAAGGCAGGCAGCATCAGGAGGGAGAGGAACACAGCAAGGCAGGCAGCATCAGGAGGGAGAGGGACACAGCAAGGCAGGCAGCATCAGGAGGGAGAGGAACACAGCAAGGCAGGCAGCATCAGGAGGGAGAGGGACACAGCAAGACAGGCAGTATCAGGAGGGAGAGGGACACAGCAAGGCAGGCAGCATCAGGAGGGTGAGGGACACAGCAAGGCAGGCAGCATCAGGAGGTTGAGAAGTCAACGTTTCGGGTGTAACCCTATTCAGGACAAATAAGTAGCAATAGCAGGTAAAAACAATGACTGCAGATGCTGGAAACCAGATTCTGGATCAGTGGTGCTGGAAGAGCACAGCAATTCAGACAGCATCCGACGAGCAGCAAAATCGACGTTTCGGGCAAAAGCCCTTCATCAGGAATAAAGGCAGAGAGCCTGAAGCGTGGAGAGATAAGCTAGAGGAGGGTGGGGGTGGGGAGAAAATAGCATCGAGTACAATAGGTGAGTGGGGGAGGGGATGAAGGTGATAGGTCAGGGAGGAGAGGGTGGAGTGGATAGGTGGAAAAGGAGCTAGGCAGGTAGGACAAGTCCCGCCAAGTCAAGGGGACAGTGCGGAGCTGGAAGTTTGAAACTAGGATGAGGTGGGGGAAGGGGCAACTCCCATTCCCACTCTGCCGAGGATGTGGAGGTGCTGGGCCTCCTTCACCGCTGCTACCTCACCACCAAACGCCTGGAGGAAGAACACCTCATCTTCCGCCTCGGAACACTTCAACCCCAGGGCATCAATGTGGACTTCAACAGTTTCCTCATTTCCCCTTCCCCCACCTCATCCTAGTTTCAAACTTCCAGCCTGCACTGTCCCCTTGACCTGTCCGGACTTGTCCGACCTGCCTAGCTCCTTTTCCACCTATCCACTCCACCCTCTCCTCCCTGACCTATCACCTTCATCCCCTCCCCCACTCACCTATTGTACTCTATGCTACTCTCTCCCCACCCCCACCCTACTCTAGCTTATCTCTCCACGCTTCAGGCTCTCTGCCTTTATTCCTGATGAAGGGCTTTTGCCCGAAACGTCGATTTTGCTGCTCGTTGGATGCTGCCTGAATTGCTGTGCTCTTCCAGCACCACTGATCCAGAAAGTAGCAATAGCAAGCCATTCAGCTATTCAATAGTTTAGAATTGATCTGATTGTAAACTCAAATTCACAGTCCTGCCTGACCCTGATTAACTGATGACAGGGGTACAGCAGTGATCAGTGCTCAGACCCCAGCTATTCACGTTAAATATAAATGACCTGTATTGGGGAATAAAATGCATTATTTCCAAGTTTGTTGATGATATGAAACAGGTCAGGATTGTGAGGGGGAGGCGAGGAAACTTCCGGATCATCGAGATGAGTTGAGTGAGTGAGTGGGTGAACAGACATTGGATGCAGTATAATATGACTAAATATGAACTTACCCACTTTCAGTGTGAAAACCAGAAAAGTAGGGTTTTATTTCAATGGTGATATTTTGAGAAGTGTGGGTGTACAAAGGGATCTCCATGTTTTTATGCACCATTAAGTTTACAGGCAGCTACAGCAAGCAATGAAGAAGGTAAATAGTTTAAGGTATTAGCCTTTATTCAAGAGGATTGAATTCAGAAGTTGGGATGTCTTACTGCAATTATACAGGGCCTTGGTGAGACTACATTTCGAATCTTGTGTGCAGTTTTGACAGTCTATCTAAGACAGGATAGTCTTGCCTGAATGGGAGTTGCAGCAGAGGTTTACTAGGGCTGATACTGGGGATGAGAGGACTGTTGTAGGAGGAGAGATTGGTTTGATTGGGCCTGTATTCACTAGAGTTTAAAAGGATCAGAGGGATCAGATTGAAATGTATAAACTTCTAATAGGGCTGGACAGACTAGACACAGGGAGGGTGTTTCTCCTGGTTAGGGAGTCTAAACCCAGGGCACACAGTCACAGGATGCAGGGTAGGAAGAAATTCTTCATTCAGAGGTTAGTCAATCTGTGGAATAGACTACGACAGGACGCTGTGGACACTTGCTAACTGAGCATATTTAAAAACAGATTTTCTTTTAGATTCTAAATGGATCAAGAGGGTATGGAAAGAAAGTGGGAATATGGGATCGAGATAAAGGACCATCCATGATCGTATTGAATGGTGTAGCAGGCTTGAGGGGCCGAATGGCATACAGGTGCTTCCAGTTTCTATGTTAATTACCTTTCACCGCTGCTTTAAAAATATTCAAAGAGTCTACTTCAACCATGACATTTTCAGAAAGACTGATGAAGCTCAGAGAAAGAAATTCTCCTTATTTCTGATCAAAATCTAAGGTGGGGGTGCTGTGCGGAGGTGGTGTGTGGGGGTGGTGTGTGGAGGTGGTGTGTGGAGGTTGTGTGTGGAGGTGATGTGTGGGGGTGGTGTGTGGAGGTGGTGTGTGGGGGTGGTGTGTGGAGGTGGTCTGTGGAGGTGGTGTGTGGGGGTGGTGTGTGGAGGTGGTGTGTGGAGGTGGTGGGTGGAGGCGGTGTGTGGAGGTGGCGTGTGGAGGTGCTGTGTGGAGGTGATGTGTGGGGGTGGTGTGTGGAGGTGCTGTGTGGAGGTGGTGTGTGGAGGTGGTGTGTGGAGGTGGTGTGTGGGGGTGGTGTGTGGAGGTGCTGTGTGGAGGTGGTGGGTGGAGGTGGTGTGTGGAGGTGGTGTGTGGAGGTGCTGACTGGAGGTGCTGTGTGGAGGTGGTGAGTGGAGGCGGTGTGTGGAGGTGGTGTGTGGAGGTGGTGTGTGGAGGTGCTGTGTGGAGGTGGTGGGTGGAGGCGGTGTGTGGAGGCGGTGTGTGGAGGCGGTGTGTGGGGGTGTTGTGTGGAGGTGCTGTGTGGAGGTGGTGGGTGGAGGCGGTGTGTGGAGGCGGTGTGTGGAGGTGGTGTGTGGAGGTGCTGTGTGGAGGTGGTGGGTGGAGGTGGTGTGTGGAGGCGTTGTGTGAAGGTGGTGGGTGGAGGTGGTGTGTGGAGGTGGTGTGTGGAGGTGGTGTGTGGAGGTGCTGTGTGGAGGTGGTGGGTGGAGGTGGTGTGTGGAGACGGTGTGTGGAGGTGGTGGGTGGAGGTGGTGTGTGGAGGTGGTGTGTGGAGGTGGTGTGTTGAGATGGTGTGTGGAGGTGGTGTGTGGAGGTGGTGTGTGGAGTTGCTGTGTGGAAGTGGTGGGTGGAGGTGGTGTGTGGAGGTGGTGGGTGGAGGTGGTGTGTGGAGGTGCTGTGTGGAGGTGGTGGGTGGAGGTGGTGTGTGGAGGCAGTGTGTGGAGGTACTGTGTGGAGGTGGTGGGTGGAGGTGGTGTGTGGGGGTGGTGTGTGGGGGTGGTGTGTGGAGGTGGTGTGTGGAGGTGGTGTGTGGGGGTGGTGTGTGGAGGCTGTGTCTCGAGGTGCTGTGTGGAGGTGGTGTGTGGAGGTGGTGAGTGGAGGTGGTGTGTGGAGGTGGTGTGTGGAGGTGGTGTGTGGGTGTGGTGTGTGGAGGTGGTGTGTGGGTGTGGTGTGTGGAGGTGGTGTGTGGAGGTGGTGGGTGGTGGCGGTGTGTGGAGGTGGCGTGTGGAGGTGCTGTGTGGAGGTGATGTGTGGGGGTGGTGTGTGGAGGTGCTGTGTGGAGGTGGTGTGTGGAGGTGGTGTGTGGAGGTGGTCTGTGGGGGTGGTGTGTGGAGGTGCTGTGTGGAGGTGGTGGGTGGAGGTGGTGTGTGGAGGTGGTGTGTAGAGGTGCTGAGTGGAGGTGCTGTGTGGAGGTGGTGAGTGGAGGCGGTGTGTGGAGGTGGTGTGTGGAGGTGCTGTGTGGAGGTGGTGTGTGGAGGTGGTGGGTGGAGGCGGTGTGTGGAGGCGGCGTGTGGAGGTGCTGTGTGGAGGTGATGTGTGGAGGTGGTGTGTGGAGGTGGTCTGTGGGGGTGGTGTGTGGAGGTGCTGTGTGGAGGTGCTGTGTGGAGGTGGTGTGTGGAGGTGTTGTGTGGAGGTGTTGTGTGGAGGTGATGTGTGGAGGTGGTGTGTGGAGGTGGTCTGTGGGGGTGGTGTGTGGAGGTGGTGTGTGGAGGTGGTGTGTGGAGGCGGCGTGTGGAGGTGCTGTGTGGAGGTGATGTGTGGAGGTGGTGTGTGGAGGTGGTCTGTGGGGGTGGTGTGTGGAGGTGCTGTGTGGAGGTGCTGTGTGGAGGTGGTGTGTGGAGGTGCTGTGTGGAGGTGTTGTGTGGAGGTGCTGTGTGGAGGTGGTGGGTGGTGGTGGTGTGTGGAGGTGGTGTGTGGAGGTGCTGAGTGGAGGTGCTGTGTGGAGGTGGTGAGTGGAGGCGGTGTGTGGAGGTGGTGTGTGGAGGTGGTGTGTGGAGGTGGTTGATGGAGGCGGTGTGTGGAGGCGGTGTGTGGAGTTGGTGTGTGGAGGTGGTGTGTGGAGGTGGTGTGTGGAGGTGGTGTGTGGAGGTGCTGTGTGGAGGTGGTGGGTGGAGGTGGTGTGTGGAGGCGGTGTGTGGAGGTGGTGGGTGGAGGTGGTGTGTGGAGGTGGTGTGTGGAGGTGGTGTGTGGAGATGGTGTGTGGAGGTGGTGTGTGGAGGTGGTGTGTGGAGTTGCTGTGTGGAAGTGGTGGGTGGAGGTGGTGTGTGGAGGTGGTGTGTGGAGGTGCTGTGTGGAGGTGGTGGGTGGAGGTGGTGTGTGGAGGCGGTGTGTGGAGGTACTGTGTGGAGGTGGTGGGTGGAGGTGGTGTGTGGGGGTGGTGTGTGGGGGTGGTGTGTGGAGGTGGTGTGTGGAGGTGGTGTGTGGAGGTGGTGTGTGGGGGTGGTGTGTGGAGGCTGTGTCTCGAGGTGCTGTGTGGAGGTGGTGTGTGGAGGTGGTGAGTGGAGGTGGTGTGTGGGGGTGGTGTGTGGAGGTGGTGAGTGGAGGTGGTGTGTGGGTGTGGTGAGTGGAGGTGGTGTGTGGGTGTGGTGTGTGGAGGTGGTGTGTGGAGGTGGTGTGTGGGTGTGGTGTGTGGAGGTGGTGTGTGGGTGTGGTGTGTGGAGGTGGTGTGTGGAGGTGGTGTGTGGGGGTGGTGTGTGGAGGCGGTGTGTGGGGGTGGTGTGTGGAGGTGCTGTGTTGAGGCGGTGTCTGGAGGTGCTGTGTGGAGGTGGTGTGTGGTGGTGGTGTGTGGGGGAGGTGTGTGGAGGTGGTGTGTGGAGGTGGTGTGTGGAGGTGGTCTGTGGAGGTGGTGTTTGGGGGTGGTGTGTGGAGGTGATGTGTGGGGGTGGTGTGTGGTGGTGCTGTGTGGAGGTGGTGTGTGGGGGTGGTGTGTGGGGGTGGTGTGTGGGGGTGGTGTGTGGGGGTGGTGTGTGGAGGTGGTGTGTGGGGGTGGTGTGTGGAGGTGGTGTGTGGAGGTGCTGTGTGGAGGTGGTGTGTGGAGGTGGTGCGTGGAGGTGGTGCGTGGAGGTGCTGCGTGGAGGTGGTGTGTGGGGGTGGTGTTTGGGGGTGGTGTGTGGAGGTGGTGTGTGGAGGTGGTGGGTGGAGGTGATGTGTGGGGGTGATGTGTGGAGGTGGTGTGTGGAGGTGGTGGGTGGAGGTGGTGGGTGGAGGTGATGTGTGGAGGTGGTGGGTGGAGGTGGTGTGTGGGGGTGATGTGTGGAGGTGGTGTGTGGAGGTGGTGTGTGGAGGTGGTGTGTGGGGTTGCGGTGTGGAGGTGCTGTGTGGAGGTGGTGTGTGGGGGTGGTGCGTGGAGGTGGTGGGTGGAGGTGCTGTGTGGAGGTGGTGGGTGGAGGTGATGTGTGGGGGTGATGTGTGGAGGTGGTGTGTGGAGGTGCTGTGTGGAGGTGGTGTGTGGAGGTGGTGCGTGGAGGTGCTGTGTGGAGGTGGTGTGTGGGGGTGGTGTTTGGGGGTGGTGTGTGGAGGTGGTGTGTGGAGGTGGTGGGTGGAGGTGATGTGTGGGGGTGATGTGTGGAGGTGGTGTGTGGAGGTGGTGGGTGGAGGTGGTGGGTGGAGGTGATGTGTGGAGGTGGTGGGTGGAGGTGATGTGTGGGGGTGATGTGTGGAGGTGGTGTGTGGAGGTGGTGTGTGGAGGTGGTGTGTGGGGTTGCGGTGTGGAGGTGCTGTGTGGAGGTGGTGTGTGGGGGTGGTGCGTGGAGGTGGTGGGTGGAGGTGCTGTGTGGAGGTGCTGTGTGGAGGTGGTGGGTGGAGGTGGTGTGTGGAGGCGTTGTGTGGAGGTGGTGTGTGGAGGTGGTGGGTGGAGGTGCTGTGTGGAGGTGGTGTGTGGAGGTGGTGGGTGGAGGTGGTGTGTGGAGGTGGTGTGTGGAGGTGCTGTGTGGAGGTGGTGGGTGGAGGTGGTGTGTGGAGGTGGTGGGTGGAGGTGCTGTGTGGAGGTGGTGGGTGGAGGTGCTGTGTGTAGGTGCTGTGTGGAGGTGGTGGGTGGAGGTGGTGAGTGGAGGTGGTGTGTGGAGGTGGTGTGTGGGGGTGGTGTGTGGGGGTGGTGTGTGGAGGCTGTGTCTCGAGGTGCTGTGTGGAGGTGGTGTGTGGAGGTGGTGAGTGGAGGTGGTGTGTGGAGGTGGTGTGTGGAGGTGGTGTGTGGGTGTGGTGTGTGGAGGTGGTGTGTGGGTGTGGTGTGTGGAGGTGGTGTGTGGGGGTGGTGTGTGGAGGTGGTGTGTGGAGGTGGTGTTTGGGTGCGGTGTGTGGAGGTGGTGTCTGGGCGTGGTGTGTGGGGGTGGTGTGTGGAGGTGGTTTGTGGGGGTGGTGTGTGGAGGTGGTGGGTGGAGGCGGTGTGTGGAGGTGGCGTGTGGAGGTGCTGTGTGGAGGTGGTGGGTGGAGGTGGTGAGTGGAGGTGGTGTGTGGTGGTGGTGGTGTGTGGGGTTGGTGTGTGGAGGTGGTGTGTCGAGGTGGTGTGTGGAGGTGGTGGTTGGAGGTGGTGGGTGGAGGTGGTGTGTGGAGGTGCTGTGTGGAGGTGGTGTGTGGGGGTGGTGTGTGGGGGTGGTGTGTGGAGGTTGTGTGTGGAGGTGGTGGGTGGAGGTGGTGTGTGGGGGTGGTGTGTGGAGGTGGTGTGTGGAGCTGGTGTGTGGAGGTGCTGTGGATGTGGTGGGTGGAGGTGGTGTGTGGAGGTGGTGGGTGGGGTTGCGGTGTGGAGGTGCTGTGTGGAGGTGGTGTGTGGGGGTGGTGCGTGGAGGTGGTGTGTGGAGGTGCTGTGTGGAGGTGCTGTGTGGAGGTGGTGGGTGGAGGTGGTGTGTGGAGGCGTTGTTTGGAGGTGGTGGGTGGAGGTGGTGTGTGGAGTTGCTGTGTGGAGGTGGTGGGTGGAGGTGGTTGGTGGAGGTGGTGGGTGGAGGTGCTGTGTGGAGGTGGTGGGTGGAGGCAGTGTGTGGAGGTACTGTGTGGAGGTGTTGGGTGGAGGTGGTGTGTGGGGGTGGTGTGTGGGGGTGGTGTGTGGAGGTGGTGTGTGGAGGTGGTGTGTGGAGGTGCTGTGTT